>NC_091681.1:23467500-24092500 GCF_030179915.1 Drosophila takahashii
TACGGAGATATCCATTAAGGCATTCCAGCACACCGAATGACAACTGCTAAGAGCTCTTTTTTTCCAGATGCGCTGCCATGCAGACATTATTAATTGAATTATAAATTTAACATTTTATTATTGTAACCCCTCAGCTGCAGGTTGACTGCGCCCCAAAGAACTCCGAAAACGATCCAAAGACTACGTGATAAGCCTGAAAATGTTAAAATGTCCGCCTCTGCCAAACAATATCTCTCTTCCCCTCGCTTTCGTGGAATTTCGACTGACTAATATGGTGAGGACCTCAAGCTAATTTTCATTTGGGTGCATAAATGATGCACTGTGGATCAAATAAATGATATACTATTGAATATTACACGACATAATAAAATTATAATAAAACCTAATCCCAATTGATATTTATCTAAAGAAATATAAATGCCTATTAACTCAGTTTTTTTTTTTTAACCATAGAACTATTACTTTTAATGTTTAAGACTTTTAATGAAAATTAACTTTTATTTCTATTCCACAAAATGTAATCAAATGATTCAGAAAATCTTATTAAATCTTAAAATTTTTAAATATTTTAAAATTTAAATAAGTGTTTTGCTTGAAACAATTTTAAATATATTTATAAATCTTACAATTTTATCCCAGAATATTCCCAATTTTAACGTACATTTTTCCAGCTCTTATCCACTGTCCGTGAAGGGAGAAAATACCAAATTCCCCATCAGAGCGCAGCTCGATTAGCCAACAGAGGGGAAAAGACGAGATAACAAGTTGAACCGGTCCGTTGGTCCGCCCGTCGGCCAGTCCGCCCGTCCTCGTCCCCCTTCCCTTCCCTTATCCCCTTTCGCCTGTCCAGCGGACAGACAATGAGAGGAGGAAAAGACATGCGAGTAGAAAGCCACAATCAGAAATTTAATAATGGCTGCACAAAAGACAGCACGAAGCGCGTTGACGTGCACATATTTTATGGGTTTTATACAGGCTGAGGCAGTGTACAGTACGGGTATCTGGATATCCAAGTAAGCGAGAGTATCTGATGGATGCACATGCTGTTTGCAGGCGGCAGGGGAGAAAGGTGAAACGCCGGGGCAATTGAAGCTGCCGAATGAAGTCATCGAAAATGGCCACCGGCGGCCTTTACACTCACCGAAAAAAAAGAAAACCGGGGAAAGCATGCGGACTCGGTTCACCTGCCCACCTGCTCACCTGAGTGACCTCCTCCGTCCTTCGGGTCTCGGATTCCCGATCCGCTGATCGTTAACATGGCTGCTCTATGGGCAGGAGTCCGATTTCTGCCACCGATAAACCCTGGCAGCGTGTTTTCCCTCCGTTCTCGTTTTATTACTTCATAAGTGGAACTTGGCTGCTATTTTCTTGTTGTCGTGCACGATTTCCCCTTTGTTCTGGCGAAAGTCGTTAAAAATTGTTCTTTTTTTTGGGATAAGCCACATACGACGGTTTTTTGGGATCGGGTTTTGCGTTGGGAAAGTCTGCCAAACAATGGGAATAGAGTTGTAAATGTCAGGACTCTGAAAGGCATTGCTTAATCGAGGATGCACCTGACTCTAGGCTCTGGACATGTGCACATGGCGTCAGTCTGGAGACCAGCAAGCAGCCTCTTCAGATGCCTCCGAGCTCTGAAAATTAAGGTAGTTTAGTCCCACTGCCTGATAATTAGCCCACTTGTTCGATTTCTCACGGTCATAAAAGGAAATCACTTAAACTTTCAAATGAATTCATTTTCCCAAGTGGCCGAGCACCGACACCCAAGTGGTCAAATCCACTCATAAGCGACTTTTTCCACGCTTTTGTGATTTTTGGCAATTGATTTAATGTGTCATTCATAGATTTTTATTGCGTCGTTTTATTGCCGTCTTTAACTTCCGATTTACCACAATTGGCCCGCTCGGACACTGTCCTGGCCAAACAACATCCACCCACCACCCACCGCCCACAGCCACGCCCACTGCGCACCAGGGTCCTGTGTGGGATCTTAACAGGGAAATCATGTACTCGCCGTACTTTACTTTATTTATTGCCATTTTTAATACCGCCCGCCTCGGCAGCCTGGACACTTTAACGCCCTGCGCTTGTCGCGAATGAGAGCTGGGCGGTCAGGGGCGGCGGGTAGGTGGGCGGGAGAGGGGGTCCAAGGGGCGGGTACAAGGGGCAGACCACTTTATGTTACAATAATGCTCCCCCGACGCTGGGCGCAATCGAATTGTCTCGGCCATAAAAATCAAAAAGGTAATTCGGTCGGACTCGGAATCGGGCTTTTGCATGGCTTCGGTTCGGACTGAAAACGCCCTTAATTATGGGGATATTTTACTTTATTTAATTTCCACTTACCAGCTTTTTATTGATACAGTTATTTGGGTAGTTCTTAACGAGAGTCAAATCTGCAAGGAAAATAAATATTTATTAGTGATATGTAAAACTATTGAGCAACTTATTATATTTCTTCATTGATAAATTAAAATTTTGTCATTAATTTCCTTTTTTATAAATTATAAGTTTATGCAAATGACAATTAAGCCATTATTATTTTTAAAACCTTATTCAATCAGAATTCTACATTTAATACTTTTCTTTTTTTAATCTATAACAAAATGTCAATGATTGGTGCTAGAATAAACATCTGCATTAAATTCAAAACCTTATTTATCGGTACTTATAAAAATATTCTCAAATATTTTTTTCATATTAGTTTAAATTAATATCTTGGTTATTAATTTAAAATTATTTAATTCTAGTTTTCATAACTAAAAAAATAATTACTGATGTTTAAGTTATCGTTTTATTCATGCCAATAATCCTCCGAAAATCGCACTAAGTAATTACTTATGATTAAGTTATTAGCTGTGCCGTTTTCCTCTTCAAATTACCGTGCCTAATGTAGTGAAATTCTATTGCGCAACGTCGTCAAATACTTTATTATATAGTAAATTTCAAAATAACTATTATGTCAGCAATCACTCTTTAAAATTGAGATGCAGAACTCACCGCCTCGAATGTTTCTTTGAAATGTACGATAAGAGAAGAAGAATATTTAACCCAATCACTTATGAATTTGTGGTTTGGCGAGCGTAATAATTATTGAAATAAAATCGTCGAACTCATAAAATCCGTTGAATAGCCGTCATTAAATATCGGGCCCGGAATAAATTTTCGATGCAGTTATAAATATTTTTTGTGTGCCTGGACTCACAAAGTAATGAACTTTTCAACATGTAAGAACTTAAAATTCCAGCATTTATGGCCACTGGTCAATATGTTAAATTGAACGGCATTATTATTGAATGACCCGCACACACACGCGCACTCGCCCCATCGAATCGGGATCGGTGTTCGGAATTAAGAATCTGGATCGGGAACAGGAGCTGCGATGGCGATTCGATGATATTATCCCAGGTGGAGGAGGGAAAAACGACGGCGGGCTGAATTAACAGAAAATTATTCGACGGAGGCGCGAACGCGACATGCGCATGCGATAACGACTCCGAAATTGTTAGAGAGCAACTAACACTAAAAAATTAAATTCAATATTTTGTTGTTTAGACAAAGCCCCACAGACGCGAATGCGAACGCGAAGAGAGCCGATCTCCCAGTTCCGATCTCCAAACCGCCGAACCCGAGCGCACAAACATGGGCGGAGGGGCGGTCCCAGGAGGGGGGCGCTGTTTCACACAAAACATTTTTTTTACATAGTATTATTTTGGGTTTTATGGCCCCACTGGCAGACAGAAAGAGACACAAAGACGCGAACAAGTGAACATTCAAATGCGATCCGAGATCGCGGAGTGAGGGGTTTCTTCTGCTTTTTTTTCTGTTTCTCGGGGGGAACTCAACGATCGCACCGCCAAAGTTCAAGAAGTATATTTTTTCTGTTTTCTGTTTGCCTTTTTACATTCGCGTTGCTTCCCTTAATTTTAATTATAACATTCTGCCTGCGCCTGTGTGCATCCGTGTGACTGCGGCCATTTCAAAAGACACTCACACTTGCACGAGACCCTCGCACTTGTATGACAAATCCACAATTGTTTGTACATACCATACGGCTTTTGGCTTATAGCGTATACTATATAGAGCCAAGTATACTCGTGCAGTGCCCATTAAGGCCGCACGAAGGCAAACTTTGCACATCTCAGCGGACTTTGCGGTTGGCTGCCAAAGCGGCAGCAAGCGTTGCGTGAAAAGTCGCAAGGAAAAGCCACACAGAGATAAATCACGCGATATCAGCCCATTGTTCTTGTATCCATTTTCCTGTTCCCAGTTTTCAGATTCAGCAAATTATTAGTATTCAGTTTCTTATGAAAAATAACCAATACACCGGGAACAGGCGAAGAATAATAGGACCAGTCTTGCACAGCCTTTTCTGTTTTCTTTTATATTAATAATACTTTATCAACTTTTACCAAAAGAATTCTGACTTAGTTCAAGCTAAAAATGTTTTTTTTATTAAAAGCAATTTAGAATTTTAGTTGGTTTATATACTTTATAATACTTTTGGTATTCCTGATTAATTCACACATAACGCATAAATTTGAAAAATTTTGAAAAAGCATTCTTTTCTACAATAAATTTTTTTCTTTTGAAAAATATTTCCTTTAAGGATAGATAATTATTTATTGTTAATAAAATACATTATTATTAGTATTTCTTGCCCTTTTTTTTAAACTAAATCTCAATAGACACCGAATCGAAGGCCGTAGTTGCCTGTTCTTTTTTTCTCAGTGAACAGAGCGGGAGGAGAAGCGAACACTACGCGGCTGCTTGATGGCCCATTCAGCTGGCCAAAAACTCATTTGCATAGGGGCCGGGCATTAATGGTCAGCGTTCTGGCCGATTCATGAAACCCGAGGCTCGTTTGAACAGCAAATAGATGTGCTGCCAAATGGGAAGTTGTCGAGATGGGAAGCTGTCTGCATCAACTTAATCCGAAGGCTAGTTAGTACTCGTACTAGCTGAAAGAAAGTCAACTGCCAGCAAAGTGCGCGCTGTGAGTGTAATTTGCTGGGGGTATCGTAAAAACGTCTTCGGCATCCTGATTCGTGCTACAAAACCCGTTTGGCCGGCTCTTGGCCTGCCAATCAAAGGCAAACCTGTTTCGCGTCAAGTGCGAAAACAAAAAGCAGCTTTGAAATTGCAACTAAACTGAAAATCAAGTTGAGCTTTAATTAAAAACCTGGAAAATACAATTAAAAAATACCCGTCAGCCGCAGCGGCAGCAACCTGTGCAATTAACTGTGGCGAAGGGGGGCAAAACCGCTGAACTGGCTAAAGGGGGGTCGACTGAAAAACCAAATTGTAGAAGAGTCTTGGCCAAGAGTGTTGTGTGTAGTTGGCCAGCCAACTGGCAAGTGGCAGAGGCTGAGCCACAGGCTGCATGTCCACATATATCTGTATCTGTATCTGTAGCCAAACGACTGGCATCTGTATCTGCTGGCCGTGAACAGAATTACGGACACTGATCACTGGACCGCCTCCCTCCCCATCCCCCGATCCCCGCCCCCCGATCGACGGCCTTGGGGGCTGATTGCCGTATTACCTGCTTTCGGCCCTGGCGCAAACAAACGAGAGGAGCGCGTAACGAGCGGCGGCTCTTGGCTTTTTCGAGGAGAAGTAATAAGCGTGTTTCATAAATTGAAAGCTGCCGCTGCCGCTGCCTCAGCCGCAAAACAAAACAAAAAAAATGAAAAAATTATAAAGGTAAGCTGGAAAAAAAACAGAAAAAACGCCATTTAGATTGCAATCTGGAAAGCGTTCGCCTCAAAAAATGGCGGTCGCACACACGAAACAAAAACTCGGCCATAAAACGCTTCAAAATTGCGGCTCTGAGCCAGAAAACAAAGCGGCAGCAAAAAAACGAAGACAACAGAAGCAACACACAAAAAATGCGAGTAATTATTTTTATTAAAGGAAAAAAAAACGAGCTGACCAACAGTTGCTAACGATGATGACCCCTGTCCCCTTCAACTCGCTTTCGGCCACTTTCTGTGCTGGTTTAATTAAGCTGGTCACACTCCGAGGGGGGAAAAAAGTCGGAATAACGAAGGGGAGGATGGGTAATGTTATTGGACCCCTTCTCGAATCTACTGATTTCGAGTTCTACCAAAACAAAAAATGTTAAGGGTGGGGTTTGTCCTTTTATCCACATCAGAGTTGGAAAAATCGATTTTAAAGGCAACGCTTTTCGATATTTTAACTCGCTTAATAATATTTTGATTGCAGATCGATTTGGGAGGAATTGAATTTCAAGGTAAATTCATTATTTAATTTTATATTCATTATATTAATTTCGTTTTTTCAGGTTCTTAGCTTTTTGGGATATGAAGGTGCATAGTCAATAAACTATGTAGGTATGTAATACGAAACCAACCACCTAATATTTCTTGTTTATATCTAACACAATATATATAAACCCTGTTTATTGAACATGTTTCCTTATTTAGCTTGATTAGCCACCCCAGTGCAAATCTGCTCTTAAGACCCTAGATTAACCAAAAGTCATGGCACAACAACAGAACATCAAATAAATGTCCAAAAACAAATATCAATTGGAAAAATGCCCTTGATGGCTCAATCTCCGGCGGTCAAAGTGTTCAAATAATTACCCATTCAGCGCGAAGAGAGGGAAAAACTGCGAAACTATGCGGAATATGCAACTGAAACAACAACCAATGGCAGCAATGTCGAAAGGAAGTTGAAAGCGTACCGAGTTGAGAGGAGTAGTAGAAATAGCAGTTTTTCATCCATCATAAATAATGTTAAGCGCCACGGCTGAGGGAAAAACATGCACGGTCCATTAACTTTTTGCGGAGTGGTGCGAGGAGTGGTTTGCAGAGAGGTTGGCGAAGTGGTGCGGCGGAGATTCTGGCTTCCACGTCATCACACAGAGAAGAACAGAAACCATTTAGGGGTGCCCAATAAAATCATCAAAGTTACGAAACTCAAAATCTGATCGATATGGCAAAAAAAATGAAAAGAAAGACATTTGTCATGTATACCTATTAAAATTTCAAAAAGATTTTAAATTACTTACTTATTTTATTAATAAAATATTTGTAAAATATTGATTTGATATTTTAAATTCAAAGGTTTTAAATCATTGGAGTTATTTCAATTTAAAATGTTTGCAACATTTTCTTTGCGTGCAGCCAGCCGACCTCGACACCAAAAAAACCACCGCACCACCATCGATGGGCTGACATTTTGAAAGCTGCGCGAGATTTGTGGCCGGGGGAAATGTGCCGCAGAGAAAAGGCCAGAGGGAAAACTAGTTGGAAATTCAGTTTTTACTTTTTGGCAACTTTTTCACGGACTCCACACACTCGTGTGCGATTGTTGGTGCGAGTGTGCGTGAGTGCTGGGGCCAAAGGTTGAGCTGAGGTTAAGTGGGCTCAGATTGGAGCCGAAATACGCCTTTTGGCAAGCTTTTCTGCTCTGATGCCCGACTACTGGCGAGCTATTTCTTTTATTATTCATATTATTTTAATTACGCTCGCCCGCTGCGCTGCTTCCTTTTAATCTTAAGTGCCAATAAAATTAATTGTGAAGCGGTTAAGACGCCTAGGATTGTGCATTTAGTTACAAAGCGCGGGACCATTAAACCTGCATCAAACAGTGTGACTCACACGGCGATCGAGTCAAGTTCGGAGCGTCTAAAGGTTAAGTGCACCGCTGTGACTTGGACTCTCCGGGGAATATGTCGATTGGAATGCACAGAGCAGATTTCAGCGACATTAAATAATTACAATCATATCCAACCGAGCGCTCCTTGAATGTTATGATTTTGGTAAAAATATCCGTCGGCTAAATTTGAGCTGTTTGTTGACAATAAACAGTATTTATAATGACACAGTATTTTAATAGAAACTATAAAAACTCATTTAAATCAATTTAAAATATACCAATTTTTATTTCTTATTGAACCTAATACTGTTATTAAAAACAAATTCGTTTAGTCAAATATTCAAACTTTCTAGCTTTTCTTGCTAAAAAATAAACATTATTTTAATAACATTAATTTAATAATAAAGGAAAATATGAAAATGATCATAATGGTTATTGCATATTAAAAATAAAATACGTAAATTATTTGACCCATAAAACTAATATTTTTTCTTAACATAAGGTGCTTAAATTTCATTTGTATAATTGACTGCGTCTATCTTAACAATGCAATTTGCCTAAGAGAGTTTTTCCCGAAAATGTATTCAGACCGGAAAAGTGCAGCAGCTGCATGGAAAACAAAGGCAAGGAAACACAAAACAAGGCAGCGCTGCCGCTGTCGACGTCGCAGCAGCGGCCATGAGTGAGCGGCGAAGTCACCACACCGAAACTCACCTCTGCCGGCCATAATGGCCAACATGAGTGCGAGCGAGGTGGCGATTCAGCGATCGCCGTGCAAGAGCGAGAGGCAAGAGCAATGGCGGCCGCATGGCGCCGAGGAAGAGCACATCCCACTTTTGCGAGAGCGGGAGGCAGATAGTTCGGCACATGCACTGTGCGAAATGGATAAAAAAAGAGAAGACCGCAATAAAAAATAAACGCTTTTTAATTGCAACCGATGAATCAGCGGCGAAATGTCAAAGCAAAAAGCAAAACGCCAAACAATGCCGAAAATGCACAATCAAATCAGAGCCCCACGCCTAGTGAAATTATTGCTAATATAAAAATATTTTGTTGGCTCGTAAAAAACCCATGCAA
Organism: Drosophila takahashii; assembly: GCF_030179915.1. NCBI lineage: Eukaryota > Metazoa > Arthropoda > Insecta > Diptera > Drosophilidae > Drosophila > Drosophila takahashii. Next base: position 23,476,204 of record NC_091681.1, read on the forward strand.
ATACAATATTTTAAGGTCTAATTTTTTGACGAGTTTTTAAACGATTGTAAAACTCTTTCCCCACACACAACAACACAACAGGCTTTCCTCGCTTTTACGATTGAGAGGGCCATTCATGTGTTTTGGTTTGGGCGAGTGAATTATGGGCCGGTCGCAAAAGACACGAGTCCCCAGTTCGGGATGGTATATGGGTATATGGTATGTGGTATAAGGTATACGGCCCAGTATCTTTTGTGGCTCTTTATGCTCGGAGCCAGTGTGACAAAGCCGGCTAAACTGCGTGGCGTTTATTACGTGAGTTATGACACCTTTGGCAGCCATTCCGGCACTACCAGACAAACTATTAACAATGCCAAATTAATTGCAAAACAATAAAAGCCGCACTGAATACTGCATAGAAATGAGCGATTCCGATTCCGATTGCTATTACGATTACGATTCCGCATCGTCAGGTAGCCCTCGTAAAAATGCCAATTACAAAAATCACAACAAATCATAAAAGTTTTTTAATAGCACACCGAGCGGCGGCTTTTGGCATTTCTCATTTCCCATCTGCCGTGCTGGCAGCCATCAATCAGTGCGGCCGGGGCCATCAATCAATCAATCAATCTCTGCACGATAGCCGCAAAAGTTTATTTAATAAGCAATTCGAAGTGAATAAATTCGAGTGCACATATACATATTGGCTTTATGTGTGGGAACTCGACTCTTCAGTAGGGCCTATTCCGCGATTCGATTGGCAGCCAGAGCAATCGAGAGGTGCTAACAAGGTTCTTTTTATGCCCGAGCCCATAAATACACTTGTTCTACGCGCTCCCCCGCTCGCATGCACGAACATATTGTAAAACAATTATCACCTGTTGCAAATTATTCGGATTTTATGCCCGCCGCGTAATATCAGTGGCTGCTACGCTCCAACGTCCGCTCCTCCGCTCCTCTGCCGCTCGCCCAGTCGCTCATAAATACTGCAGAGACATCATAAAAATGTTTGAAGCACCGCCGACAACAACAACAGCGAGCCCCATAAATCCTGATTATGGTCTCTGGATTTATTGCACGTGGCTGGCTGCCCAAAACGCCGATCGCCCTTTTGCACGGGGATTCGGGGGTTTCCGGGGGAGCTGGACATTTGTAGCTACAAATGTTCCCCCTTTCCCCGCTTCAAAATGCAGTCAAATCAAATTAGATTGCTTAAGGGAAAAACATATAAATTGGCTATTCATTTGGCATGTATTTTAAGGTGTCTGCAAATATCTTAAATAAAATTAATTGTTTTTCCTATATTTTCTCCAAATCAAAACAATCATTCGATTAAAAAATAGATTAATCAATTTGACTAATTTATTGTAAAACCGGAATAAAAGATTTATGTTATTTTTATAAAAACAAACAAAAATTGAGTTTTAATCACTCAACCGATTTAATTTCCCACATAAATAATAAACAATCTATATACCCATTAAATAAAACATGAAATATGGGCTTTAAAAAGGCTTCAAACCGAACAAAGCCCATTTTTTCTCCGTGAATGTGCCAAAAAGCTGAAAAGTTGCACAAACAATCAATAAACAGTATTTACCATTATTGACTGCAAAGGCAGATTGCATTTTCATTGCAGCCATAGATCCGGTAAACAAACGCGTTTCTTTGTCCAGCTCTGCTTGTAAATAAAGTCGGACATTGTTTATGGAAACATTTCTGGGCAAATAAACAGGACCGGGTCGCTGAATGCAAATGAACTGATTTAATGTCTCTGGCGTTTTGGCCAACTCGTGTTTATTTGCCCGCCGGCAGTTTGTTCACCTCCCGAGTGGCTTCTGAACGGCAAAAAAAAAAGAAAAACAGAGAACAAGAATCCACAATTATACTGAAAAGCTAAGGAGATGCAGAGGAAAGCCCAATGGCCATTTGCCTGGGACGCTGACTAATCAGACGACCGACTGGGGCCAAATAAAAAGTGACACTTTTATAGGGCACTTCGGAATGCGCCGCGGGTCGTCTTAGCACTATCGACCATGGTCTATGGCCTATGGACTATGGTCGAGCATAACCAGTCGCATTTGCATATGCCTCCGAACTGGTGGACGCTCCATTTGCATACATATATGCATCTGCCAGTTTGTAGATGCAGGTCCAACATCCGCGGCCTAACGAGGCGGGGACAAAATGTAAAGGCGTTTTATGGATCCGCAGAGTCAGTGTCCGAAAAACAACAAAAAAAAAACCTAAAAAGGAGAAAAGAACAGAAAAATGTAGAACGGCCACCCTGCGGACTGTATCTGTATCGAATGGATGCGAGAATATCTCTCTGGCTGAAATTAGGGCATAGGCATGGCCTGCACGCGCACCAAATCAAAATATGTATTTGTATATTTATACAACAGAAATGTCAAGCCCGCAGAAGACCCTCCCCCGCTCCTGATTTTAGCTCCCCGTCGAGCTCTATTTGCGTCCAGTTAACGCGGCCGGGTCATAAAAAGAAAGCCGTCCGTGCGTCGGCCCAAAAACGGTACAACTCTCGCCGCGAGCCGAGATTCAAATTTTCCGTTTAGCATCCCAGTTTCCCCTCTCCACACAATTCGTTTTATGATTTTATTGCATTTACGCATATTGCCCTCCGTTGTCGATGTCGATGTGATGTCGATGCCCAACTGATTTATGGTGGCGACGGTTGGACGAACCAAAGGAACCGGAGCACCAGAGAACCCTTTTCGCCCTTAGTCCTTTGCCCAGCCCAAAAATGTTCCATCGTTCGTTCCATCGGCATATTCAAAACTCAAACAAAGGCAAAGAGACCGTGAACAATGAAATTAGAGCAACACATTGAGGGTGACTGGCGAGATAGGAACGGATCCAGAGATATTGTACACAAAAGGATTGTTTGCTTATGTAACTTTCTAAAATATTACCCCTACTGCTGTACTCCTTCCTCCGGAGGCAGTTTCAGTTGTAAATTACACTGCTCGAGTGGAAGTCTAAAGGGCAAGACGGTATCTGTACATCGTATTCTGAGGATAAAAATACTGCAAGAAATATTTTATCATTTTTGAAGTACTGAATTAAACTACAATAAAATACTCTTATAAGAAGCTGAAATGAGGAAAAATTATTTCACTCCTTTAAATAAAAAAGTGGTCTTAATGATATTTTGATTCCTTTAAATTATATTTTATAATGATATAAGAATATTTAGAACGATTTCCATTTTCAAATTATTATTATCGATTTGTACATAATGTTGTTTGATTTAATACCAATATATCTTCCTAAAAAACCACTCTCAGCACTTTTGATTTGGCTGAGCTTAGCAAAACTAAGTTCCAACTTATAACCACAAAAACTTCAAATGCCATCTAACCGAGGGCATGAAAAAGTTTAAAGAAAAGATAACGAAATATAAAACCACCTCGACAACAACTGCGGAGAGAAGAGGAGGTCCGATATTCGAGGACCGGCGAAGAGGCATAAAAAATTCAACGAAAACACTGGACAAGATGGGTTCGGAATGGGGTACTCCGAATGGAGTGGCTGCCCAACCTTCATGCCTATAAATCCATCGAAATAATGGATCGGATAAGAGGCGCGCATTCGAGATGAGTTCCAGTCGCGCCGTCAAGTGGGTTGAGTGCCCACACGATGGCCATTCCCATCCCATTCTCATTCGCATTGCCTGAGATACAGCGATATCCAGACAGACGGACAGCGGATGGGTAAATGGAAAGATTGAAAGATGGAGAGATGGAAAGACTGGCTGGAACTGAAACTGGGACCCCGTCCTCAAACTTGGCTGAGCCACCGCAACGAATCGTGCAGCGAGAAGGGGCCACAAATGGGGGCAGGCAGTTGGTATATCGGGTATCTGGCCGTATCTGTATCTCTCGGATACACTTGGCTTGGTTCCCCGGTTCAACGTACGCTCCATGTGCAACGGCACAGCGGAAATGACAGCGACAAACCGAGAGGAAAATGGCAACAACTATGGCGCATCGAAAGTGGCTTTTAACCCCTGCTGCCCGGCCTGCCATCTGGACCATATGCCGCCATGCCAAATCCCTAATCCCGAATCCTGAGTCCTGAATCCCAAAACCCAAACCCACCACCAACCCAATTTTGGGACTCATCAAAAATTCCAAATACGTTTCAAATTTAATATGTGCATTTATCCCGGTCGCCGGATCGCAGTTTCTCCACTGATTGCCAGCGGCGAAACATTCTCTTCACTCCTTCACCGCGCTCCTTTATGGGGCTTAAATATGTATAACCCCCGGGCTCCGTACGTGTCTGCGTTATATGTAATATTTCGACTAAAAATTCACGCCCTGCGTTATTCTATCAACACCTCCGCTGCGCATTGTTGTTGTGCCACTACAACCCCCTTCCCGCGGCTGGAAAAACGATGGCGGAGGGCGGACTGGCATACGAAATGAGATTTGTGGCAGCCAACCCGAAGTTTTTGGGGTCTGAGTCGCAGGATTTGCCGGCGGGGGTTCTTGGGGAGCAATGGGGATTACGGATAAGTCCCGGACGGGGCTCACGTGTCAGCTGCGTGGCTCTACCCGAATGCATAAATACATATTTGATATACGTATGTATGCTGTACATAATTCGTTATTCATGCTCGTAAACTAAAACAGCTCGACTTCAGGTGCATTTTTAAAACTCATTAGCCGACCATAATGATAATAGTGAACGGGAACGCATAATATGATTTAAGAAATGATGAACAATCATAAGGTAGCTCCAGTGGACAGCATTTAATAACCAATAATTACAGCTGTGATTTTTAATAATATTATGGAATTTATATAATTTATTTGCAACAGATTTAAATGACAATTAAAACGTTATTTAATATGGAAACTATTTTAAGTTCACAGGGAAGCCCTAGTAAAACAGCTCGAGTTTTAATGAAGGTTGTTATTTTTATTTTAGTCACAAATGTATGCATAAAACGACAAAAATTCATGATTGTAAAGTTTAAATGATTGTAGTTTTACTTTTAATTACAATTAATCATTTCACAAGTTAATTGGAACACTAATTTAAATTATTTATATGCCGATAAATCTATTGTAGATGCTTTTGGATTTTTCACGAATTTAAAAAGATATTGTACATTTTTGAAGATTTGTGAGTTTTAAAAAATTTAAATCGGATTTTTGTTTAAAAAAAATGTATTAATTATTTTAACTTTGTATCTGCACATTGAATAGTTACAAAATATCTTATTATTTTTTCCCATATACAAATCCCCTGATCCCATAGAAATATATGGACCATACATCATTTCCGTGGGTGGCTGACTGACTTGAAATTGAGATTTTCCTTTCACATACCCCATTGAAATGTATGCGAAATGCAGATGAGCCTTGATTTCAATATTGTTTTTAGCCAACGGCAAAGTAAAACTTGACATTTTGAGTGCCGCCGGCGAGCGAAAAGCGAACAAAGCCCAAAAAAAGAAACAGAATTATAGTTCGTGTAATGAAGTTATTACGAGTCTTAATGTTGAAATTTATGCGCGGCCATTAAAAATCGAAAGACACGTTTTTCGAATATTTTAGCTTTGGCCGTCGCTGTTGCCGTCGCATAAATTAGGCGACGTGACTTGTTTGCGCCGCCCGATAACGAACCCGGTCGGAGGTTCCTCGGTTTCTCGGTTCTCCAAGCCCCTCAATTCCCCCCTTAATGACTGGGGGAGTGGCCGATATCGGCCATAATATCGCTGGATCCCAGGCTGAATTTACAATGCAAATTCCCGGCGCAGACTTAATCGAAATGCGCGCAAAATGGAACCGAAGATGACACGATCGGCGGATTGCAGTTGCCCATCCTCATCATCATCATATCCCCATCCTCGTGGAGCAGTTTGTGCAAGCTTCAAGAGCTGCACTTTGTTGCAGGTTGGCGGAACATATTAATTGCATTTTATTGGCCTGCCACTGCCGAGTGACTCTGAGCCAGCGATTCCAGATTCAAGATTCTGAATTCGAATCCGATTCCGACTGCGGCTGTTTGCAATTTAATAACGCGCATTAAAATCACAGATTTATGGGCTACACGCAATCCGATTTCACGATCCCAACTGCAATGGCGATGGCGATGGCTTGGAAACCGCATATTCGCTTCCAACTCCTTTTAGCCAACATGCATATGGATGAGATGGCTCTTTCGCCGCGCTTTTCATTCGCTTTTCCGGCTCACCCTTTTTCCCCCAAACCAGCGACAGCTGTCGGGGGTTAGAGAGGCCATTAAACAAACGCCGAGATAATTAAAATATCTGAAAGGCCTGAGTCTTCGGCAAATTCCTCGCTGCAAAACGGCGCTTTAGCAAAATTTCATTAAACATTTTAATTGCCGCCATTTTGTGACTGCCCTGACAACTTTTGTTTCAAATTATTCGCATTCCAGTTGCGATTTCCCGAAAATGAAATACAATTTCGGAACCCTTTTTGCCCCGTTCCCTTTTACGTAATCACTTTGGCACGCAAACCCATTCCCATTCCCACACCCACGTCCACCAACCCGATTTCAATTCCGATTCCCCCAGCAAACACGCAATTTTAAAACAAGACTCACGCATCTCCCGACCACACGGACACACCCCATTCGCCAAGGGTTTTCGTCCTGCCGGAAAAAAGGGGGAGGTGGAGTTCCTCGAAATGGGATTCAAGTGCGAAATGGCCCAAGGACTGCCGCACCATCCACCATCCTGATTTAGCTGCTTCGATTGCGTAACTTTTCCTCTGCGTAAATGTGTAATTTCCCCAGCCGCCGCACTCTAAATTTAGTTAATGAACATTGTCGCTGCTGCGCTGCAGGAAATCTCCGGCCGGGAAAAGTCCCCGTTCCTGTGAATGGACCCAAAACTCAAACTCTGAAAACAGCCCCCTCGAAAACTCAGCAATGGATGTGGATGTTTGTATGTATCCGAGTGACATGGAAAGACTCACGCACGCACATTTTTGAAAGTAAACAAAATTAGACATGATTATGTTTGTGCCGGGGGACATAAAATAAATTGGCTCCCAACTAATCTCACGTGCACGACGGTTTGGGTTCTACGAGGGTTCATATATGTATGAGCCAGACGGAAGATAATGGTTAAAAGTTTTCTGCTCCAAAAGAATTTGGAACTTTGTCAGTGGCGAATTTAGAATTTATTTTATTCCATCAATTTAATATGTATTTTAATATTTAATTAAATATAATGCATATCCACCTTAAATTTATTAATCAAATAAAAAAAGCTATATTCCATTATTATTGGTCATATATTTAAGTTAAGTGCAATTAATTTGACTACAAAAGTGAATAACCACTTAACCATTGGGACTTTAAATAAATTTAATGAGGCAAAATTAGGGCTATGAATTTGACGATGCAATAAAATAAAATGGTGAACTTTGTCGTTAGTTTCTCAAGTGTCTGTAAAAACAATTCAAAAATAAAATATCTAATATAAATGAGTATTTCTCTTTAGAATGAAATTCTATGTATGTATTTTGGCATTTAAATAGCGAGCGACAAACTTTAGCAAAGGTGTATGCCACACATGCACGGCTCTATAAATATTCATATGTGCGCAGTTCCAAGCATTTTCAGAACCCATCTGTCGGTGGAAAAAAGCCAATTTAATTTGGGACAGTAACGGGAGTGGAGAGCATCTGATGGCGCACAAATAAGTGTCGATAATAATAATATGTAAGAGCTGCTCAGGGTCGTCGGCTATGCCATATGGGGCCGTATTCCCGGCGGAAGTCGCTTTCGGGCCGAGGCAGACAAATGTGGAGCAAATGCTGGCGATTCTGTCACTTCCACGGAATCGAGAAACTTGTGCTGGCCGCGTTTTCCCTGGGAATTTAGTTGGCGGCAAATGGAAATGCGAAAGCGAATGGATATGGAAATATATTCGCGATCGCAGGAGGCCACAGTTGCCACGTTGCTATGCCCAAGAACTTCTTGGAAGACGAATTTCATCTGTACGTGCACTGGCAGTTTCCCTTTTCATGCTCGTTCCCATTCCCATTCCAACTCCCATTCCCATTCTCAGTCTTGTAGCTACATGCTTGGGTGACTCCGGCTTCCTTCCTCCGCAGAAACACGATTTCAAAGGCATTTCAATGGGACAACACGTCCCGCGGGGACCAACGAGGCAACTCTCGAACAATTGCACTCGAAATTGTCCAGAGATAAAACCCGACAACTGGCAATTCGGGGGATGGGGCGGCTGTTGTCGTCAAGCGACGATGACTCCACCCCCGGCAGTCAGATTCTGCCTTCCATCTGTCCTCCATTTTACCTCCTATATTAATATACTACTTGGTTTCGAAGGAACTAGGAATTTCCGAAAAGAACACACACGCTAGATTCAATATCAGCAAAATTGAAAAATTAATGGTCAACCAGAGGCTAAATAGTTTATATTTATGTGTTCCTATTTCAAGGGTCACTGGATTATCTGGAATTCTTGACTTCAGATTTCGAATGGAGCCTCGCTTTGGTTGCCTAATCTTGATTTATTCGAAAACTTTAGCCTTGTAATTGGCTCAGCCATATATTTTGACTTTGTATTTAAATTGAAATATATTTAAAATGACACTGATTACTTATTTGTCGGTTGAACTTATGATCCCGAGTTTAAAATGATGAAATGCTTAGACACAATTTAATATTGATTTATACGAGAACTTTAGCCATGTAATCGCATACATTAATGTATTTAATTATTAAATTAAATGAAAAAATAAAAAAAAAATTGGTTTAGCTCTAAAGCAATATTAATTTTAAAGAATATGGGGTTAATATAATTAAGCCTTTTATCCTGTTTTATGAAACGCAGCGGTCTCTGTTGTCGATTCGGCGCACTAAAGAGGATAGCTCCCAGTTCACAAACCCATAACACGCACACAGCTCCCCTAGCGGGGAAGTGACGAACTACCAGCGCATTAACTGCCTTTTCAACCCAACAAACATTTGCGAGAGGAGAGTTTCAGAAAACTCGGATTATAAGAAAACGCGTCTTATACGCACGCTCCGAGAGAAAAACTGCCTACCAAAACCGGTTAAAGGTACACTTTAAAAATAGTTATACGTTTATTTAAGTCTTAGTATAAAAGGAAACAATATTTTTAAAATGTGTTGAAAGTCCATGGATTGACAAAAATCACACTAATAAGTTTTAATTGGTGGACTATAAAAAAGCGACCGGTTAACCTAGTTACAAGCTAAAACATCCGACAAAGATTAAATTTTTGGCACGTTTTGGATTTATTGTATTATCATTAAGTTCACTGACGTGTATAAGACCACATCACGTATACGCAACGTGGTGTGGGTGAAAATTTTTAAATGGCTAATGCAAATGATAAAAGGATACAATTGTTTATTTTTTTTTTGAATATTATAAAATCTAGTTAACAAAATAAGTAGGGGTCTTAAAAAAAGTGAAATAAATAAGAAGAAGAACCAATAACCAATTAACCAATAATATCCATTAAATGTATATCAATATAATTATAAAAAAAAGTATATTAATGTAGATTATTTTCACTATCAATAAAATGGGATTTAAGAATAAGCTGACCATCGTTTTTTTCAGTGGTCTTACTCGCAGCTCAGCATCTTTCCTCTCTGTCACTCTTTCTATTGCTTCACTGGTATCCCTCTCTCCTTCTCTCTCTCTCTCTCGGTTTCTCACTTGGCCCAGCCCAATGGCTGAGCGGTGCACACACCCCCGAAGGTAAAAAGTCCCGGCTCAAGGCGGACCATCATGGCCGCCGCCGTTCGCGTGAGAGATTGGTCGTTATGGCCGACGCGCCGCTTAGCGAGTTGTATACTATTTTATAGTACGCATGTCGGGGGCAGGACCCAAATTTTAAACCCGTTTTTTCACTGCGTTTTAATCAACTCGGCATTTTATGGCCAGCTAGCTAGCCGAACCGTAAAGGCCCAGCCACCTTGGCGCGATTAAGGGATATTTATGAAATTATGACCGCAATTACGTTCCCACAAAGGTGAGAGGGTATGAGATGAGGTGCCGCATGTAGAACGCCAAAACCGCACGCAACTTCTTCGATGGCCGTTCGCAGTTTGATGGCCGATGGCTGACGACTGTGACTGGCGCTAATGACTTTAGTACCTCCCATAAATCCACACAAACGGAGCGGCATTCATTGAGCGGTTGTGCTATTAAGTGCGCCATCAACGATGGCGCTCAATTGAGGAGATTCCTCCATAAAACGGCCAAACGGCAGAAAGGCAGGAGTCCTGGTCTTGGCGGCTCGGAATGCACTTAACACCTGATCGGTAATGAAGTGTGCACGGCAGCGATGTGTGGGTGCTATTTTCGGATTGTATTTTTAGCCATTTACCGATTTGGGAATTTGATTGAGAAAGGCTGAGAGGCCCTGTCATAAAATGATTGACGCAATCACACGCTTCAATTATGTCGGTATGTTTATGAAATCCATTGAAGAGTTCCATGGATTTCAAAACTGTTGCCAGACAATAAAGAATAGCCTATCAGCCAGACATAATGTTTTATGTATTTATTATCAGTCAAAGAAGCTCATGTACATCATCTAAACGGGACGTGATTTATGATTAGAACTCTCGATTAAGGTTAAGTCTTTGACATTGGGATTAACCGAAATGTATTGCGGAAATAACCCCCTGCGTGTGGGCATTTAATTACTCGCTCTGAATAATGTGTTCATTAAATTGAAATTTCTAATCGAATTGGGTAAGACACATGTATAAAACAGGCACTTCCCACAAAAAAACACAAAAATATTGAAGAAAAATATAAAATAGGAACATACTTCATTATAAATACAAAAAATCCATGAAGTAAATATTAAAATAATGTTTTCCCTTAAACTGAATGGATTTATAACTTCATATCGTTTAATAGACTAATTTTTCATTTATTGGTATGCTTTTTGGACTTAAAATTAATTTCTTTTAAATTTTTCAAGGGGATCGAAGACACAAAAGGTCATAAAACAATCGCAGTAAACGCTTACAAATGCTGATCAAGAATAAATTTACTTAAGAGGTTCGAAATCGTTTCCCTTCATACTTCTGCTCAAGGGAATAAATATAAACCAATCCTTTTTAACTTTTTGATTTTCATTAAAATTTTAAGAACATTTTTTGAGCATTTCACACACAAATGGCCACGGCCATAAAACATAGTTGCACCTATTTTTAATGAATGTCGTGAGCAACCTTGAGGATTTGACACCTTTTTCTGGGTGGCCTTGCAGCAGTTGCAATAGTTATTCAAATTGGGCACACCTCTCACCTCGTCTGGCGATTTGCTTTGTGAGGGACTGGAGTTCTGGGCACTTACGTGAGTTTATCTGACAGAAATATATTCGTGGTTTGTGGTCAGTTTAGCGGAATGGAAAGCGCCGGAGGTTTGTCGAGTTTTGTGTCTCGAAATTGCAGCTTCATTTTCACTCGCGCACCTTTAGACGGTTAAATAGCACTTTGAGAAAGGGGGCCTTGATTGGTAATTGCGAGGGGAGCTTAATAACTTGGCCGTTCGCCTATTGATTTGTTGTTTTCGTGGCGCTGTTTCGATTGCTCCGCGCGCTGCGATCCGCTCTACACTAACAAGAAGTTTATGACCAAATGCCATAAAATGCGATGTAAAAAGTCGACGAGGCTGGAAAATGTGTTTTCCGTTGGACCCCCTCCACTCCCCACCGCATTCTGTCCTCTCACTCGCACCCGTGCGCATGCCCACAAGCCGTCTCTGTCGCACACACGCACACCCGTGCGTCGTGTGTATCTGTGTCTCTGTTTCTGTGGCCGTATTCGTATCTGTATCTGCTGGTGCGCCTGCCATGTGTATCTTTTTTGCTGTTGTGTATCTGTATCTCTAAAATAAAATAAAATAAAACCACCCCTCGTCTGCTCTGCCTCTGCCTTCCATTCTCATTCGCAGCCATTTTATTGCTCTCTCGCTTTGTCTCCTCTCCTTTGTCCGTCTTCCATTCCCTCTGTCATTCCCCGGACAAAAGAAGAATGGGAAAAACTAAAAGAATTTCTAATCAGCAAAGTCTTTCAGCACGTTAAATGCCCGGGATATATCTATGGTATTGTCTCGTTCGAAAGCCTTTGCGATGCTCTGTGGCATTACGGTTTCTGACTTAAGATTCCTGGGAAACTCTCATTATTGCAAAAGACATTTGCCCTAAAGCATTATGCTCGGGGGTATTCTTCACCCAATTGGCTTTACTTCAAGAAAAAGGAAGTTGCTTCAGGTGGTTTTACCTCTTTTAAGTCACAACTAATATATTTCTTTGACATTAATGTGCTGCTTCTGCAAAGTTCAGCAATACCGTTAAAAGCTTTCACATAATGCATTTTCTATTACATTTCAACATTTCTTATTGACCACTAGAATTATATTTTTACTATTTAGCTTCTTACTTTTTAAGCGATTAAAAAAATGTTTTGCCTAAACTGTACTTTCCACAATAAAATCCTTTCTAGTTAATTAAATAAAAAATTTTTATAAATCCTAGTATACGATAATGTTATTCAGAGTGTATGTTTTGGAAGAAATGTAATCTTAACTCTGAATTTACTTATAATTCAACCTAAAATAATGCAATGGTGTTTTTAAATTTCCATCGCTTCTGTTTGCCCATTCTTAATGAGAAAAACATGTCACTCAGGCCCACTAGGAATGCAAACACAACCCCAAACAGTTCCTCAGCTTAGGATTTAGGATGGATATTGTATGTATTTTTGTCAACACAAGCACGTGTGTGTATCACATTAGAGCCCCGCACATATTACAAGATGGTGTAACTTTTGGGACCCGGAGGCAACTTTATTTCGGTAGAATGCTAATGCAGATTCCCTTCCAATGCTCGAGGGTTGCGATTTTAATGGTTTTCGCCCCTTCTCCCGTTTACGAGCCACGGAAGCGGAAGCAGAAGCCGAACGCAGACCCAAACTCGGAGCAGAAGCATCACCCCCAAAAAAACACCCGAAATCCCCAAGCGAAACCCAAATACCCGGAGCCCATTCCGCTTGTGTGGGCTTTTACGAGCTTAATTCGTTTGCCACCCCCAAAAAGTTGGGGGTGCAGCGCCATTTGCAAGGCAGCCCAACCCCCAAAAACAGGGCCACAGCAGAGGGCCATTTTAATTTTACAAAATCCGAAAGTTAATCATACAAAAGGCCTGCACACAGAAAAATATCTTTTTTGAGATAAAATTCTTTGTTATGTTTTAAATCTGTTTATAGGGTACCCGTAGAATCTTTAGAATGCGTTTACGGGTTTCTACTTTATTAAGACCCTTTTGAGAACTTCGTCTTTTTAAAAAAATATAAGATAATATAATATTTTCTTTGTGTTTCTATATATACTCCTTAAGTTTATATAGTATAAGAGAAACCTTTATAAGACCTTCTAAAATAGTTTAGAATTCAATTAAACAATTTCTCACTATTTTAGATATTCGATTTTCTGTGAAATATTTTCTGTGTGTAATGGATTTTGGTTTTAGCTACGGGATCTGCGCATTGCGGCTGTGGCTCATGTTGCCGGGCAGTAAAACCCATCCAGATTCCCACTCCCGCCTCCAGTGCTGCCATCGCTTAGCTTGAAAAACAGGACAGATAAGCCACAAAAAACAGGGAAAAAAAGGACAAAAAATTTAAAAAAAGGACAAAAAAAAGGACAAAAGTAAATGCGCCTCCATTTTTCTGTTTTTACCAATGGGTTATATATTTACTTAGTATAAATGGATTTTAAATAAAATTCAATTATGTAATGATCTACTGCTCCCGACTGACAACCTTCTTTGTTTGATCATTTTACCATGGTAAATTTTTGTGCGTATACGTAATAATCTAAAATTATTAAAATAATAAAAGCATTTCTAGTAACTATATTGGTAATACAAAAAAATTTAATCTGCGTCAAACCCGAATAAGAGTCGTTGAAATTTTTTTCTGACAAAAAAGCAGAGCGTAAAAATTGAGAAATTTTTAAAGTGTTTTCCTCTTTTTTTTTGCTACAGAAAAAATCGTACCATAAAGAAAATCCATCGACTGCTTTACGTCTCTTTAATAATTTGTAAAAAAAATTATTTTTTAAGAGCCGAACTATAAAAATGATGGTTAGAAAGGCATTTTAGCATATAAAAACAGGTTTATACACTTTCGACTAGCAAAAATAACACTCAAAACCTTATTTTTGAAAAAAGGACAGATTTCCGGATAGGGGATGTTTGAAATTTTTTCCGGATAAAGCCGTTAAAAAAAGGACAGATCTGTCCGGAAAAAGGACAAAATGGCAGCACTGCCCGCCTCATCCGGCTGAGCAAACAAAGTTTGGGATTAGAAATACCCATACCCCATCCGCCGATGGGGACGCAACTGCGAATCTGTTTGCATTACTTTCCATGACAATTAAAAAATTCCAAATGCCCCAAAATCAGACAGTGAAATGTGGATCGCTGCTGGGGAAGCGACCATCTTTATGATTCAATTTATCTTTTTATCAATTTGCTGGTCACTCGTTGTTGGTCGGTGGTCCTGGTCCGCCATCCAATTCCAATTTAACGAGTACTTAATTTGAGCAAGTGTTTGCTTGGCTGTAAATATTTATGGCCATCGTATGTGCTCATTTTGCCCGCTCGTCCGGCGGCTATATCCCTCTATCTATCTGAATGCGGAGCGTTCCATAACTTTATTGTTTTATTGCCATTATTATGCATTATTTTTATTGGGATAGTCGTAAATGAGCGAGCACCCGCGTCGGCCAATTGGCCGCCTGCAATTAGCTAAACGCTTTAGTCCGCCTAATTAGATTCTGGCCCAGTGGCATGTGGTCTCCGAATCGATCAAATGTCAGGCAATCAAAATAATAGCATTATGGCTTTCATTGCTGCGCCGCCGAGCGGAACGTTCAGCCAACGGAAAGTCATTTGGAATTAACATTTCTGGCCCAAATTGTCTAATGAAGTGGGGAATTTCTGAAAGTGTTACCATTTTATTGAATTACAAGTTAAATAAACTTTAATTGAAAATGCAAGGCCTTAAATCAGGTCTGTTTTTATTTTAGAGAATTTATTACCTTGTTTTGGTGACTTCATTTTGTTTAAATTTTTTGCCTGGCTTTTAAATCAAAGTCTTCCAAATTTAGATAAGCCGACCAAATGATGGAATCACTTTGCTTTAAGTTTACGAGTTTGTAACGTAAAGACAAAGCTTAGCTACTCAACAACTTAGCACGTGTAATAATTATTATTATAAAAAAAATTAGGAAAAGTATTTACTATTTTGCTTTGTTTTCAGTAAAATGTGAGATGAAAATAGATAAAAAAAAATTGCGAATTATTCAAAATTAGTAAATAACTCCCTATACCTATAAAAAATCCACTGGCTAACATTATTAGATTATTGTTAAAGTAAAATATTTATTTTGTTGGGCATTTTCAATGCAAAAATCTCGCTTACCGTCGTTTAAATCACTTCAAATGAATCACAAAATGGTTTTTAGTTTGAAATCGCCTTGATTTACACCTTAGATTCTTCCCTCTTCAGAATAAAGATTTTCCACGAATTGCCAGCGGAGTTTCTTCATGTTTTGCACTATCGAAACTTATTAATTTCTAGTCAAATTTTATAACTCCACTCGATGAATGTTTGGTAACATCCGAACTGATTTCACGGTATCAATTTAAATTGGTTCTGTGATTTAAACTTTGATTTGATTCTCGATCGCGAAATGTATTAATAAATGGGCAATGGCTGAACGGCGATTTGGCCAGATTAACCCGAATCGGGGTTGGGATTAAGTCGGTGCTAGTGCTTTATGGCTGAGACTCCGCGGTTTTAATTTCGACTTTATGCGGCGATGATGACGACGACAATGACGACTCGCGGGTACTAAAACGCCATTGTAAAGTGGTAAATACTCGGGCGGCGCACCGTAAAAAACGCCAAGCGCCAAAACCAGAACAACAGCCTTAAAGAGGTATACACACACACAAGCACACAGATACTCGGCCCTGCTGGTGTGTGTGTGCTTTGGGCTGGTGTGTGTGTGTGCGAGAGTGAGGCAAATATCACGAAATCACCACTTTGCGCCGCTCTGCGAGTGGAAATCTCTTGGTTTTCGGTCGCTTTGCTCCTCTCTTTCTCTCTCTCTCGCTCTCGTGATTTCCTCCTGCCTCCCAGGACCCCCCTTGCCCCTTTTTCCCCCTCGTCATAGGCGTAGAAAATTGAAAATTCGAATTCGGTGGACGTGGCTGGCTTCCATGGGGAATGGAAATGGGGAAAAACCGGAGAAGACACCCCGAAGGGGATAGAGCCCAGCACCTGACATACACATCTAATCGATAAAAGCGAACACCTTTCTAGGTACTAAAACTCAGCCTCAGGTGCAATAACCAAAACCAAAGGTAAATTAAGCCAAGACGACCATTAAACAAAATCTCAACTAATCCGAGGATGTGCGGGATTTTTTAATGGAAATAGTTCGTAAATCACATTATTTATAACGTTTTCAGACTTAATATTTGAAATGGCAGAATAAAGTATTCAGATATTATAATCCTGCAGTTTTTCCAACAGGTATTACTCATTTCACTAATATGTACTCAGAATTTTGGCGATTAGATTATTATAATAGGTTTCTTCTTTAATTTGTTTAGGTAAAAATATAAAAAATTAGGTGGAAGTACAATTAAATAATTCAATCTAAAAAGAATTAAATCAGGATGATGTTCTAAGAATTCTGTTAATTCAAAGAATTTCACGTTTCAAGAAATTAGGAAAAAGTCATTTTTCAATTGATAAGCCAAAATATTCAAATTTTGTACTTGGTGACATAAGCGATAAGAAACAACTAAGACTTTTTGATAATTTTTTGACAGGCCAGACAAAAGTTCAAAAGCGATTTCGACGACTCATTTGGGTTTAGTGGAATTCGAATTATGAGCCAATAATTTGCAATTCGATTCAGTGAGCTTGAAAATATTTAGCAATTTGCCGAAATGGCAGTTCGACTTCGTCCTTGCCAATAATTTGATATTTTCGGGCGGGCAGAGAAAACTCCCCCAGAAGGCAGTCGGCCATCTTGAACGGACATTTTCCGATGGTTTGGCTTTGCCTGGGTTTTAATGGTGACTCTGGGGTTCGCAGCCCCGAGTTTCTGGCTACTGTGTCGTGTCCTCGCTGACAAAAGACGGCTGCTAATCGGACTGGGGCGATACATTTAGGAAATTGTGCACCATTTCGGCATTTTCGCATTTCCAGGGAGGCGGGCGAGCATTTACGACTTATAAATTATCGTTGTTTTTCCTTTAGTTTCGCTGCCGGCCGCAGGACACCCAGAAGGACAAGGGAATGGGTGCGACCAGTGGACTTTGCTCAGAGCCGAGGGCTCAGGACTCAGGGCCCAGGACTCTGGCATTGGGCGCTGCTGATTGTGGAGTTTCGGGACATTAAGACAGTGACAGGCGCAATTTATGGCCTCCGCAGTTGCTGGCCACAGGGCTTGGCACTCATTCTCCTCGCCTGCCAGTCGCATTTATTTCCGAGGGCGGGGACTCGCACACATGGGATCCTTGGCATGGACTTGGGCTTGGTCTCCGCGGCCTGCCAACTAATTTCCAATTTAACTAATGAAAAATTGAATTTTTGTGCTTCAATTGAAGCGCATCGCAACCGAAATTGGTAAAAACCCAAGCTCGCCGGCATTGAAAATAAAAATTCTGAGAAGATACGGCTGATCTGGGTCATCTGGAGCACGCTGCCTGACAACATTTTATAAAATCTCGGTTTTTTGGGTTTATTTTAAAAGTCTTTTGTTTGTGGGTTTTCCCTTAAACATTATTTAATTTGAATGAAAAGACCTAACACAAATAAATGCTGCAACACAAATTGTAATAAGATTTAACAAATTAGATAAAAAGCTTTTTTCTAAGTTTTCATTTATTTCTTCAAAGTTAATGGAAAAATGTACCGTTTAATTGAATATTTTGAAATCATTTGACTTTCATATATCATCATCCTCGAGAACTTTATCACAATTCGGCACACTTTTTATTTCACTCCACACTTCGTCTCGCTCTGCTTTTTCCGCCAAGCTTCAAACCATTAAATCTGTTATGCAAATTACATTTTTGATTTTTTTTAAGCGCGCTATTAAATCCATATGGTTTTATTATAATTTGTTTTTCTCCATCTTGGCGGGGTTCGTGGCTCTGACTGCGTATCAAAGACCCGTTCTAATAAGCCCGGGCAATGCATTTGACATCAGCTGCCCGGGAGCCATTTTAATGCTTGCCGAAAAATGTAATTTCCGCCCCGTCATCGCTTTTTTTTGCCTTGGGCCATAAAAGAGATGCACAACTTCATCGGCTCATCAGCGTTAAAAATGGCGGAAGAGGCAACAAAGACGTTTGGAAGATGTCACAGTTAATCGAGCGGAAGGGGTTAAAGCCGATATCCTTTTTTTTCCCTTCCACCCCTGCGAATATCACTCATACGACCCGTGGCCGGAGATCGAAGATGAGCCAGCGGCAAACACTATTCGACTGCCGGCCGTTCTGGGAGCTCTGTGCTAAGTTTTAGTATTTTGTTTAATTGGCTATAACCGTTTTTTACAATCGGACGGCCACTAGGAATCCCCATTGCCCCCCGATTCCCCGGGAAATGAGCTCTGTCTGCCAGCCGCCCCTTCGTTATTTACTCACTGGCAGTAGTTAAAATGCTTGTAGGTCTTAGGGCTGGTACTTTTATGGAGTCCGCTTGGATTGTAACCAAACTGTTGTGGCCCATTCGCGAAACGAAACGAAATATTATTGACGATCCAAACTAATTGAGACATAAACTTAA
Source organism: Drosophila takahashii (assembly GCF_030179915.1). Lineage (NCBI taxonomy): Eukaryota > Metazoa > Arthropoda > Insecta > Diptera > Drosophilidae > Drosophila > Drosophila takahashii. Next base: position 23,495,080 of record NC_091681.1, read on the forward strand.
TTTGATGGCTGATTTCATAAAAACGACATCGAGTCCCCGAATCAATGCAACGTGTTGTGGCAATCCAAATTGCGTGAGCCGTCGGCATTGCGAGGAACCTCAATTTACATAACAAAAACCGAAAGAACGGGGCAACAATGGGAAATAGGAGTAAGTGAAGCGAGCTCATTATGCAAATAAACAAATGACTATTCACATGCATTTATTATCATGAACTGTTAGGTCATAAAGCACGTTCAAACACTTTTTTTTTGTCATTTAACGGCCCCTAGTGTTTGTGGGTTGGGAAAGAGAGTATTCTGATTTATCACTTGTTATGGCCCAATGGATACACAAACTGGCACACACGAGTATTCTGTACCAGCTGTTTGAATTGATGATTAATTTAGGTAATTTTAGATATTTCTTTGCTGGTATTTCTGATTTTTTCATATCTCAAAATTTTAAATAATAACAATATTATGTCGTGTCGGCTTAAGTACCATCTTAAAAATGGTTAAAGACCCGTAATTATATATCAAAAACTATCCTTTCAAAAGCTTTAAAAAATATGGCATATAAAGGCACTTTGATATACCATTTCATGTTCGATTGAAAGTGACCGAGTGTAAAAACCTGCAATCGATGCCCTCGGCTTTTCTATTATAGAAAGCAGCATCCTACAGATGAGACCTGCTGTGATAATGATGAAACAGGCTCCGGATGCCTCGTTCTCATCCTGCCAACAACTTTAGGATGGGATGGGTCTGCGTCTGCTGATGATAAGTCAAGATACTCTCGCTCAAACAAAGGGGCTATAATTTATGTAAATGCGAGGACGGAGACCCAACAACAGCACCAGCATGACGTTCACCGAGGAATCGTGTTTCGAGGCTTGGGGTCTGGCAAAATGGTGGTTTTGCTTCGGGGAGATCTCAGAGGGATCAGGGAAAGGGACTGGAAGACCGTGGACTCTGAAAGATTGCTGCGACTGCCCGCGCCTCGCCTTCAATTACAAACACATAAATTCTCATTTCCATTTGACACATGACATCCCATAAAACTTGTTAAAAAGTACGACCACAAAGGCCCAGCCTCTCGTTTTCGGTCTGGCCTGCCACGGAGATGGGACTGGGATTGGGAATGGGTTCGATTTGATTGGATTTCATCCAAAATGGTAAATTCTGCTTCACAATCTCAACGACCCCTTGGCCATAAAAAAACGAGGGTTCCCTCTTTATTTTCTTTACGGACGCCGAATGATATCAGATTTCTTTTCATTTCTGTGCCTTTCATTTCGTTTCGATTCGTTTCGTTTTGGCTGTGACGACTGTGGATGTGAATGTGGATTTCGGAGCGGAGCCGAGATAAAGTTAAAATGGCGGAGTCGCATTAAGCGCGGCCTTTTATGGAGTCCGCCCAAAGCTGCGTACAAAGCGGGACTCATTATATAAATCTCATTGATCCGCCATCAAAAGATACACTTTAAATGCCCCAGCCGCGGGGAGTGGAGTGCAACAAAGACGACGAAATCTGGCTTTTAATGACTTCGGCCGCAGGGTCTGCAGCACTTACATTTCTAGGAAAGTGTTCGAAAAGAGATTGGAGCCGCATTGAAAACTGACTAAGAAATCCCTTAAAATAAAACCAACTATCCAACTACCAAACAAAGTATCTAAGCGGGCACAAACCACCGAAAAGGCTTCTGAGTGGGGTAAGTTTGGAATCCACTTTGTGACAGACAATCGCATAAGCTGCCCAAACATTTGATGCCATAAAAACGAAATTGACATTTTCGCAGAGTCCGCTGCTGGCAATAAATTTGCTTCTTTCTGGCATTTCCGTTTATTCCTACTCATTTCTTTGGCATTTGCAGACAAAAGGAGCTGCCGACATTGTAAGGAGCCCGGGGATATGAATTGTTTTCGGGAGAGGGTCACTTTCGAGCCCGGGCTTTTACGATTTCACGTAGCCAGGGAGCAGAGTCCGACGATTTGGATTTACGACGACGCTTAGATTTCGCGGGCGATGGAGCACAAACCGTTACTGCCGCACGTGGAGGTCCGCCGGCAATTGTGGAAAGCGCTTTTCTCGATTGCTATCCTGCGGAGATCCAGAGACTTTCGAATGTAGCCAAAAACCGATCTGCGACCGCCGGGCAACACATGTTGCACACCGCTGAGCTCGCAAGCCGCACTGATTTGCATCCTGCAAGAGGGGAAACTCAATCGCACCCACGCAAGACTTTTGACCTTGAGGCCACCGCACACAGCTCACTACTCAGTACTCGGTACTTTGCATAAAGGACTCAACTCTTTTCATAGCCTCCAAATGGCCTTAGAAACCGGATCGTAATGGCCATGCATTTGCTTCAAGGACAACGTCGTGCATCCTTTCATTGCGCAATGTTACGCTCGATCGACGAGGACGCATTTGGGCCAAGGTCGTCGTTTAATGGTAATGCTAGATCGTAAAGAATTGCCGAGTTTCGAATGGATACGAAGGGGTGCAGATGTGAAAGGGACATTTGAGCGTTTATGAGAACATTTCGAAAAGTGATTTCATCGCTTCATTTATGCTAGCTAATTATTATCTGAAACTTGTTTTATTCTGACGACTTAGTTTGATCTTTTGATGTACCGATTTTTTAAGCCGTGCAGTACACTCTTTTATAACCAAATCAAAGTCTCTGTTAGTCGAACTAGCTTTAATTTTTATTTAATAGAGAAAGATGTCCATAAAATGTTTTCTAAAGCTCGAATTTTTTACAAATAAGGTTTTTTTTTGTTTCAAGATGGTTTGACATAAGAGACATTTGAAGATAAAAATTAATTTCTAAGCAATTCCTTCAAAAATATTGTTGTTTTATACAGAACGATAGAATTTTTAATTTATTTTTTAAAAAAGGGCAAAGACTGCAAAGAGAAATAAAGGATAATTAAAATGCTAATGAGTAAAACGCTTCTTACATATTTTTTTTACGTATGCTTTTTAAAATGCTTTACTTTACTTTTTAAAATGTTTTGACCCTGCTTTTGCATTTCAAACGTCTTATTTTCTGACATACTTCTCTCTTTCTAACGCATTAAACATGAGATGAGACTCTTTAAACGTAAATAATATTTAATTTTCAATGTCATTAAAATTAATAATATTTCAAACAGAATCATTTTAATTAAAATTTATCATGCTATGGTTATCAACTATTTTGTTAAAGAGCAAAAAGAATTTATTCTTAAAAGCAGTTAAAAAACTAAAGCATTTAAATTAAATTAATTAGAAGGAGTTACAACTATAAACTTATCCGGACAGATTGCATACCAATTTGTGGATATATTTTCGAATATTGCTATTTTGGCAATGGCTTTTTAATTTAAAATAATAATATTTTAGTTCCTATTCTATCTAATCATTTGTTTTATTTTGTCTTTGGCATATATTGCAGATATAAAAAAGTTAAGAAACTTTCCTTTGTGATGGATCAAATGGGTAGTTATTAACGTTAAGTCAGCGATGCATTTATCTCAAAATTTGGGAGACTGTATTTATGTGTATATGTGCATGGCTTAAACTCGGGCGGCCATCATGGATTTAGGCTCCGCCCCTTTTGTTTTCTGCTGTCTTATATTTTGTGTGCAGAGTCTTATACAAATGCTTTGCACACATACCGCTAGGTGGCGCCCATACGGATTAACTGAATGAAAAAATTCACCATGAGGTGAACTTTTCAATTGTTTCCCATAATGGGATTGTGACTTCACTAAAAGCTCTTTTTGAAGCACACATTGGTGCATGAAAAAATAATTAATAAATATTTTTTTTGCTTACATCGTAACCATCATGGTGTAAAGGTTGGCGCAAAACTTGAACTGATTTGAATTAAGAGAACGATGTATGTATATGCGCCACAGAAAAGTCTATGTATGCTAAAAATTCATTACTGTTTTAGGGAACAAAAAGATAAAAAACCTATATAATCATTATAAATTATTTGTTGGTCCTATAACTGGATTTCCATTGGCTTGCAGGTTTGACTGTAAAATTGGGGTGTTTTGGAAATCTTTTCCAACTAAAATCCGTTAATATTCTTAGGTACATTTTTGGTTGGAAGAGATTTTCGTGACACCCCCCGACACATAATTGCTTTACATTTTTAAGTTTAAAAGGTGAAATCTATTTGTCTGCAAAAACAAGAAGATACTCCAATCGATTTATGCAAAATTATTTATTTGTTTATTTTTGAATAGCAAGTTACTAAACTCATGCTTTAAAATTACACCATAATTTTGAAATAGCATTGTATTAAAGCATTCCGCGGTATACAATGAAGTATTATTTTGCACAAAAACCTTTTAAATTCGCACGGATCTGGCAGCGCCAAAGTATCTACACGCCATTATTTTCTCGGCAAGCCCCGCCCACTGTCACAGCGAAGCAATATAAAAACGTATCTGTATCCGCTTGAACTGCAACAATGTGTGCGGCCATTAGAGACACAGATACCCACACAAAAAGACAGCTACAGCGATAAGGTGGTGGAATCGCTGGCAATGGTTGATAGATAGATAAAGAATACAATGCCGAGGGGTGGAAAGTGGGGGTGGTGAGCGTGGCTCCATTTTGCGGAATTGGATTAAGCGGCGGCGGTTCTTAAGTGCCGCCATTCCGTTTCCCGCTATGTGTGCCTGGGCTTTTATGGCCGTACGTGATCTTGTGGAGCGAAGGTCCATGACAAGCCGTGGGAATTTCCCAGATGCCATCAACGGCGAATGGCGACCGGTAATCTGTTTCATCCCTACTCTGCCCCACAACGAATTGTTGCTACTGCCGAAGGATTACTGCAAATAGTATCACGCACTGCAACACAGTGGAGTCGAATTAAAAAGGACATAAAGCACGGCTTTGATAACATTGTCGTTCTTTATGGGATGCGTGGAAAGGCAAGAAGAATTTTCACTTCTTGGAATGTTAATTAAAATGCTGTATTAAATGGGATAACAATGTAAGGAATACATTTCTGGTCCAATGCCATTTAGTGCAATAATACTTTTAAATAAAACGATATTTGAAGCAAAAGTGTAAACCAAATTTTGTTAACAATTTCATTAAATTTTTTAAGAAATTACTCTCACTTACTCTCTTAAAATTTTAAAAAGCTATTGTATTTTGGGGAAATCTTTGTTGGAACTAAAGAAGTTTAGTTTTAAATTGAACAAACAAATCCGTCGGTGTTACAGAGTCTAGAGATCTTTCAACCATCTTTCAATCCATCAACCTTAGATTTAATGGAAACTTTTCTGATTTAAGCCTAGTACTCACTTCAATCAAAAAGGCAACGAAACGAAAATTTCTATACAAAAATGACAAATTTCGTGATCAAAATTTTGTATGGAGATTTTCATTTCGTAGGCTTTTCGATTGAAGTGAGTCCTAGGCCTTAAAGAAAAAACATTTTTCAAAGGCCATTTTGGTTGGTCTTAAATCGTCATCGCTTAAAAGTTTTTCACCAAAACATTATAAATTCATTGAAATCTAATAAACAAGTATTGTTTTAGAAATATAAATAAGTTTACTACAGTTTTAATCATCAATTTATACGTCCAAAAGCAACACCGTCAACAAGACAAGGCACCTTTGAATTAAATAAGCAAGTATGAATGTTGATTCGAGTTCGTCCTAAATGGACGGATATTCATAAAACTATTAAAGATGATAAAAAAGGCCTTAAGAAAGAAAGAAATAATTAATCGTTTGACACAAAGACAATTTAATTGCTTAAGAACGGCACCAACGGCACCTGATGGACAACAATATATTAGCTGCTGTTTTTTTCTTTTTTTTTTGTGAGTTTTTTTTTGTCATTATTCGAATTCGGAATTATTTGAAATCTGAATATGTTTCTTAAACATCCTGTTTTCCGTGATTTTTGACTGATTAAGAGCCGTTCTTTCGTCCACCTGTTAAATTTAAAGTAGGATTAAAACTCTGATTTCCCATACGATTTCTAGGGTTAACCCTACTTTAAATTTAACAAACGGACGAGAAAACGGCACTAAATAATTTTTTTAAAGCCATTTTCTAAAAATAATCAAGTATCACTGAATATTCCATTTTAGATTAAGAACTTTCGCTTTCTTTGGAGGTCAAACCTAATTCGGCAGGTCGTCTCTTTGTTTCTTCCGCTTATGCTCACAGTATCTAAGGAAGGTGTTTGTTAATAAATACACCCTTAATATCTTATTAAAGTTTGTTGACTACCTGTCACAAAAATCTACGAGTGCTTCGGGGACGGTTGGTTTGAAAACTGACCAAAAATCTACGAGTGCTTTGGAGACGGTTGGTTTGAAAAGTATCCAAAAATCTACGAGTGCTTTGGGGACGGTTGGTTTGAAAACGAACCCAAAATCCGTTGGTGTCACATCGTAGTACATTTGCTTTGATTTTAAGAATAGGTTTTTCTAAAGCAATGTTTCAGATTGTCTGCTTTATTTCAATCTGTAATTTCAATTTCTGTCAAAGCTTATTATTTTATTTTATCTACCTATTCTATGAATAAATCCCAACTTACCCAGATCGCCTCGCTCTGCCTTTAGTATATTATCATTTGTTACAAGCACTCAATACCCGAACTTTGCAAAAGTCACTTGCCGTCGGCTCCGAATGCAATGGTATTTCGCGAACGCGATTAATGTTATAATTGACGATTAGGTGCAATAATTGATAATGGCGAGATATTTGCCACCGGTCTGCCTAATGTGTCTCCGATTTGATGATGGCTATAATTTAAAGCACACAGTCAATGGGGCTGGCGCGGAATGTTTATGAAAATTGCACATTAAATCTTTGTTTTGTGGCCCAATAGTCTGTCGATTACAGTGTTATAGTTCCCGTTGTAAACGCTTGTTATTATTGTTGTTGGTTTATTATTTTAACACTTTCGAGAAAGAGCGCGCCGGCGGTGGCCAAGTGTTAGAGCCAGTTAGCTGTCTTTGGCTTTGGAGTCCGAGGTGCGGAGCGTCATCGACTGAACTGAATGGTGTGCGAGTTCTCCGCTGTCTGTGAATCGCTGTTAGTTTCCAGGAATCGCAATCGCATGGCCCACTCACACTCACGCACAGATATACTCGGATATACGACGCCGACGCCAAGAGTCACCCAGACCCAGAGCGATGCCAATAAGGCTATACGTATACCAGTATACCTATAGGAAAATCGGCAACAACAACGGCGACCGTGACGAACGCGGGACGGGGTCTAGGAAAAACTTCGACTTCGGCTTCGGCTCTTGGGATCATAAATAGTAGATAAACAAATAAATAAGGCGGCGTGGGGAAGTGCCTAGATATATGACGGGCATATATCTTTTTTCGAACCGCACCCGCACCCTCAGAAAAGGCACACGCACACCCCACCACCGCAATATTCTTCGATATTCCTCGATATTTCGGCTCTTGGTCTTATTGGGGTTGCAGCTCCGTTCCGTTCCAGATACATAAATTCGCCGGCGACAGAAATCAACCACCGACCGTTGACGCCCCCGCCCCAAATATCCGTATCTGTATCTGTATCTGCGCAGTGCGCCCTGCAAAGTGAAACAGTACCAGTCACTTGGCCACAGATACAGATACGGATACACTCCGTGCCACGTCGAAAATCAATCACCATCGACAACATCGACGGATGCATTTTATTGTGCGCAGACTCCGTTTTATGAAGCCCGATTTTTCGGGGTGGATGCCCACATGTGCTTATTTACTTTCCCAGCACTTAGGAGGTATAATATAGGGGGCATTAATTCGCAAAAGCTGTCCTGATAAAAGGACGACCTGCCGAATTAAGTTTGACCCCCAATGAAATCGAAAGTCCTTAATCTAAAATGGAATAATTACAACCATCTTTTGAGCTACGACTTAGTCAAGTCATTGGCCACTACTTAAGTTGCTTCCTTATCCTTTTTCTCGAATACTAAAAATGTGTTCATGGCATGAGGTTTATGTTTTTATTATTTTACTATCTCTAAAACCCTTTATTTTATTAATTATAAAAGATTTCTTGACTTATACGCCGCCATAGTGACATCAAGGTCTCAGTTCTATACATATTAACAAGACCAACTGCTTCCTTGTATTTTAAATTAGGCTTATAAGTATTTGAAAATTATTTATTTGAAAATATTGGTTTTTACTAGCGAATTAAATTGCTTATAAAAACCGATATTGCATAATATCCAATTGTTATTCATTTATTTTGATTGGAATGAAATTAATTTATATGAAATATATTAAGATCCCATAGATTCTCAGTTAATCCACCTCACCTCGGCTGGATATATTTCATATTTTCGGAAATAGTTCCTTAATTGCTCGTACAAACGTTTGTAAGTCGAAAATGGAAAGTAAGTCGCGTAATAAAATCCTTCTGTCCACCAAAAGACCGGATTGTGCAGCCTTATAGGCGATCTAACTGGGCATGGATGTGTGCTAATAGGAAAGCCTACAAAGGTACGGGACCAGAACTCACACACCGTTGGTGTGCACTTGTCCAGACCGTTCCTCAGGCGATATGGAGGGGGTGGTGGGGAGGAGGTGAAGAATTGCCAAGCGGTACCGGACACAGCGCCAGCGACACGGTCCACAGAGTCGAGTCGACGCCTTGCCCAGGTGTTTACCTGCGAAATGTGTTGCAAGCTTTGTGTTTCGGCGACGGCGGACACTTCCTTAACCGGTGCCAAGCTAAACCGCTAAGTGACTGCACAAACAACGCGTGCTAGAGTCGTACGACTAATCCAAATTGTTTAGGTTCCCTCCCTCAACACATCCATGTGAGGTTCAATGGGAACGAAGGAGGACAGGTGCGCTAAAATCTCATAATTGTGGTAATACTTTTCAGTTTGCCTAAAACCAATAAGGTAATATTTTGTAAAATAGTTCTCAAATTTTCAGATGGTCTTGTTATAATTTCTGGTTTCTCGTTATCGAGCTATCTATTCTGATTTCTTGTTCATTTATTAAATTTCCAAATACAAACTCAATTAAAATAATAATGTTAATACAGTAAATTTATTTATGGTAATTCAGATTTAAAATTCAGACTGTTACCAAAAAAAAATATTTTAGGCCATCTGTTTTCTTTTCTTATCCAAGTTAATTCTCCTTAACTTCTCCTTTGTAAATATTTTAAAAATCCGTAAATTTCATAATTAAACCTTTCCTTTTTTTAATGCTTTTATACTTTTCAAGTGAAGGTATATATTATTTGCAACGGGTGAAATTGTTGTCTGAGTCTTATTGTAACGTTTGTAGAACTGCAATAAGAGTTCGCAGGAGAAGTAGACCTAATAGGAAACCCAGGCAAATCAGTCACGCACCTATTTTGCACCCACACTCCTTGAGTCAAATATTTTGACGGTTTGTCAAAGAAGTGACAAGACAAACCCGAACCGGAACCGATAGCGCGGTGCCCCAGAATTTGGATTTTTTGTTTTGTTTCGTCTTCGGTTCCAACTCAGTTTCTTCATAAGTGCCGACCGTGTTAAAGGGGAAATCACACATTTAGCCCGATTTGCATTTGCTTGCGATTCCAGAGACGGGAGACCCGAGAGACTAAAGATTTACGATACCCAATCGATCTGGCAGGCCCGGTTACATTCGGGCCAAAACATCTTGGCAGTTTTCAGTTTATATCGGAGTTCGGTGTGCATAGTTCGTGCCTCCCGAGACAGCTACTGTTTTTTGAACTCTCTACTCTATAAGGCTGATTCCCCGCATCAAAACGGAATTAAAGATGGCCATTGCCGCGAAATAACCGCTGGCTTGGCACCGGACGTCTTGATACTTATGGCGAGAAAATGGAAAATTCGATGTCGCCATTAACATTTATTGCCACTTTGGGAAAACTCGATTACACCACCACCGCCGCACCGCGCACATTGCAATGCCATTGCACAGCCGCCATTTTATGAGACGCGCCTGGGCACTTATGGCATCATCAGGACGATGAGGGGATGATCCTGGGGGGAGGTTGAATGGTAGGATGGCTGGCAGGATAACTGCAGAGCTGGAGAGCTGGCAGTCCTCGTAAAACGGATTTTGCGCTTAGTCAGGATGCGTGGCAGCAGTTTTATGGACCGCTCCGGCACTCGGGAAAATGTATACAGTTTTCCATTTACAACCTTCGCGCTCCACTGCGCCTGCAGCCTCCGCTGTTTGCCATAAAATATCGAAATGTTCGCAGCCATAAAAGTTTATGAGTGCAGGCACCCAAATTGGGAGTTCAAGCTCCGATATCCAGGACGCAGGGTGGAAAGTTGTCAGAACAGAACGTAACATTCGGCCAGCTGGCAAACTCTCCGGAAATGGATAAGCATGTGGCATTCTCGGTCGTCACCATGTTCTGGCTGCTGTTCTCCATCATTGGATTCCTGGTGTCCTACAGATACGAGGAGCGGGGCATAATCCGGTGCTGTGTGATCCTCACCGCCGTCTGCTGCTACTTGGCCTGGCTGGTCACCTTCCTGATGCAGCTGAATCCACTGACAGGACCGCGGGGCAACCAGAAGACCATCTATGGCATAATGACCTACTGGCCGAACTCTTTTGTTCACGATCAAGATGACCCATAAAGCCTAGTATATATTTTAAATGTTTAAAATTTTACAATCAAAAGAAAAAAGTATAGAAAAAATATTTAAAGGTATAATTATTTTTATTATAACTTTTTATTTGTAACTGAAGTATAAAGAACGAATTGATTTATAATATATCATAAAAATCAAAATTCTACAAATACTTTTGGTGTCTCAGAAACGTAACAATCTTGTTAACTTTTGTTTAAACAACATTAAATTCATGAAGTATTTGGGATACATCATTTATTCTATTCAATTTACTCGTGTAAAATAAAACGGTGGAAAAGTTCTTCATTATTCGACAAAATAAATATTCAAAATAAATTAACCAATTATATTGTATGCTCTTCCAAACAGTAAAAAGCCCTCTGTCGTCATACCCTACCACAAAGAAATTCATTTATTCACATTTATAGAAAATATAGAAATATATGTTTATAAAAACAGATGCCAATTATTGCCTCATAACTCTGGCTCCAGACAGTTTTGCAGCTCGTCCACAAAATCGACGACCTTCATGAAGTTGGGATGCCTTTTTAGGCATTCCCCAACCAAGTCAATGGTGTTGGTAACACCTAGGTTTTGGGCCACATTTACGCCATATGTCAAGGTCTCTTTGGGTTCCTTCTTCGAAAGATATATGCTGTCAATCAGGTCGGGTTTATAAGAGTGAAGGATGGCGCACAAAGCACGTCCGCTGGTCCAGGAAGAACTGAACTCGTACATGGGAAGACCGTATGGTTTCACTCTTTCTTTGCACCACCGCAGAAGACTGAGCCACCGATCGCCAAAGGTTTTTCCCAGGTATTTCGGCAGCGCTGGGAAACTGGAAATCTTTGAGGCTGCTTTACTAGTCACCGAACCAACAGACGAGTCCTTAATAACCAAAGATTTGGTCTTGTCCCTTGACCAAACTCGGATTAAACGCGTATTAGATATGATAGGTGATGACTGAGAGCAGGACTTGTATAGCTTATCCCACAAATCCTCGGATAGCAGCGCACACTTCACGGGAGGTTTTAAAAAACTTTGACCTTTACTTTTAAAGCAGCTTGTACTTTTCCGCAGATTTCTTTCTTTCAATTGAGTTTTAGAAAGTTCTTTCTGCATATCCTTGAGTTTCTGATTCTCTTCGGTGAGGATTTTTATTTTGAGCTGGGTTTCCGATAGACTTTTCTCGAGTTCCTTGGATCGATTCTGCTCTTCGGTCAGCTTCAGTTCCGCGATCTCCTGTCTTTTCAGAGCCTGACGGACCAAAAGCCGCTCTTTCGATATCATCAACTTGTATCCTATTTGTTCCAGATCCCGTTTTTTCTCAGCGTTTATTAACTGGAGGCGCAAATCATTTAACTTATCCGTGGAACTTTCATTTTGGGGACTTTCCGTTTTCATATCTCTTGACTCCCTATCAGTATCCTTGGGTGGGGAACACTTTTTCGAGGCATTACTGATTACAGTCTCCAGCTGAATAAGGACACTATCAACGTGAAGGTGAAAGAAGGATTGATTCGCCCCGTTGAGCCTTCCTTCACTCTGAAATAACGGCAGGATCGAGGAAAGTCCCTTTATGTTCTGAGAGCCTGAGAATAAATATGCATAGAGAATAATGTCATTCCTGGTAAGTACTCACATTGTGACAAGATTATCCCGTTGGCAGCTTTTTCCTGATCGCAGAACTCGTCACTTTCCACAAATTTCTCCCTCATGAACCTGGTCAACAGAATTATCTTCCCCAAGCAGTTCTTCATCTTGAGCACTCCATTGCCGCCACCATCCCCAGTTTCTTCACCTAATTGCGTGTCATCCTTCAAATCGGACAGTATGGCTCTTATCTGGCTTATATGTTCCTTTAGTATGGAACCCATGGCCACTGATAATTAAATAAAAGGTAGTGTGATTTATCCAACCACAAAATACTTAGAATGGTTCATAAAATTATGAGATTTGAAAATAGCGACTGAGAATTTTTGAAAGAAATTATTAAAAATAGCTATAATTTAGGAACTGAATTATTTACAGGAGATTTGGAAATGTTAAGTCTTTATAGTGGTCAGTAAGTTATACATTTGGGTTACTAGATCTATATTTTTGAAAAGTTCGTTTGATTTTGGTGAAGTCTCTTTTAAGTTGTTAACTATATTTTTGAATTTAACTATTTATTAATTTTAGTTTTATTAATTACCTTTCAATCAAGCCAACAGAAAATGTGTAGCGCCGCCTGAGAATTTAAATTAAACAAAATAAGCCAAGATTTAAACTGCGGCCGTTTCTTGAACTAATAACTACCATGAACGAAGCGCCACCTATATTCATGGCAACCAGCTTATGTTTATGAGCGATTTTAACGGTCTACACACCCCCAGCAACACGGTATACCCAACCATTCAATGCAGCTCTTAGAACTAAAGACTTAGCTCCTCATTTTAAACTTGGTTTTTATTGAAGTATATATATTTTCTTAATAATATCAAAATTACAGAACGAGAATAACAGGATAGCGCATTAAATACTGATTAATATCTGTGAATTAAATAAAAATTAGTTGTTAAAGAGATGCTCTTAAAGACAAGAAGGCAGACCCACCTGTAGTAATTGGCTTTGAAAGGCCCGGCCTTGTTTAAGCCCATGAATTTGGCCTGCTCGTCCGTGAGCTCCGTAAGATGGGCATCAAAGGTGGCCAGATGCAAACTAGCCACGTACTCGTCTGCAATTACGCAATCAATTTTAATAAATATTTTGGTTGGATTAAGAAAGTGTCCTACCCATTTTCTTTGGCAGCAGATAGACATCCGATTTGTATCTTCCTGGCGCTGAGAAGAGTTCAATGAGAGCCAGGGCCTGAGTGGAGGAGGCAACGGATACGACAAACGAGGAGATTGTGGAGCAGGAGAGATTCACCAGCCTTCCCTCAGCCAGCAGAATGATCATCCTGCCATCGGGCCACCTGATGTGGTCCACTTGGGAACGGACTCGCTCCCACGTGCGCTCGGGGGTATGCAGGCCGTTCTAAAATAATTTATAGTTAATTAAAATAAATATCTAGTGATATCAGATAATACCAAATACTCACCACATCAATTTCGGAGCAAGAGTGTCCCATGTTGCAGAGGATGCAGCCATTTTTCATGCGATTCATGTGATCGCGGGTGATTACATTTTTGTTTCCCGTTGCCGTGACCACCACATCCACGTTCCTGATGACTTCGTTCAACCGCACCACCCGAAATCCATCCATGGCCGCCTGAAGAGCGCATATGGGATCCACCTCTGTGATGTAGACAATGCAACCTTGACCCTTCAGCGACTGGGCGCAGCCCTTGCCAACATCCCCGTAGCCACAGATCACAACCTGTTTTCCGCCAAACATAATATCCGTGGTGCGTTTCAGACTGCAAGGAAATTATATAACAATAAATATTTAGTATTATTATATTTAAATAGCTCACCTGTCGAGAATGGAGTCACGACACGTGTAGAAGGTATCAAACTTGTTCTTGGTAACCGAATCGTTAACGTTGATGGCCGGAACGGTGAGTTTGCCCCCCTTGGAGAGCATGTACAGCCGATGAACCCCGGTCACGCTCTCCTCCACAATGCCACGGATGGCCTTGAAGTAGTCCGGATACTTCTTCAGCATCAGGTGCGTGGCATCGCCGCCGTCGTCTAGGATCAGGTTGGGCTGCCAGCCCTCCGAGTGGATGGCCCTGTCCAGGCACCACCAAAACTCCTCCTCCGTCTCTCCGCGCCAGGCGAAGATCGGGATTCCAGCCTCTGCCAGAGCGGCTGAAACGGCGTTTTGAGTGGAGTATATGTTGCAGGCAGCCCAGCGAACGGAGGCGCCCAGTTGGACGAGCGTTTCGATCAGTACCGCTGACTGGGCATTGACGTGCGTGCAGCCAACAATATGAGCTCCCTTCAGCGGCTTCTCGTCCTTGGCCCTCTTCCGCAGAGTCATAATACCCGGCATTTCCGACTCGGCGATTTCGATCTCCCGCCGTCCAAACGCACTCTTCGAAATGCTCTTCACGCAAAAGTCAGTCCCTCCGGCGGAGTTGCGCTGATGGTTGTCCTTCGGCGAAATCTCGTCCTCATCTGAGCTTCCAGTAAAACAGGCTGTAAGGGAGTTTAATTAGATTTTTTTTAAACATATTATATTATTCTGAAATATTAAAAAATTAAAAATGAAACTCTTAAACAAATTGCGATTTTTTTGATATTATTTGCATTTTAGACTTTAAATCTGTAAAAACTTCAATATCACACTTTTTTAAATTATTTAGGTAATAAATTGGAATAAAAATACATACATTTTTTTTTTAAGAAAATAAAGTTTGGTACTTACTGGAGCTAAATGAGCAGGTGGAGACATCAGAAAACCGTCTAGCTTCAATACTGGACTTCTTCACTGCAGTCTATTAAAATAAATTTATTATTAAAAATTAAACCAAGAAAAATAAATAATCTTTGTAAGCTAAACTCTGTTTATATGACTTATGATAACAACCGTCAATAAAGCTACTCAGCGCTTTATCTCAGTTAGTTTATCTTAATGCTAACGTCAGAAGAAAGTAATAATTAGCTAATTCCATTAATAAATCTTGTTTTTCAGTAAGTAACAAATAACTCATTTAATTTAATTTATTCTCCATTTATTGCTTTGCATATTTTAGCATCATTTCCAAGTGCTAATAAATACAGTTGCCGACATCTAATCAATTTAACTAACTAGGTGCCCCGTATAATCAAAGGTAAGGCACCGATTTACAAGCTCGTGAATTTATTGCCCTTTTCAATTAACAAATCGTTTGGAAATTAAAGGCATCCGAAATCGCACTTATGCTTAGTATAGGGATTGATACATTTTTTTATGAGAAACTTATTTGTGGGCGCGACTTTTGCGTCGTATTCCGGCCAAATCTAGATTTAAGTGCAAAGAAAAGCCGAAGGGAATATATTCGAAGCTGGTCACTAATTGGCGTCGTTTAGCATACCGGCGATAATTCGTCGCGCCAATTGATTTGGAAAGATATGAAATCGCGAATATATTATATGTAGATCCAGAATCCGGACCTCCATCGGTTGCTTCCCGGAGTGTATGTAAACAGTCGAATTAAGGAAATCTGCGATTGTATACCTTGTCCATTGTGTCTATTGTTGTTTACGTTCCACTGGCTTGGCCATATGGAATAAACATGCACTTGTATCCACAACATTATATTTGCCTACAATCTTCATGAGCCGATATTTACTGCCCCAGCAGATCAGTCTTTTGATTAGAAGTTGGAAGCCTGCGCGGCTAATAAATGTAAGATTTATTGGGAGCGAGATTTATCGGGGCCATGTGGTGTACTATATATTCCATTTGAAATTTTGTTTAGTTTATTCATTAAAATTGGGATAATTAAATGAGCTTGACCCCCATTTACGGTTTCTCAATTAAAGCTGTTTTACTGGATTTGTCATGCGATCACTTTCACGAAGGGTATTAAAAGCTTCGAGGTGAATGTCTCGCGCTAATTTATTGTTCAGAGAGCGTCTTTGGGGGCTTTGTTTGTTTGTCGAGGTGTCACGTGCTGTTTTCATATTAATCGCCAAGTTCAGCGATGGAAACGAGTTGTGCGAGTCGGGTGAATCCAACCCACCCACTAACTTTAAGTGGCTAATAAATATTCACTATGCTATTTGGTATTTGATATGCCCATTGTTATATTTACCTTATCAGCCAGACTCAGGTCGGCAAACGTTGTCTCTGGCATTTTGGACATTTTGAAGGCACTGAGAGCAGATAAAGAAGAAAACAAAAAGTGAACCAACAATATTCGAGTAAAAACAAACAAGCGTAGTCGGTGCCAGAAATTATTCAAAATAGCGAACGACCTTCGGGAACTTACATTTAGACGGATCCGAAACAGGTTATAAAGTATGCTCGGCTTTGTCGCCGTCTTTTTTCCGACTTCCTACGTTCTATGCACCCCGGAGACCGGCTCTAATCATTCAGTGCAAGTGCTCGATATCACCTAGACCACGAGCTTATATCCCACTTGTATTTTTTTCGGAGGCACAACGTCTGTTCTCGTGGAGATCTCCAATCAGACTAGATTGGCCCGCGTTTCGAATTCAAACGAGATCGCCAGTCGATCGATTCCGTTCTCGGTCCGCTTGCCTTATGTATTTGTATCTGTATCTGGGCCGATCTCCGATCTCCACGGACCGTCCGCTCGCGACTGAGGCAAACAACAAACTGACTCACTGCACCGGGTTTATAGGGAGCAGCACGATCGTATAGAAATAAAGAAATACGGCAACTAAAAAACACAACAAGACCACGGAGCGAGTATCAGCAGCGGTTCAAATAAAAGATCGCCACATTTATGAGAATCTTATCACGACGCTGGGCTCTTATCGCTTCGTACCCCTGCCCCCGTTGAGCTCCCCACTCGTTTTCCCCTTAAGCACTTATCATGATCCAACTTCACCCCGTGCAGTATGCCAGAGATTACGGAAATCAATTTCGACTCTGACGTAGACGAAGAGTCCACTCGGATGAGTGGATTTCATTAATGCAGCTAGCCACTTCTTGACTCGAGAGTGTACTTTAAGTCAAGCTGCCGTTCCGAAAAACTTAATTGAAATTAAATCTGAAAAAATTATAAAGCTCACAGGGTTCTTATCTTTTGCCTCCAGGCATATTTTGGGAGCTAAGTGTTTTAGCTCTTTTAATGAGATCATTGTAGAATAATATAGCTCTTAAATGACATCATTCTTATCAACTCTTCTAAAACACATACGCTAATCATTGTAAATGTTTCTGCAGTGTTATCAACGTTTTAGTAATGCCTTGAAATAGTCCTTAATCATACTGGAGTTCGATTTAAAAGCTATCAAAACTATACATCCAATATATAAATATAAATATACATTTAAAATGCAGCTAAAAAAATATCAAATAATACAAAAAATTCACAAATTCAGTTTAAAGTAAAACTTTCACTAATATAATTCTTTCTTCCAATTAGTTTTTCAAAGTAGTTAATGTGCTTACAGGGGTTGGTCGTTAAATTTGACTTCCTAACGATCTATTCGGCCATTTTTCGCCAACGTTACCCAATGATTTGATTGCATTACATTTTATTCGATGTTCGTGCGCTTTTAGCGTGGCCATAAAGAGGGAAGAATTTTAATCAAGGCAACGAAATGGGAATTACGCCATCAACCCTCCCGTGAAATCCGGGCCAAAGGGATGCTGGTTAGGGGATGCAACATCTGCGGGGGATGATTGTTACCTTAAATTGGTCCAGAGCCAGGGGTTGAGAAATTCATTATGTGAATACGATGGTCTAATTGGTCGCTTCAATTCCGAGTAGCAACTCCCAAAGAAGTGGCCCAAGCATTGTGCGTGATAAACATTTATTATACCGGCTTCTGTTCAGAATTCTCGTGATCTTGAAATCTTTTTTTATTGCATATTGCAGATGCGACCTCTTGAGTTCCATTAACAAAAGAGAGCAGTTTAAAGGGCAAGTAATTTCGTTTATTCCATTAACTATCTTTGTGATCTTTCGTAGGACTAAACTTATGAGAATTTACACATCCTAAAATACAATCCACATTCCATAGTTTGGCATTAGCAGTCATTGTCGCACTCTTATTGCACCGAGAGTTTTTCTCTATAAAAACCACATATTCTGCGTTTAGGGTCTATTTACAACGTACGTACTATTTAAAAGTAGTTAAATCTACGCTTGTTTATGTACAAGAGTCTACTTAATACCGTCGAGGTACCTATATACACGAAGCCAGTGCCTTTGAGCCTTTGTTTTTCTCAAAGCGAACCGACCTTCTCCATCAAATACCAGGGCAGGAATACGGAGGCGGCAACCACGGCCACGCAGGTGGCACACATGGCCACTGTCGCCGAGAGACTGGTCATCGAGAAGTGGTCCTCCTTATCGTCCAGCTCCTCGTGGGGATGCTTCTCAAACTCCAGGACCTCGACGTCGAAGCGAAACCGGACTTTCGACTCCGGAGAGTCCTTGCGCCACACCAAATGACCGGAGGACTCACGGCGCTCCAGGCTCCACTTCGGATCGTGGACTGAAAGGTTAGTAATACAAAAATTCATTAGTTTTATAATTAAAGCATGAACAATTTTATGTTATAACGTTGTTCTAGTTAAATTTTATAAGAATTACAAAATATATCTGAAGAGCGTTTTTTAATTTAATTTTGTTACCAAATATTTTAAAATAATGGTATTTTATTTTTGGTTGATGGATGAAGAAACCTTTGACAAAGCTTTTATGTACACACCAATTCTACATTAAATATTTTCCCATAAGTATGCTTTAAAATGTATTCCCTAGCATTGCGTCAAAACTGATCGTGACATTTAAAATGATTATAAATGAAAGTGGTAAAACAGCTATTTTTAAAATTATGGTTTCCACATGAATGTGATCTGTCTACAAAGTATAATATCCCCTTTTGATGTCAAGTTAATTGCTTCAATTTAAATATATTTACCTGATCCAGTCATTCTGCCTTTTTGGGAGTAAGTTCAACTCGGAACCCTGAAATGGCACAAAAAATGTTCATTGAATAAATTAAATGAAAAGCACTGCGTATGTAGACACCGATTAAATTAAATGTTTGTTGTTTTATTTCGAGAAACGTTCTGATACCCATAAGTAATCACAAGTTCTAGGTGAAGTACGACCATCTAATTAGCATTCCAGACACACGATCAATTAGTGCTCACACTTCCCGACATTCGTGAAATTAAAATGGAACACGTCGGTTAATTGTATGACCCTGTCCTTCCACCGCTCAAATGTCGCCGGTGAATAAATTGGACGCTGCTCGGAGCAAAGCTATTTTTTCCCATATGATGAATACTTTGGGTATGATATTCCATTAACCCGGCGTGAGTGCGCATAGACTTTAGTCGGCTGAAAGACGCCACCTGACTTTTTACTTTTTCCCCGTTTACACGTCGTCGGGCATTGATTTTATTTTATTGTCTTTTTTTGTCATGAGAAAAAGTGGTGCCACACACGAGGGCAGAAGGCAAAAATCAATCACGTTCGGCACTTTGTACTGGTGGCAAAAAGTTTATCACATGGGGTGTTTAAGTAATCAATAATTGTAAATATTGCAAATTTGATAAGCACTAAACGAGCGAGTGACCAGGAAATTACCAAAGAATTGCTTATCTAATTTTCAGCTTTTATTGAGTCGATGGCTATTTTTTACCAACAGTTCGGAGCAATTTATTGGATTCTCTTGGCTTTTAATAAATTATTTTCAGTTAAATTCATTAGTCCTATTTATCAAAGTAAGCCCAAACCATTTCCGTAGACTTGTAACTTACAATTACGTAAATGCCTTGAGCCGTGACAATATTTTGAATGAAAAGGTAACCTTCCCTCTACGGATATCCAAGCGATAGTCTCCAATGTCGAAAAACAAGACGATAAGTGACGGACTTTAATTTAATTTACCACTATCCTTATCTTTAGGCTCTAGCGATTTGGCAAATATTCAATGAAAATATAGGAAGTCTGTTTGGGATAAAAACAGATGGGATCGTGAAAAAACTCCCTCATTGTGCATGACGCAAAACGGGCGAAAAACAAAAATAAACGAAAAGAGAGGAGCAACAAACAATTTGAAATGTTCGTATTGCCTTTTCTGATACCCGGCACTTAAGAAATATTTTTAGACTTTTCTTTCACTTGAAATGGTACAATAAATCAAAAATCGCAAAAAAAATATTATGAGATCTTGATTGTGTTTGAAAAGGGTAAATAATCAATACGCCCTGTTGCCAAGGGGTATACAAGAATCTGAACACATGCTGCCTTCGTTTTTGAATGCGGTTTTTGCATATTTTACTGGGTGCTCGTACTCCGAAGTGACATCGAGAAAGGTCGCAGCGCCAAATTAGCATTCACGCATTGTGGACTGCCCTTGAATTCCGGCATTACGACAGCTTACAATACCGATTCTATTTCGTTTTCTCGAAACTTTCGATACCCAATTAAAATAAACCCTTGATCTGGGTATTTGCTTACGTTGGAAAGCACTAATATTTACCGACTCACTTTCAAACTACTTATAGAGGTTTTATTTCTACCCCGATCGGTTAGATCTTAGCACATTTCGCCACCGGATAATAAACTTGGACGGTTGCCCGCACGATCGGCATGGAAAGTGATCGGTCTATGGCGATTTGCGAGTCAGACAGGGCTTTTTTAATGGACTTTGATCCGAACAATGCGATTCTTTGTGACTACTACGCAAGTATCTGCAATAATACACCGCTTACACACGAATGGCCCCGGGTTCGATCGCTTTTGCATGGCATTAAGTCTCATGCGATCTGATGTATTGGTGCTTTTAATTGGTTTTTCCTATTTTTGTTGCTGCTCTGATAAGATTCACAAAGAAATGGCAACGTCAGCTGAGCACTTTTAATCAATGAACTCACTCGTTTCGCAGATGCCCATTTCCACTTGAGTCCGCCGGCCACAGTGGGCACTGGCTAAGGGCAACGCTAACCAGAAGAGTGTCACGGCTAACACTCTTGGCTTTTGAGCTTTTTAAGCCAAAACCTGATTTGGCCAATGCCATTATTATGCACATCCACATGCACGAGTTGCGCAAGCCACGCTCCACTGTCTCACAGTAAAGCCGCTAAGATGAAATAGTGGAATAGTTAGTTTCCACAAGTGCGAATCGCAATCCGACACAAATCGGCATTTAAATTCACTGGAGGTAAACACGCGCCTGCGATAAGAGCGAAAGACCTCTTTCGGTGGAATTGATATTGTTTGCACATACAAGTGTACATCGTACGACTATGTTGTCAGTTAATCAATAAATATGTGGGGGTTCTCGCACGGGGAAAAATATTATTTTGTTTTAAATGGATTTGGTAATCAGTTGGAAAAATTATTCAAATATTAATATTTTTTAATACTTGGTGATTTAAAATATAAAAATGTTATTTATAAATAATCACAAGTCGGTACAGCATTTATAAAATTTGTAATTAGTAAAAAAATATAAATAGAATGTTCATTAATGTCAAATCTGAAGCAAATTTTAATAGGCTTGATGAGCAATTCATAAACTTCATTATTTTCATGTTACATTAATTTTGGTTTTTTCCTTATTAGTCACAAAATATTTATAAGCTTTTTATAATGGTTTATATACTTTAATTTACACAATTTTTAAATGAAATAATTACAAATTGTGTGATCAATTTCAAATAGGATTCAATTAAAAATAGTGTATTTCCACTTCACATTGATTTATGATTTTTTAACTTAAATTAACACAATTTGGTGACAAATTTTTCCTCTGTGCCAGAATCGATTTAATGGTTGTTTGGCAACCCGAGTAATCAATAACAAACTCAATCTAGCTTTTGTGTTATGCTCGCATGTTCAGTTGCATTTTTATGTAAACCCAGTCGTGTTTTTGTTATTACCGCTGCGATTTGAAGTGACTCGATTTGCAACTCGAGGCCAAGCGCCGATTGAGAATTAGTCAACAGCAGTGCACTGCCGCAAAAAACACTCGCACACACTCACGAAAAGTCGATTCAATTCGATTCGGATCGATCTTGCTGAGCTTTTGCCGCGTGTGGGCCGCGCCGAACTATTGGGGTCTAGAGCGTGGAGCTGACTGCCGACCATTTGCTCACCATGCTCCATTCCAGCCCCAGCGGAACCGCCGTACCAGAGTACCAGGCAGCTTTACGAGCGGTACGGCTAGTGGTGGGGAGGGGGGGTCTGTTTCAGTAGCGCTGAGAGCGAAAGTCCCGCCGGGGGCTCGCCCCTCGCTCATTCCACTATATCGCCTAGTGGAATGGCATAGTAGTGCTTTGGCCACTTGTTCGAGTCTCTTACGAGTGCTTATGAGTAAATTAACTTAATGAATGAGTGAGTGATTCGAATCAAAACCTAGAGAAGAAGCCGAAGACGTCTAATTGGACAGTTACGATCACTGTGTAAGGTGTAACCACAGTCAAGTTTCTGATGTCCAAACCAACACAAACTAACTTAACATTACTTCAAAAATGTATTTAATTTATTTAAATATATATTTCTAAAAAATCCAATTTTTTTAAGATATGCTTAATCTGGTATTCGCAAATTTATAATTTAGTCGAATTTTTTAAAGACTTATTGTTAAGATGAATGTTTTAAAATTTTTTAGTAAATAAAATAAATAATTAAATCATGTAATAATTAATTATTTGAAGTCTCCTATAGCCAATATTATAATAAATGTAACTGGTGCCGTGCTGTAAAGCTAGATTAATGTCAATAATCAACATATTTTCACGTTTTCTTTATGTTTCCGCCTGCGATCGACTTGACAATCGGTCAACGCTTCTAGCACAAATAAACAAAAGTATTAAAATCAATTACATGCGTACAAAGTGTAAACAATATTTACAGAGAATATATTATTTACAAAGATTATTTACTGTTTTTTCACCCTAATAAGTGGCTATAAGACTCCACAAACAAATAAACAATGGAAAAACTATTGAACTACTACTATACTGATGAAAAAGCGATTTGATATCCTCTTCCCATTTCAATTATTAAGACCAATTGTTTCTGGACACGTAATTTAAAAAAAAGCATTTCCGACTTTGATAAAAGGTTGCGATAAGAAGAAACACTGTAAACCCTCTAACTAAAAGTTCGTCAAATCAAATAAGACGTTTGGAAAACGTATGACTGAATAGTATACTAATCATTAACCAGAGTTAACGTACCCTGTCCATAGATAATTTCAGAAAAGAGTATCAGCATCAACAAAGAGAGTTTGAGTTCTGTTCCTCGTACTTTGTATTGTTGTTCTCGACTTTTGTTTGTATGTACGAGTATGTGCATTCACACTTACTAATTTAAGCGAGTAATTTTACACTGAAAAAATGTTTTATTTAAATTTAAAAAATTACATTAAATCATTTTTTAAAATTTTTTTTATCTTACAGCTATAAAATAATAGTTGTGTTGATAAATTAAGAATTTCATTTCAATATTTATTATTTTTAATTTATTACGATAATATTATTCTTATCCGAGAAAAATATTATTGTTAACGATAAAGAACGCATTTACATATAAAACATCATGAACAATTTATTTCAAGTGTATTTTGAGTGCGCTGGGTAATCGTGACCACCGAGATGACAATTGTTTTAATGCACACACATGTACATATATTGGGGTTTATGTTTGCTTGGGGAGCGGAAGACTCAGATAATCTGCGCGGAGCAAGAATCAGTGTTATTTTTTCCCTCAGTCTGTCACTGACTTTGGACCAAAATAAATATAGTCTCCCAGTTCCAATTGGAATACTCAGAGACGAGGATTACGTGCTAGTTATGAGGATTTCGCGCCGTTATGTCTGGAACATCGACCTCTGAGCGCTCCAACTCCGAAGACAGGTGAGACACTCATTGTGAGTCCAAAAATGCAGATAATAATCTTTATATGGCTATTACAGTCCATCGAATCCAGGCCTGACGGAGGTGCTCAGGACCTGTGCAAATATCCAGTCGGTAGAAAGCTTAAACTACGAATATAACGACGTTTTCCTGACCGAATCCAATGAGGGCAAGATGATAACGCCGAATCCATACTCCTTCAACCTTTCGGGCAACTTTTCCATCAGTAGTTGTCCCAGTGAAGACGTGTCCTTCACGGAGAGTATTCTAGAGGACAATGGTCGTATATCACTGGCTTATGAGAACCTGAAGACCATTCCTCGGCGACTGGCTGATAAATTCGCTGCACAGACCAAGTTCCTCGATTTGAGTCACAATGATTTCCGAAACCTAAGATTTCTCTCGTTTTTCGAGGACCTGGACACTTTGATTCTGGACCGCAATGTGAACCTGGACATAAATACTTTTCCTTACCTACCAAGCCTGAGGATCTTGTGGTGATTTTTGAGGATTATTTAAAAGGGTTTCAAACTAATAATACCTATTTGCTTTATAGGATTAACAACTGCGATATAGCCAACATAACCGACTGGATACACCGCATCGAACGGCAGTGTCCTGCGCTAGATCAGCTCTCTTGCATGGGTAATCCTGGCATCCGCACTGTTTTCGGTGGCCAAGGACCTCGCGAGTATATCCTGCAAGTGCTCCCCCAGCTGAAATATCTGGATGGACTGCCGGTCTGTGGCGGGAGTGGAGGTCATATGGCACTCTCCTCTTCGCAAGGACATGGTCAGGACTCGACCAGCAACTCGGAGAAGCCACAACCCGCACCAGCGCTCACTTTCAAGGACTTCTTCCGGCCAAAGCACTCAAGGAAATCGCATAGTGGGCGGACCTACGGCAACGGCTCCTCGACAAACTAAAGTGATTCGCCGAGGACGCGAGGGGCATTCCACTGATTGCATTCTGTCCCATTGTTGGACTATTTTTAACCGTCCGCTGGATTATCAGCGCTGCCCTCGAATGCCCTGCAGTCGACGATTGCACCTACTGTGCGATGCAAGTAAATATGCATATGATAATTGCCATGAACGTATATAAATATGCAATTGTATGGCGATGGACACGCTCGAGCCTAGTGAGAATTAATCTAGCACATTAAAGCAATTTTTACAATAATGCGAGTCAATGGACTCTATGAATAGTCAAGTAAACAGTACGTATATAATAGGCCCCATCTTCAGAATAAATGTTCTTCACTTAAACAGCATTATGAATGTCGTTCAATGTCCGATTAATTGTTACAGATGTAAATTCGTGGGCATGAGTAAGAGCTTTTGTTTTTATAATAAAGGTCAAACGAGAGAAAAACAGAAACATAAAAACAAAAGATATATGGGCTCAAAAGAAAAGTCTTCAAATGTTGATAATTGATTTTTCTAAATTTATTACAGGACTATCTTCGCATACCTCAATGTTCAAGGTTATAAATTATCCGAGTTCAAAGCCGTCACCGATACTTTAACATCAAAAATACTAGCTCGGATGCACTGACTATAAAATTCTTTTTACTCCCGATACTTTAAATGTTTATCTATGTAACTCGCTTAAGAAACAGAAACTGGAAACCCATTTCTAAGAATATTTGGAATCATTACTTTCTGGCATCTATTGCACAAATGATGTGATATCCATTGGTGCTTAAATTGGTCAATTCGATTTAATTTCCAGGTTTCCTAAGGCAGCCTCCAGTGACAGAATCAGTTTGTCGTTGTTCTTGATCGTGGATTGTTTGGTGGTTTGCTCCGTAACTTGTTCGAGGGCCCACTGACCCAGCTTCTGCAGCTCCTTGCGCTTGGAGCTCACAGCTCGCGAGTTGGCCAAATAGTTGCAGCACAAGTAAATGCCGTAAAGAGCGCGCAAGTTATGCGGGTTCAGCTTCAGGGCCTGCGAGTAGTAAGTGCGAGCAGTTTCCACATTCTCGACGCCACCCTAATAGAATGGAATTTGGTTAATTAAACATTTTGAAAGTATAAATGGGTTATATAAGTCAGGTCACCATTGTGTAGCGTATTTCCGCCAGCCGCTGGTGTATCAGATGGCTATGGGGATTGTGCAGCAGAACCTCCTCCATGCAGAAGGCCGCCTTGCCGAACTCTCCTTCGGCCAAATACATTGTGCACAGCTCGTGCCAGGCTTCCTGGTCAGACATGAACCTGTAAAAAGAAATTATAGGTATGAGATAAACCATTCCAAAGGTTACTTTTTAAACCTAGAATTTAGTGGCCATACTTCTTTAGATATTCGTTGAGCTCCTTGATGGCCTCCAGGCGACGTCCGCGGGCCTTTAGGATGGCAATCTTGCGCTTCCTGGGCGCGGCATTGGTCTCGTCCTTGGCGATGATGGCGTCCAGGACCTCGTCGGCCTCATCGTACTGCTCCAGAGCCTCGTAGCGCATCGCCTTGAACTTCATCACGCGCAGGCTGCCCGGGAACTCCAGGGCCAGCTGCTTGGTGCACTGGGTGGCGATGTCGAAGCGGGCCGTGTCCAAAGCAGCGATGATCACCTGTTCGAGGATGAGGTGGCGCTCGTTGCCGGTCTTGTGAACCTTGTCCTCCAGCACAGCCACCCAGAGCTGCACCACCTCCTCGCTGTGGCGACCCGTCTCCTCGCGCCACTTCCTGAACTGATCGCGAACATCTGGAAGAACCCAAGGAATTATGATCCGGCACTTTTCATTCATGGCCCCATTTTTTCGGTCCACGGAGAACCGGACACATGGGACGACCACTGACGTGGGCCCGCATGAAACCGGAATGGGGGAAAACTCACCCGACCAGCTCATCTCCTCGTAGTTTAGCGACATGCTCACTCAAGCGGACTCAAATAACACCACTTAATTTAACTTAATTTTCCAATTCTGACCTATAACTAGCGATTTCCTGGCCCAAAATTAGTGATGTTTAAAAACCTTTTTCTTGCCGATATTTATCGATGGTTTCTGGCGATTAGTTCGATAGGATTAGAGATGTGCTCACGAGACGGTTCTGCCAGACATGGCAAAATAGAGATCTTTTTTTATTCCATTAATTTAATTGAATGAATTTAAAATCAAATGATTCGATAAGAAGATTTGCAATGCCCTTTATTGACTTGCGTTTTTGTTTTCAGTCGAATTTCCGAATTTAAACGCAATGAACCATTACAAATTAGAAATAACAGTGTTTTGGTGCTGCCAACCTATCATGATTTTCTAATTTGCTTGAAATACTTTTCCGAATTTTGAAAAGTTCTGTGGGAAATTTGTTAAATTTTAAGCTGGTTCTCAAATAAAAGATTTTCTTTATCACAACTTTACTTGCTTTCTATTGTGGAATATGCTGGTATAAACAATTATTTTCTTTCAATTTCTTTCTAGCCAAGTTTTTAAGAGACGGAGCAAGAATTATTTAATCTGTTAAGTCGGTCTTAAGGAAATGGTCAGTAAACTGTCTGAATATAGACACGTTATAGGCAGATGTATATTTAAATAGCGCGCCAGCTCACAGAAATAGGGGATTTTTGGAATCTAGCGTCAGTCACACTACAACTCGAAACATCGATTTATCGATAAATGTTTTTTTGATGCGTTACCGTCGACAAAATCCAAAATCTCCAGGCGTTCCGGCTATTTAACCCGTGGAATCGGGCAGCGCCGCATGCGTTAGACGAGCGTCAGTCGAGTAGTTCCCAAACACCCAGTAAAACCGGAAGCAGTTTGAAAATGGGTCCGCCGAAGCAGCTGAAACGAACCTTTCTTGGCTTCGACCTGAGCACTCAGAAGGTAAGAACCGGAACTGCCTACGTAGTACATATCTTGGCATCTGAGATGCGGAGGCGTCTCCGATCTGACTCCATCTCTTCTCGCTTCGTGGGAATGGTGTTACTCGAAAAGGTCAAACGGAACTCGGGAACCTGTTTCCCCCCCATACGCAAAAGCAAACTAAACTATTCTTATCAGTAACAGTGACCTGGGGCTCGACTCTCGCCTTATCTGCCCCCCGAGCACAAACAATTTAACTATTGTGGGTTTGATTATTAAAATTCATGTTCGGATGTATTGGCCACCGCCATTATCTTAATAGAGCCGCAATAACTTTCGCAATTCCTGAATGACGCCAGCGGTGACTCCTAGTTGCCCTCTGTTTGATCGTTATTTTCGAGGTGTGTCTCCATATCTCCTCTAATTGCTGCCCCATTGCCTCTTTCATTTAGCTCAAAGCGGTCCTGCTGAGCTCCACTTTGGAGGTGGTTGCCAAGGCGGAGGTGAAATTCGACACGGATTTGCCGGAGTTCCGGACCACGGGAGGAGCCAATGCCGGACCCAACAAAAATGAGTGAGTCCGTGACTTCAGAATAAGGTCAAATTGATAGCTACTTTCACTTGGTTTTATTATGAATTATACATAGGAGTCCTCAAATTTTTACAAAAAATGTTAAAGAAATTTAAGCAAATGTAATATTTAATAATAACAAATATTTCTTAGTTAAGTTCTTAATATCATAGTAATATTGTCAATTATAATACCAATTCGTTGTGTTTGTCCGGTTAAATGTAGTGCCTTCTTTTATAGTAGTTAATGATATTGATAGCTACTTTCACTTGGTTTTATTATTATAGTTTATACCTAAGATTACAAATATGAAATATAAAAAAATTAAGAAAATTTAATATTTAATAACAAATATTGATATATTTCCAAGTAAAGCCTAGTACTCACTTCAATCAAAAAAGCAACGAAATGAAAATTTCTATACAAAAATGACAGGCAAAAAATTTTGTGATCAAAATTTTGTATGGAGATTTTCATTTCGTTGGCTTTTTGATTGAAGTGAGTACTAGGCTTTAAGTTCTTAATTTCGAAGTAATATTGTCAATTATAAAATCAACTCGTTGTGTTTGTCCGATTAAATTTACTGCCTTTTATAGTAGTTAATGATAAGAAAGATCAAATATTATCACACCCATTTTGTTGATATCCATAAATAAAACTAAACTCTTTGTAATCCCCTTCTCCTGTAGATACTATGTGCAGCCCGTGATGTGGGTGAAGGCCATGGACATTGTCCTGGAGCGACTGGTTATGCAGCAGGCTGATCTTAGCACCGTGGCGGGAGTCAGTGGCTCCGGCCAGCAGCACGGATCGCTGTACTGGTCTAAGCACGGAATCAACACGCTGCAAAAACTGGACTCCGACAAGTTCCTTCACGCACAAATCGACGACTCCGCCTTTGTGGTCAACCGGACGCCCATTTGGATGGACGCCACCACGACGAAACAGTGCCTGGAAATGGAGATGGCCGTCGGGGGCAAGCTCAAAATGGTGGAACTGACCGGCTCCAAGTGCTACGAACGCTTCACGGGACCCCAGATCAGGAAGATATACCAGAAACGCTGCCACGCCTACGACGAGGCCGTTCGAATCTCATTGGTCAGCAGCTTCATATCGTCGCTGTTCCTGGGTGCAGTTGCTCCAATTGACTTCAGTGACGGTTCCGGTATGAATCTGCTGAACATTAGCAAGCGCAACTGGTCCAAGGAATGCCTGAATGTCTGTGCCCCTGATCTTGACGAGCGTCTGGGTCTGCCGGTCAGTCCGCATACTGTTTTGGGCAACGTCTCAAAGTATTTTGTGAAGCGTTTTAGCTTTTCGCCCGACTGCAAGGTGATCGCCAGTACGGGCGACAATTGTTCGTCCCTTTCCGGGATGCTGGTGGGCAGCAACTGGCTGACCATTTCCCTGGGCACCAGCGACACTTTGATGGTGAGCATGAAGAATCAACTGCACTGGGAGGAGGGTCATGTGCTGTGTCATCCAACCGACATTGAATCGTTCATGGGCCTGCTATGGTATGTAGTTCTTCGCAGGATCCTATAATTATTATTAAATATTCCCTCCTAGTTTTAGAAATGCCTCTTTGGTCCGCGAGGGAGTCAACAAGTCGATGACCGGCGGCAACTGGGACAAATTCAACGAGTATCTCGACTCCACTCCACGCGGAAACTTCGGAAACATGGCCATTCACTTCCCCGATATGGAAATTATCCCCAAGGCGCAGGGCATTTTGCGGTGGAGCAAGGAAATTGTACCCAGCTCCCCGGAGGCAGCCAAGGGTCTTATCAAGTAGGTTTTTTACGGCAGACGGGAATAATAAAGCAGCTGTTAAAATTATAGGGCAGTCGTCATAAAACAATCATTTGTGAGCTGTTATTTTTAGCACTGACTTTTTTACACTTGCCTGTAATTTATTTATTTCACAGATGTTTTACCCCTTTACTATTTTAACTCATAACTTCTCACTTTCTTTTTACAGATTCAGCTCGCCTCAAATAGAAATTCGTGCCCTAGTTGAAGGACAGATGCTGCATCACCGGGCTGTGGCCGAGGACCTTGGCTACCACTTTGGTCCCGAGACCCAAATCCTGGTCACTGGAGGCGCCTCCGTTAACAAATCGATTCTGCAGACTGTCGCCGATGTGTTCAATTCGCCTGTTCATGTCCAGGTGGGTCAACTTGTGGTTTCTCTGTTAAATGTTTAATACTAAGTCATTATTATCTTGCAGGACGAAGGACATGAGGCCGCCTTGATGGGAGCCGCTTACCGGGCCGCCTACTCTCTGTACCTCCATGAACTGGATAAAAATAAGAAGGAGGAGCCCCTGTCCTACCGAGAATACATCCTTAGCCTGACGAGCAATAAGTTGGACCTGATGTGCGAACCTCACAAGGACAGCGAGCAAATCTACGGTCCCATGCTACTCCGGTACCGCGAAATGGCGCGCATTTTGGCCACTGAAGACTAATAGACTCTCCGAAAACCCAACGTAACATTCCGTTTTACACTCGGCGCATTCCCCGACTATTCTACCGATTCCCTTTTGTACATCACCTTAAATTAATAGAGCTAAAGTGCAATTAACAAATTCTGTGATTGACAATTTATTACAAATTTATGCGAAACACCATATACAAATAAATTTCTACATATGGAGCTTTCCTAATTGTGTCTGGTATTGCGTTAATCTTTTGATACTCCTACTTCTTGCGGCCACCACGCTCCTTGACCTGTAAATGCACTGTGGTTCCGTTCACGAGATTGTAAAAAGCCATAGTGTTGCTGTCTTTGAAGAACATTCCCTAAAAAATTGGCGGTAAAGTGATTACATTTCTTGAAATTAATCGTATTTATTACCTCGTAAAAGATCTTCTGCTTGGCCGGTGGCATACCAGTCTCATCCTGCAGCTTTGTCTTGAGATTGGTGATCGGTTCGGAGAGAGCCATGGTCACGGCAATCATTTGGCCATTTAGCTTCCACTCGGATTTGTCTGAATTGGGCACCAGGACCTGAATGGTTACAGGGCTCTAAAAGGAAAACACAAAGTGGGTTAGTAAAACTCCTTGAATTGTAGAGAAGGGAAATCACAATCACCTTGTGGCTTGCAATAAACTCTGCTTCTGGAATTAGGTTGTCCTCGCTACGCATCTTCTTGGAAGGCGGCTCCTCCTCCACTAATTCAACAGGCGGAGCAGGTGCAATTTGCGGAGGCCCGCCACCACCTTGCATGTTCATGTAGCCTCCACCACCAGCTCCAAATGGGGGTTCTGCAAAGTAAAAAGGGATTACAATAGGAGCTAGTATTCTCCGTTTACTTACGCATCATTTGTGGTCGCAGTTGCATCAGCTGCATCACCGGTTGCGGCGGCTGCTGCGGCGGATGGTGGTGGTGCGATTGGTGCGACGGCGCCTGCTGATGCGGCGGATGATGGTGGTGCATGTTGTGGTGCCCGTGGTGACCACCTCCACCTCCACCGCCTCCTTGGTGGTGCTGATTCTGGTTGGAGTGGCTGTGCTGCGACTTGGTTGACGGCTGCGGCGGCGCTGAGAGCGTGGCCTTGCTGCCCACCGGCTTGGGTCCGATCTTCTCCTTCTCCTCGTCCGGCAGCAGTCCCTTGACCTTGTGGATCTGATGGATTTGCTCCTCCAGCGTGATATTCGCGCGGGCTGCGCGCGTGGCTGCCTCGACACTCGAAGTGTGCCCGTCCCAGGTGACGCGATCGTCCTTCTTGGTCTCCTCCTCGCCCAGCTTCTTGCCAATAACCGTCTCCTCGTCCCCAACACCAAAGATATCCGTACGCCGCTCGGCCAGCTGCTTGAGACTCGCCTCGATGGCTGTGCCCGCGGCGAAGACGTTGTCCTGGTTGATTTTCTCCACCGTGTGCTTGTCGCGCTGCTCCACCCAGCGTGGATCCAGGAGACCGATGCGCATGTGCTCCGATACCTTGGAGGCGGGGATCTTTTCTCCCGTGATCGGTGAGATGAGATACTCGTCCGTGGGCATGGGTGCCGGTTTCGGTTGTGTGGCCTTCGGATCGTACTTCTTGACCACCACCTTGTCGTGGGTGGGCGGCAGCATGGGCGCCACAGCTGGCTGCAGCTTGGTCGTCGTCGGTGTGTCCTCGTCGCTGGAGGCCTCGTCCATGTCCTGCACCTGAGTGTTGTCCCGCTTGGCGCCCGTCGGCTGGCCGTAGGACGACACGTTCTTCATCTGAATGCCCACGCGGTTCTCCATCTGCGAGAGCTTGAGGCCGCCGCTCTCCAGGTGGCTAGCCACATGCGAGTCACCCTCATCATCGGATTCAATCTGCATCTCTGTGTCGCCCTCCTCGTCCATCAGACGCTCCTCCATGAGCACACGGGCGCCCACCTCGTCGGGATTCGTGGGCGGCGGGAAGTTGCCCGACTCGAAGGGCTGATAGTCCACCGTCTCGACGACTACAAAGTCGTGCCAGTCTATTTGGGCGTAAGCCACGCGCTCCCTTTCGATCTTCTCCTCCTCGCGACGCCGCTGGGCCTCCTGGTGGCGCTGCCAATTGGCCCGGTACTTGACGTGGTCCAGCACCTGGTTCATGCTGGCCCTGCCCGGAGCACTTTCCGCGCGCAGCTTGCCGAGCAGATCCTTGGGCGGTATTAGAACTTTGGTGTATTGCTCGAGGAGCTTGGTGAAGTACTGGAAGAGCGAGTGCTGCGGTCGCAGGAAGTCGAACTGGAAGTTGCGCTGCTCCCGGCTCATCAGATTGGTCAGAAACTGGCGGCCATTACGGGCCACAAATTGGGCGGTGAGCTTTACAATGTCTCTGAAGGGAAAGGTTCAAGGATTAGTTGGTAGCTATCTAATAGAGCCCTGCGTGAATCATTAAATTTATTATTAATTTATTTAATTCAATTGTATGTGGAATAAATTAAATGTTTTTCTAATTCATTTCGAATTGAATGAATAAATGAATAATATGTGTGAATTTTTTGAATTTGCCAGATTTTGTTTGTGCTTTCTTTTAAGAACAAAAAGTAAAAAATTTTTAACAAATCGTTGTTAACTGCTTAGTAAATAAAATTCAGGCGGATTTAATTACAAAATGATGGCCCTTTCTTCTCTAAAAGAAATTGTCGTTTGAATTATTCTTTTAAACTCAAAATCCAAATTCATTCAATTCTATTAAACTCAAAATTCCAATTACTTCATTCATGTAAAACAAAAAATTCAAAATAATTAATTGAATCCATTCATGCAGGGCTCTACTTTCTGACCAAAGGAGCACTTACAAATCCAGGGCCGAAATGGAGGGCGGATCGGCGATGAACTCGAATTCCGGCGGCGGCTCCTTGGGCACGAACTGCTGCTCCACCACCTGCTTGAGGAGCTCCTGCTGGCGCTGCTGGGCGGCACTGGTCACCGCCAGCTGCTTCATGCCCGCAATGGCAGTGATTCCGGCATCTAAGGGGGGTATTATTAAGGGGGATCTTGAAGGGGTTTGGAGTCAAAAACATACCATTGCCCTCGCGGAACTCGTTGACCTTGTGTCTGTAGTAGGCGTGGTAGGGATCGCCGCCATTCAAGAAGTTGAACTTCGGATTGCCCAGCTCGTTTTGCCGGATTCTCGCCTCGAACTCCGGTCCATTGCGGGCCACGAAACTGGCGGTCTTGTCAACGATATCTATTAGTTAATTAAGAACTGAGTATGTGGAAAACTCTAAAACTTTGTTATATTAGTAATATTATCAAGGAGAAAATAGGAAAAATGTTTTGTTTTCTGTTTGCAAAAGGATGCTTCTGACTTCCGGCGGCGGATAGATAATCCCCACAATGGGACCCGACATCGACTTGGGCTGATCATTGCCGAACTGCTCCTCGGGGGCTTCCGCGTCTAAAGCTGGCATGGCTGGCGTAATCGTCTCCTTTAATTGATAAAATTACACTTTTGGGAAAGAAAAACGCTTGTTTGGCTGAAAAATTAGAGAGGGAAGAAGAAGTGGTGGCACTATCGTTAATATCGACAGCCGGCACTATCGATTGTTCGCTAGCTATCACGATAAATGAAAATAATTGGGGTATTCCCTGAAATGTTTAAAAAAGTTTTAAAAAAAAAATCTTAAATCTCAAAAATAGATTCTTTAAATAAATTTAGCAATAGTGATTTATCTCCTGATAAAAATTCCAGTACTTAACGAACTGGTTCTACACTGGAACTCAAGAGCCAGTTCATAAACCTATCGATAAATCTATATGTGGCGCCAAATTTGAATCTCTCCTTCTGCAAATATATAACCCCAAGCATTTTGCAAGCGCTTAACAAACTCATTACTTTTCTCAACAGGTAGATAAAGGCGTGGGCTTAAATGAATCCTCAGGTGTGGTCACCATTTGCATATTATGTTTGTGTTTGTACGGCTTTGTGGGAGATGCACACACAAACGGCTTGATTCACCAAGCCAAAACAAAAATAAACTTTGTTTACGTTTACTCGATTTCATTTATCCGATGAGAGAGCGCGGCGAGCCAGATGATGATGATGACGATGATGAGCTCCATTGTGCGTGGTAATGATCCGCCTCATTCTCATCGGCTCGATTCTTCCGAGATTTGCCCCCAAGCTCAGTAGTCTACGATTCGCTGAGCCGTCGACACGGTTTTAATTGAACGGAAAGCGCGGATCGAATGCGATAGAGTCGCAGTTCGGATCACTTCCTTATCACAAGCTAGCGACGTGACTTAAATTCCATTGACGTGTGAATCACAACCGGTGGACTGAGAGATCCGAGCTCTAGAACAAAGAACACTGCAATGGGTGGAATCAAGTACAACTGCCTGCTGGCTTTCATAATAGGAGCATCATTATTGACAATTGGCGAGGCAGAATGTAAGTCTGATAACAAGAAGAAGCCCTACACTATTCTGGATATTTTGAGTTATCATTATCATTTATCTCTTATTCTTATGCTAATTTCTTCCAAGAGAGCTGAGTTTAAATGAGAAAGCATGAAAATAGAGAAAAATTGAGTGTATTGACTTTAAAGCTTGGTTTAATATTCGGTCCACCGCAATAATAAAAGTGTCCAGTTTAAATACATATTTTATTGATTAAACAGGAAGACATAAAAAAACGGAGGATCGTCGTCTTTTGGGAACTACGAACTTTCAAACCTATTTATGATTTTACTGATACTATAAAGTTTTATCATCTTGATGCAAAAAGGTACTTTCCCTCTTTTTTGCGAGTGCTAAGTGATCGATGGTCAAAGCTCACGCCTTATATCATCATGAATGACTGCACTTGTTTTTCCCAAGAATCACGTTGGCTCATTATAGTAAGCATTTCAAAAATGTGTTCAATATAACAGAAAACTAATTGCAAGTACTTGTTGATAAAGATTCCTATAAATCCCAAACGCTCACCCCGAAAGTTCACTTTCGTCACATTTCTTATCACTAAGAAAACCCCCAATCAAAAACTGTTTACCATTTGAAACCAAATAGATTTGTATAAGCGTGGCAATAAATCGATGTTTATTTGCCGATTTAGATTCATTTTTTATTTTATCAATTAGCATATTTTGAGCAGTTAGATTTCTCTTAACAGGGGGATGCACACTTTCGATAATGATCAGCTGTTTAATAACAATTCGCTAGTAAGCTATCTTGTATTGCTTGATTATGACCTTTTGTAATATAGTATTCTTAAATTGTCTCGATTAAAGTGTTGACAGCGCTTAATTTGTGGAATATTCCAGTGTGCAAATAAATCATTTCTTTTGAAATTGTCCAATTAGTTTAAAGCGACGCCAAGAAATTAAATTCCCACGAAAGTAACAACATAAATAAGTAATCAAATCTCGCACAATATAAAAGCAGAAGTTACTCATCTGATCCAACTTCAATTTTATTATTTAATTTACCTTTTTTTATATTTTCAGCCAGACGGGATGTTAATGCAGAGTTAAACAGGATTCCGGCCTCGAAATGGTTGCAGTTGGTCGACTCAGCTCTTGACTCAGTAAAAAGACAAAAGCGGTTTGTAAATAATTAGTTATTACTTTAAAAACTAGTTAAATTAAATGACTTACACTGATTAGTTTGGGAAGTGACACTTTCCTGACTGCAAGTCTTGATTTACTTATAGTAGCACTACAAAATAGGAAACATAAAGCGTAATATATTATAATTTTTTATCATTATTTTAATTATTATATTTCACTTTTCAGGCTGGAGGATAACCTGTTAAATTCCGACATCACTGTCAAAAACGGAAGCCTTTCACATGCCCAACTTCTGGAAACATTACCAAATCTGGCATCAAAGGAGGATAGCTTCCTAGCTCTGAAGATCCTGAAATCCAGCTTGTTTGTTTTCAACAGCGAGTGCCTTCCAAATGAAATCGATGGGGATGAGTGTCGCAGTTACCTGGAGCAAAAACCACTTCCGGAGGGCAGTACTTTAAGGACCGAGTGCGAGAACTTGCTCAAGGGAAACCGGGAAGGTCACCATGCCTTTAGGAGGCTACTCGAGAGCAGCCATTACAGGAACGGTTTTTATGAGGCACGTATAGATACACTAAATATATAAACTATTCTATAATACTTGATACTTTCAGATGTTTCCCAATTCTGGTAGTCGGGATGCTGTTCCGGCTGCTTGGTCCATTAGTAAGGAGCTCTACGAGCCCGATGACAATCAGACCCTTAATGAAGTAATTGTCGAGAACAACTCGAATTTGGGACTGGCACAGTGGGCTCAATTCGTGGAGCACGATCTTAGCAAGCCCGTGTCACAATCAATGGGTAAGTGTCGTTATTAATTAAAATCTACTTATAGTTGGGAAAAAGATTCAAAGAAGACACATAGAGCTGAATCAAGAAATTTAAAAAATTGGGATTAGTATAAATAAACAGAATAGTTCTTAGTGCAGACACTCAAAACAGCATACAATATTATTATTAACCTTTCTAACTTTAATTCCTCAATTTCCACTGTAAGGACACACGAAAGATATATTAATTTATGTTTTAATGTAGTCCATGTAAACGAAATCTATTACAAATCCAAAAATTTGTTTTGAAAAGGCAGACCTTTGTTATAAATACTATTTAATATTTTAAAGAATTAAAAACGATGGCTTCCTTGATAAAAACGTTCTTTGCCACTTAATTAATTCAATTAACGATTCTCCGTTCCCAGGCAGTGGAGCACCGATCGAGTGCTGCAGCCGTGACCAGATCAACCTTCAGCCGCGTCACCACCACCCGGCATGTGCTCCCATTCTGTACCAGCCCAGTGGGAAATACGACGTGCCCAGCTGCCTCAATTATGTGAGAAGTGCTCTGGCCGTGGCCGATTGCAATTTCGGTGGCGCCGAGCAGGTGAGAAGAATTTGCTAGTGGAAAACTAAGAAAACTGATTTTGAACTGATTTCTTTGATCTTATAGCTCAACCAGGCCACGGGATCCTTGGATCTGTCGCAACTCTACGGCTTCACCTTGGCGGCAGAGAAAAAGTTGAGGGTCCTCGAGGGAGGACTATTGAAGACAACGCCGCGTGGCGAGTACGACAATGCCCTGCTGCCCATGGCCACGGATACGGAAGGACCCTCCTTCTGTGCTCGGGATAAAATCGGAGATGGCACCTGTTTTGCTGCCGGAGACTCGCGGGTGAACAGCAATCCCTTCTCCATACTGATCTACACGATTTTCATGCGCAACCACAACAAATTGGCTGTCGAACTGCATGAAAGGAATCGCCGGTGGGGCGATGAGAAGCTCTTCCAGGCAGCCAAGGCCATAAATGTGGCCATATACCGTCGAGTGGTCATTGAGGAGTGGTTGCCGGCGGTGCTCGGCAATCGATTGGCCACTGAGATTAAGAGAAGGCCAAATAAGCACGCCCTGGAGGTCTCCAATGAATTCGCGGTGGCCGCCATTCGATTCTACTTCTCCATGCTGCCCAACGAATTGCAAAATCTGACCAAGGATAATGTAGTCTACGGATCTGAAGGGTAGGTTACCAGATGCTAAATTTAATTATTCGAAATTTAGGATGAATTTAGCAAACCAGTTAAAAACTGGAGTTGAAAATTGGCAGATCGTATTTCTAATTTCCTTTCTAAGATCCCAATATATCTTTATTAGCAAGGATCTGCCGACAACAAACCTGTTCGAGCTGAAAGAAGAAATCTACAAGCCAAAGCTGCAGTACACGTCCTCCAAATTAAATGAAATTCTCGAAAGTTTACTCAATCAGCAGGCCATGGATATGGATTCCACATATGCGGGTGGTGTAAGTTTACTGATATTAATTAATGATCTAGATAAAAAGATATTCCTTTTCAGGTCGTTTGGCACAAGAACACCAAGCCCACGCATGCCGATATTCTGGCCTTCGACATCCAAAGAGGCAGGGATCACGGTCTGCTGCCATATCATAAATATTTAGAGTCCTGTGTCCTGTCCAAACCCGTGACTAGTTGGAGGGACTTTGAGCAATACATTCCCAAAGATGTAATATGATAATATTCTTATTATTTGAACCAAATATTTGGAAATCCTTTTTTTTAAGGTTTTGGACAAGCTGAAGACCATCTACTCCAGTTGGTCTGATGTGGATTTAATTGTGGGTGGCATTTCGGAGAGGCCTGTTCACGGATCCGTTGGCCCCACCTTCAGCTGCATAATAGGTATATTATTCCACAAAAACCTATACGATCCGTCACTCAATTATTTATTTTACAGCCGAGCAATTCGTACACGTTCTCAAGCAACACGAGCAAAAACAGGACCAGAAGCACGCCCAATTGGTGGATCAGTATCGTCGATTTAATGGCACCAAACTCCTGTGTCTGAGCTCCGGCCTTTCAGCTGTTCCCCAGAATATCTTCCAGTTGCCATCGGCCAGGTGAGTACTCGGAATGCCATCATAATAGATCACCTGTCACCCGGTTGAGTCATGTCTGCACACAATTTGATTCCCATTTGATATTAGACTGAGTACCGGAGTGATAAGCTCGGCAACAGCAATTATCTACAACCTTAATGTTTGTTTTTTTCCGTGTTTCTTACAGCAATCATATGGTATCTTGTGAAGATGTCTAGAGGTTGACAATACTCCAAAGCAATTTTAGATTAAGTTCCCAAACCAAAAAAAAAAACGAATAAATACCTCAACAAACTCTTGATTCGTATTACTACATTGATCGTTAACGATACGTTCTGTGTAAATAAACATGGAACAGCAAATCGATTGTCTGATTGACACTTTTGATAACTCTCGATTCAGAAGCAACTTCGTTAGAGTCACGCAATATTACTATAATCAAAGTTGTTACAAAAAGTGTTGCAGCAAATGCGATACGTGTATTGCCATAATCAACCATTTTCCATTTTCATCTGAAAAGAGGGTCGCTTTTTCTGTTATTACGTGAATTAGTTCGCAAACACCAATAAAAGGTAAGAATGTCACAATTAGCACCCATAAAAGTTATTGGCCAATAAATGAATAAAACAGTTTTTTTAGAGCTTTAGAAAGATTGTTTAAAAGTCCAATCTACGAATGATTCATATGTTAATATATTTTTTTATGATAACCGTATGAGATATAAAAAACTTTGTAGATAGATTAATTTCTTCTTTAATTGATTGAAAATTTTTAAAATCATTAATTATTTTAATTAACATATTTATAGAAACTAGTCATAAGACAGTTGATAACGGATGGACGACAAATTGTTCACATAAGCTGGAAAATTAGGACTTTTCTACATTTTGATAGAAAATAAAAAAAAGTAGGTATTTAGATATACAAATAAGTAAATATGTAAAACCAGTTCTTGTCTTTAAGTCTTATTGCCAGCATTTTAAATAATACTTATCTGGGCGAATATTTGTGATATTATAAAGGGTGATTCATGTGAAAATTAATTTTTAAATATTATTCAAATGTTATGAACTTTTAAAACACTTTCTAGTTGATTAATTTGACTCCCAGTACGCCGAACACTTTGGGATTACTTTGTCGGTCTGCGCAAGAATGGCAAAAATGTTTCGCTGAATTAAGTGGTACCCACACCTGTTTATGGTTGTTTAAGAGTATTTTTTGGTGGCCCAGGGTCAACGGCTCCTATCGAAATCTATACTTTTGAATCGCCAGCGGACTCATGGTATAGAATGGTATATTTGTTTTTATTGTTACTCCGCCAGATAAGCACGGCGAACTGCCAATGAGTTCCGAGCGATACGATGCACAATCGCGACACTGGCACCGAGAGATAAGATTAGGCCACACTTTTGCTTTTGCGATATCTATGAATTTCAGGCAATCAATTAATGAGCGAGGAGCCAGCTGATATCGCCGATTCCTCTTGGGACCGCTAACGTCAGTTAGTTGGAGTTGGAATTCGATTCGCAGCGGGTCGAGAGTGCGAGTTCGGGCCAAAAGGAAAAAAGAGCAAATAAATAAATAAAGAGCACAGTGGGAAGAACAAGGTAACCCATCGGTCCATCTGAGCCTGTAAATCAAGATACCAATATTATGGCGCTGACATCGGTATCTTAGGATCTCTGATGTCATGCCAGTGAAAACGGCAAATAAATCTCAAATCACAACTGCCGGCCAGCCGATGGCGGTAAATAATTGAACAGAAATCATGGCCTAAAAATACACGATTAACTATTTTATTCGAAGTTTTATGTAATAAGCTTTCATTAATGATTGCTTCATGTGCCAAGAATTTCCTGGCTTTGTGATAACTGCAAAAGTGAAAAACGTAAAGCAAAAAGCAAAGGCAATCGCAAACTAATTGCGTTTATCTTATCGGGCAGGTAGCTACCACACAGGTGAAAAAGGGTACTCTTCTATGTACTATTGTGTGTCTGCATGTAAAGGTATCTATAGTGTCTATCTATTTCCCATTGCCCACTCGGAATCAATAGTTTCCCAGCACGCTTTGATTCCACATCGACGGAGTAATGGTCAAAGCAGGCAATAGGACCTTGAAATACTTTCGACCCATATCGGTCAAGTATGGGTAAATATCCTACTATCTAACTAACGATAGACAGGAAACTGTCACAGATCGGCGCCAAGATTGTCTGTAGTTGTCAATCTTATTTTTTGGATTATTAAAAGTGTTTATCTGTAAAAAAAGTAGATTTTTTAAATGTTATAAGTTATAATTCCTAGATTTCCCGAACAATTGGGGCTTTCCCCATATTTTTCTGATTACTGGACTTTGGAATTGTAGACACGGAATTGGCTTATTGACAATTGCCCTTTTTCATGCATTAGATACTATGTAGCGTTATCATCAAAACAAATCGAACAATATAGAACAAATAGAAAAGAGAAGAGTGTAAAATTGCGCAGTTTACTATTTATTTGCCTACTGATTATTGAACTTGAAAGCACAACACTCTATGATAAGAACGATAGATAAATGTTTGATAAATTTGGAATGCCCTTTTTCATGTATCCCAGGATGCCACGTAACGGCTACGAAAATGGAGTCCCTGCCGGCGATCAGGCAAATGGGCACTACGACGAGATCAAACCCACCTACGCCCTGGAGCACTTGGCCACCTTCAAGCTGAAGACCGAGGCCGAGATCAAGCAGCCCAAGGAGAAGATGAAGCTGCTGATCGAACTGGACAAAACTGGAGGCATTTGGCCGCACAAGATGTTCATGAGCTTCAATGGCCAGTGGCTCGTTATGCTGGACAGTGAGATGAAGGAGATTGAGAATTTTCCGGGCAGCCTGATCACAGAGCCCACGGCCTTCATCAGTGAGCATCCCCAGGAGGCTTACAATAATATCCTGGTCTTCTCAGTACCGGGAATCTCGCTGGGCAACACCGAGATGCACATTTTCCAGGTGAGTTATTAAGTTTTTCTTAGCAAAGAATCCTGTTTTTAATTAGATTTTTTTTAGGTGACCGATGTGAGTTCAGTGCATTTGGTAGAGGATCTGAAGACGGTGAGTTTGTTAGCTTATTAATCCAATTTATTTATTAATCCAATAACTCCTTGTAGCTAAGCAAGGGCACTCCCGTAACGATTGATCGCAACAAGACGCCCATTCTGCTGCCCAAACCGGACAGACCGCATAATCAGCAGGCCAAGGATCAGTATGGAATAGCTGCTGCCGTGGCAGGGATCGCGGCAGAGAAGAACGCCCAGGACAAGGAGCAGACGGAGAGGGATGTACAGGTGATCAACCACTGTTTCGAGGACATCGAGAGATTCATGGCA
Source organism: Drosophila takahashii (assembly GCF_030179915.1). Lineage (NCBI taxonomy): Eukaryota > Metazoa > Arthropoda > Insecta > Diptera > Drosophilidae > Drosophila > Drosophila takahashii. Next base: position 23,537,778 of record NC_091681.1, read on the forward strand.
CGACTTCATTATGCCGCCGAGGCCCTCAACGAGCTAAAGTTGCGCAAGGAGCAGCACAATCCTCATGGGGAGGGACTCCTGGTCCTGAGATCACGACCCCCGATCGAGAGCGAGTTTCATGACATTCTGGCCAAGGTTAAACTGGCCCTCATCTACTCTGTTAAGCTGCAGAACCACTTCAGCAAATCCACCGATCCGGTGCACAATGTCTTCATATCGCTGCAATCCATCGTCACCGTTTGCAATGATATCTATGTGGATGCGGGTCTGCCGGAGGCTGTGGTCAATCCTCTCCTGCGTCGCGAGACCATCGCCTTCCTGAACGGATCGCTCGACTCCAACGAGAAGCAGTTGTGGCAGAGCCTCGGTCCCAACTGGACGGTTCCCAAGGATCAGTTCAAGGACCACAAGAGCTCGTATCATCCGATCTTCTACGACGATTGGTCGCCCGATTGGGTGGTGGATGAGGAGGTGCCGTATTTGGCTCCTGCACTAAAGAAGACCACGACGCCTTCGCCAGTACTCGCTCCTGTGCCTCCGAGTCCCGGACTCGGCAATCGCACCTGGTTGAGCCGACTGGAGAGCCGCAACGTCAAGATCGCCGAGGTTACCTTCAATAAGTCGGCCACCAACGACAAGGAACTGAAGGTCACCAAGGGGGAGTATCTGGAGGTAAGTAACCAATACTTTAATTTATTTAAATAACTAAACGATATCAAAGTGAAAGAGAAGGAATTTAAATTTTGAATATCCATATAATTCATTTAGATTCTGTCATCAAGATATTATCTAACCAAATTAGGCACTACAAAAATAATTAAAATTGATTTTATCTTATTGTTAAGTTGTTTATTAGATTAATAAGTGCGACAGCTTCAACTTGATTTAGCATTCATAATTATTTGCTCACGTAGGAGGCATTATTCTGGATCTTAAAAATATATTCCAGTTTTAAGGCCTACACTCAAAATAAATTTAACCCTAAATTTTAGAAAATCGCCATTAAAATTTCTTTTTTCTAAATACAAGAGAGTTATTTCTAAATCTAAGGAAATTTTTCTTAAGTCAAGAAAGTTTTCCTTAAATCCAGGAAGTTTTTCTTAAATGTAGAAAATGGTTACCATGAACTAAAATCACCCTAAAATCTAGAAAAAATGCCCTTAAAATTAGAAATTATTTTCTGAAAAATAGAAAGGCAAACGAAAATAATAAAATATTTTGTCAGCACCATTTCTAAAAATGAGTGCCCTAACCCTAAAATTAAGCTAACCCTAAATAATAGAAACATTTCCTAAAAAGTAGGAAGTTTTTCTAAAAAATAGAAATAGTTGTTTTCACATGCTCTGGCACACCAAAATGTTCAATGCCAGAACTTGTCAGCTGCCGGGCGGCTGTACTCGTAGCGCAGACGGTTAAAGCGCTTGGTTAGAAATCGAAACGACCCTGGTTCGAGTCCCAGAGCAAACAATTTTTTACCTTTTTTTTTAAAGTTTTTTTTTTAGTTTTATTTTTTATTTTTTTTATTGTTTTTTTTTTAAATTTGTTTTTTTACTCTTTTTTTTATTCCTTTTTTTATTGATGGCAAGCGGTAAACCGAAAATAATTTGGTTTATATTTAGCTATTTACTATATACTACACATAATATAAATTGCGTTAGCATAAATATATACATATGTATATAGGTATGTAAATAAGTAAAACGCGAATGGTCAAAATTATGCAATTAGTATTCAAATGTATTCTCCGCTTGACCCTTTACATACAATGCTCGGTTTGCCACATCAAATTTAAGTGCTACAATGGCCCAGTATGTAGGCCATTCGCTCCTCGCGCGGGAGACCCGGGTTCGATTCTCACGACGGACAAGTAAAAACGTAAGTTTTTTTCATGAAGATAAAATATTAACTAATCATAATTTCTACATTTCCCAATCTTCCGCAGTCCCGTAGTCCACATTTACAACCACATTTGGCTTTGGTTAGATAAGAAATCCAAGCGCAAATACATAATAATAAATACATAACCTTTAACATTCACAATATACAAGACACACAACGCCTGCATATGTATATAGGGAGGAGTACATAATATAAACGTATATACAAAAAAAAATCATGATTGAACATGTTTTTTTGATTTGTTTTTAATTTCTATTTTTTAGGAAAATTTCCTACTTTTTAGAAATTTTTGCCCTTAAATTTAGTAAAATTACCCTAAAATTTAGAAATATGACGTCAAAAAAAATCAAAAATATAGAAAAATTTGACCCTAAAATTTAGGGCGAGCTTGTCTTGAAGACAAAAGTAGGGCGATTTCCTTGACTTTAGGGTTAATTTTATTTTGAGTGTATATGTGCTTAATCACTTAATTGCTAAACATCTTAAAATGCACAAGGCAAACTGGAGATTAAAATAAAAGTAAAATACTGTAAAAGCTAAAGAGTTTCAGTTGATAAGATATTAACCATAAGCTGTTTAAAAAACGTTGATAAGTGCTCAATATAATGATAAAAACATTCTTAGAAGGAGTAATAATAATAGCACGAACTGTAAAATTAAGGGAATAACCTAGGAGATTTCTTGGTAGATATTCTTAACAAAAATTTAGGTCATTAACACGTTGTTTATTAGAACATCCCCTAATAAACCTTGTATTTATTTTTACGAAAGTAAGCATACTAACAATCTTATCGATATAGCATTTACGCGAACTTGATTCCCAATCAATCCGATAACAAAGTTTATAAAAAGATATACCTCTTCTGATTCTAAGATTATCGATGACTCGCGCAATTGGTGGAAGGCCCGTAATTCGTATGGAAGCATTGGCTACGTGCCGCACACCGTGCTCACGCCCTATAACTTTGAGCCCGGGGTAAATGGAAGGGATACGGAATCCCTGGCTTCCGTGGCTCTCACGGAGAACGGTGGCGAGGAGCCCATCAATCCCCCCTTGTACCGCAACACAATGGCCATGTATACCGCTCCCGTGGAGCAGCCGTCGGCCAATGGCAAGGTATTGCCGCGATCCTACTCGGTGCCCAATGCCGTGCCCGTTCCACCCCCGATGCCGCCCACTGACAGTCAGCCGCCCACGCCCAGCGGCACCCTCAAACGCAACATGGCGGCGGCAGGAGCACTAGCAGGTGGGTTCTTAATCCATTACTAAAAAGCTAGCCCCTACACTAAGCTTCCAGTTAACACATATATTATAAAAAAAAATTTAAAAAAGGGGTAACCACATTTTGATGGTTCAAGACTTTTACACCCTTTAACAAAATAAACAATTAAAAAAACTCATTCCTTTAAAAGTTAGATATTTAGAAATTCAAGCAAGGATTTTTATATTTTATTTGTATTTATTTATATCATCCTAACAACTGACTACATCCTACTTGCTGACAATGAACATTCAGTAAATTCTTCTTCTTATTCTGCTTACCCCTATTTTAAGGGTCTTGAAGCGCAGTAGATGAAAATAATAAAATAAAATTGATAGAAATTATTATTTTTTCGGATAGATTTGTTAAACCTCTAAGCAGCTTTTTACTTAAACTAAATATTAAAAACTTGTTCTTTCCATTTCCTTAGCCATGAGGGCCCGCAACGATTGCGAGGCCGATGACCAGGCCTATTATATGCAGGACGATGTGAACGACGAGCTGCGTGTTTTGCTACAGCAGCGGGAGAGGCGCAAGGATCTCGAAATCCTGAAAACTCCCGAGATCTACATCACCCAGAACTCGAAGCCACGCGAGGTGGAGGAGTGGCTGAGGGGCAAGGGCTTCTCGGACATCATCATTAAGCGTCTGCACACACTCAGTGGCGAGGAGATCTTCGCCCTGTCACCACACACCATCGAAAGTTACTTTGGCCAGCGGGAGAGTCGCCGCCTCATCTCCCAGATCGTGCTGCAAAAGAACTTCTGCGAGGTAGGATTACGAATATATCCCTCTATAAACAAACTGATTCTTAATTTAAATTCCTTTTGCAGTACAAAACCATTCGATCATCGGAGCTGTCTGCCAAATTGGCTCGAGCTCGTCAAAAGGCCGATCAGTCTAATGGCAATCGCGACGAGGTCTTCTAGGATTCCCATTGTTTCGATTTGAATAGTTCGAGATCGAAGAGACACCACAATGCCTCAGATGCGCTAAGCTTTGCCATTAATTTATTTATGTGTAATATTCCTTCATTTATGTTAAAAGTGTTCATATGTACATTAAAAAACCAGACAAAAAAAAATTATACCTTTTGTATGAAATCTGAATTTCCTGTATTCGAGTAAGGATTGCTTTTCTAACTTTCAAACGGGTAATTAGTATGCATAATTGCCTTATTCAGTGCTCCGACATGATTAATTAGGCAAGAATATGTTTATCATAACAGGAACCTTAGACAAACTGGTTATAAACTATGCCTTAATGCAATGTTTATTGGTTAACCCAGATACCTTTTATGTCTAACTCCATTTCGAACTGCAGACGTCAATCAAAGCACCTGCATAATATCCGAATTGAATTGGAGCTTGATTTTCCGTGATATGAAGAAGTACCCACTAGCTTGCAACAATTTAAGTGCAATATTATTGCCAAACTATAAGTGGTAATCTTCATAAATTCTGCATCGTAAATGCATCCCAAAAGTCTGATAAGTGGGCGTTCAAAACCGGTAAGGGCGTGACGCGTCATGTGCCTATATCTTTTTGGTGGATGCTTTTTGCGGGGGAACCATTTGAAAATGTAAGTCACGCGCCTGTTCACCCAATAATTTGGATCTGTGAAGTCACATGTTTCAAGGCTCCAACCGGTCTCTTGTTCGCCTGGCTTTTGGGCCATACATATGTACGTATGTTCACGTGTACTTACTCGTTAAAACATCAAAAAGTACAACATTTGTTCGATACAGATTCGGAATTTGATTTTTCGAGTTTGTCCAGTTACAACCGATGTCCAATTGTTTCGCTTTCTGCGGCGGTTTTGCCAATTAGAACGAATTAATTTTGCAATTACGCGCCACGCACAAAACAGGTCCACTGGGTTATTTGGGTTTAATAGACGGTCAAATCGAATCAATTATACACAAATTTATTGCAGCGAACAAACAAAAAGCAAACGAGTTATGAGTGATACTTGATTTTTTGTCAACCTTTGTTACGGATAGGACTTTTAATCGATCTGTAACGCATTTGACAGTTACAATTGTGTGTGAATGTAATGCATCTAATGACAGGCTGTGTTTTTCTGTAATGCCTGTTGACTTCTTTCCATGCAACTATGTTGGCTGCACATTTTACGGCCAGTTAATGCTGACAGATAATTACCAACTGTTTGGCTATTTGGAAATACGATTGATTTAGACAGGGGCAAACATTCCTGCCAAGAAATACTTTAAACGCTCTGCTTGCTGCAGTTAGGTGCTCTTTAGCCATTTTATAAAAAATGAGGTATCATATGGAAATATTCGTATAGTATCAGTTGAAGAGGTCTAAGTAAAGACTCTTTTTTAACTGAAATTTTCATCACTTGTGTACTGAAACCACTGCATTTCTTCATTTTAGCATTACCACAAAACATTTTTGGTTGCCTTTTCACAGCAAGTACTGTCCCCATTTTTGTACATTAAGCTCTTGGACGGCCGAAATGTTTAATTAATGAAAACAATTAGCCATAACGACGGTCACGCAGAGCCAGTGACACACACAGGCCGCCGATTTGGAAACCTTTTCGAAAGAAAAGCTTTCTAGGTCACAGCTGTGTCTCCCCCATTAGAAAAGGTGGGCACTTAAAAAGGTCAGCGGGTTATCATGACGATCAAGAGCTATAACCAATAAAATTAAACACAGCCAAGATATGCGAGTCCTAGCCAAAAACGACAACTGTCCGAACATAAATTACATAAAGCATAAGGCAGCGACGTTTTCAATAGCGCCATTAAATTGGAGCAGAGAGTAAAAAGCAGGCAGAGTTTTTGATTTACACACTCGCAGATGCAAGTACAGTGGAACCGAGTCGGTACGACCCAATACGATCCCAAGCGAACCGGCCTGCCTGCTCTTACTGGCTCTCCAACCAAAGTGCTCCAAACGGCAGCGTTTGCGCATGCGCAGCGCAGCGGATTCGTTATAAAAGGCCCAAATTCAGCGGCAGCGCAGTTAGTTCGCCTTGGGCCTTGTTCGCCACAGTTAACCAACCGATCCAAAAACCATAGCATATATCCCATATTTAATCGTCGACGGATTAGCGCTTAGCCCTCTATTTTGTGGGCAGGTGCAAAGCTAATTAAACGGTGAACTGCTGTTTTCACGTCAATAGTAATCGCGAAAACCAACATAATTCAAAGCAATTTGCTCACCTCAGCGTGGAATTCGCGATTGCGCACTCGAAATTGGTGGATTGTAAATACGGTGTTTAAGTATCGCCAGGGAATACGACTACCCCTCCGGCCCCTTCACCAAAAATCGTTAGCAATAAAAGTGAAAGAACTACATTGTATTCGCAAACAAACTGTTGATTAATCGTCGGGAGAAAGGATATTCGCTTGAAGCTACCGTAAGTATAGTTTCTCGGAAAAATGCGGTAACGCCATTTAATAGCTCTGAATGTGCATAATAATTTTATGATCTAACAAATCTTAAACAAAATATTTAAGTGGTAAAAAAAAAAAACAAAAAAGGTTTGACATGAAAGTTCAGGAAATTTAAAAATGCGAGTCATCGAAATTTGATTGTTATCATTGGGTACAATTTAATGAAAGAAGTTTATAATAATACCCCAAAAAAATATTGTAAAATGTTGATAGAAAAATCTTTTAAACAAAGAAATTCCTTTGTGGTTTGTTTATTTTCCAGACTTTTATTAGCATGTTTATTTTTGTGACAAAATATTTATTCTTCTTAGATTTGCCTGCTGAAAATTGGAGCCAACTCAAAAAAATTTTCAAATCAGTTGTTAATGATTTTTACTTGCAAATTGAAAACCGCAATCTGCCCACAGTTTATTTTATTTTGCCAAAATGAGGCCACCAAATATAAAAGACTATGGTAAACCCTAGATTGGATTTATTTAAGTCAAATTTGCAATGCTTATTTTTAATGATTTAAATCCGAAGTTCATTAGATTTATCTGCAATCTGAAAATTACTAACCACATTTGAACAGTTTCTTTTATAGCATAAATCGAAGGGCTTTCAAACCAATCTATAAAATAATCCAGATTACCATTAAATTGAACCAATTACCTTCTCAATTAAAAGCTATAAATTATTTGCATTCAATGTTAATTATAGGTATCTGCAAATCTGCCAATTAAAAACCTCAATTTGCGAATAATTTCATTTATTGGATTAAAGAAAGGGCACATAATAATGAGACAGCATTACGCTAACGTTTGTGTGAATTACAAATATCTGTTAACAGCTTTGGTTTTGAAACGAAATGAGTTTTATAATTAATGGCCAATTATGAGGCTCAATAGCTCCGCGTACTTAAAGCACATACCGGTTTGCCAGACTGCTCTAAATTACACATTTTAATAAAAATTACGGTCAAACGTTGTTTTTAAAAACCACTCGAAGCCGTTGGCGGTAAACAACTGACCCAAGCGTTGCGTTGAAAGTAGCAAATCTTTTAATTACAGCCAAGACAATTATTTTGAGATCCAATGCGAGCGACCTTCAGTTTTCCATTGCGGGTCTTTCGACAAAAGGTTTCCAGTCGACCAAAGACCAAAAACCAAAGCTGAATTAAAAAAAACCACATTGTTTGGCACCCGCAGTGGCCTTTTGAATGCCTCGCATTGATTTCTATTTATTGCATTCTAAGTTCGGTGTTTTCGATTCGGCTCTGGTACTTTGATATAAATCTTGGAGTCTTGACAGCTGTGATATATGCTCCACGAGATAGACAATTCGTTTTCCTTTCTTCTGACCATTAAGCAATCGGCGAATAATTCATCTAGAACATTTAAATCGATCATTTAGATCAGGTTTGCGATCGTTCATGACTTATTACGCTTGAATTGATATGTGGGCTTTACTTTCTCTCTCGATCGGAATCTTAAGCCTGTTATGCAAACGCAGTCAATAGAGTGACGTGAGCCTTAATACTTTCATATATTTCACTTGACGACTTGCCATTCACCTGGTGGTCTTAAGTCTTGAGTCTTAACGGTTATGCTACTTCGAGCTGCCATTTAGCTGAAAACCCAGAAGTCATTTGCGATCATTGGGCCGCAGGTATGTAAATCTGTGCAGGTGTTGTATCCGTCTTTGTAGCTCGATCTCACATAAAATTAATTTATTGTATAGGAAATAATGAGACCTGCGCCTCGAGTCACGACACCTCCAACAATGGCACAGATTAGTTTTGGGAACTACTAAATATCATCTGAAATGACAAGAGACAGCCGCCTGTGCGACTGGCAACCCCATTCGAATCAGTTTAGTTGCATATAAATCACTTCTGGTGTTCAAATTGGCTAATTAGGCCAGTTACATATACCAAATCGCTCCAGAATTGCGTGAGCAAAAACAGGTAAACCGCACACAAATCTGGAATTAATAACTTGGCCAACTACAATGTAAATGAGTTGGTTTCGAAAAGACAGGATTACATATCTTAAATTGGAAAGCCAATTAAGTCAATATATTTTTACGCACTAAATGGCTAAAAATAACTTGAGAAATATACAGTAGCCACTGGTCACCTAGAGAAGTGGGCGTTTTTACGGGCGTTGCACCCGAACTCGTGCTCAAGTTGGCTTGCCAAATCCAATCGAAGGCACTGCCTGAAATCGCTTGGCTCGGACTCTTTCATGGCAGACAGAGTGGCGCGTGCGCAGCCCACATGGCGGGTTTTTCGCCCCAAGAACCACAAGAGCACCCCACAAAGCTCGAGCAATTATTGCAATTACCTGGGCGAATTAAACAATCGCATATTAATTAATTAGCTGGGGAGTTTGTGGAATGTGGGCGATGACCAAAGACTTTCAAAATATGTGGCTAGTTACCTTAGACAAAGGATAATAATTAATTTTATATTTATTAAAATGTAACGATTTTAACATTCATCTTATTTTTCTACACTATAACAGGCATACAAAATCGTCACTCGTAAAAGAATTTAAAATATTTATTTGATTAAATATCCAAGTACTTAAATTTAACTTTCATTTCCTTAACTAATTTTAAAACTCATCTTGAAACACCTGCCTCTAGTTAAACTCCAGCTGTTTTTATTTTTAAGTACTTAATGTTCCAAAGCGGAATCACTACTAACTTTAACTTTAGTAGCCAGCGATAAAAGCCTTTTATGCGCTTGGTTTCATATTTAAATTCCTTTTGCATAACAAATGGTAAGGTGAGACGAATGCCATGACTTAATACCCATTGCAGTCGGCGAACTCCCATTGATCCAATTGACTCAATCGATCCAAAACCGACACAAATGCAGGCCGAAGAAAGCGATCCAACCAGTTTGGCCAATTTCACCTAAGTAAATAATTTCAGCTTCGATCTCGGCGTCGGTTTCAATTTCAAAGTCAAGGTCTCCGTCCCCGAATTCGCAACCGAAACCAAAAACCGACGAGATTGCAACGGTCAACGGCAGCCGGTGGCCACATGGTCCGTCCATAATTGGCCCCCATTACCACTTCACTCGGTCCGTAACCGATCGTCTCGTCGGTTAGCTGATTCACGGGGCGTCTGTCACGACTTGTGAATGGGAGGCTCGAGATTATCTCTCCTTCACCATTATAATCCTACAGACATCATAATCCCAGGCAAGAAGGTCGCAAAGGCGATTAATAGTGCTGGGAATATATGCGATTAAATAAGGGCGGCGATCTTTGTAAAGATTGCGTGAATGCATATCCAGAAAAACGAGCCGACATTGCAGTAACACATTTTTCGAGTGCGATACACCTTAATGAAGAAATTGTATCTCGCGTGCCCCACGAATTGTCTTCGGTAGCTTCCGTTTTCATTCATTTTCATTGTAAATATGTTGTGCTATTGCAAGAGTTTTCCCTGCTCTGGTTGGCATTGTCACTGCCGTATTTTGCGTGTTAACCGGACCATCGTAATTACATTAGATTTAATTGCCGCAAGTCAATACAATACCTATGCGATATTCAACCAGGTAGCGGATCATAAAACGTTGTCTCTGGCGTATTTCTTTGTTTTACATGGCGCGACACTGAGCTTAATTAGTCGGAGTGCCCGTCGCGTCTCACCTGGCTCACTTGAGATGGCGGCACACGTTCGTCTCATCATTTCATAGCACTTCAAGCCATCAGTCAAACCGAAAAGGAAACTTGAAGCCGGTTGTCGTCGGCTTGATTAAAATGTTATGGCCACCAACTGCAGACAAGCAAATCTATTAACAGCTAATAAACAAGCACCACAAAGCCTATTTTAAGCGGCTATCTAGTGGCAAATCTTTAGTTCACTAATTACTATTACATTTTTATTAAATTTCCAATAAAAAAGTTTAACTTTCCTGGGTGAAATGCTTATTAAGGCTACCAACTGCAGACAAGCCATAATATGAACAGCGAATAATTATCTGCCTAGTGGTAAATCTATAAAAATATTATTTACATTTCCCTTTCTTTCTTGGAATAACTATAAAAAATAATGTTCGAGTTTAAGAAGGTTTACTATTATTTTTATCGTACAATTTAGAGTTTTTATGTTATGGTTAAAAATATAGTTTAGCGAAAAACCATATTTTTTAATTGTTAATATATTAACCTCCATATAAGCTTCCATATTTTTATTGAGTAAATAGCCCCATGCCATCTAATCTGATCTGAATGCAGTCAATTAAATGTAATAATCCATTTAGCAACAGCCAGAGTTGGGTGACCTGGCGAAACGTTTCAGATTAGCCCACAGTAGTCGTAAAATGACTTTTTAAGCACTCGTATACTTTTATTATGATCTCCTATTTCGCTACACTTCAAAACAATTTTAATTATGGAAACAAGATCATAAGATATATTTCAGCTTAAAGCCAGTAGCAACTGTTTAAGAAATGCGGCTCCCATGATAATTCTCAGCACTTGGGTCATATTATATGTTTATATGTTGTATAATTAAAAGTAAAGCAAGCGGCCTGAGACCCGAAGACCTACTGTGCTGGCAGCATTGGAGTCGTGATATGTCAGCCCGAGTGGCGAAAGGCAAAGGCACAGGCGGCGGATATATGTAGGCATGTTTACTCAGATCAAGAACGTCGACTCGAGTTCGATTCGAGGCTTGTGGTTATTTTTTTTTTTTCTAAATTGTAAATAAGCTGGCAAAACAAAAACAGAAAGACAAATCACGCCGGGGGTCTCGCAGCCATCGACCCATTGAGTCTATTGCGATAATGTTGACTGCAGCCAGTGGCTGACGCAGTTGATTAGGTGCGAATGTACGTGTGTATTTGACAACATTAAATTCTGGGTTTAAAACTGGGCAACATGATGGGCATCTAGATGTTAAGCTTCACGTCCTGGACGTTCTTCAGGGCATCAGAGTAGCGTGCCAGCACGGGTTCCACCTCCTCCTTGACGAACTCGCCCACCTGGTCGCTGGCTCGGCCAGTGAAGGTCTTGGCATCCAGAATCGTGTCCAGCTGCTCCAGGATGGGCGAAAAGTACGGGTCCTTTCGCACTCGCTCCACCAGATCGTTGTCCTTGCCGTGCTGCTTCACCTGGGCGCCGGCCTCCTGGGACAGCACGCGAATCTTCTCGTGGCACACCTGCCGATCTCCGCCCGCCTTCACCATGGCCATGATGATGTTCTCCGTGGACATGAAGGGCAGCTCTTGGGCGATATGCCGCTCAATCACTTTCGGGTAGACGACCAATCCCTGCGAGATATTCAGCAGAGTGAGCAGAGCGGCATCGGCAGCCAGGAAGGCCTCGGAAAGGGTCAACCGTCGGTTGGCCGAGTCATCCAGGGTGCGCTCCAGCCACTGAGTGGCATGGGTATTGGCGGCACTGCTGAACAAGGTGATGAGGTGTCGGGCCAACGCGCAACAGCGTTCGGAGCGCATGGGATTCCTCTTGTAGGGCATGGCCGAAGAGCCAATCTGGGTGCTCTCGAAGGGCTCCTCCAGTTCCTTGCGAGAGGCCAGGATGCGCAGATCGGAGCACATCTTGTGGATGGTGGTGCCCAGGCTGGAAAGAGCGCCCACAATCTCCACATCAACCTTCCTGGAGTAGGTTTGTCCGGTAACCGCATAGGCCTTCTTGAAGCCAGCCAGCTCGGTGACCAACTGATCCAGCTGCTTCACCTTCTCTCCATCGCCATTAAAGAGTTGCAGGAACGAGGCCTGGGTGCCAGTGGTTCCCTTAACCCCGCGGAAGCGCAGATCCTCCAGGCAGCGGTTCAGGGCTCGCTCGTCCATTATTAGATCCTGAATCCACAGGCAGGCTCGCTTGCCCACCGTGGTCAGCTGGGCGGGCTGCAGATGGGTGAATCCCAGCGTGGGCTGATCCTTGTAGCTCTGGGCAAACTGGCTGAGTTGGGCAATCACGCTGGCCACCCGAGGTAGAAGCAGTTTCAGCGAATCCCGGAGAACAATCAGATCCGTGTTGTCGCCCACATAGCACGAGGTGGCTCCCAAATGGATGACCGGGGCGGCGGATGGGCATTGCTTGGCGAAAACGTGGACATGGGCCATTACGTCGTGGCGGGTTAGGCGCTCCTCGGCTGCCGCCGCCTCGAAGTCGATGTTGCTGATCTGGGACTCCATCTCGGCGATCTGGGAGTCGCTGATCTCCAGTCCCAGCCTGCTCTCCGCCCTCGCCAGCCACACCCACAACCGGCGCCAGGTGGAGAACTTGTTCTGGTCGCTGAACAGGAACTGCATCTCCTTGCTGGCGTACCGGGTGCTCAGAGGCGACTTGTAGCCCTCGTAGTTGCTGGCCATCTCGGTGGATTATGTAGTATGGGGAAAGATGCTGTGGGTGTGATATAAAGCACGTAATTAGCCGTAATTGCTGGCGAAGAGTCGAAAAACAACTGTTGCTTCTAATCAGCGGTTCTCTCACATGTGGCGAAATAGTATGACCGCCGGCAGGGCGCTGAAATATACCATTCATGGAGAAATATACCAAAATTCGGAAATATAACGTTATTCTATTATTCAAAATCAAACGTATCAAAGATTTTAAAATTAATTAAAGGTTTTAACTGAGTTTCAAGCGAGCCCTGTTCGCTTATATTTTTTACAAAAAGAGAAAAAGATATTTTTAAAACGTAGAATAGGTCTCTAGATTGAATAATTAGCAAATACCACTAGGTTATAGTCTGTAAACTCCCTTGAACAAATTAGAATCATTTAATAGTGCGATTAGCTTTCAACACGTTTAAAATTGGCTTACGTTTGTTCAATTAAATGTAAATGATCTGAAATCTCTTAAGCTGTAAGAAACTTGATATTTTTAACTGGCTGAGACAAGGGGCATTCTATCATAAAATCGAGTTTGTACAAGGTAGTGGTTTAAGCTGTTTGACTAATTTTTAGTTATTAAATTCAAAAATCAATCAAAACAGGTAAAAATCAACAGCTTTTTTTATCATTTGATTAAAATAACTGCTTCATGTAAAACAAGTAATAAAATCAAACATCAAAAGCGTAGACAAGATAATAAAATATAAAAAAAATTAATGACAACATAAAAACTAGTAAATAAATCAATAAAGATTTAAAAATAGCCCCATAAACTAAAATAATGGGTTTTCTAAGTGAACTAGTTTAAAATAGTTGACCTCATAAAGTAAATGTTAATCTCTTCCACTAAAATCTAAAAATTGTTTGCGCTAAAAGATACAAAACAGTATGTTGATGACAATTTTAATTTGCATCGCGTAAAGCCAAAACATAAAAAATAATCACCGTCCAAAAATAGTGGCCACTTGGAACAGAACTGGTCCGCCGAAATCGGTGCAAGACAGTTAAGAATCAATTAGTGCGTTGCATCTAAGGCGATTGCAAATTGCATTTGGCATGTGTGAAAATATCCAAATGGCTGCCAAATTCAGAAGGCTGAAAAATTCGCCGGCCAAATGACCAGCTTCCAAGAGTTCCAAGAGCGTGGGCCTGGGCACGAGATCTCGATTCCGATTTCGATCTCGATCTCTCAGTCCCCCCGAGATTGGGTGATCTAACCCAAGTGGTTGCGCAATTCGCCGGAGACTTTTGGCTATGAAATTGCATATTGACGGCGTTTTGACAAAAAGCAGCCATTGCCTTGCATAAATTTTGATTTGAAACGTCGCTCTGCAGACACCACACACACATTTTGTAATTAACGCGCGGATCTCGTGAGTTTCGAAATTCGGGGGAGCCGTAAAACAAACGAAAATACCAGAGCAGTGACAGCTTCTGATGGGTCCCGGTATTGGTGCCCAATCGCAATCGCAGTTTTAGGTGCCCGACGCTTGGGACACTTTCCTTTTAAATGGCCATTTCAATTAGTGCTTGTTACTGTATCGGTCGGACAAATCGGAATGTCCTCGATTTGTGTGCACGCCACGTAGTCGCGTTTTTCATACCTATTCCGATTCCTCCTTCAGAGAGCCCGATCCCGAGCTCCGATTGCAATGATGTTGTCGCTCTCCGGTTTTAGAGCATGTCTTATATGGAATATGGCCGGCCATAGCCAGCCAATAAATCAATCACGGCAGCACCAGGCGTCCCATGCACTATTTTACACTTTAATGATCACCAAATAGCTCGGGATATGAATTCGTTTTTAATTAGAAGTCGTTAAAGTCGTAAAAAATTTGCTCGCATTGGCCAATTTTGTCGATGGATCTGGCCAACTTGGCCACGCCTTTGATGGAGGCCCACTTTTGGGTGCACCTGCACATGTAAGTGCATGGCTCTATTACGTATGGTCTATGTCAATCATGAAATTATCCCAAGATAAGGAGTGCAGAAATGGCATGGACATGGCCAACAACAAATTGAGCCCTTCCCGCCAACATGACGTAACGTTTTCATCGGCCTATTGTTGTTATGTGTGTTTGAAAAACCCATAACTCATTATTTGGTATGCGGTCTTAATTTAGGGAAAGTCAATCAAACCGAATCATAAATCAAAGTTTGCAGACTGTGCAGTCGTAAAACATTGTTTTATTGTTTATGGTTTTAACCAGTTTCTAAATTAATGGTAAGCTTTGAAAAGATCATTAGGTTAGTCTAGCCGATTCTTTTAGTCAAACTTTTTGGTATACAATTTACGCCAGCGGGTAATAACTCTATCGTTGTGAAATTTTGGAATTTAGGGATTCAAGCAATTCATTTTGGAGAGGTTGGAGTTAAGAAAGTTCAAAGAAGATTGAAGTAGAAAAGGAAAATAAAAGCTAGAATTTTTATTGAGGGTAGAAACCTCCACGGAATAGTGGAGTGCTCTTAGATCTTTTTTAACTTGTATCTTTAAAAACCTCTTTTTGAATTGCATCAGGGATAGTAAAATTAATGTAGTCCCACTTGATTTGCTCGCTTCAAGAATGTCTGTCCACAATGGTCGTTAAAAATATGTATATGAATGCATTAATTTTTTAGAAAGGGACTGCATGGTGAATTAGAATATAATCATGCATTCAAGCGGTTCTAAAAACATCGCTGACAGCTCAAGAATATTGTTGTGTCCATTTCAACCACGACATGTCCATCTAAGCATTCGAATATCAACTAGATCTTTCAGAGCATTTCTTGTGTTCTGCTACAGATTTCAGCGATAGAAAATATCAGATATTTTTATGTCGCGTCATTCGTGCTTAGTTGCAGCTCATTAAGATTAAAAGCCACAATGTAGATGACGGCCCTGACCAACGGCTGCTGTTTTCTGTGCTAAACTTGCACATGGATTGGATTGGCTTGCCTTGGCGTGTCCGCCTGAGACTGCAATTCAAATTTAAATTCGAATTCAGATGGAGACTCGAAGTACGGCGCTCTTTCCTATTGACAAGCGTTAACGTTGGCGTTGCGGTTTTAAAATCCAGCCAATCATCGGCTTCAATCACCCGCTGACCCCATTCGAATTTAGAAACTCAAGAGATGCACTCGGAAAAATATTAGAAATTGTTTAGGTACCCTGAAACTTAAGTAGGTTTATTTTAAAATATTTATGTAAAGAAATAATATTTTCTATAATTCATTTAAAATAAATTATCATTAGGTTTGTATTATTTTCTTTTAGAAAAACAGGAAGCTAGAACTAACCAATTTTTGAACGCTATTTTTTAGGAATAACTTTATTAATTAGCCAAGGGCCGCTTTTAGTACGAGTGTAGGCGTGGGTTTTTCCTGGAGAGGGCCACCTCCAATCGGCCGATCAATTTGGACCCAGGGTCCAGGAAAGTGTAAGACTCATGGCACGAACTCGAATTGTTGTCTGGGTCCATTGTTCTGCACGGCATGCAATTAAAACATTGACAGAGGCTGCCTTTGTTTTATTTTTGTTTTTATTTTTATTTCTATTTTGTGTGGTTTCTGCCACGGCTGCCGATGGATGCGGATTTGCATGCAGCAGCAGCTGGAGGTGGCCTTTTGTGGAAAAGGTTGGGAATCGACTTGGCTTAGTCGGCAGAACGGGGCCGCCGACAAATTCATTATGTAAAGCTAACCATTACTGTCGATTCGGTCTGTTTACATAAGTAGCTTGCAAATTGGTCAAATATGCCGTTGCCATAAAACAATTATGAGACTTTTCACGCTTTTGCACGCCTTGAGCCCACGAATTTGAATCTCAAACCGATGCATTGTGCTCAGATTTTAGCTGGGGGTTTGGTTCGGTTTTCGGTGCCATATAGTACACATAATACCCAAATAGCCGGGGAACGAGCAATGAACATGTTCGTACTAAAATGTCGCAATAAATAATAATGAATGCGCACCAAAACGGTGATGAAACCAGTTGTGACCATATGTGAGCCCAAGGAGTTGGAGTCCAGATCGATCGGCTGCCGCAAAAAATGCAAAACGTTCCACTTGTAGTTCACTTGCCGTCCGCAGCCGGCGAACATGAAATGTGTCCAATGTGTCCAACGTGTCCAAGTCGGTAGTGTTGGTAGTGTTGGCTTCAGGTTCCAGCCGATGGGATACCTACAATGTATGCTCTTTTGGCCAACTGCAGGTACCTCTGCAAAAAGTTTCGGTTTTTATGTGGCTTTTATGCACCATACGAGCACTACAGCTCCACATAAATTGCTGAATGTGTTAGGAGTGCTAACCACTTTTTCCCATGTAGTTCAGGATGCCATAACGAAAGATTGTCTATGGCCGCAAATGGCGCAGACCTTGGACTACAATGTTCTCGATTAATATGTCTTATTTCGAACAGAAAAGGTAAATTCCTTAGACCGATATCAATAAGAATTTTGTCAGAAGAATTTCTCAATATTTATTGCAATCAATAAAGTTTTTATGTGTTAAGAAATCTGTTTTATTATTAAATTATTTTCAACGTATCAAAATTAATAAGTAAAAAATAGTATTACATTTTATCCATTTTAATTACAGATGTTTAGGGCACGAGATCTTCTGCTCTTGGCCCTGTTGGGATTGGTCTCAAGTGCATTAGGACTCAAAGTTTCCTCGGGCTATCACATTGTCCACAATCAACCTCAACCAGCTTTTCCAAACAATTATCATGGATTTAGTTACCTCCAAGGGTCGGCTCCTTATGTTATAGGGTAAGTTTAAGGAGCTCCTGATTTTGGTTTTTTTTTCTTAACAATTGATTGTCCTTTAGGAATAGCCTGCCCACTTCTCCCGCTCCCCAACATCCATTTTCATCGCCGGCCAGTCCTCCGGTATCAGCTTATGGCTACAGTTTTCCCACTGCGGGTCAAGTGTCATGTGCTGCTCCTCCGGCAATTTGCGAGAAGACCGCCTACCGCTCATTGGACGGCTCCTGCAATCACCTGGAACGTCCTGGTTTGGGAGTGGCCAACTCCAGGTAAACTTTATTTAATATTTAGATTTTTTATGTTTTTAATTTTAAAATTTTTTATAGGTATGGTCGCCTGATGACACCTAAATATGCCGATGGCATATCGGCACCCACGAGATCGGTGACTGGCGACGAACTGCCCAGTGCTCGTCTGGTTTCCCTGGTGGCTTTCGGAGAACAGGATGTGCCCGATCCAGAGTTCACGCTCCACAACATGCAGTGGGGTCAAATTATGACCCATGATATGAGCATGCAGGCAGGAGGCACTCAGTCGAGTAAGTTCTTTATAAGTTACTTCCCAAAAATAAGTATTTTAATCAGGGAGCGAAAATAATCGTTATTTAAAAATAAAAATCAACAAGAAAGAATTGAGCTACATATATGTGCCGTATGCCAAATATTTTGTTATTTCCTCCATGTTCTAAAAATAAAATAAACTCTTATTTTTATTTTTTTAAATCTTAAATAATCGTTACAAATTTTTCAAATCCCAAATAATTGGTATTTTGGACTATTGTTAAAATATTTTATTGGATTTTTCTTACAGAAAAACATCCCACTCGTTGCTGTACCGACGATGGTCGTCTGATTGGCCTGGACACCGCCCACAAGACCTGTTTCGCCATCATTGTGCCGCCCCACGATCCCGCCTACTCCCAGGTGGGCACCGAGTGCCTCAATTTCGTACGCACCCTCACCGATCGCGACTCGAATTGCCAGTACCACGGCGGTCCGGCGGAGCAGATAACTGTGGTCACCTCGTACCTGGATCTCTCGCTGGTCTACGGCAATTCCATTCAGCAGAACAGCGATATTCGGGAGTTCCAGGGCGGTCGGATGATCGTGGAGGAGCGAAACGGAGCCAAGTGGATGCCACTTTCGCGAAATGTCACCGGCGACTGTGACGCCGTGGATGCCAGCGAGGTGTGCTACCGTTCCGGCGACGTGAGGGTCAACCAGAATCCTGGTTTGGCCATCCTGCAGACTATCCTGCTGCGCGAGCACAATCGCATTGCGGATCACTTGTCCGCCTTGAATCCGCACTACGATGATCGCACGCTGTTCCAGGAGGCGCGCAAGATCAACATTGCCCAGTATCAACAGATCAGCTACTACGAATGGCTGCCCATCTTTCTGGGAGGCGAGAACATGCTCAAGAACCGACTGATCTACAAGGCTCCCTCGGGAAGCTACATCAACGACTTCGATCACAACATCGATCCTTCGGTCCTGAATGAACATGCGACGGCCGCTTTCAGATACTTCCATTCGCAGATTGAAGGTCGTTTAGAGTAAGTATCGATTTCTGTTTAGTTTAGGATTACATTTTAGTGTTTTATAAATTTTTATAAAGCAGATAGTTACACCCAAAAAAAATCTATATGAAACGTAGATCGGTGTTACATTATGTAATATCAATTTTAAATTGATATGCAGCCGGGTAAATTTGATATGCTCGAAAAAAATATTTCATATAAAAAACGATATGCGTATTGCATAACCAGAAATTTACATGCACATATCGATTTTACAGTGACATGCTTTTTTTGTGTATACTTAAATTTTTTTTTAAATTTTTATATTATATCTTATTCTGATTACAGCCTCCTTTCCGAGCTGCGACAAGTCCTTGGATCCCTGACCCTCAGCGACTGGTTCAACCGTCCCGGCATTATCGAGGTGGGAGATAACTTTGATTCCTTGACCAGAGGACATGCCACACAGCCCGAGGAATTGACTGATATCAACTTTGACAGACAGGTGGGTTCATAAATACACCATATTTTCGAACTCCTCTCATGCTTTTCCTTTGCAGATCAAGCACTTCCTGTTCAGGAGAAACATGCCTTTCGGTTCGGATCTGCGATCCCTGGACATTCAGCGCAATCGCGATCACGGTTTGGCCTCCTACAACGACATGCGGGAATTCTGCGGACTGAAGCGTGCTCACTCGTGGGAGGATTACGGTGACCTGATCAGTCCCCCGATTCTGGAGACCCTCAAGTCCCTGTACTTAAGTCACGATGACGTGGATCTGACGGTGGGAGCCTCGTTGGAGGCTCATGTGGCCGGTGCTTTGGCTGGACCCACATTCCTTTGCATCCTCACCGAACAGTTCTACCGAACACGAGTGGGCGATCGGTTCTTCTTCGAGAACGGAGACAAGCTCACTGGATTTACGCCCGGTAATTGAAAATATACCTACTATAATTTCAAAGTTTATAATATTTAATATCATACCATAGATCAACTGGAAGAGCTGCGAAAGGCAAGTATGGCCCGTTTGCTGTGCGACAATGGCAACCACATTTCATCTATGCAGCCCGAGGCTTTCAGAACTGTTTCCCACTCGTAAGTAGAAATAAAAGATAACTAATTTTTAAAAATCTAATCCAATGATTGATTTTAGTAACCCTATCATGCCGTGCTCGAATATTCCACAAGTCGACCTCACCAAGTGGATTGATCAAAAGCCATATGCCGCGGTAGCTCCCTCTCATTATGGAAAGAAGTGATCCCTTGCGATCTATTATTAACTAGTTGAATACAAATACCTTTTAGCTTAATCAGTAAAATAATCATAAATGCAATACTCCCGCCCCCTTGTATGATAATGCCCCCAAAACTGATGTACAGAAATAAAGCCTTTACCAATTAATTAATAATATTGATGTGATTTTCGGTTAGAAGGCAGAGACCAAAAGTCAAGGGCATTAGAAATCCGATTAATGTCGAAGATCAAGAATGATACCCAGCCACGCCCCTTTTCTTACGCAATACAGACGGTCAACTTTCGTTGACTCTGGGATCACTATAGATCGATGATCGATAGATCGATCGGGGTTAATCATATGTAGGCGCGCGACCGAGGTGTGAACAACTTGATAGAAACGGCCAATTAAGAGACAAAACGCTTTTTTCTGCCATTTTTGACTCATTGTTGATTCGAATCGTAAAGCCAGACAATCGATGGACAAAGAATTTGTTCTTTTTTATGCGTACATCTTCTGTGTATTCATATGCGAGTTTACATATTAATACTTCAGAGGCGGTCCACTTTTTGAATGGACATAAATTTGCATAAGTTAAGAGAGAACTTCGCAAGATATCATTATCATCTCGACCAGGTTTGCATATTTTCCGAGAGATTTTGGCGAGCAGATTTCTGAATGGACATGATATAACGGTTCTGGTGAATCTAGATTAATGAAAGTGATTTAAACAAAGTGTGCATATGAGATTAACAGTCCATAAGGCGGTATAAAAGTGATCCATCCGCTGGCGAAAGGCAGCAGATGCCATTTCGCCATGAGACTGTTCGCAGTGATTTTCTGGCTAGGTAAGGGATTTCCCCCGATGGATATTATGGTTTTAACCGGATTGAACTGATTTCTCTATGCTAATTATTACCCTTACAGGCTGGGCTTTTGGCCAAGCGAGTGCCAAGAATCCGGCTCCCGAGTCGGCCAGATTGTTAGCCGCCCTCCAAGCAGCACCCGCTCCGGCGCCAGCACAAAGTGTGGTCTACAAACTGCCACCGCAGCACTATTACCCACCTCCTCCGCCGCCGCCACCACCGCCGCAGCACTGCAACTGTCCGCCGGGGCCACCGGGTCCTCCGGGACCTCCAGGCTTGCCAGGTCTCCCTGGTCAGCAGGGTCCCAAGGGACACAGCGGATCGAAGGGCGAACGGGGGGAGAAGGGAGAGCGCGGACATCACGGATTACCAGGCCAACAGGGGCCACCGGGTCCCATTGGTCCACCTGGTTTTCCCGGTCCACCAGGTCATAAATCGGGAAGCAATCACCATGGTCATGGTCACGATCATGATCACGATCACCACCACAACCACCACCACCATAATCCACCACCACCTCCGCCTCCTCCACCACCACCAGTCCTGCCGCCTCCCGTTATAATTCCCGTCCCATTGCCACCCCCACCACCCCCGCACAAAGGCGACCACCATCATCACCACAAGGGATCCAAGGGCCCACCCGGACCACCAGGACCACCGGGTAAGTGACTTATAAATACTTAAACTATAGCAGGATCTTAGAAATAAAATATATCACCTAAATTATATATTATAACGCATTAATTTTTAATAAAGCCGATAGATATTCCCTAAATTAATGGTTAAATCTTGCATCTCTTACAGGAATGGGACCACCTGGACTTCCAGGACCGCCAGGCCCCACGTATCCACCTCCACCACCTCCTCCTCCGCCGCCACCACCGCCAGTTTACCCACCGTATCCTTACCCGTATCCCCCACCCGGACCCTACCCAGGACCAGGACCTCAAGTGCCGTGGATTCCCGTGCCAGTGCCAGTCCCTTGGCCTTCAAAGGGACACAAGGGCGACAAGGGCCACAAGGGAGGACACAAGGGCGATAAGGGCGGACACCACCATCACTACTATCCACCGGGACACAATAAGGGCGGGCATTACCCGTATCCACCCCACGACGGCGGACATGGAGGCCACCATCATCCACCTTACCCGCCACCCTATCCACCGCACTATCCACCTGGCGACAAGGGGCATCATCACCATCATCCCTCCCACAATCACGGGGGAGGAAATGACGGGCACAACCATCATCATCCCTCCCACAATCATGGATATCCTGGAAATGACGGGCACAACCATCACCATCCCTCCCACAATCATGGACATCCTGGAAATGACGGGCACAACCACCATCATCCCTCCCACAATCACGGAGCAGGAAATGACGGGCATAACCATCATCATCCATCCCACAATCACGGAGGGCACAGCCAACATCATCCCTCCCACAATCACGGAGGACATGGCCAACATCCTCCACACGGAAACGGCGGACACAGCCACAATCATCACCACCATCACAATGGAACTGTTCCGCAAAAGCCCACTGATCCAGAACCAGGCGATGGTGGCCAACAAACTCCCCGCGACGATCTGGACTTGATTGATGAAGATGTGGAGATCGTCGAGAACATAATCGATGACAAGGACTTTATGGAGGGTGAGGGCGAGGAAGAAATGCCCCAGGAAGTTTATGATTTCGAAACGGACCCCGAGGACGCAGGCTATATGGGTTACGAGGATAACACAGTGGAGAATCCAACACGTCCCGATTCCGCTGAAGAAACTAATGAGGAAGATCAAAATTTAGCTGCTGAAAACTACGTAGAAGAAGAGGCGGTAGAAGACGAACCTATAATGGAGGATCAGGTGGACATGGTCAATTTAATGGAGGATAACCAGTCTTTTGACGGTTATGCAATCGAGGGTCGAACCAACAAACGCCCAGTTATCCTGGCCTTTGGAACTCCTAGAAACCCCTTTCACATTTATGCCTATGAACAGTATAAAACGTAACAAAGCCAATGATACACGAAAATAAAAAAATTGAAATATATAACTTATGCAGTGTTTTTCTTGACTGGTTAATAAGCTTAATATATCGGTGTTTTAGATAGCTATATCACCTATTGTCCCCTCCCCTCATTGCATTAAGTAAATAGGTTACTCAGATACTAAAAAATAAATGGGGAATCACATTTTTAATTGATTTCCTTTTGTTTGGACCAATATTAATATAAACGTTTGTTTCACCGTTTCAATAGCATTTAAATCACTCATTATACCAAATAAACAACAAAAATGTATTGGACCTTTTTTAACTTAACTTTATTAATAAGATCATCTTCTGGAATTCGTAGGGCATAAAAGTTTAAATAAATTAGCAATAAACCAGCTTTTTGTTAGCGAAATAGTTCCGTTGTTCTTAGAAATTGCTTTGGCTTTGTGGGCATTTCTATAAATTAACAATAGACAAAGCCATGAAAAGTGAAATCACAAAGAAATAAAACAATTAAATCAATGACGACCGAATGAATTTCTCAATTCAATATCATTTTTGAAAATACAATAGCATATTGTTGAAACTTAACAGCCAGACAAGTAAAAGTGGTTTGTTCGAACTTTGAACTGCAAATATATTTTAAAAATTTAATATGTATGACTCATACATACTAAGTTACTTTTCACATCTTCTTGAAAGAACGGAACATTATAATAACAAGGAAAAAAATATAAATGGACAAAACAGATTAGCCCAATATTTAAATCAATATACTAGATCATAAATAACATGAATTTCCAATTTTAAGTCATTCCAGACAGTTTTAAGTTTTCGTGCATCTAATTGATCCACTACTTTATTACCTTTAAGAATTCTGTGTGTCTCATCTCGGATTTCGCTACTTAAAATCCATTTGTATGATCACCATAAAAAAAAACAAACGTTAGTATCCATAAAAACAGATAAGGCAGATTGTTCCATTTTTGCGGTATCTCTTTTTTATTGCTCCTAATAAATAAAACAAAGGGTGCAGAAATAGAACAAAGAATAAAATAAATAATTTAGAAACTAAAAGTGAAGAGAGCTTTTAAAAATAGTTAAAACCATAATTATAGGACTTTAAATTGGGAATCCGTTTTAAAATTTTGTAATAATTTAGACAAAATAAATAATAAAATGCTTCCATAACCACAAACTAATCCCAGATCTTGAACATTGGGCCTTCTGGGGTTAAATTTATGCAAAATCATTTAGCTGGCTCAGATTTGAAATCCGCGATTTGAATTTTACGTGTTTCCAATTAACCCATTATAGTTCTCACCCATCCCAGGGGTCTATATAAGACGAGTTCTAAGTCGGACAGGTGTTCATTCACGAAAGTAGGGAGCCAAAATGAGGCTGCTCGCGATTTTGCTGTTATCAGGTGAGTCAAGAGAGGATCTCAGTTTAAGAGCAATCCGTGATTTTATTTAATGTTGTGTTTTTTAGCCATTTCAACTTTCTGCGAGGGATCGTGGACGTTGAGCTCAGTTCAGCCGGTTAGAACAGAGTCTCGTCCAAAGCAGAAAAAGCCACACTATAAAAACTATGACCTGTACTATTACAGTCCTGAAACGATAGGCTCGTCCTTCTACTACGGATCTCAGACGAATTGTCAGTGCCGTCCAGGACCTCCGGGTCCACCTGGTCCACCGGGACCACCTGGCTTGGCAGGTGAGGAAGGAGCGCCCGGTGAAAGGGGAGATCGAGGGGATCCTGGAGAAAAGGGACAGCGAGGAAGAAGTGGTCGACCGGGTTATAGTGGATTTCCGGGACCCATAGGTCCACCAGGTGCTCCCGGAAAAAAAGGTCCAACAATCATTTATCTACCAGCAAAGGAGGACAAACCGCCCAAAAAAGAAACCCCAAAGGGCAGCAATGAAAGTCCACCATCAAAACCAGATAACAGAAAGACTGCTATAAAAACTAATAAACTTCGGGGACCACAGCCCTTGCGGGGAAATTCTAATGGAATGAAGCTAGTAAAAGTCAGCTCGCAACTGACCCAAAACCACAAAAACCTAAACCGAAAGAGACCAACTGCTTCCCCGCTTTCCAATCGCAAAAGAATCAATCAGAGTAACAAGATAAGCTCATCAAATAAAAACAGAAAAACACTGGTTAATTCTCAAAAACACAAAACAAATGCCTTAATTCGCCAACAGACTGTTAAACGAAAGGTAATTAAGAACACAACTACAGCAAATAAAACTAATTCGAGCACTCTAAATAGCCGGCCATCAGTTTCTAAAAATAAGGGAACACAATTTGTAGAGAAACCCAGTTTATCAAAATTAAATGCCACCATGAATTTGAATATCACCGAAGTCGGTTCGCATCCAAAGAAAAACGTGACCATTAATAAAGTTAAAAGTGATCAAGTAAACTACTTGATAAATCCAACAATTCAGTATGATGATAGTTTAACAACAGAAAAAATATCTGTATTAAATTTAACAGAGAAAGAATTAACTACCAAGGAACCAGAGGAGATTCAAGGAAATGCACAGATACCTAATATTACCTTGAAAGATTCCCATATGGAAAATTCAACTCAGGCCAATAAGATAGTTGAGGAAAAACCAGATCCTAACAAATTATCTACAATTACTGAAGAGACGCCTGAATCAATTGATACTACAACAATTAAAATTGAAACCTTAATGATTGAGCAAACGGAGAATGTGCCAATGACAGAAAAAGCTACAGAGGAAAACCAATTCTCCACGGAAATTCCCGAGGTAGTAACCTCAAATGATACATCCACAGATGAAAGGACTTTAAATGAGTTTACTACATTAGAACCTATATTAAGCACCGATAACCCAGCGACGATTGCAACTAAATCAGCAGAATACTCAACTCTTATGCCAGAGGAAATATCAACAATAGGAAAGGACGAGGAAGTAGGATCGACCCAATCAACCGAAGAACCAATAACTATCATAGAAACGACAGAGGCATCGACCACAGGGAAACCTCTTTCCGATCAAGAAGATCGGACGCTACCTTCCACTTCTAAAGAATCCGAGTTTGGAATCCCAGTATCCATATTACTTGATCCTGCGGCTGAGACGATGGAAACTACACAAGCTAACATAAATGTGTTGTAAGATTATTTTAAATAAAAATATAAAATACAAAAAAAATATTGGGTTGGCTCTTTTAATCCGTGATCAAACTTAAAGTCTCTCGATTTTCCACAGAGAACGAAACACATCGCACTAGGCCTTGTTCATTTCTAACACAATTTTCTACGCTGCGACGATCACATGTTTTCAGCACGTTTTATTTAATATCAATATTTCTTTATCGGCCTACAATGTATTGTACAATACCCCATGGACTGTTATACAAATAGGTGCCAGTCTTCTTTCTCATTGTGCATTGCACATGCCTTTTGTATAGCTAACACGCTTTTGCTGAACACGTATTTTATAAAAAGTAAACATTTTTAAAACTTAAGCGTCTTATTATGTAATTTAATTTAAATTTAAATTAACACCACGTTTCCTTTTGACTAACAAATATCTTAAAAAGCGATGTTTTCAAAAAATTAACTTTTTTGGATTCTTATAAATTGATGTCATTATATAACTCGGAGTTCAACTGAGGGCACTGCTAAACGGTGGACACAACTTTATTCAATATTAGTTTAATAGTCTGTGAGGTTTTGTTTGATCTCTATTTGGCAAATATATATAATGCAATTAGTTTACTGAAAGCAAGCCTATCACCGCGTATAAATAGCAGCGCGATCTGATCGAAAGGTAGTTGTGACTTTGGCAGAGTAAAACACTAACTAAATAACCATGCGGTCTTCCACTTTTCTGATGGCCATCCTGGTAATTACCATGCTCATGGTGCTCAGTGCTCCGACAACAGAAGGAACTTTCCTTCTCATCGCTTGCATGCTGCAGTCTCCACTGTGCCCATGGATCACAACCACCACCACTACTCCCAAAAAGACAGATTGAAAAGATACCACTGCCGATAGACCACTTGACAGCACTTTGGATATATATATACCTATATAGAAAATAAAATCATTTTTTGTTGCATTACATTATTGAATTTTTTTGAAGGGTATGCATGTGTTATCATTGACTACGATAACGACGGAAAAGCAGAAGAAATTTAATTTTTAGACACCTATCCCATTTTTAAAAAGAAGTCAAATGGAAGTAATTTTTTGTCTTATATTTTCTTCAAAAATATCATAAGCAATCACAATTCTTCGTTCACATTTGAAATGCAATTGCTGCACTAGTTAGCTAAGACTATGTTCAATTCCATTGGTAGTTTTTACATTATTGATATTTTACAGGGTGCAAATGGCCGAGTTGGCGACTCATTGAATGCGATTGGTAACGGTGGACTGCTGGACGTAGTTGGCCAACCATTCGCCCACCTGGGCCTTGTTTACTGTTAGCCACTTGATGTTGGCCTTGACCGCTTCCAGCGCCTGTTGGCGAGCCGTAGTTCCGGCTCCCGCCTCGGGATACTTGGTAAAGAACTGCTGCATCTCCTCCAGCTTAGTTTCGGTGGAGAAGCGAGCAGTGATCGTGGGGATCAGTCGACCCAAAGTGCGCTCATTGATGCCAAAACGCTCCACCAGCTTCTCCCAGTTCTCGCGCACATAGTCCCAGACCAGGCTCTGTCCCACCGGGTTGGTAGAGATGTAGCCCAGCAGGGTGAAGTAGTCCTGACGGCGCACATTGGTCTCGTCCCAGGCCCAGTTGATGTAACGCTGCAGGAGCCACGGCACCTGCACGGCGGCCAGGCAGTTCATCAGCTTCAGCTTCTCCTGGGCATCGCTCTCCTCGAGGTACAACTTCCACACCTGATCCCAGGCAGCCTCCGTGTTCACTTGCTGCAGGCCGTAGTAGTAGACGACGTCCCGAATATCGGGACTGGGTCGGGTCTCTGGACTGGCCAGCCACTGGTTGAACAGCGTGACAGCCTGCTGCAAAGAGCTCTCGTGTCCCAAACTGCAGGCTGAGCTCAGCACCTTGATGCGAAGGCGACTAAAGAAAAGGAAATATAGGTTAGTTTATGAAATACGTTACAGGTAAATATCTCTTACTTCGCCAGATGATCGGTGCCCACGGTAAAAGTAACACTCTCCACAATCGGCGTTAGCAGTTTGCGGGCAAAGGTAGTGTAGTTGCTGTACACATCAGTGTAGTAGACGCGATTCCTCAGCGTGGCCAGGGAAGCGGTGCCCACGCTCCAGGGCACGTAGTCCTGCTCGCTTTCCAAATAAGAGATCAGATCGAGGGCCACGGAGTAGCTAAGCTGTCCGGCAGCGGCCAGGGAAGTGGCATCGTTCAGCAGATGAGCGCGATCAGCGGTGGTGAACGTTTCCCGCGAGGTCTTCAGAGCACTCGTAAGCTCTGCCCACTGATCAACGGCATAGTTTACGCGGTAGTATCCCACCTGATCCTTGTTGATCTTGATCCAGGCGGCAGCTGCCGAGAGCGAGATAGTGGCCTCGTTGTCGTTGTGGTTGAAGATAATCGACTGGGCTTCGCTGTTCAAGCTGCTCGTGTAGGTGATGGGGATCGACCAACGGTAGCTAGTTTAATGGAGGGAATATTTATTAGTATTATATTGAAACATTTTATAAAATTCCACCTACTTGAAGGAGGAAGCTTCAGCTTCGGCTGCGTAGTCATCCTCGTTGGCCAGGAATCGCTTTTGGGTGAGCTTGTAAGTGGTGCCACTCTTCTCCACTTCCACAACTGGGAGACCCATTTGCTCCGTCCAGGTCTGCATGATCTGTCTGTAAATTCCAAAAAAAAAATTAAAACTTTAGAAAGGGCATTCTTTTAAGCAGTCAACTTTACTTACTTCACATCAAAGTCGAGTCCCTGCTCCTCCTCAACTGCGGTTAGGTAATCATCGGTGGTGGCAGTGCTGTAGATATGTCGCAGTAGATAGCGAGTGGTGGCGTTCCTCAGTTTCTCCTCGCCCACCAGATTCTCCAGCATGCGAACCAAGGCGGCTCCCTTGGAGTAGGTGATGGTATCGAAGTACTCAGTAATCTCGGCCGGGCTCTCGATGGACTTGACAATCGGATGGGAGGCCAAGGTGGCATCAATGGTCAGCACCGGGTGCAGTTCCTCAATTACAAACTGATTGTCCATGTCCCATTCTGGGTGCATCTGCTTCACGCCCTTGTACTCGATGAACGAGGCGAATCCCTCGTTTAGCCAAAGGTCGCTCCACCAGTTCATAGTCACTAGATTACCGAACCATTGGTGGGCCAACTCATGAGCCACCACGACGGCGACGCGCTGCTTGTTCACACTGGAACTGGTTGATTCGTCGTAGAGAAGAGCGGTCTCCCGGAAGGTGACCAATCCCCAGTTCTCCATTGCGCCGGATACGAAATCGGGTATGGCCACCATATCAAGTTTGGGCAGGACGTACGAGACGTTGAAGTAGTTAATGTAGTAGGCAGTCACTCCGGCTCCAGTATCCAAAGCGTATTGGGTCTTCTCCACCTGTGCTGGCGGGGCATAAACCCTCAGTTCGATGCTGGTTCCCTCTACAGTTGTTGTTTTGTACGCGAAATCGGACACCACAAAGGCGGCCAGGTAGGTGCTCATGGGAACTGTCTCCGCGAACGTTACCTCGGTTATATCGCCATCGACATACTCGCTGGCCACCGGCATGTTAGACAGCACATGGTACTCATCGCCACTGGGACGGGCCACGGTGATGGTGAACTGCGCCTTCATAGCGGGCTCATCGAAGCAGGGGAAGGCCTGTCGGGCGTAGGTGGGCTCGAACTTGGTGGACACTATCTGCCTGGAAGGGGAATTCATATATATTAGTTTTTGTGTAATAATAAGAGCCTTAAAAGTAAGGTAATATAAATTATTTTATACTCTAAATATTCTTGTAAGTAACAATTTTTATACTAGTCTCACTATTTTTTATCTTACGTATTGATATATACAAAATAAAATTATAGAAAAAATCCGATAGGTAATGCCATTTCATGTTGGTTTTAAACTAGATAAAAATAAAATTTAAGATGGTGATATTTACTTATAAAATACATTTAAATAATTAAATTTCTATTAATAAATAACTTTAAAATGGTTATGACTCAAATTATGTTAGTCTCGCTACTTTTTATCCATCGTCTTAATATATAAAAATAAAAATATACAAAAAAATAAAAATAAAAAAAATAAAATCTTAGATGGTGATACTTACTTATAAAATACATTTAAACATTAAAATTTCTATAAATAAAGAATTCTAAAAAAGGTTTGACTAAAAAATAATCACACATTCTTATAGCTAGGTTAGTTTATATGCTGAGGGATTAGGAAAGTTAGTAGCTCGGCTACCTGGAGCGGTTCTTCAGTTTGTCCCAGTAGTTACTCTGGTACATTCCCGTAATCCGATCCGCCAGCGATCCGCTGAAGTTGAGGTGCAGCGAGTAGTTGCCCGTCTCCAGGGGCTGCTCGAACTCGGTCACCCAGTACTCGAACTCCGGGTGGGCGAAGGTCAGCGAGGGCGTGATGTCCTTGAGCGGAGCACCCGATTCGTCCAGGTGCTTCACCTCCACGGTGCTCACATTCAGCTGCTTTACGTGGACGGGGATGAAGGAGATGGGTTCCAGGACCTGCAGGCTGATGCTTATGTTGCCGGAGTAGTTCTTCCGGTCGAGATCGGATCGCAAGTGGATGCGGTACTTGCTGGGCCTTATTTGTTTTGGCAAGCGGAATCCCAGATTCTGGAGCACCTTGCTCGCAGCTTTAATGGAGGGCGCCAGGGTGGGCATAACGCTCGACTTTCTGCTGGCGGGCACTTGAGTTGTGTGAACGCGATTATCTAGGTTGATTGTGCGATTTATTAATTAAAATCACCAAATACTATTAATCTATTGTACTAATCAGTCTCATAAAAAAAGCCAAGAACAGTGGGGCGAAAATATGCTTTGTAATGCTACAAATGCCCTTTTAAATACCAAAAATACCAAATCAAATGTGAGAAAGGTGTGAAACTTGGCTAAACCCATTTGGTATATTTTACCACGAAAAAGGCGCGCCAAATTCAAACATGATTTCACGTTACTTAGGATTTTTCTTTGCATTTATCTAAATTTATATGTTATATCTGACATTAATGGAAAATGACAGTTAGATTTCTGAAACCTCTAATTTTTATACTTTTTTAATATTTTTTATAGGTTGATCAGTTAAAAAAGGTAAACGAAAAACAAGTAAATAAATAATGATGTATTTTTTACGATTTAAACTTAGAAGTTTACAAATCTCTTTGATTTTTTTTACGTTTTAGTTATCTGGTGAGGCTGACTCTCTGCTCTTTGGCAATTTCTAGAGACTCATTCATTTTCTCCTCACTACTCAAGATCAAGACGAACCTGAGAGCACACTGAGAATGGGCTTTGTGGAGAGCAACTGGTCGCGGTCCACGTAAACTGTGCGGACGGTGGAGTTGGAGTTCAAGGCCCACTGGGAGGCATTCGAGTGCTGCTGCCGCTGGTGCTCCTCGGCTATGTTCTTGCCCACGTAGACGAGGGCGCCCAGCAGGAAGCCGCAGAGGACGAGCAGGAAGACGCAGAAGGCGGCGAGGGTCAGGATCGTGTTGCTGGGGGCCTTGTGGGGCCGGTTGGTGTCCTTGATCCGGTGGTTATCGTCTCCGGAGAGACTGCTGCGCGGGCGTACGTTTTTCGCTGCATACATGACTTTTGTTTTCTTTCTCTCTTTTTTTTTATAATATTTACTTAATTTTTGTAACACTTTTTCACTGGTTTGGGTGCGTTCTACAACTGTAAATCACTTGGCACGATTATTAAGAGCTCTACTTTAACTGTAGTTTTGTCACAAACTGAGGGGCTGGCCCCAAAAGTGCTACAACTTCATCCAATCTATTGTGTCATCGGCTAGGTAATTCGAGAGCATCATAAAAAAAGAGTCGCGTACTGAATTACATGCGTCGCCGTTGCCATCATCAGTTTTTATAATCTCCGAGCTGCTTATAAACACAAGCCGGGGTTTATTTGCCCGGCTTTTATGGAGGTGCCAGTTGAGGAGACTCAGCTTCCGTCACATTTCACTCCATCTCCAGGTGGAGATTGCCTCAATTTTGTCTCGCTGCAGATCAATCAGACGCCTGTAATTTTTATCCCCCAATCCCCGCGAACGGTCACGTAATGAAGTTGGTCACTTCGTGAAATTGTTACTACAAATACTCGAAGCCATTTTTTAGTTTAGTTGGTGTATGGAACTGGGCTAACCGCAAGAGTTGCAATTGGAATCCCCGGGCTTGGTGCAATGATACGGCCACCACAGGCCACTTTCTACAGAGGCGTCTCTACACCGAAAAAATTAACGGAAAAATTGAATTCGAAATATCGGAAATCTAAACGATTCTAACTATGTCATTTTATAAATTGCTAAGAATACGACAAATACGATAAATATGATTTTTTTAAAGGGTTATACACATAATATAAATACATTACTTTTATTTAGTATTATTGTTATTTTTTATAAAAAATTATTTCAATAAAAAAATATATTAATTTTCTTTGTCATATTTATCGAATTGGATCGATTTTCCTCCTGTGTACAATTGATTGACGGATCGCAAAAGGTTGTTGGCTTTTTGCCTGTCAATTTACAAAGTCTGCTGCACAAATCTGCGCAGATTGTGCGATGGGAAGATATTGCAGATGCCATTATTAGCAATGGAAATGAATTGAATTGGCCGTCGAGCCGTGATCCACGTCTTGGCTTTTGACAATTATGTCAGGATAAAGGAGTACTCGGTACCGAGGCATTTATTAAGAGAGAACAATATGCGATGCAGCTGCAGTATCACACGAACCTTATTCACTTTAAATTGTGCGAAATGAGGAATTCGAGACTGCAGAATATGCTAATTTTCGTCAGCCGGCGGGCAATTGTCTCTGATACCCATGCCCATAGTAATATACCCACAGTACAGCCCCCTTCCATCTTCCGCGGATGATGTAATGCTGACTCAATTAGGGAGCGCACATCGCACAAAGCCACCGCGCATCGGAGCAAGCAAATTGCATGACTACTACCTTATGAGAGGCTGAAAAATACAGCCAGAAGATCTGCAGACAATGGTCGGGTATAGAGCGACTATACCATATTTATATATATCTCCGACTTCCAAGAGGCAATCGGACACGCCCCATTGCACAGACGTGGATGCGGATATCTCGGCATTCTAAAGCCGATGAAGCGATGATCGCGGGGGCACAAGCCATAACATAACAGTTCTCATGCCTCACTAATGAGTCGCATAAATTTCACTTCTTTGAAGATCGAGTCGAGTGCACTCAGAAAAAAATGTTGATGCATTAGAACACCAGTAAAACCATACATATTTTATTTATTTAAAAAAATTTTTAAATTGTCTGAAGAATAATAACATGTTGACGTAAAAAAATACCTTTGAGATTATAGATGTAGATTATATAAATTATAAAGTTCTTGGCTCATGGGGTAACCATATACAATCTACTCTTTTTCAACCATATTAATATGAAAATATTTTTCTAATCTTCAAAACTGTAATTATTTTTTGGCACAGCATCATATTTGTTTACTTCAGAGCCAAATTGCATTGAATATATGAAATTTGAAATTGAAAGCTTTAATTTGAAACACGTTCTTCGTACTTTTTAAGGTCATAACTTTCACAATACACAAAGTCGCCGAGTAATAGCCACAAAAATGCAAATCGCTATACGTGACAAGTGCGCCCCAGAAACACCCAAAACTCGAAGTAAAATCCCGACAAGTACGAAATACAGTCCATAACACCCGCGATGGGATGACACTTGACAAAGGTCGCCTATACGTGCCTGCAATTTACGATATTCACAAAGGAAAAATTCAAATAAAAACAATAAATAAACCGCAAATGGGTTGACAAAGAAATGATTGCCACAATTTGCATGTTTGGGGTTCACGAAATGTAAAATGAAATTGGTATCAATCAATGAGTTGCATCATTTCCAACAAAGGTAGACTATAAAATTGGCATAGGAAACTTCGGCCTTGACTAATTTATTTTAAAATAGGTGCGCGTGGTTTTAAAAAAAGCATTGATGGTGCCTAATAATATTTATTTGTATTTGATTTCGTTTAGAAATTCTAGCTGGAAGTAAATTAATATTTAATTAATCAATAGCTTTGTTGTTTTATTTATAGTTCTTTTAAAGCCAAACCATTTAATTCAATAAAGAACAGTCGATCACACTGAAAACTTATATGGTTTATTTTAAAGATCATTGAACTGCGAATCGTAGTGTTTAATTTACACACCGCAAAAGGTGTCAAATGCCTCATCGATTCCGCCAATAGCAATTAATTTACAATATTAACACCAAAATCCAATTAAAAACCCTACACTTTCGAAGGTTCTTTCCCACACTTGAGAAAAATAAAAAATTTCTATTTCGCCCAAGAAGAACAAAAAAGAAATCAGTGTCAATGAAAATGAAAAAAGGTTTGACCACCGAGCTTCGGCTGAACTTTCAAGAACAAAACAAAACGAGGAAACACGTCGAGAAACGGGGAGGGGAAAAATACTACGACAACAAGTCAAGTTTGCTTGGCAGTCAATGATGTCGACCCATTTCGTTTCGGCTTTTGGAAGAAAGTATTTTCTCAGCGGCCATTGAGTATCCGCCGCATTGGAGATGTAAACACGACGCATTTCTTGGCCAGCAGCCAGAGATACACAGCGCAAAACAATCAACACTATGCAAAGAAACCAAAAGA
Organism: Drosophila takahashii; assembly: GCF_030179915.1. NCBI lineage: Eukaryota > Metazoa > Arthropoda > Insecta > Diptera > Drosophilidae > Drosophila > Drosophila takahashii. The sequence continues at coordinate 23,572,943 of NC_091681.1, forward strand.
AAACGAAAATCAATAATTTCTTCCGCGATCTTGTAGATAAGTGAGAAGCTGTGTACTTTATCATTTTTACTAGATATTTTAATATGTTAACATAAGCAACTAAAACACTTTCAAGATAATGATGTAATGAGTTTTTTATCTGATTAATTTTGTTGCCCGTTTATTTTGTATTAAAATATTTTCATGGCAAAAAGCTTTTAAAATTTTTAGATCAAGTTTGATAAACAGATTTATTATATGAAAGAAATAGTAGATTTGATATTAATCATATATCTTATATCTCGGAATGCCATTCAAATATGATACGACCAAAGATTGTGATTCCCAAGAAATAATTTCGATATAAATACGATATAGATTTGTATCTCTTTGTTTAGAAGAAGTTCTTAAACTGTTTTGCCAGTGCATCACTGTGGCCGATTTAAGGCCAAGAACTTGCGCGGCAAGTGAACTATGTATGCATTTGGCTCCAAGCCTGTTTGCAGCGGGCCCAAATGATGGGGCAAAAGGGGGTCGGTGCGGTGCAACCTGTTTGATTTAGCCATGTGGAGTTCTCTTGGCCAGCTAGCGATGGCCCGTTGTTTATCGCGACTGCCTGTTGAAAGTCAAAGTTGGCATAGAATCCAATTCGCTGCTCGCATTTCAGCAAATATTAAAATTAGTAATCGCATCAATGCGCCCAATTAAAACTAGAATTTCGATCGCATAACGGACGCGGCGACAATGGTCGTTTTGTAGTGGAGCTTTTGGAGCGGACTCAACGGTATCTGATTGATCTGGACCACGCTTATTATTAACTATTATTTTTGTCGCATTTCGCACTGTGCCTTTTACTTGATTTACAGTTGGAATCACAGCTTTTCGTGTCACGTTTGGTCTACGAATGGCATTAATTGTCACTTTGCCGGGTCCGCGAAATATTCTCTCAGCTAATTTGATAACGGCAATTGGCGGACAGCTATCATTCTTGATTCAAATCGTAGGCGCGCACTCGAGAAAACCGGGAAGCGAGGGGCTTGAGATCGTTTTCTTAGACGCGACCCGCTCTTTCTTTCTGCGACCGTCGCGCTTAGCTTTGAATTTCCAACTGAAGCGTGGCTCCAAAGGGGCCACGATATTCGAGCTTCTCCGGAAAGCTCTCTCATCAGCTGAGACCGGCTTTTGTGCATATAGCCCCCATCGAGCGGTAAACTCCAACATTGGGGGTATTCGGAAATGTGCTTGGGAACTTATCTTAAGCTCACAGCATCGGTCAATATAATATAACTTTTAAAATTAAATAAGTCCTGATAATATAGATTGGCACTTAAAATATATCTTCCTATATAGGAAGAAGGAAATAAACCTCAATATTATTATTATTATTAATTAATTAGCCAACAATAAAAAAAACTCATTCACATTTTAGTTGTTAACTTAAGTAGCTTTGATAAGAATTGATAAGAAACATAAAACCAGTACAAATGTTCTTGAATAAATTCTTATCTTATGCTTTAAAAACTTAGTTTGTTTTGCCAAAATTTGGTAGTAATTAACTATATAATTATAAATTATAAAGGTACTCACTTTTCGACGCCCTCGGCATTTGTGTAGTTGCTCATGTAGGCGCCCACCAGGTTGTTCAGGTTGCAATTGAAACTGGCGGACAGGGTGAAGGCCTTGTTCATGCTCAGCACCTCCCTCAGGTAGATAATGATTATTTCAAGCTCCTTATCCTCTTTGACATAATCGATGGCAATGCGCATGCGCGCCATCATGTTCAAAATGCTGATGTTGTGCACATTGAGGTCCTTGGCGTGCAGGACGATCATATTGGTGACGGCGTTCAGTTGGAACTGAATGGACACTTCTCCCTCACACTCGCCCGTCTTCAGATTGGGTGCGATAAACAGCCTGTACTTGATGGGCGTCAGTTGGGTGGGCAGGCGCCATTGGATCTGCGGGGTTGTAAAGATAATTCAATATCCACCCGTTCGATAATAAGCTATAAAACGAGCAATGCCTTGATAAGGTGCTGTTTTGTGGTCATGTCGTAAATAAAGTGGACTTCGTTGCAACAATTTAACCTTACGGGAGATATACTAACTGAAATACGAATTTATGTTCTTAATTTCAATGAGTGAAATAACTATAAAGCTACAAATAATCTAGTTAGGAAATGTACGATTTTTTTATTAACCTAAGGACATTTTTGGAAAAATATTAACATAGTTTTGACAACCCTCATTTTAAATATTTTCCATCATTATTCGTAGTCCGCAAGTGGCTTTGAATATATTCCTCCAGGACATCCAACATCCTCTTGGCTTCGTCTAACTGCAGCCACAAATTATCCCTGTGGACGACCACAATTACGAGGGCAACGATCAGGCAGGTGGACAATAGGCCAAAGAATACGGCAACTCGTTCGGCGGTGATCAAGTCTATGAAAATATATATCTCTCTGAATTTTTCTCATACTCCTCCTTTTCCTCGAATAAATACCCTTAATCCTCTCCTTCGTGTGCCCCATTTTTGTGACTCTTAACTCTGCGTTGGCCGCAATTAAACTAACTCAAAAGACCCGTGAAATTAGCCAAGCTTTGTATTATGATAAAAAAAGGAAAAAACCGCTAGCCAAGCGATAAGCACTTGAAATGTCCAATATACTTGTGGGGAAACTTGATAAATTCAGAATTAGTAGCCATGCCGACTTTACGATCACCGCTGACCACCAATTGGGAAAATTTTCCTAACCGACGTGGGGGTTTTTCTGAACTTTCAGGTATTACATCAGATTTCTGGCACTGCACTTACCTCTTCAGGATCTGGAAGTCCTGTCGGCAAAGTAGGGTAAATAGGAGCCGTGCTGGTGGATGTGGATGAGGAAGAGGAGTCTCCTGGCGAGGTTTCTCCTCCTGGGGAGGTCTCTCCACCCGGTGAGGTTTCTCCCCCTGGAGAGGTTTCTCCTCCCGGAGAACTCGGAGTTGTGCTGCTAGGATCTGTGCCGCCATCATCGGTTGGCCTATTAGGATCTGCAGTGGTCGTCGTCGTCGTGGAGGTGGAAGTGGTGTCCGCTGTCAGGGCGTCGATCTTATCCAGGGCGTCCTGCAGATCGTTCTCGAGATCGGCATTCTGAACGGCCAGCACAATGGTGGCCACACAAAAAGCCGTGGAGGCCAGGCCCAAAAAGATGGCCACCGACTTAACTGTCAGCCCTGTGATAAAGTCCTATTAGTTTTAGTTTGGGTTATACTTTTTTAACTATAACTCACAGGCAACCATTTCTAGGGAAAAACTTTTCTCGCGGAGAACTTTTGACTGCTTCCACTAGGCTGGAAGCCAAATTGGAAACTGAATGCAAGTCGCGAATCTGACCCTACAATTTGGACTTAATAGACCTGACCAGCAATCTGGGCCGATATCTAGACTATATACTATACAGCACCGTGACCAGATAAATACGTTTTATGCTAGACCATAACACTGTGGTCTTTTACGTTTTTCGTGTTTACAACAAGGCCATATATCGAATTTTATGACTGGACAGTCTCGGGATTATTACGCACGGTCATGATTCCATTTTGACCACATATACAACCCTCGTAACCCCTATCTGCGGCATTTCCTGGGAGCCATAGAAATCGCCACTCGGATCCCGGATAAAATGGAAAATATGGGGGTTTTATTTATGGTTTGATTTTGGAATTTTATTTTATTGAACTCGAACGGCAAATTTCGCTTATGCAATTCTAATTACTGTTTAATTGGGTTCTTTTTATTTACAATTTATTTTACAATAGGTTTTTCTTGGTCAGCGGCGAGGCCGTTCCACTCAGCCAATTGCTGATGTCAGCCTGGTTTCTGGCCAGCCACTCGATGTTGTACTTGATGGTTTCCACGGCCTCCAAACGTGAGTTTGCCCCTGCTCCGGATTCCGGGTACTTGACGAAGAACTGCTGCACCTCCTCCAGTTTCACGGAGCTGGCAAAGTTGGCGGTTATTTGGGAAATAAGACGTCCCAAGTTGCGGTTGTTCAGGCCAAAACGAGCGATAAGCTGGGGCCACTGTTCGCGGTAGAATTCCCAGACCACAGGTTCACCCACTGGATTGGCGGCTATGTACTGCACACAGGTGAAATAATCCTGGGAGCGAACAATGCTCTCATCGCCAGCCAAAACCAGGAAGTTGAAGAGCAGCTGGCTGTCCAGAACTCCGGCCAATCCGTACATCAGTTTCAACTTCTCGCTGGCATCGGTTTCGGCCACAAACAGTTGGAACAACTGCTCCCAGTTCGACTGGCTGGTGGATTGCTGCATACCATAGTAGTAGACGATCTCGCGAAGATCGGGCGAAGGTCGGCTGGTGGGATTCGCCAGGAAGGCGTTGAAGCGCAGGGCAGCCTGCTCCAAGCAGTCCGAAACACCCAAGGCACAGGCGGTGGTCAAAATGGAAACCCTCAGGCGGCTAAAAAACGAGAGAAAAAAAGAGGGTTTCAGTTGGTAGAATTAGAAGTATGAACAGTAACAATTTTCCTGTTCCTTTATAACAACCTTATAATTAGAAAACCCCCCAAATGGATTGAAATCCTTACTTTCTGAGATGATTTTTACCCTTTTAGAGACTTGAAAAGGCTGCCTAATTATTATCTTCAAAACTATAACAACCTTATAATTAGAACACCCCCCAAATAACTTGAAATCCTTACTTTCTGAGATGATTGTCGGCATCCACAGTCCATCCCACCTCCTCGTAGACTCCGGCAATCAGACTTCTGGCATAGTTGAGGTACGAAACATAACCCTCGGTGAACATGAGGCTGCGGTGGAGGGACCTCAGCTTATTGGCGGCCACATACCAGGGCACAAAGTCGCGTTCCTGTGCCAAGTAAGCGGTCAACTCAAGAGGAATTCCGTAGAAAAGTTGACTGGCATCGGCCAAAGCGAAGGCATCGTTCAACACGTGGGCACGATCGGCGATATCGAAACTATCGGGATTGCTGACCAGCTGCTGGATGAGCAGCTTCCACAGGCTCTCCTCGTAGTTCACACGATAATAGCCCGTTTGCTTGACATTCAATTTGACCCACTGCACAGTGGTGGGCAAGGCAATGCCCACAGAATCCACATCGTAGTCGTAAATCAAGCTGCCCTCTGTACCGTCATCTGCGATATAGGTGATCGGAACACTCCACTTGTAGCCGTAGGCACTGTCCTCGGGAGCCTCCGCATAGCTGGCGGGATTGGAGAGGAATCGCTGCTGGGTGACCTGGAAACTGCCCTCGGCCACCTTGGAAACATTCAGCACCGGATAGCCCATCTGCTCGGTCCAGGTGAGCATCAGTTTCTTGATTTCCACATCCGTTACCACCGCCTCCACTTCTGTGAGGAAATCATCTGTTACCGTATTGTTGAACTGGTGCTTCACCAGGTAATTGGTCACCGCCTCCTCGAACTTCTCGGAACCCACGAGGGTTTCCAGCATGCGGATTACGGAGCCACCCTTCTCGTAGCTGATGGTGTCGAAAATGGCGGTTATCTCATCGGGGGATTCCACCTTCTGGACAATCGGATGGGAGGATAGCTTGGCGTCGTACAGCAACACGGGCTGCAGGGCCACAATTTGGAATTGCTCGAGCTGTTAGGGAGAATATATTATATCATTAATAGATATATGATTACCACGACTATATTTACCATTCCCCAATCCGGGTGCACAGCGTTGACTCCCTTGTACTGCATAAAGCGGGCAAATCCCTCGTTCAGCCACAGATCGTTCCACCACTTCATGGTCACCAGATTACCGAACCACTGGTGAGCAATCTCATGGGCCAAGGTTCCAGCAATCGACTGTTTATTGGCCGTGGAACTGTAGCTCTCATCGTACAGCAGGGCAGTCTCCCTGTAGGTAACCAATCCCCAGTGCTCCATCGCTCCGGAGGCGAAATCGGGAATGGCGGCCATATCCAGTTTGGTCAGTGGATAGGGAACCTTGTAGTACTGAATGTAGTACTCCGTGACGGCTTGTCCGAACTCCAGGGCGAAATCTACTTTGTCGATCTGATGGGAGGTGGCATAGGCCTGCATAGAGAAGTCCTCGCCAATGCCGTTGGCTTTTACAGTCGTGGAATGGGAGGCAAAGTCTGAGACAATGATGCAAACCAAATAGGTGCTCATCGAAACGCTGGTCTCGAAAAGGGCTTCGGTGTAGTCGCCCAAGTAGTTGGATTCCTAAGGGAAAAGGGTTTTAACTAAATAAATTTTATAAGAAAACTGAATCTCACCGTTTGCTGCATGTTGGAAACGGCATGGTAAGAACCACTGGGATGAACCACTGTGATGGCGAAGGTGGCCTTCATCGCTGGCTCATCGAAACAGGGGAAGGCCTGACGGGCATATGTTGGCTCGAATTTGGTGGTGGAAATGGTCCTGTAAATAAACACCTCAGTTATAGCAAAAACTACCTAGTTTATAGCTGGCTAAGTAGCAGTGATGCAATTATTTATTGCATATCTTTAGGCATATGTTAAAAATGTTAAAAAAATTACCTGGTAGCTCCCGCCTCATTCAAGTAGGTACTGCTGTACAGACCCACCAGCTTGTCCTTCATCTGACCACCGAAAAGGATTCCCAAAGTAATTGTAGCATCCACTGGCAGCTCCTCCGTCAGCGTGATGATCAGAAACTGTCGCTCCTCCTCAAGTTCGAACTTATCCACCTCACGATTCAGCACATAGACATTTGTGATGTCCAGGAGATAGGAGTGCAGGATAATCTGGTTGGTGGCCTCCACCACAGTGATGCTGATCCTCAGCTGGCCGGTGAAGCTGCCAGTTTCCAGATCCGGATGCCAGTAGAGATTGTAATGGGTGGGCACCAGTGCGGTGGGCAGGCGGTAATTAATCTAAAGGGGATTATTAGATTATTATTATTGCTGATTAAATTTTCTATTACTATTACGCACCGTATCTTCACGCTTCACGCGGCTGCCACTCTCTCCATTCCACTCCTCGTAAATATCGATCTTGTTCTGGACATCTTGGAGGTCCTTCTCCAGCTTAGCCTTTTGCACCGCCACAACCACAGTGGCAGTGGCAAAGGCCACCACCGCCCAGGCGAGCACCACCTGAAGCCAATAACCCGACAAGAACATCTTTGCAATCGCACCTATCGCGAGCGACTAACTAGCGATTTAGTCGACGGATCCAACACTATCCACCGGTTGCCCAATATTCGACCACAATCGATGGTGTGCACTCGAATTGGTTTATGTTCGCCTACACAAGTGCGATAATGATAATGGTTAAATAACCGCGATTACGGTCAACCGGTCGATAGGGTAAAAACCAGAGATCTTGCGTTCCAGCGGAATAATGGAGGCGACATGAATTCGCCTGGCTTATGACACTCTATAAGTATTATGGTTTCAATCACGACGATTTCTCACTTTTACTCTTAGCTTGAAACAAATCTGTATTATTGGTAATTAACCATTTCAATTATTTTCGCTTCGCATCACTGAGCGAAAAATAATTTTTGACACTTATAAATACGTTGTGAAATAATTATTACAGAATATAGGATCCTTAAATGTGTTTTGTTTAAATTATTTAAAGATATCGATTAAAAATGTCTAAATTCTTTAATAAACTTCTGTTTTAATTTACAAATATTCTATAAATATAATAATCCACCTTATAATTTCACTTCGTGTTAGAGAAGTTGTGCAAGATTGGTTGTAAATTTCTCAAGAATTCGCTAATATTAAATAAGCAATTAAAAGATTAGGGCAGTGGGTTTTTTGAAATACTTGATTTATAATTTCGAAAATGAAATGATATATTTCAAATACATTTAATACTTTTTTTCATTTTATCTCCCCTCGATAAACCAACATTTTCGGGGGTTTCATCATATAACTAGTAAATTTCCATTGCTTGTAAAATTCGAAACGGACATTGTTAACTGCAATAAATGTCAATCAAAACAGGTCGATTCCATTAGTCACTCCCACCCCAAACTCTACAATCGAACCTTGTTATCAATCAGCCCAAGGGATAATTGCTTATTTATAGAGCTGTAATTTCAGTTTTCCCCATAACTAGCTTATCTTTATTTCCACTTGTTCGGCACATTTTTGCTTTATAATGGCAATTAGATGAGTACAAAATTTAATGCGATCCATGGTCGCAAGACCACTTCCTCCTCGAAATTTTCTACAGTTGCTGCTGCTTGTCCAGCCAGGCGTCCACACCCTCCAGGTTCTCGGCCAGCCAAACGATGTTGTTCTTGACCGTCTCCAGAGCCCTCACACGGGCAGCGGTCCCCGCTCCGGCCTCTGGATATTTGGCAAAGAACTGCTCCATCTCCTCCAGCTTGGTTTGAGTGCTGAAGCGAGCCGTGATCGAGGGTATCAGGTTGCCCAAATACCGCTCATTCAGTCCGAAACGATCCACCAACCGCTGCCAGTTCTCGCGGACATAGTCCCAGACCAAGGATTCACCAGCTGGATTCGCGGAGATGTAGGTCAGACAGGTGAAGTAGTCCTGGCCCCTCACATACTCCTCATTCCAGGCCAGATCAATATAGCGCTGGAGTATCCAGGGAGTAGGAATAGCGGAAAGTCCATACATCAGCTTGGATTTCTCACTGGCATCGGCCTCGTTGACGAACAGCTCCCAGACGGCATCCCAAACCTCCTGGCTTCCCACCGAGTGGATGCCATAGTAGTAGACCGTCTCACGGACATCGGCCTTGGGACGATCCTCCGGCTTGGCCAGCCAGGCAGTGAATTGCTCTCCGGCTTCGGAAAGGCAGGATTCCAGACCCAGGGAACAGGCGGCACTCAAGGCGGTGACACGAAGGCGACTGGGTAGAAAATTCTATATACAACAATCTATAGATCACTAAGAGATACTCTACTTACTTATCCAAGTGATCCTCGCCCACGGTCCAGGTGAGAGCCTTGTAAATGGGTTCTATCAAGGCTGTGGCATACTTCTTGTACTTGGCATAGCTGCTGGTGTAATACAGGGTTCTCTTCAGGGAAGTCAAGCGGGAAGCAGCCACACTCCAGGGAACATAATCCGCCTCCTTGTCCAAGTACCGGGTCAACTCAAAGGCCGTGGCATAGGGCAACTGAGTGGAATCGGCCAGGGCAAAGGCATCGTTCAACAGGGAAGCCCGATCTCCAGCACTAAAAGCACTCGGTTCGGCCACCAGTTGATCAGCCAGAGCAGTCCACAGATCGGTATCGTAATTGACGCGGTAATAACCCACCTGATCGTAGTTAAACTTAATCCACTGGACGGCGGATGGAAGGGTTATGGTGACTGTGGAAAAAATAAGTTTATCTGGGGAACCGTTGATCTGCATACAGATGGCACCACTTACTTTCGCTCTGGCCGTAATAAAACCACTCGCGCTGCACCACCGACTCCGCACTGGTGGTATATGTGATGGGGATCGACCACCGGTAGCTATAATGTATGTGCGAAATTCGCAATCAGATACGAAACATCCAGGCAATAAGTTCTGCGGGCACTCACTTGAATTCCGAGGGCTCGTGATCGGCGTCATAGTCGCTCGGGTTGGTCAAGAAGCGCTTCTGCGTCAATTTGTATTCCGTGTCGGAGACCTTCTCGATCGTGACCACCGGCAGACCCATCTGCAAAATGAGAATAGCAAAAAGAAGGGGTTGAAATATTCGCACAGTTTCTTGGAACACCTATGTAGATTTACCTGCACCGTCCATGTCAGCATAATGTCGGTGACATTGTAGCCCAGTTCCAGTTTGTCGATCTCTGCAAAGAAGTTGCCCGTTTCGGCCGTGGCGTACTTGTACTCATTTAGATAGTTGGTAACCGCCTGGCGGAAGGTGGTCTCTCCCAGGAAATCCTCCAACATGCGAACTAGAGAGGAACCCTTGGAGTAGGTGATGGTGTCGAATATCTCGGTGATCTGATCGGGATTCTCCACCGTCTGGATGATGGGATGGGAGCCCAGAGTTCCATCCAAAGTGAGTACAGCGTGCAGGGTGCTCACGATGAATTGGTCTCGCTACGGGGGTTAGATATGGAAAATTAGTTGGGATTTTTAATGGGTATCTTTGGATCACTTGCCATTTGCCACTCTGGATAGACGGCATCCACGCCAAGGTACTCGATAAAGCTGGCGAAGCCTTCATTTAGCCACAGATCGTTCCACCAGTTCATGGTAACTATAAAATAATAATTAATACACCATCAAATATATGGCTTGTTAGTTAAGTCCAACTAATGAAATTTTAGAAATAAATTACTTTACAAATTTAAAACTTTAAGATCTGTCAGATAATTATAATTAATACACAATCAAATATATAGTTTGCTAGTTAAGTCCGATTAATGGAATTTTAGAAATAAATTACTCTACAAATTTCCAATTTTAAGATCTGTTCAGATTTCTATAAGATGGTCAGTGGGGTAGCCAGGATTTGATTAAGGGAAATTCAGAACAAACATTGAGTACCTGAAAAACCCCCAAACCCCCTTTACTACGCCCGTGACCCTGGTTATCCCCAGTGGCTTAACTTACCCAAGTTTCCGAACCACATGTGAGCGAACTCGTGGGCAATTACACTGGCAATGCGTTGTTTATTGGTCGCCGAACTCGTCTCCGCGTCGTACAACAGCGAGGTTTCCCTGTACGTGACCAGTCCCCAGTGCTCCATGGCACCGGAGACGAAGTCGGGAATGGCAGCCATATCCAGTTTGGGCAGCGGATAGGCAATTTGGAAGTAGTCAATGTAGTATTCAATTACTCCCTTGCCAATCGTCACCGAGAGGTCCACCTTGTCCAGTTGCTCTGGGGTGGCGTAGACGCTCATGGTGAAGGTCTCGCCAATGCCCTTGGTATCGATGTCCACCTTCTTGGCCGTGAAGTCGGAGACAATGAAGCAAGCCAGGTAGGTGCTCATGGGCACACTTTTCGCGAAGGTGACCTCCTGGAAGGCACCCTGATTGACACTCGACGCCTCGTTCATGTTGGACAGGGCATGGTAATCCTCCCCCGAGGGATGCACCAGGGTAATGGTGAACTCGGCCTTCAAGGCGGGCTCATCGAAGCAGGGGAAAGCCTGCCGGGCGTAGGTCGGTTCGAACTTGGAAGTGGCTATCCACTTGCGGGTCTCATCCTCCTTCAAATACGACGAACTGTACAGACCCACAATCTTGTTGGCCATCGATCCCTCGAATCCCAGATGCAGTCTCACTTCCCTGCCCTGGGGTAACTCTTCGCTCAGTTGGAATATGAGGAACTCCCTTACGGAATCCACCGTTGTTTCCAGCACTTCCAAGGTATCACTGCCCGAGCCCATTATGGAGACACTTGAGATGTTCAAGTTCAAGGAATGCAGAACTATCTTGTCGGTGGCCTCCAAAACGGTAATGATAATGGTCTCCTGTCCACTGAACTCGCCGGTTTCGATGTTGGGGAATAGATAGAGATCATAATGGGTGGGTTTTAGATTTCCTGGTAGACGGTAGTCGATTTTCTCTTCTGGCGCAGCAGTGGTGCCAGGAGAAGCAGTGGATCCAGGGGAAGCAGTGGGATCAGGTGAGGCAGTAGATCCAGTAGAAGCAGTTGACTCTGTAGAAACAGTGCTTCCTGGCTCCTCGGTGGGTTCCGGACTGCTAGTGCTGCCAGGATTCGCAGTGCTCGAGGTTGTCGGAGCAGCCGTGCTCGTAAACCCCGCCTCTAGGAGGTCCAATTTCTCCTGGGCATCGCGCAAATCACTCTGAAGACTCGACTTCTGAACGGCCAGGACAATGGTCGATACAGTGAAGGCCGTGAGCGCAAGGCCCAAGCCAATGGCTACCAATTTGGCGGTGACTATCATGGCAACCACGTTAATCCAGCACGGGCGGAGTCCAAAGCGAAACTAAGCGATCTCGAAGGCGGAATAGCGACAGGTAACGTGGTGGGGAACCTCAAGTGGGCCCCTATATCTTAATTGGCTGGCTGCGTTAGCAGATTGCTAATCTAATCTAGGCGTCGATGAGCCGCTTCAGCGGTATTAGCCGGAACATATGTATGGATCGAGTGCGAAAAGTGCGGCTGACAATCGCCCGAATTTATGGACCCTGTCATGGGCGCTTTGATTAAACTTAGAAATGCCGAAGATCTGGCGCGTTTTTCCTCAGCAAGTCGGAATTCCAAGCTGGCCGGGCTGCTGAGCCCCGAGGAACTTCCAGTGTCAAGGCCCATATGTGTGTGATCGTAGCGCTCAGATATTCAGATATTCAGGCTCACTAGCCGACCAATTGAGCAATTTTTTGTACTACCTGCGCTCCTTTCCGATCGCCCCGTCCCTTTCTGTTTCTGTTTTACCCGGCGCTTAGGTCCTAAAAAACCCTTTTCCGGTGCCGCGCAGACGAGACTTTCGACCTAATTAGAGAATCGGTATTTTCATTGTGTTAAAACCCAAACATCGAAATTTCCGCACACGTTTTCGCAACGCCTGGAGAGTACTGAAGTACTTATAATGACTTTGGCTTTGTGCGATGCGAGCTGGGAAAAGGGAAGTTCCCCATAAAAAATATTTGCTAATTATGGTATTGATTTATAGTTGCACTCTGAGACAATAAATTATTTTACATATTTATTTATTTAATAGTTCCACGCTTCACTTTTACTAATCGCATTATCTTTCAAGAGCTGACAAGCTATCATCTTTTTGTGATAGATTATTTTCATGGTCAAGTCATATATAATTTTCTTTTCATTTATTATCTATCTATCTATCTATCTATCAGAGATTATATGAATTACACACCACTTGTCTCCGAAAACACTTCGTTAAAAACAATTATATGGTAGCCTATCAATACAATTTCTATAACAATATTTAAGAAACTGTACATATAATTCCCAGTTCAAAAATTCCGTAGCATTAAAAAATTCCCCTTATCAGTATATCCAGATATTCAGCTTCATTTGCCTAAATCCTGGGTATTAACTTTAGCTAAATATGGAAACAAAGCCGGCTCACCACAAAGCGCAATTAATTTCCCAGATTACATTTACTGTTTGTCATATGTTTTGTTATATAATTGGCTTGGCCAGTCCAAAACCCAAACAAACCCGAAACCATCGCGGGCATTGATGTTGTGCAGTGTTAGAACGGGGAAATCCGGACGTATTGAATGGAATCGTCGGGGTTTCATTCATGAGCAGGATTCGGGATTCGAGGATCTACCTGCCTAAGCGTGGGAAAATTGCCCACGCAGCAAGGAGTAGGATCCTCCTCCTCAGGTAGTCGCAGGAAACTGGGCTGCTGCTCCGCAATTGCATCGCGGGCTGCCAGTGGGTTTTTGTATTTACCCCCTGCCAGGCAAAATTTCCAAGTGGAAAACGGCAAATTTCCGGTTTTTTGACCAGGCCCGAATTTTCCCACGGGCCGGCCCCAGGAGGGCGCCCCGGATCGGGATCTGCAGCCTATATAAGTGTGCTAACGCAACCACCTCACCATTCAGTCGAGCCAACGACATTGCAGAGAAAACATCAGAGATCACGAATTACAATAGCATTCAGTCAACATGATCTTCGCCATCACATTTATACTCGGTGTCACTTCCACTTTGGCGGCCGTATTGGAGCCCATGAACTACTACCAGTACACGCAATTCCAAGCGCCGCTCTCCTGGGAGGATATTTCGGCAAAAGGACTAAAACAGGCGCTTGGCAGTTGCCAGCAGAGCTTCCAGTGGCAGCGATGGAACTGCCCGGGACAGGATTTTGTCCAGAGGAACTCCAAACCGGAGGAGAAGTCACCCAATCGGGAGGATGTCTATGTGGCGGCCATTTCCATGGCCGGCATAATTCACACCCTAACCAAGGACTGTGCCAATGGCGTCATTGCCGGATGTGGATGCACTGAGAATGCCCTCAACGTTCCCTGTGCCCATGAGCCTGCCAAGGCACTGGAGCAGTACGAAAAGCACTTTGGATCGGGATCAGGAGCCACCGGCCACAATCGACGGGTGGTGGGGGATCTACTGCAGAGATCTCTGGAGCAGGAGTGCCGTTGCAAGCAGCCAGGACCTGTGGCGGGACAATGCCAGGAGGAGGAGTGTGTGGCCGTACTGAAGCCCTTCGAAATGATTGCCCAGGACCTCCTCCAGATGTACGACGATGCCATCCAACTGGACAGCGCCAGCAGCAATCTGAAGATCATGTGGGAGAACATTCCCCTGGACTCCCTGGTCTTCATGCAGGATTCGCCCAACTACTGTGAGCCCGATGCCCGCGGACTGTGGCTGGGCACCCGGGGTCGCCAGTGCTCCAAGGATGGCGGTGGTTCGCTGGAGGAGCGCCTCTCCTGCCAGCAACTGTGCCGCGTCTGCGGATATCGCGTTCGTTCGCAGCACATCAGATCCGAGCGGCGGTGCAACTGCAAGCTGGTCTGGGGATTCCGACTCCAGTGCGATGTGTGCGTCCAGCTGGAGAAGCAGTACACCTGCTACTAAAAGGGGTGCTTCACAGGAAATGAAAGCCAGAACTGGGGCGCTGGTCGAGCCCTAATGCCTTAATTTAAGTTAATTTATTTGATTCCACCGCTAATTTATTGCCTCAACAAATTCTATCAATAAATATTAAATTATATACTATACACAACATTTTGCAATCACTTTTCTTCTGGTTTATGGGGCTTTTTATGAAGTTATTGTATCATCGGAATTACTTTCCGCAGGTGGTCGTATTTAGAGATAATTAAAGTACTAACCAGGGACCGAAAATAATCATTATTTTTGATATTTTGAATCTAAAAATCAGTCACTTATAATAGTCGGAAAACCAAATGAAATACACCATTTGGTTACTACTAAGATAACCTTCTTAAGTCCGCAAATATCATTATTTGTGAGCAGTATCTTTTTCTACTTACATGTAAGGATTATTTCTGATACATATTTATAAAACTCTTAAATAATGATTATTTCTGAGTCTTTAAAATATCGCTTATACCAACTACTTTATAATGAAAACTTACATTCCATTCCATTCCCAACCAATCGAAAAGCCAGTTAATCAACCCGATTTGTGTATATGTTTATTTGGAAGCACTAAAAGCCTAGAACCGAAACTTATAGCTGTGTGAGACTGTGTTCTGGAGACCTGGCTACCTGGCCTAGCTGATCCAAGTGGTCGGCTTGCCCTCCACCCGGTAGCCATTGTAGGCGGCAGCCGCCGAGGAGGCAGCGGCGGCCAGCTCCGACCTTCGACTGGGTTCGCCGGCCCAGTAGGAGGGCACCTCGTAGCTCTGGACCATCTTGTTGCCATTCTTGATGGCCGAGATGATCAGCAGGAAGATGGCCAGCTTGCCCACCAAAATTGATTTGACCAGCAGCAACTTCAGTTTGGTGACCAGAAAGGGAACAATGGCAGATTGGATGAGGAATGGGAGGATAAAGAGCGGCAGGACTTTGGTGATCATGTCGTACTTCTTGCCGCGACCTTTGGAATAAATTAATTATATAGTTTAGAGTTTATAATAGATATTATAGTTTAAGAAACGCACCTTCTTCACTATTATCTAAAGTTAGCCAGCGAGCTGCCATGATATCCTTGAGATTCTCGCCATCCAGCTTCACGTGCACAATATCGTTGCTCATGTCCAGGCTGACATTGAGTCCAGGACCCACATGATAACGCTGTATGCTCTCCTCGCTCTTCGCAGAATCAGGCTGATCCGTTTCCGTTTCCGTTTCCAACTCCTCCCTCCGCTTGTTGCGATCCTTGCGCTTGCGTTTGCGTCGCTTTTTGCCCGCCAAGGATTCACTATCATCGTAGTTGGGCGATTCGGTTTGCGTGGCCTCCATCAGAGCCTGCGCCTGTTCGTCCTGACGAATCTCCTCGGCCAGCGAATCCCTGGAGTCCAACTGATCGGGATCCAGAGATTCGGGGGCTTCGTTCTCGGCCATTTGTGGGGCACTCACGCGATCTCGCAGCCGCTTCTTGTACTCACTGGTCGTCTTGTTGCCCAGATAGGTGCTCTTGTAGTTCTTGTAGATGCCCATGAAGATGTGCGAGTTCTTGCGCAGCGCCTCCTTGTCCTCCGGCTCATAGCTGCTGGCCAATCCCCGGGCGGCCTCTTGACTCACAGTGGATGTCTCCTGGTTGCCTTCACTATCCTGGCCCAAAGCCAGCGAGCTGCAGAGCACAGAGCTCAGTAAAAGGAATCTCACCAGGTCGCTGCTCATGTCTGCTGCATGTGTCCAAGGTAAATCGATCTGCCTGCTACCGCTGCAATGGCCAGCCGCAAAATGTGGCACGATCGGCGGCGGCCAAGCGTTTTATCAACTCCGAAGAAAGCTAAAGAAAATCCAAAGCCAAAGCTAGCTGCATTCTGAGGCTGCAGCTGGAATTGGCATTGGAATTGAGCACACCGAAGAGACAACTGAAAGAGCCGAGAAGTTGCCGCTGCATCAGCAACCTGTTGCAAGTTGCCAGTTGCAATGTTGCAGCGGTGCCGCTTTGCCGCCGCTAGAACACGATTCTTGTGCTGGATCCTCTTCAATTAAATTGCCACTCGTCCAAGTCGATGTCTGTGTTAGAAGTTGGAAAAAAGAAAAATATCTAGAGTAGGCCTGCAATTTCTCAGTGATCTCGCTCATTGATTTCTTTTAGCTTTAATTGCCCCCGGGACCCCGAACCCGAATCCCCGCTATTTGGCCATAAATATAGCTGGCTCTCTAAGTAGCCTGCTAACGGTTCCCGACTCCATTCTTTACCCCACAGCCGCAGACGCCTCCAATTAACGCTTGACGGCCATCGCATGGGAAAGTTGTTGACAAAACTGGCGCAGGCGGGCAGCAGATCGCTCTCAAAATCCAGAGTAGAAAGTAAATTCTATCCATTGGCCCCATCCATTGGCTGCGAAAAATCCGCTTTACGTATTTGGTCACCTAATTTACTTTCACACAATTAGCAAACAAATACTCCAGTTCGCCATAGGGAAATCTTTATGCGGATCGATTGCCGTAGCGGCTATGGATTTATTTCCCCCAATAACTTGGACATTGAGATGTGTGGTAGCCGTGTTTTATGTCCACAATATCACGGTTCGATAACAAGTAGCACACCTCCGCTTATCTTATCTTTTATTAATAAAAAAGTCGGATAATCCAATCCAAATAATAGTCACAACATGACAATCAGAATTCGGAGTCACTTTATTTCCATTAATTAAATTATAGATTTTAGTTTGCCTATTTATCATATCATATCATATTTAGCATTAAAAATCTAGAAAAACTCCAATAAAAACTCCCTCCCTATATTATAATATTGAGGATCTCTGACAACTTATAATATACTAACCGCATACCTCGCACTTTTATTTGTTTCCGTTAATGAAAGTGAATTGCAATGCCGAGGGCGTCGTATGCCAACAATTCATCAATGAAAATCCGTTACTCAGAGGCTAAAACATAGTTGTCGTTTTTAACTACTGGCTATAGATTATGAATTAAAATTCAATACCTCATTGTTAATTAGCTGATAAATCATTATCGGCCAGCGACGAAAAATGAAAGCGAATCGAACGCGAATACTTGGGTGCTGCCCTCAATATAGACACGCGTCGTGAAAGAATGCCCATGTCCAAGTTTTAAATCCGAGTTCCATGTCCAAGTTCCTATGCAGCACAACCCCAAATGCGTTGGACCCGAAAAAGGGCCCCCAGAGGTAGTGAAAATAATGACAGACTGCATGCATATTCAAAGAAGGGCACTGTAAAAAAATTAAATCTTTTTCGTAAAAAAAAATGTTTTAAAAAGGTTAAATACACTGTGCAGCATTTTTAGTGCTTTTTAAATTTACCTCGATGGATGCTATATTTTTGGATTCGTTACGAATTCCCAAGTTAAACTGCGTTTTCAAAAAACGCAAGGATTCTCAGCAAAAGGACCTCAAAGTTCGAAAAATGCTGAAATTGGCCAACTTTGCGGAGCTCTCAGTGGCAAATGGATGCATGGTTTGATTCGATGTTAAAGTTTTTTAAAAGATACACCCTTTATCTTTTAAACCCCATACTTAAAAAATTTTTAAGATTTTTTTTAAGGCAGAAACAAATTCTAGAAAACATAGTCAAAAAACATAAAAGTATACAGCAGCGGTCAAAATGGTAGTAGTGTTGCCGCCCTGTGTATTTAAAAGTTTGTTGTTGTAATTGATCTTTTCCTGGTAATATTGTATTGATTATAATTTTACTATTAGACTAATTGGATAAGAAAAAATTACAACATCAAACTTTTAAAAACACAAGGCGGCAACACTGCTACTATTTTGACCGCAGCTGTATGTTTTTCAGTTTTTTGACTGTTTTTTGGAATTTATTTCTGCCTTAAAAAAAATCCTAAAATTATTTTATGTATGGGGTTTGAAAGATAAAGGGTGTATCTTTTAAAAAACTTTAATTTCGAACCAAGCCATGCATCCATTTGCCTCTGAGAGCTCCGCAAAGTTGGTCAATTTCAGCATTTTTCGAACTTTGAGGTCCTTTTTCTAAGAATCCTTGCGTCGGGGAACTCTTTGGAAAACGCAGTTTAACTTGGGAATTCGTAACGAATCCAAAAATATAGCATTCATCGAGGTTAATTTTTGATGCTGCATAGTGATATTAATTAAAATTTTTATGTTTTTTAAAAAGAAATTGTAGTTATTTAAAGACCTTATCGTTAATATTAAATATTTTAATTTTTTTTTATTTAATATTCTATTTTAAAATGGGCTTTTTTCTCAGTGTACCGGCATCTGTGACCAGGGGCCAGTCTGGTGGCGGTGTGAGTCGTATGGCTGCGGCACGATTTGCTTGTTTTGGCGCACGTTCGTGCTACGCTGCGGCTGCGCGATGTCCGGCTGCCGAATTTCAAGTAGCCGCCCAGTGAGCCGGCCCAGACCCTCGTCGATAAAAGCCAATGTCAATGTGAGCCCTCCATTCAATTGTTAGCCAGTGTCGGAGTCGAGCAGTGCAGTGTCAATCGGATTACCAGTTACCCATCCTCAAGGAATCAACGATCATCGAATCAAATCGAAATGGCCACCCAGCAGAAGATTGTGTTTGCCCTCGTTTGCCTTTTCTTGGCCTGCGATTTGGTGCTTGGCCAGCAGCCGGCGGCCAACAGCTCGGATGCGGACTCGGATGTGGCGGGTTAGTGTCTCAAAACAAATAAATTTTAATTTTCCAAGATAAATAAAAGATAAAAGTGTATAAAAAGAAAAAAAAAATTATTTAAAATATAAAAAAAATATAAACCCTTAAAATAATTATGAAAAGTGAACAATTAAATTTGTGAATTAAGTTAATGGTTTCACCTTTTTTTCCAGAAAGTCGTACTTTTGGCCACCATTTCCTGCGACGCATTAGCTTTGCTCTGGTGCCCGGCGCCTTCGTCGTGGGCGTTATCACCACCCTGCTGGCGGCCTTGACTGTGGTCTCCATCAAGGGACTCGGAGTGGGCGTCATCCTGCTGGTGCTGGCCATCGGTCAGATGTTGTCCCGAGCCCTGCCCGTCCAGGCAGCCGCCGCCTATGCCGCCGCCCCCGTTCCCGTCCAGGCTCCAGTGCCCGTGGTCTACTCGCACTCGCACACCCAGCAGCCCGTCTGGCTGGAGAAGGAGTGGTAGAGGGGATAGTTTACTTTCGTGACCAGGATTTGATGCAAGACGAGGGATAACGGCGAGCTGGTAGCGGGCCAGGACTTACACTTACCTCAGCCTCAGCGAGCATGCAACCAAATAATAATTTAAGTCTAGTTTAAATTATTTATTTAACTTATTTATTTATTACAAGTGAAGGATGGCAAAGGTATTCAGCAGAGAATTTTTGTTATCAAATAATAGTGAAGTTTAGTCTGCTGAATGAAAATTAAATTCATAAATATTTATTAAGAATGATTTCTGCTGAAAATTGTTCAATTGAAAAAAATCAAATACGATTTAAATATCATTATAATAAAAGCAAAATTTACTGAAACCATTTTCGAGCTTTTTAAAATTTCCATCAGTTGTTTAAATAACAAATCAATAATCGAAATTTCCTGCTGACAGCGCCCATGGATTTTATTCGATTGCATATGTTTTTCTGCCGCCGCAATGAAAAGTGAAATTTCTATCTCATTACGAATTCGGCGGAGGGCGTTCGTGATTTACGGTTCTTTTAAGTGCTCTTCCGCAGTGCCACACGTATAGAAAGTCAATTGATACTCCCAGTTCCAAAATAATCGAAATGGGTCACACTTAGCCGAAACACCAATGACGATAATTGGCTGGGGCCCGGATTTCTCCTTGACTATACTCATGGCTCATTATGGTTAGAGACTAATTAATTAACTCTCACTTGATCCATCGTCACTTAATTCAAAGCGTATCGATTTTCTAGCGATCTAGCCACTCAATCATCTCGAATCCGGATTTAATTGTTCCACTTTGTGGCAATTTTTACAATTTTGCACACTGTCAACAAAGTAACGGATACACTTGCAGATAAATATGAATTATGATTTATGTAGTTTATTAAAAATCAATTTGGAGATGATTAATAGATAATTTTAAGTGTTATACCTGATAACCAAAATAAATAAGAAAAATCTAAGTCAAGTCATCTTGGATAGGAATTAAATAAGGGGAAATTAAACAATTGTTTATTAGTGTTATCAGAATATTTTGTAAAGGTTTTTAATTCCCAATAAATACATTTTGAAATCCGAAAGAGAAAATAAAAGTATATTTTTGATACAGATTCAATTAAAAAATGTTTGCTTCTAAAATTAACTGAACGTTTTCTTTTAGATACTTATCTTTAAGAAATGATAACTTTTATAAAATGTATTGTAAATGCTTTAGAAACAGTAAATAATTTTTGAAATCCTGGGAACCCGCTGAGTGACTTACTTGCAGACGCGCTGGTGACACAGTTCATGCGACTGAAATATGAGCCAAGTGCGCCAGATTCTAGGCTCGAATAGAACTGATTCTGGCAGAGATTAGAGGCATCACAAGTGGAAGCCTGAAATTTGGCTGTAAACAATCGAATGCATCGGCCATAAGTCAGGCAAGTGGGGCAAGTAAGTAAGAGCAACTGCCGAATGACCCGCTAAACTAAATCTAAGAGTCAGCCAAGCGCGTTGGCGATCGCAAACCAGTTGGCCCGGCCGGAGGAAAGTAGTGGCCAAGAATTGGCGCTCGCAGGCCAGACAATCGGGCTAGGATGGATGGCAGCTGCTCTTGGCCAAGTTGTGCATTCAGTTTTCCACTGTCACTGCTGCGGTGCAGTTGTGTTGTGTAGCCAGGAAAATATTTGTACAAAATGCGTGCTAACTCAGCAAGATCCTTATCCTGGCACGTCCTGCTCGGACTTGGCCTGTGTCTCCTTCTCAATTTCACCCCATCATCGATGGGCCAAGATGCAGTGACTCCCAGCGAAGACTTGAACCCGACCACAGGTCGCAGTCAGTCGGCGAATAGTGTGTCATACTTTAGGGCGTCGATTCCGATGCGGATCTACGAGTGTCTGCGGGACTTCACCATGCTGCACTGCACGAAATTGTACGTGCTGCAGAAGATGGAGGAGCGTCGCCAGATGCCCAACACGGGGAATCTGACGCGGGATTTTGTGGACCAGTTCTTCGGGGAGGAGACCCAGATGGGCAGTCTGGTGGGCAAGAAGTACCAGAAGATGTCCGAGAAGGAACTGAATCAGCGACTGGTGGTCAATTTCCAGCGCTTCTTCAAGCACCGCGACCTCAAGCTGCACTTTCTCTCCGGAATGCTGGTGAAGATCGTGCCCAGCAAGGACAACAAACTGAAGTTCTCGCTCAAGAAGGGTGAGTATATCTATCTGCGCTTAGAATTTTCAGATAAAGAATCTCATACATCTTTCTCATTTAAATGCAAATGCATTCACTCGATTTCTATGAACGCCTATAATTTACTTTCACACATTTCAATAATACAATATTAATGTGGCTTTTCATATAACAAGTTTGCCCACTTCGATTTTGAGCGTGGCTTTAATTATCTTGAAATATTCCACGCATGCCCAAAATTAGTTTTGGGGAATTTTATGCAGGGAATTTAAATTAAACAAATGTTTTATATTTTTATGGCATTTTAAAATTCAATTTAGCATTAAAAGTCTGCAGGTAACTTTTCTAAAATAAATGCAAAACAAGAAACAGAAGTTCAATAACAGTCCTGTTATTCCTGAATAATAACAGGAAATTCACTATATAACTGTCATCTAACGACAGTCCTGACTGATGATACTTTAATGATAGGTATATTTTATGATTAAGTATAAAGCCCGTATTTTATTTGATATCAAGTTTGATAAAATGATAATATATCTCCTTTCTATAAAGCTCCAAAATCGCGGATGGGACGTTCGCGAAGACGTGAAACCGAGGAAATGGAGCTGAACCTGATGAATCTGCCATCGATAAGTGGTGGGGGTGCCAATAGCGGAAGTGTGGAGAACTACGAACCGGAAGCGGAAGGGGACTCCAAGCAGCAGGGCGGCTTGGGCGTCGGAGGGGGCGTGGCCGGTGGTGAGGGCGGCGGCGGAGGACTGTTGGGTAAGCGAAAGAAGAAGAACTCATACAAGGTCACCATGATGCAGGTGGCGGTGCCCATGCTGATCTTCCCCGTCGTCCTGCTGGGCAGTCTGCTGCCCTTCATCCTGCCGGCCCTCAAAATGGCCACCATCCTGTCGCTGGTGATGAACAACGGCGCCTTTATGGCCGCTCTACTGTACGCCGCCCGCACCCAATTCAACACCCATGAGGAGCAGCACATCAGCTACAGTTAGCTCCCTCGATAATGTCCACCCTCTTTCCACTTTTTCAATAAAAGCTGTCTCCTGTGTCATGGCTTCATTTTTCCTAAGTCTATGGAACTTTTTTTTTAATTTCCAAATGGTAAACATTTAGCTAATAAAGAAGAGAAAATTAAAGATTAATCAAAAGGGGGAAACTTATTTGTACTTCAGGACATATCTTGGAAACATGATTTTTACAGTGTGCTTAAACAGCAATATAAACAGTAAAATAATTCCAGTTGAACTTATTTGTATAGTTACTTAAGTTATTTGTATTTATTGCTTTTTTAATAATGAAAGGTCATAAAAGTTCGCAAACTTGCTTCCCAAAAGCTATCCAGAAGGAGTACATGAAGGGTCAAAAAAAGAAATTAAGCTTTAAGTTTATTGCTAGCTTAGAACTAATTACAGTAATAAAACTTTTCTAAGGTGTTAACAGGTTAATGAGCCATAATAATTTTTTTTTAATGAGAAATTATTATGAGGTTGAAAGATTTGTGTTTAAGTGGCTTGGTTTATTGAGCGTAAAATAGTCATATTAGTGAAGTTTTATATGCATTGCTTAAGCAAGTGCCTAATAACCTTGGCTTGAGATTAATTATATTTTTACTCACCCTTTATTTACTTATCCTTCGATAATTTCAAAACCGTTTTTAATAAGAACTGCAGAAGTATATGTTTTTTTTTAGTTTTATATAATTTTTTTGAATTTTCAACAATAGTTGGATTGAAATGTACAATTTTAGACCTACATAACTAACACAATGTACACACACATAAAAGTCGATGCTTAAAATAGATCTTAGCAGGTACGCTTAATTCTAGAACCTCTTGCGTAAATATACATTTATTTATATATAAAAATAGAGATAGGAGTAGGGGGAGTAGGGTAGTAGGGGGTAGGAGAGGGTGGCAGATGTGTTCATTATCCCCGAACGACAAGTGCGAGATAGGGATTGAGTGGAGAATTAATAAGGTGCAGGTTTTTTAATAACACTCTGTTGCTGCGAACGAGTTGCTTTGACTAATCTCGAATAGTTTTCATTTGTTTTGTTGTATTTGGAATTGAAGCCATTGATATATAAGTTGTTCTTGCTGCCATCAAATCGGGTCTCACGATCGGAGTTCCCCTTGAAGGTTTTCTTTTCTTTTCTAGTTTGTTAACAGCCACCACTTAAATGCGTAGGCAGTAAATTGGAGAATGGGCAATTAATATAATTAAATACTGCAGGCCCGAGAGGTGGCAGCAAGAAGTGTGTTCGTTTTGGATGAACTCCCACTGACCCCCACTCTCTAATCCAGCTTGCACTCGGACTCCTTGTTCACCACATTGGCGCCCTTGCGGTCCTCCTCGCTGATGTCCTTGTCGTCCCATCCCCAGATGGCGTGCTCCTCCTTCTCGTGATCCAGATGGGCCACCAGTTCGCTGGTCGGGATGGCGCTGTTGTTGTTGGCATCCAGCAGGGCGGCAATGTGGGAGCCATCGCCAGTGCGAAGGACTCGCTTGTAGACCATCTCCTGGGACACGAACTTCAGGTCGTAGGCTTGTCCTTTGGTACCAAATAAAATGTATTAAATATTGAATTATGATATGGGATTTTTTATAACTCACCGATCCTCGCCATCACATCGATAAAGGCCGTCGTCCAGTTGAAGCTGTAGGTGCCCAGCTCAGCTGCCTTGTAGTCCCAGGGGAAGACGTGGTGGTAGTTGTGCCATCCCTCACCGATGGTCAAAGTGGACACCAGCTTGTTGTTCATCGCACTCACATTCACATCGTAGGGCTTCATGCCGTAGAAGTGGGCGGCGCTGTTCACCAGCCAGGTGAAGTGAAGGGACAGGCAGAAGCGCAGCATCGAGCAGGTGAAGAAGCAGACGCGGAGGGAGCTGCCCATCACGTAGTAGGGGAAGATCATGGGCAGGGCAAAGCAGCAGATGGGCATCACCACAAAGTAGAGTCTGTAAAGATATTTATAGAAAATTAATATTTAATTAAATATAAACAGCAGGAAGAATGCAAGTCTAAGTTCTGAATAGTCAAGTTGTTTATAGTGCATATAAGTATCGAAAATTTAGAGATATTTCTCATTAATTATCCTAAGTCAAGTTGGAGTAATTTGTTAAATAGTTTTTAGATTTATTGAAATTTTTAAAGGAGTATTTAAATGCACCGAAAATAAGATGTGAAAAATTTATCATTGCCTGCTTTTAGGCTTTCAAACTGTTGGTTTAAAAAACTCAAAAACATCCTGGGTAATGGTAATTCCAATTACTAGTACTTTCAGGAATTTTCTTCTATAATTTATAAAATTTTCCATTACTATTACTCACTTCTTCTGGAACATGACGACGGGATCCTGCTCAATGTCCTCCATGGAGATCTGCTTGCCCTTGCTGGTCACATCGGGGTGCTTCTTGCACATCAGCCAGCCCATGTGGGCGAAGAAGAAGCCGCGCCGGGAGTTGTGGGGATCGGCGTGTGTGTCGGTGAACTTGTGGTGGACGCGGTGGTCGCGGGTCCACTCCCAGATGCTGTTCTGGAAGGCCAGAGACTGGCACAGCATGAGGAAGATGCGCAGCGGCAGCTTAGCCTTGTAGGCCTTGTGCGACCACAGGCGATGGACTCCGGCCGTGATGCCCAGACCCCCCAGGAACATGGTGGCATAAACTGGACATGGAGAAGAAACCCCAAAGTTAGTAAACCTCCAGCAGGACACGGTGATACCCAAACTCACCTGGCAAGAGCTCCATGTAGGCACTCTCGGCGAATACCAGGTACAGACCGTACAGGGCCATCGAGTGGAGGATGATGAAGAGGCCCACGTTGCGCCACACGATCTCCATTTCGTAGGGCTTGTTCTCCGGCGTTTTCGCCTCCGCCTTCTTGGCTATCTTCTGGGTGGGCGTGGCGGCTGAAGCGGCGGGTTTGGCGGCCATCTTATTGTTGTTGCCATCGGCAATGGCCGTCTCGGCCAATATAAAGGTACTGCCTATTATGTTGGGCGACATCTGCAAAAGCGTAACCGGAAAACAATTAGTAAGCGCATTGGTATTCAAAACTTTTCTTCCTGATTTATGGCCTGTCGTACGGGACGCTTTTGTAGTCTTAATTATGTGCGGGGCCCACAGAGATGCAAATCAATCAGTTTCTGGATACTGGGTGCTGCTCTACGACTTTCCTCATTTAAATGCAGGACAGGTGGCTCTATTGCTCTATGGCTCTTTCCATATAGAAGGCATCACCCCAGCTGCACGACTAATTATGGACCACAATTGAGGTGAGTGCCGAGCGCCGACCTTCGGCAGTTGGCCAATGATTCAATGATACTCAAAACTCAAAACTGATACAAAGATAGCAAGCCGGAAGCGCAGAAAGAGAATTCCGAATAAAACGAAATATAAAACTCAATCCAAGCCAAGCCAAGAAATCCAAACAACAAAATCCCCGCTGAAAAACAATCAATAATTTGCTTTTTATGTTGTACACGACGAATGAAATATTTGCATATCCATTCTTTACAAACACTGGTGAGTCTATCAAATGTTTGGCAGCCATTGAAAACCAGAAAAGGTTGTCCAAGAACCCTAGAAGCTGTAGCCTAAAAATAGTTCTCAGTAGAAATCTTACTTTCAGAAGCACGAAACTTAAAAACCCTCTTGACTATCTCAAAAAATATTCTGGAAAATGTTGGAAAGTTTTTCGAAATGCAAAAGAACACGATTGAGGGCGAGCAAAGTCATTGGCGATTTAGGTAGACCATTGCGAATTTGAATAACTTTGTTGTTTATGCAGAGCCGAATGAATTCATGAATTTTCATAGGTCGGAAAGTTCAGTGCGGCACATTGCTCATACGCCTTGAGGGTCCATTTAATCGCCCCACACAATGCACTTTGAATGCATGGGCTCCATTCGTGTCTTTCTGTCTTTCGGATAATTGATAATTGCAGTTGCCAAGCTGAGCTAAACTGAAGCTGATGCCTCACATCGTCGTCCGAAGTTGGCAGCAAAAATATGTTGGCCAAATGGCTGATCTTCAACTCTCTAGAATAGATAAATTAGACAACCGGTTGACCTCAGCGCGGTTGCATGTCTCGCATGGATTCAAAACAAAAGTATTCTTACTGGCTGGCTTTGCGCATAGATTCGAAGCAATTAACTGGCTGCGCGGTTCAATGTCAAGTCGTGTGTTTTGAATTTTATTCGCCTGCTTAATTCAGGCTTTCGGACTAGGTGGCCTTTGGCCCGGGGCGATATGTAAACCACTGGAAATTAGAGCCACCATTAGGGGTAATTCGTTATCAGGGCGATATTCCTCAGGAATTGAATATTCGATAAAGAACGCACTAGTTAATATCATGCAGGTGCCACGCGCTGGCTGAATTAAACTAGTTTTGCCACGGGTCTTCTTCGTTTCAAATCCGACGCCCCATCATCCTTACCGGAATATTAGCATAGTTAAGTAACCACCGAGATAAATTTATGTATAGAACTGCTTTTGTTTCGGGTTCGGGTTTGGGTTCTCCGTCGCCGAATCAAGGTTGGTGTTGCCAACGAGTTTTGGGGGGGTTTTGGCGCGGCTTTAAATCTTGGGTTTAGGTTCTAGGCGAACTCTGGCTGACCACGTCACAAATCAGTCAATAAATATATAGTTATGGGACCTGACTCAAATCTAATGCGGCCTGTGATTGATACCACGGGAGGAGCCCCATTGATCGATTCGATTCGAATCGAGCAGCGCACGCAGCTGGCGACGTTTGGCGCATATCAAATTTATAAGACTCAGACTCAGACTGGATGGAAATGGAACCCAGAACAGAAAACTGGGAACGTGACTTTGGTCTGGTCAGTGGTCTACGGTCTACGGTTCTCCGGCTATCCGGCTATCTATCTAAGCCGATCTGGCCCGACTTAATATGCTTATGGCCGCATTATGCGTGGCATCCATACTCATTATCGCTCACATTGACGCATTCGCAATTAGCGCGGCTATCCAGCGGCTAAGAGCAAAGAGATTCGATTCGAAACTCCTTAAACAAGCTAGAGAATTTCCATTCGGCCCATTTAGGGCTAGCATAATTTTAGTATTATGAGGGTTACGTGAGGCGTCACTGGCAAACCCATTTTGGACCTGCGTCAGCCACTTAAAAAAAATATTCTTTTCATAAATATATTTTACTGCTCGATGGAATGCTATTTCCTATAGCTGAATCACATGCTCGATTGCCTATTGAAGTGCTGACGATCGATGTTGAAATTCGGCTCAAACTTTTACGATAGCCAATCGAGATGGCTTTTGCTTCCTGATCGCTGTTGACTTCCGCGAATACGAAGCCAAAGTATACGGGTTCTTGGTTAACTGACACTCACCTTTAGGGATTGAGTTGCAATCGAAGTCGTTGAAAATCCAAGGAGAGCACTCAAAATCCGCTGAGTTCGGTTCGCTCAAAAACACACTAGATCACTGTTAGCACTGGAGTTCGTTTCGAATCGCCTCGATAAGGACGACTCCTTAGGTTCTGCGTTGGTTTTCAGAGTTTATTTTCCACTTTTTACAGCCACTACACACGGCACGTCCACGAGGCGCGATGAATGCACGGCGTATGAGGGATCGGAGCAACTGGCAGTGCTTTTTAAGCGCCTAGTTCAAAGAATTCGCACAGTACCGCGATCGATCGTTAGACGCTGAGACTTGGCGACGCTGATCGAGTTGAGAGAGCAGGCGGACGGATACAGTGCCTCAAAAGTTAACCAACACCGAAATTTAAAGCCGTCTCTTTGCGACTTCGACGCTTCTGCCGCTGCTTCGGTTCTTGTGACGATCGGGTTTCGGATTTCGGATTGTATCGTCTCGGATCGGATCTCGGATCGGATCTCGGATATACGGGGCCGGGGTCGCTTATGCTATATCTTTTGCTGGTATGCGTCTCATAATATTCGGCGCGTGGCCGTTAGGGAACTTTGTTTTCAGACTTTCAGATCAGCTCGATCAGTTTGCATAGAATATCGAGATCACTTGCACTTTCCACTGAAATTTAATTAAAGTCGGGGGTAAATCCCCTGAAACATAAATCTGTAAGTCACGTACACAAGAGGAACTACTACAAGTTTGTTTTTCTTGAGATCTTCACAGGTCAAGCGGTTTAATCTATCGGTCAAGTGAGCTCGTCCCGTCGATCGGTGATTTCTTTTACATTTTCCCATCTTTTTCGGCGCTTTGTACTGCCTGCTAATGAAGTGCTTGGAAAACATGTTTTCGAATCTCCGGCATTATATAACGTTCTTAATTCACTCCGGATCTGGGCCATATATAACGCGATGTATGTCAGATGCCAAACGGTTAACCAGTTTGCCACCTCGGCCTTGTCTCCATATGCATATTCACATATTTTGACGAACTGGTCACAGATTCTAATTGGTTTTTTCGGTTGTCTTCAGACATTTTCCTGCTATTTAATTGCTATTTAGTCCGTCCAAATATTTGGCCAGCCAACTCTTGAAATGGGCCAATAATTGCTCTATTCTTTTGGGTGTTTTGTTTTGTGGAGCTCGCTGGGCAAACAGCAATTACCGCATCGTAGGCCGAAAAAAATGCGTCTGTTGACAGTTTTCGCGCTTGTTGCGGTTTTCGATAATAGCCGGGTTTTCACACCAACGCCGCAAAAGTTGAAATGAGCTGTGTCTAATATTGTTTAGTGGCGACCACTAGCATTATTTGCATATGCCTGCATATATGGTGTCAAAAACCCCTCGACGAAGCGAAGGTTTTCGTGGCCCCGAAGGTCACAGAGTGCATCTTGCAGCCCGAAATTGCATAGTGGTTACTCAGTGGGTTAAATAGCGCCGGGTTAACCGGTTTGCCATCACGTTTCCAGTGATTCCCAGCCCAGTTGGCCTGTAATCGCACTACCCTCGGAAAAAATAAACAAACATGCCACGATTTTATGGCTTTCGATTTCAATCAGCATAATTCCAGTGTTTATTTCCAACACGTGCCCACTAAGGAGCCATTAAAAGAGTATAATTTTTGGCCATTTGTGAATGGGAAAATAATATTTGTGGCATCAAATGAAAACATTATTATCTACTGAAAAATAGATTAAATAGGATATAAGATAATTTTTCGTAAAATTTCCAAAGACTGTTTATTTGTTAAAAACAATAAATGTTAATGTCTTCACACGAGAAAAACAATTTGAGATAATAATTACTTTGAGTGAAAATATTTCCTGTTACAAAACTCACGGCTTTAAGTCATATTTTAAAGAGCCTCTAAAGTTGTAAATATGGAAAATGTAGGGTTTTAAACAATTTTAAGTAAAATATTACTTAAAGACTAGGCATCAACAAAAGAGTTATAGCCTTCGTAAAATTTCTTATTCATAAATAACATTTTCGGTAATGGCGTCAATTAAAACATTAAGTCAGAATAGTTATAGCCTTTAAAATATTATGAGTAATTCTTTTTTAGAGCTGTTATTTTTCCGTACTTCAATAGAGGAAAATTCCCTTAGCGGAAAATAAATGACACCAACAGCAAATATTTATTTGCATGAGCTGGCTGGTCAATAGTTTACTGAACTATTACTGATACTCCAGTTTAATTTATTCGTACTGGGGTAGGTACACAAAATAGACAATGTGACTAATCACAGTAACTTGAATATGACAGTTTCTCAGAATCGTTAGCCACTGTCCAAAAAGGCACTTGTGGAAACTGCAACTGAACTCCCTCGCAAAGCTCGAAGCCTTCCTCAATAAATTAAAGACAGAAATTAAAAAAATTGTCTAAATGACTGTCATTGCGGAGTGTGGTTAAAACTCATACAAATATGACTGGCAAAATGGCAGTAGCATCTCGAAATTGGACAGGGAATTGAGTGTGGCGGTGGGTCGTGAGTTAGCCAAGGTCGTTAGGTGTTCTTGAGTTCTTGGCGAGTTCTTGAGTGGCAAAAATTGCACAATTAAGTACAAGTACACAAGTAACGAACACGTTTCGCAGCCTTTTGGCCCGTCTTAACCTGGCCCCAACCTTTGGGGCGTAACCAACGCAACTCCGAAATGCCTTAAATTAAATTTCACTTGTGAGGCAACAGACAACAGACTCTGAAAGTGATGCGATGCCCGAACTAATTGCAGCTAATTGAAATGCACGCTGGTGGCTGTTGCGACAAAAAAAAAAAAAAAACAAAAAAATACACTGTTCAAATGTCGCAGCTCCGGTGACAAATTGGCCGAGACAGAAACTCTCGAGTCTCGTTCACAAGTTTAAAGTGCGTGAAAATCCGAATCAGTCCTCCAGGTGCCCGCGATCGCTTTAACCAAATATTTATGCTAATTTCAGATTTGCCGCAGGAAGAGCGCAATGTCACGTCAACACAAACGCCTCAAATGTGCCATGAAAAATAATAACAAAATCAAACAAAAGCCTCATTACATATCCGTAGCTGTGTGCCCATATATTCAGGCCAAAACAGCTAATGATACAGGTGCAAAAACTTGTAAAAAATAAATTAATTCTTTTAAAAAATAAAGATGTTCTTATCTCTAATTTAAATGCAAAAAAAAAAAAATTAATTTAAATATCTTTTATAAATACATTAGAGATTTAATTTATAATTTGGAATTATATCTGGATAACTTTCCTTAAGTTAAGATCAGTAACAACATTATTATCATATACTATTATATTATCATATACTTGATATTTTTCAATCCTTATGCCCATCCGAAGCCCATGAAACCCATCTTAAAATTAAAATTTTTTTTCCCATAATAATTAGACATTAGGAGATTTTCTGTTCTGTGTAGATATAGATCGGATAAGGAGAACAACCCAAATGGATCTCCAGGGCAACACGGCGCGGACTTTGCAATACCGATCTCATTGTCACTTGTCACAGCGCGATCAGGCTAAATCTGCATAATATGTTAATACTCTTTTCTTGTTTATTTGCTTTTTCGGAATACATTTCTTTCAGCACACGCTTCTGCCAAATCTATTGGCCGAATGCCGTTGGCCGCTTTGCGATTCCCAGGCCGTTCGTCCGGCCAATTTATCAAACATTGCTTTTACGACTTCGAGGTGCTTGTCAGGCTGCGAACAACCCAAAGCCATTAGGGTTTAGCACAAGATAATAAAACCTGTACCCCTATTTTTAGACTATTCTTTCGGCCAACAGACCAGTGCTGCCATTTTGTCCTTTTTCCGGACAGATCTGTCCTTTTTTTAACGGCTTTATCCGGAAAAAATTTCAAACATCCCCTATCCGGAAATCTGTCCTTTTTTCAAAAATAAGGTTTTGAGTGTTATTTTTGCTAGTCGAAAGTGTATAAACCTGTTTTTCTGCCTTTCTAACCACCATTTTTATAGTTCGGCTCTTAAAATATAATTTTTTTTACAAATTATTAAAGAGACGTAAAGCAGTCGATGGATTTTCTTTATGGTATGATTTTTTCTGTAGCAAAAAAAAGAGGAAAACACTTTAAAAATTTCTCAATTTTTACTCTCTGCTTTTTTGTCAGAAAAAAATTTCAACGACTCTTATTCGGGTTTGACGCAGATTAAATTTTTTTGTATTACCAATATAGTTACTTGAAATGCTTTTATTATTTTAATAATTTTAGATTATTACGTATACGCACAAAAATTTACCATGGTAAAATGATCAAACAAAGAAGGTTGTGAGTCGGGAGCAGTAGATCATTACATAATCGAATTTTATTTAAAATCCATTTATACTAAGTAAATATAAAACCCATTGGTAAAAACAGAAAAATGGAGGCGCATTTACTTTTGTCCTTTTTTTTGTCCTTTTTTTAAATTTTTTGTCCTTTTTTTCCCTGTTTTTTGTGGCTTATCTGTCCTGTTTTTCAAGCTAAGCGATGGCAGCACTGCAACAGACCCACGCCCATTCATATGAATTCTCGTGGCTGGCACGTTTGGTCAAATAAATGAATTTAATGAATAAATCCATTAACACTAAATGCACAAATGAATACTTGTTGGAAATAGTAAAATTATTATATTTAAATAGGTAAGTAATAAGGAACTCTCTTATCCTTAAGCTCATAGATTCTATGCGAAAACACTTTCTTTTTGCAATTAGCATATCCAAAGTAAATTTAGCATTTTTCCTGCTTTGAATATTTAAAATAAATAATTTTTAATGCTACTCCAACAGTATTGTCATTGAACGAAGTATCCCTGCGAAAAGGTTAGGTTCATAACTCTGTTGTAAATGTACATAATCACCAAGCTTATGACCCATTAAAACTTGTTTTAACAACATAGTAATTCCAAAAGGAAAACATTGAAAAGCTACATAAAAGTGAGAGAACCAGGTAAAACCATATATCAACATTCTTGAGAATCTCACAGGGCATTGCCCATTCGTCGGATGAAAGAATAAACCATGCTAAACATTGATAAGCCATAAAACCAATTGGAGTCGCCGGACCACAGAAATTAGCAAATTAATCACGTGCCCTCAACTTTTTCTGCTCGCCCACGCCCGAATTTTTTCAGCGATATTTTTTTTTTTAATTTTTTGGTTTTCTATTTTGGCGCAATAGCATTTCCGTACACTTGGGGACACAGAATCTCGGCCCCGGGGGAAGTTGGTTTAGCTGGCTTAAAGAACTCGTCACCAAGTGCTCGGTTCTTTTCATTAACAACTCGATCATGATCAGCATCGAAAAGGCCGAGAGCCTGTTTAGAATTCTGGGGGAGATCGGAAACCTGATTGGCGTTTTAAAATGCCCTCGGCCCGTCCGCAGATTTATAAATTTTCGGGGTTTCTATTCTTGACTCTTTTTGCTGGTGTGTAAGGGGATTTGCATAAATATGCATGTGCTGCCAGCGAGCACTGGTTACCAACTTAATACTTTATTCCCGACCCAATAGAAGTCGCCACTTGGCCCTTATTCAATTTCGTCTAGTGAAAACCAGTCGGGCGACTCCATAAACCGGGGGGCAGCTCATTTAACACCCATCTAGGCAACGATATCAGTCAAGGCGAACAAAAATAAAATACTGCCCAGAGATATGCGTCATAAACTTAATCAAGAACTTTTTGTGGCCGACAGACAAGAGATGCGGTGATTAAACAGACATTGAATTCGAAGATCAAGGAAAAACGATTTAGGACCAGATCTGCAAATAGTTAAGATACCTTAGAGTTCGTTCTTGTTGGTAGAATATCTTCAAGTCAATACCCATCTATTTATCTTAAGATCAAGTTGTAGAAAATTATTCTTGGTCAGAACCAGTTTTTTGGCCAACACGAGACCAATGTTAAAGCTGAGCTCACGGGGTATAAATATAAACATTGGAATCCGAAAAGAATGAATTATATTCGCTTCCAGATTCCCATTTACATTTAACCTCGTGACCCTTGAATCGATGTGGGCAAGGTTATTGGTTCCCTATTATTTATATATCATAATCAAATCGATTCCTAGATGATTTGGAAATCCCCCGCCTCATTACACATTACGCAGCCGGCGGATTCGGCCAGACACTTCCGCCTCGAACTCTTCCGCATAGATGTAACAGTAAACAAGTTGCGGACCGGACCTCCTAAGAGTTCGAGCCTCACCCGCGGACCCAGCAATTAAAATATGTAAATGGAAACAAAGCCAAACAAAAAGGCCAATGCTGCGCGAAAAAACGACGCCAACAGAATCGAAGCTAACCTCGCGTTTGTCTTTGCTGCAAATGAAGAGATGTCGTTGAAGCCGCATTGGAGCGACGAAAGACCCGGCAGTACTTGGAATACCCTCTCTATAAGACTGAAGACTCTATAACCTCATTTTCCCTATACGGTTTTTAAATATTTATGTAGTCTTTTAAAAGTATTATCTAGTTTTTTGATATGGTATGATAATGTAACTGAAATTTACAATTTCTGAAGATTTCATATATTATACAGGAACACCTTAATACAATATCTTTAACAAGTATGTATATATTTTTAGATCTGATATTTAAAAATATTGTTTTTTAATTAGGTAACTGATAATACTTAAAAGTAAATGAAAATGCCAAAGAAATTATCAACCTAAAATGAAATTATTTATTTTCAAGATCAACCATAAACTATTTATAAAAATCATAACACCCCACCTCTTAGAGCAGTGAAAAAGTGAACCCCGAAATGGATTTGCTGTCTCGGTTTCGTCTTCAGCTGGCTGATTAAACATCAGGAAATACAAAATGCTAAGCAGGCAAAAGCAAATTGTAACAGGGCCCAAAGCAAACGAGTTCTCAGGCCAAAGGCAAAAGCTTAGACCGAAGCCGAAGCAATTGATAAGCGGCCAAAACTCGTTCGCATTTCGACCGTTTTCACGGGCCGAGGGTGAGAGGGTGGGGGAAGTAGAGGAGGGTTAAAGCCAAATAGCCCCATTGACTGATTATTGTTATTAATGCGAATGCGGCGGTGTCTTGCTGGTTTTTCGCCATTTGCATTGACATTGACTTTGACCGAGAAATTATAAATCGAAGCCAATGTGACGCATACGTGCGATGCCTCGTTGCGTTTATGCGGCGGTGTTGCTGGTGGTGGTTATATGCAAATGCAATATAAAGACTGCACTTTATTGCTTTTATTGACACTCTACAATGTTGGGGTGATTAGCATGCAGCCAAAGATTGCATTTATATTCTGTTACTCAAAGTTATGGGTTCGTAAGTGAAGAATATTCAGTGTACTTGAGCCCATAATTACTACTCTGGACACACTCACCTGATCACAGAGCCATTGAACCACCCACTAACCCACCATCAATCTTCCAACCCATCCACCCACCGCAGACATTCGACATTCAGTCATTGGGTCAAAGCCACCGATCGTTCAAGTTCAAGCCCCAAAGAGATTAGAAAAATTACTCAAGACTAGATCAAAAAACGACATTGACCGGCATGTCACGGCACCGGCACACAATCAAAAATAGAAAACTTTAGTGGCCATTAGCAGAGATGTCGGTTGGTCGCTCGGATTATTTGCAATTTTTAGCATGGCAAGGGGCAAAACTTCTGCCCATCCAAACCGATTCGATCCGATACGATACGATCCGTGCCGAGTGTCCGAGATCTTCGCATTTCGTTATTGTCTTCTATTTCCTGGTTGGATCCGCTTCGCTGCCGACGATTTGGCATTATCATGAATTAATTGTTGCATATTATAGCGACAAGCATTGACCTCAATAGAGAGATTTGATAAACACTACATACGTGAAGCAGAACGCGTAAGTAGATGCGAATTCGAAACTAATAACTTTTATTGGATTTCTACTCTAATGGATTCATATGTGCTCATTAGAAGCCGAGCCGGCAAACAAGACCAAAGTTTAGCTTCCTTAGCTGGAACCATCATTTCTACACAGAGCGCCGGGGTGTTGGGATACTTGCAAGTTGATGCTTAAGAAGCTTGACTGTGTAAACATCTATCCATCTTTTTATTCCTCTCTAAATACTTAAGGCAACAATTTTGTATACGATGATTCGACAAAAAGCATTACTAATGATGTGTTCCATTTAATGCCATATGTTAAAGCTCTAGTTAAATCTGAACCAATCGTTAAGAGCTTACTACAAATTTAGCATATAATTAAAAAATTTAATTATTCAAAAAAATATAATTTGGTACTCCCCTAAAAGAAATCGTGCTGTGCTTGTGGATTAACTGGAGATTATAATATTTTCCTCGTTCCTTGCTTCCCTTTTCCTTTTTTGGCTCATAGTTTTTTTTATTAAATGTTTTTTTGAACTGCTTTTTAATTTGGATTTTTTCTTAAAATATAGATATTTTAAAATTGAACAATCAAAAGTAGAATATTTAACTTTTACAATTAATATGGGCTTAATAAATATAAAAACGTTCGGTATTGAAAAACAGGACACCCAATCGGATATAACACAGATCTGTTCCTGATACTTAGGAAAATTGTTTCGATTTTCTTTGCTAATAAATTTAAAAATAAGGAACAACCTTGAAGTTCAAACTTTAAAAATTAAAAATCCGTTACTTTACGGTATTTTTAGAAAGCAACAGAGAATGTTTTGGTATATTAGCATGAGTTGCAACGGGCGGTATATTTCCACGGCCAGTCAGCGGTCACATTGTGCGTTATCTTCTTATTGGGATTGGAATTGGATCCACTTTCTTCGCAAAAAGCCCCATTGTTTGTGTTTCACTTGGCGCCACCCCCGCCGCCCACCGGATTTCAGAGCGGACATGGCAACGCAGCGGACGACCGCCTGCATTTAGTGACCAGCCAGCGACGAGCGATGACCGTTTGGGGCATAGAGGCCATCACACTGAACGGATCGGCGGCAAAGGAGAAGGGTGAAATTCGGGTGATTCCGGAGGCGGGAGCCATGAACTCCGTGGAGCGCTACCGGCAGGAGTGGCAGCTGCTGCTGGAGAATCTCGATGCGGAGCCGGAGAGCCTGCGGCACGCGGCCTTCGCCGGCGACCTCAAGATGTCCAAGTTCCGGAGCATTCACTGGGCCCTCCTGCTGCGCGTCCTCACCTCGGAGCACCGCAGCTGGGTCAGCCAGCGCCTCCAGCAGCGTGTGAGGTACGACAAGTTCCGGTCGGACTACGTACGCAATCCCCATCAACTGGCGGTGGATTGCAACGATGATCCGCTGTCGCAGTCCACGCAAAGCGTCTGGAATCAGTACTTCAGCGACCAGGAGCTGTTCGCCGTCATCCGGCAGGATGTGGTGCGCACCTTCCCGGGCGTCGACTTCTTCCGCAAGCCACTCGTGCAGAACGCCATGGTCAACATACTGTTCTACTACGCCCGCGAGCATCCGTACATGTGCTATCGCCAGGGAATGCACGAGATCCTGGCTCCCATCATCTTTGTGGTCTACAGCGATCACCAGTCGCTGCTGCACTTCAGCGAGCTGGCCAAGACGGACATCAATCCCACGCTGCTGGACGTGCTGGATCCCGCCTATCTGGAGGCGGATACCTAGTGAGTATTACTATATATTTGTAAGATCTACATATCAACGTATTTCCCAACAGCTCTTTGTTCTCCCGACTCATGGCCTCCGTGGAGTCATACTATCGCGTGTCGAATCTGGTCTCCACACCCGGTGGCCACATCGAGCAGCGGGCCGAGGTGCGTGGCAGTTTGCGGGTGCAGCAGCAACCAGAGCTTATCGCTACCCATTCCTCTTTTTTTAGAGCCCCGGGGACAATGAGACGCCGACGGAGGCGGAGGTTATCGGCCAGCTGAACTTCATACGGGACAAAATACTCGCCAAGCAGGACCAGCACTTGCATCACTATCTACAGAAGATGGAAATCCCGCTGCACATATTCGGCATGTAAGTTGGAAGTGGGAAATGGGGGGTTCCATTTGATGGGTACTTTTAGTTAGTATAATATTTCTTTCTATAGAAATTATCAGTATTTTGTTAATTAATTTGTATTGATATGAAAAGAGGAAATAAGATGACGAAAAGCTGACTCAATATTATTTTATCATAGTTATCTAGATAGTTATCAGATGATGTCATTCTCCAAATTTCAAGACCTACCCATTATAAATATTCAGCAGTTGATAGATAAAATTTATATGGGATTCCTTCTTTCACACACAATCTTTATTAGCAGAAATTTGTACCGAAATACTTACAAAAAATTTCACAATTAATTTTAAATAAGTACAGCTAGTAAAAGGGTTAAAAACTATATTTTTCTGAATTTAAATGTAAAATATTTCTTAAAATTAATTAATTAATCGCCTTTCTCTGCTTAGTCGATGGCTAAGGCTTCTCTTTGGAAGGGAGTTCATGCTACTGGACCTTTTGCTGCTGTGGGATGCCATCTTCGCGGACAGCGATCGCTTCGACCTGCCCAACTACATTCTGGTGGCTATGCTGGTCCACATCCGTGATAAGCGTGGGTATTCCCTTCTAGTGCTTCCCGCTCTGAATAGTCAATAATGTCGTAACGAATTCTGATTACAGTGCTACTTAGCGACTATACCACATCGTTGACCTATCTGATGCGCTATCCGGGCAATGTGGACGTTCATCTGGTGCTGCGACATGCCCTATTCATGCTCAATCCCAAGCAGTTTGACTATCCCCCGAATGCCTTCACCTGTGTGTCCTTCGCAAACAGCTCTGCGGGCAAGGAAGTGCCTCCTCCCGCGGGTCAACGCCCGCGCACCTCCTCGGAAACCTCATCGGGGACGAATAGTGGCAGCCAAATCGATCGGCAGATCACTTTCATGCAGGAGCGTAATGCAGCGAATTCCTCGGCTTTGGCCAAACTGCACGATACTCACCGCGTGGCCATGGATGGATATTTGGAGAACGTAAGTGTACTCGAATGGGAATTATTACTATATTATTATTATAACTGGATACTCTAGAGAAGAGATAGTTAATTAAGCAAAACAATCTTAACATACCAGCTATTAAATATAATCCTCAAATCGTAATTAAGATTCTTAAGAAACCATAATACAAGGTTTTATTCGGATTTATGTAACAAGAATTTGGTTAAGATTTAAATTAATTGTTCTATATCAACTACTAGAAATGATATTATATGTTCTTCCAGAGTCCTGAACTACTCCGATTGGAGCTGAAGAATGCGCAAACAGTAATTAAGATAGCGCGCAGCAAGCTGCAGAACTACCTGGGCACAGTGCGTCATCATGTGGGAAAGCAGGCGAATGGCAACGAGGAGCTCAGCCGGACTCTGGACGGGATCGAGGAACTTTGCAGCTTCCTGGACGTAAAGTTCATGTTTCCGCTGCACGCGCGATCGGCGCCCATCGACCAAGCTCTGGAGGCCAACGAGCAGAAACAGCTGAACACGATTGCGATACCGCCAAAGGCAACGCCCTCTGCTACTCCCGCGACTGCACCTGTTGCGCCACCTGCAGCTGGGGGCTATCAGTTGCCCGAGAACGCCTTCATGCACAGCTCCATGCGGCGCCTCCTCGGCGAACTGCGCGAGATCGAGCTGTCTACGATAACGAGCGACGAGAAGCCCGGAAATGCGGTGCTACAAAACGGATTGCCAGCTGCGGAGCCCCAACAGAGGCACCAAAACGAATTGAGCTGATCGAAAAGATGCTCTTCTAACGACTGAATTTGAATTTAGACTTAAATAGAGCAACCACAAAGTGGCTGAATCGGAATAATTGAAGAGTATCATTAAAAGACATACAGTTTATATATATTTGGGTAGGACTTGGATAAGCCTGTAAACCTTAAATCAATCCAATTTATAAAATGCTTAAAGAAAAAAAAAAAACCAAAATATTTTACTGGTGCACTGGATTGGTTCCGAAACAAAACGTGCCAGTTTCGGAATAAAACAGATTCGATTCGATTTCAGGGGTCAATGCAGAAATGTCGTGCTGATTGTATTGAAAACAATTCCTTTGTTATCGCGAATGAAATAATTATCTTGCTTGCAAGTATCCATCTTTAACATACAATATAACTGATTGAGGCGAGTTTAAATAATGACAAATAATGACAAAAACTATAACTAGGCATGATTCATATTTCTTATGCGCCTTATGGTCTACGGTTATGGTTCACCATCGACCGGAACGTTGTCATCTGACCACCGTTGCTGTTCGGACCACTCCGCATTATGGGTGTCGTTGTTATGTTTGCCGGCGGCTGATGCATGGGTGTCTTGGTAATAGTGATCATCTTGGAACTGCTGTTATTATTAACGCGTATCTGCCGGAGCATGGCTAGAGTATTTCCATTGGCCATAATATCCGCCTGTGGAGTGGATGGAGCTTCCGAGGGTCGCACGTTTCCGTTGGTGCGACTCTGTGTGGTTAGCTTGTCCAGCGGCACACAACGCACGGATTCCGTATCATAGCGGTTGGTCACCTGCACTTGGGAGGAGCTCAAAATGCGTCGTATATTTTCCGGCAGCTCTTTTTGATTTCCGTTGATGGTCACCGGGTTAGCGGATGGCTTCTTCTGTACGGCTTCC
This sequence comes from Drosophila takahashii, assembly GCF_030179915.1. Taxonomy (NCBI): domain Eukaryota; kingdom Metazoa; phylum Arthropoda; class Insecta; order Diptera; family Drosophilidae; genus Drosophila; species Drosophila takahashii. The sequence goes on from NC_091681.1 coordinate 23,613,776, forward strand.
ACTTCGTTGTTATTGTTTTGAACAGTGTTGTTGTCGTCGTCTTGAATGGTTATAACATTGGAATGCGAGTCTACCTCGGCGGCAGCAGGAAGAGCTGGAGGAATAACAGAGGCTGCCGAAGCAGGGGTAGGAGGACTTGTTGCAACTGCAGGAGTAGCTGGGGAAGCCGATGCGGAAGGTGCTACGACGGAAGGCGGAGTTACTTGAGCGGAATTCCTTTGCATGGCTCGCACTTCCAAGCCACAGACGAGCTGCATGATTTTGGCCTTGCCCTCTGCGGCCAAATCCGCGGGCAGGGACTTCATCGTAGGCGCAATGCTGTCGAAGAAGAGATCCAATACATGACGCGGCTCCGGCGGCTGGACAGCGGTCACCGCGACTGATGCCGGCGGCGCCTGCGCCGTGGAATCGCCTTGAGCGGCCGACTCCCGCTCCAGAGTTCGCAGGCGCGAGACAATGTCGAATGAGGAGCATATCATGTCCTTGGCCATGTCAATCTGGGAGCGCTCCTCGTGCCGCTTGCCCATGGAGTCGCGAAGGGCGCGTAGCAAGCGGCGAACCTCCATGGAGCGTCGCGAACGCTTCGCCGGGGGCTCCGCCGTGCTGCCATCGGATCTGGAGGGTCAGAAAGTTAGTATACCTCTGCCATACATATTTTACAGCAATACTCACCTAACGCTAATGTCGCCGTCGCTCTCCTTGTCCATTCCCGACTCCTGCCGCTCCGCCTCCACAGTGGAGGTGGTGGTGCTTACGGATGGAGCGTCCGCAGCAGCGGCGGCGGCTGCCCGATGCCGCTCCACATTCTCGGCATGCTTGCGCGAGGCGTCGTGTTGGCGCAGATAGAAGACCTTGATGGGCAGCCGGGTATCGCAAATGCGGCAGTGGCAGTGGTTCTCATCGTTGGCATCGGGATCCAACCAGTTGTACTTGGCCTGCAGCTCTGCCATGGCCGCCTTTTGTCTAGCCTCACCGCTGGCCAAAGCCGAGGCGGTGGCCACAACGGCGGAGATTTCGGGAGGGCTCTTAACCGCAGATGCTGCTGCTGGTAATGGTTTGCCATTATTGCGCTTCCGATCGATGCGCAGGCGAATGTGACGGGAAGTTCTCTGATGCTTGGAGGCCCACTTGGAGGAGGGCAGGTAGAGGGACGTCTCGCAGAGCTTGCACCAGGCGTAGTTGCCGCGCAGCTCGTTCTTTTTGTACGAGAGCCACGGGAAGCGGCCCTTCCACACCATCACCTTGCCCTTCATGGTGGCCGGAATGGGCTTGACGAACAGTTTGCCGGCGCGACGAGCCTTCTTTCGCGTCTGCACGGTGCCGGAGTCTGTGTTGCTCTCCGCATCCTCCTCCTCCTCCTCCTCTTCCTGCTCTTCCTCCTCCTCCTGCTCAACCACCTCTTCTTCCTCCTCCTCCTGCCGCTTGTTTCTAGTCTGCTTCATTGAGCCCTGCGGCTGCTTAGCCTGACGCGCCTTGAACTGCTTTATAAGCTTCACATGCCGGGCACTGTATTCATGGCGGGCTTTCGCCGATTCGTTGTGGAAGCGTACGCGGCAGAATTTGCAGATCTGTGTCTTGCGATCCTTGGAATAGCAAAGCCACGGGTAAAAGCGCACACCGGCGCGTGCCTTGGCCTTTCTGGGCTCAATGGCGGCCTTGGCAGCAAAGCTAGAAATAGTTGTAATAATAATATTAGAAAGAGTAACTAAGAAAGTTTTATAAACAATGGTTATACCCCTTTCCGCCTTTCTGTGTCTCCGACCAATTGTCATCGTCATTATCCTCGCTGCCCTCGCTCTCCGATCGAGCCTCTGATTGGGCTGCCTCACTGGCGGGCACTTCCTCCGCCTCCGCAGCTTCCTCGGCTTCGCCTGCATCTTCGTTTTCCTTTTCCTCAGCCAATCCAGCTTCAATCGCTGCCTTTGCGGCGGCCACTGCCGACGTATGCTTTTCGGACTTCTCGTGGTTCTTGCGTTTAATCTCCGAGTTGCCGTACATGAAGCGCTTGCGACAGACGCTGCAGTAGCCAATACTGGGGTCATCTGGATCGGCGATCAACCAGGGATGCAGCTCGGCAAACACAGACCAAACGCCGCGGATATCTTGGGACCTAAAATCGGAATTTGAGAGGATTAAAATGATAGTTTTTCCTTATCTAGCAGCACAATACGCACCCCTTTTCGGCGGGCGACACAAGTTTCTGGCAATGCAGCCTGGTTTTGCAGTGTCTAAGAAAACTGGTGATCGCCATTGTGCAATCACAAAGCGTGCAGCGGCACTGCTGTGGATTTGTGTCCGGAATCAGCTCACACCACTTGCTGGGATCCTCGTCCTTGTTTAACTCGCCGTTCATCATCACCACGGCGGTGTCCTGCGTCTCCTCCGTCTCCGCCTCTTGCTCAGATTCCTTCTCCTTCTCTGGCTCGCCCTCGTCTTCGACTCCGGTGCTCGTGCTCTTGCTCCTCTTCCGCTTGCGACTGGGCTTATCGGATTCCTGGTTGCGCAGCGCCTCCAGATGACCCTTGGTGGTCTCGTGCCGCTTGCGCAGATAGACAAACTCCACGTTCATGCGCACGTTGCAGACGCGACATGTGCCGATGGTTCCGGTGGGCTGGGCGCGCTCCAGCCAAGGATGCCAGCGCAGCCAGCGCAACCAGTTGAAGTTGTTGAAGGCCTCGGTCTCGGAGGCCCGCTTCTGCTTCATGGCGGCCACATAGCTCTTGGTGCCGAACTCGTGTTTCACCTCGTTGTCACTGGTTCTACGGAAAATGTTTTAAATTATAATTAGGGAATGGACTAATGGAATTTTTCGGAATATTGCAAGGGATTTTTAGCTGTTTTGTTAAGAGATATTTCCCATTTTCAAAGAATGCAATATTCTTGTAAATGACTATCAATTAACTTTGATTAACTGACTAATGACTACTAGAATATCTTACTGCAGCTTGTGTTAAACAAATGGGACACGTAGACTAATTAATGTTCGACTGAATGAAATTAATGGTACTACGCCTTTATTTTAATTCGCATTTAATCTGATAAGAAACTCTTTAAATGCTTTTCAGAGTAACTCATTTCAACTGTAATTGATTGAAGCACAATTTCTCTATTTTTAATGAGCAGTATTTTTAATGTTGGACTTTTAATCAATTACAAGGGGAGTTCAAGAGTTCAGCTGGTACTTTTGTTTGTATGACCATTTCCAAAAGTGTGTAAGAAATTAAGTGTGGGGCACTTGACATTTCGAGATTTTTAAGTGCATTTTGTTAGAACTGCTTGAAATAGAAGTCGGATATGGAAAATATAAATTTTCTTAGTTTTTTTTTCAAGTTTTAAGGCTCAGATGACACATTCAATTTTTAGCGACAATTTATTGTGACAATTTTTCATTTGTGTGATTTTAAAGAAGTGCAAGCGAGTCAGGATTAATATAATATCGGGCCTTTGTTATTGGTGTAAGTGGTAGAGCAGTCAAAAATATTCGATTCTTTCTCGCGCTTGCTTAAAGTCCCATTAAAGAAAAATTGCTACAATAAATTGACGTTACAAATTGAATGTGCCATCTGATCCTAAATGAACCAAGAAATAATTAGCTATAGGCTTTTCAGCAATACGATAATCAACAGGGGTTTTTTTTTTATTTTAAACTAATACTTTTAAAAAATTAAAAAAAAAAGGAATAATACGGGATAATAATCCAAAGAGCTAGTACTTACGCTCCCCTCGTCTGCTCCTCGCTCCTCTTGAAGGCCAAGTAGTTGGCCTCGCGTTCCTGGTGATAGAGCGACATGTTGTGCTGGTTGATGTGCCTGGAGCGGTTGTTCACGTTGATGTTCATGTTGCAGTACAGGCAGAAGGCTAAGGTGCCGTCGGAGGCCTCGTGGAGGATCCAGGGCCACCGCTTCATCCAGATGAGCCAGCGCTGCGAGCGGGGCATCTGGCGGCGGGATGCGTTGTTGCCGCCATTGCTGCTCTCGCTGAAGTCGTCGTCCTCGTCCTGGCTGTCGGCCGCCTCCTGGCTGTCGATCCGCTCCAGCAGGCCCATGGGATCGTGGTACGAGTGGTTGCTCTCGCCGTCGCTCGAAGGCTCGGTTTTGGTGGACATGGTGTCGGGCTCACGGTCCGGATCCTCCAGCAGCGGATCCTCGCTGGCCGGCTTGTCATCTGGATTATTCAAAGCCGACTGCAGTTCCGCCACTGCGCCAGCATGATCATCGTCCACATCCACATCCACATCCTCAATGCCCGCATCATCCGGCAGCGGCTGCTCGTCCTCGTCCACCTCCATCACCGCGTCGCCCTCGTCGTCGTCCACCAGGATGACCATGGGATCCTCCGGCTCCTCGACAGGATCCACCGCCACCACCGCACCGCCCTCCACGTCCATGATTTTCAGCTCGTGCGTCGCCGACGCCAGCGTTTCGGAATTCGCAGACGCCATTTTGAGACCGGCGTCCCCTGAACCCACCGAGTTTTTCGCCTGCCCGCCGTTCTCCTGATCCATCGCCAGGTGCTCCAGGTCGCTGGTTATCCAGGCACTTTGCTCTCTGCTTTGCCAGCCGTCTCGCAATCACAGCATGCGTTGAAAACTTAAACAAATGGCGAAAATTGCAAGCGAAACTCGAGTGCAATTTTTTAAGTCGCTGTCGAGTATGACCGTTTCGCCGCATTAAACCGGCGGGCTGCGAACCGAATACTAAAAGTGAAAGGAAAATACCAAAGATGCAATGGTGGCTTCCCACTGATCATGATCGAAAGTGATCGTCACACTGTGGCAGCATTTTGAAAACTGGTGATCATTTGCATTTTTAAAATCAAAACCGTTTTGCTGAAGTCGAAAAATATATAGAAAAAGAAAATCAAAATTCTTTAAGTTTAAGTGACAATATAGGACGAAATATAAGTTACTTTAGTTTTTCACACATTTTAAATTGCTCATTTAAAGTTTACTTTAGACTTTTATTTTCCTAAACTTAAATAAAAGGCGGCTTAGTTCAAGAACATTTAAATAAATTAATTGGATGACAGCTCTAAACAAATGCCGTTTTAACTTACTTTAAGTGACAATATATTACATCATATATTTTATTCTAGCTTTTAATCACACTTTTTAAATTGCTCATTTAAAATCTACTTTTGACTTTAATTTATCTAAACTTAAATAAACAAAGGTTTAATTCAAGAGCATTTAAATAAATTAGCTTAACAACCCTAAGCAAATCGCGCTTTGTGATATTTCCTATAGAACCGCAACACGGTCATATCATTTTGATTTTGTTTATATTTTGGAAAATAACTTCCGAAATGTCTAACCTCCAGCTAACTCAGGAAAAACTGTGAGTATTTTGATTCCCCTAAGCAGGAACTATAGCTCACAGACTCTATATCCCACCAGAGATGCCCTACGCTCCGAATACAGGCCACGCCGGCCGTGCGCCCTGCTGAAATACCCGCGACCCAAGACGAAGCCCGAGTACCAGGCGATTTACCCCTGGCTGCTCCCGGATGAAACGGATCCGCACTTCGTCTTCTGCGCCGTCTGCGAGTGCAGGCTCAGCTGCAAGAGATCGGATCTGGGGAAGCACGAGGGCAGCATCAAGCACTCGGAAAATGCCCAGCGAAAAGCATTGCCGGTAAAAGAAAACCATCCGGAGGCGGAAGGCCTTGGATCCGGCGTGATGAAGTGGGAGTACAACGAGGACGAGGAGGGTCTGCTACCATATAGTGCAGATGCCCCAGACGACGAGACGGAGGAGGAGGAGGGCGAGCCGGACGAAACCGAGGCGGATTGCGAGGACGACGAGGAGCAGCAGCCTCAGGAACTGGAGGCCCACAACGATCTCGAAACGCAGCCGCCCGCCATCAAGCAGCAGCGTCGCATCTCGGAGACGGACTCACAGCATTCCGGCATGCTGGACTATCTGCCGCTCCATGTGACCATCAACGAGTTGCCTGCGAGTGTTCCGTCCACTGTCGCCTATCCCACCTCTTCCACGGCAACAACAGCGGCCACGCCCTGCAGGATTACCATTAAAAAAGTGCCCGCGCCCAGTACTCCGCCCAATGCGATTTGCCAGGCCCAGGAGATCAGTTCCAAGGCCACCATTACGCCGATACACACCACGCCCTCCTACGCCGCCCGGCAGCTGCAATCCTATCAGCTGCAGCAGGTGTCGCCCATAACGCCACCGCGCGACTCCCTCGAACTCTTCTTCGACAGCATTTGCGCCACCGTCAAGAGTCTGCCGCCCAAACTGGCCACCGAGGGCAAGATCCGGGTGATGCAGCTCATCGGGGAGCTGGAACTGCGCGCCCTCGGCGAGCAGGAGGCATCTTCTCAGGCCGCCGGACATCAGGGTCTCGATCTCGCCGGAAGCTCGCCGTCCGGAGCAGCCGAAGCGCCGGGCAGTGGTCAGCAGAACGCCACGGTGGCCTCCACCACCAAATGAACTTAACAAAACCGGAAAGCGGTTTCAAAACCAGGCTCAAGTTGGCGAGCTAGAATTTCTAGTGCTTTCATTTTGAAATTTTGTTAACTGATTTTCTTGAATAAAGTTATTTATTAGTTGTTGTATGTTTCGATTCCCTTTAATTGTTGAGATATATAAGTCTGATAATGGCAAATTTTAAAACTTTTTTATATATCAGAAACTCAATTAGCTGCCCTGTAATCAATCCATGTAGAACATTAATTGAATGATGGTAGTAATAATAATTTTGGTCGACCATATCTTTTTAAATTTATCATAAGGGAACTCACTAGCCCTGATAAGGTAATACAAATTATCTTTGTCTCAAACAAATAAAAAGTTAGATAATAAGTTTATCGCATGATTTTTATGTACGTTCCCGCTTTATCAAAGGAATTTCCCAATAGTACAATTTTAAGAAATGCACTACAGAGGATTTATAAATATCAGTTAATAAATCTTTATTTGTAAAAATGTAAAAGTGATCGAAATAAAAAAGTGTTATAAGTAAGGCACTTAGTTAATTAATATGCAGAAAGCGTCCCTCTTAGAAGGCAGGTTTTCCCTCCAGCATGGCTTTTCCGCAGTAGAACGGAAATTGCACTCCCTGGAGTAGAATATCCGCTATGCCCTGCAAGTAATAACGAAACGAATCGGTTAGTTTTTCTAGGGAGTGGGTGCGAGTTGGCCTGAAATCAGGGCCAGATATCGGTGTTGCCCATAAGCCCCGCTAGTGGGTGTGATAAGTCCGCGAAATGACTAATTGGTTAAAAATCTGAACGGTCCGATAACGAAAGTGCCTCATGCAACTTACTGGTAAAACTTGACTCACACCCCAAATGAAGGCAATCATATAACCACTTACCGTAAGGGCGGGAATGCAGGAGGCAAATGCGTAGACCCAAATGTAGCAGAAGGCGCAGAAGAATGCCACGAAGAAAGAGACGAACCAGAAGACCAGCAGCCAGAAGATGAACCACAGTGGATTGGGCATCGTGATGAGTGGTGTTGTTTGTTCAGAGTTATTTCAGCTGTGCGATAAGATAAATAAAAGCGATCTTATTTAGTGGGTGGGCTAAGAAACGAAGCTTATCAGGCGCCATCTACATGGAGCGGATCTCATTAAAATTTCAAGATATTAGAACACGCTCGTATTGAACAATTTTTTTTTTAAATTACGCTGATTCCCTCTTAAAAACACATGTCGCAAATTAAAGTAATATAATACGCGTACGCTCCCTAAAAGTAACCAAACAAAACATACCAGATAAGGGATATTCATATTAGCACATGTCCAAAATAAAACTAATTTAATTAAAAGCGGTTAAAATACGTCACTGTTTTTTTAAGCTTATTTTTTATCACTCTATCAGTGTCCCAATTTAAGATAGCGAATGTCATAACCATTCGGGCAAGTAAATCCTTCAATAAACCCCATTTGTGGCTGAATACTCAACTCATTTATAAATAGTTTTTAGTCATAGATATGCAATTTATAATTATACTAACTCAAGGTTTGAACAAATGTGCCAAAGCTTAATTTAACAATAAAACAGTATTTTGTATTTAAGCAATGTCTTTCGGTATTCTAAAATTTTAAAATATTTAGCTTTCTCCAACAAATAATACGTAACTTTCGTTAAATATTACTAAAATATGCATTTTTTCAGGTTTTTCCATAGCAACTGCATTTGAATGGCTTTCTTCTGCATTTAGATTTCACTTTTGAGTCGTGACAAACATGCAAACGACCGATTTGGGTTGGTTTTCAAACTGATTTTAGAAACACTGACGTCAGAACTGATTGTGCCCAAAAAAAGGCACCTGGCGAAGTGTAAGGCCAAGACCTCGACCGCCGATCTCGTACCGAATTCCATGATCAAGTGCTGATTACAGTCGCCTCAAAACAAATGTCGTCATTATGCAAATTCCTAAAAAGTACTACTTTGATGGGTGTGTCGCCTTAAGTCATCCCCCGTCTTAAGTCATCATAAAAACAATTGCAGATCGCCGACAAACCGGTTGGCACAATTAACACTCGGTGAAATTCAGATTAATTAGACCAGCCGAATCTGAAGTATGTGCCAATTAATAGGCGTACGCCAAAAACTACGCGTACATAAATACTTTATAAATACTTTTTACCGCGCACCCACGTACGATTGAAAACAACTTAACAGCAGAATGCCAGAGAGCCAAAGCAAACAATAACAAACCAAGTAGTAGTAGATGCGATCGGAGGTCGACGTCCGGGGGATTCGAGAATGGATGGAAGAATGAGGATCGCAAACCGGCGCAACAAGTTGCATGCCCACTACAAACAGGGTTGTCACCGGTCTCTCCCGATGCAGAATTTCGACTAAAAGCTTTGGTAAACAGCTTTTGCTTGCGTGGGCTGATTCTATAGTTTCAAAAATGGTACTTTTAATTTTATAAATTTAAATTTTAAAGATAATTTTAGTTTAATATATATTTAGAAAATAAAATAATAATAAAATGAGGCTAAATATGTTTTAAATAACTATACTATAATTAAAATTATAACTATAATAATAAATCACTAATAGCTTATAATTATAATACTTTTTTAGTATTTAAACACATTTTAAGCTTTGTTTATATATTTCTGTCTTAACATAACACACTATATGAAAAACAACATAAATAAATTATTATTATTTTGAGTTGTATTTTAAAATAGTCCCTAAGCGTTATTGTTGATCAAATAGAAACTTTTACAAGTCAAGTGATATTTATGGCATTTTATATTCTGTCTGAACTTGAATGACTTATTTATGTCTTTTGATACGCCCCGTGTTAGTTTGTCTTATTTATAATTTTTGGTATTTCAACTTTATGTGTGAATAAATGGAAAAAAGAAAAAGAAATAGACTGTTAAAGTATGTGAAATACAGTTGCCAATACCCTTATCACCAGAATTTATCAGTCAAATGTTTGGCCATTCCGTTTATGCCTTTTAGCGCTTATCTTAGCCAGTGCCGCATTCCGTTTCCCGGCCAGCCATCAATCGAAGCTAAGAATAAAAACTTGGCCAACCTCAGCTTCGTTTTGGGAAAGCTCTTCGTGCCGCAAGAGGAATTTCCACCAGACCAGCCGAAAATGGTAAACTGTTATACCCCCTCGTTACTACCAACAACTGTGTGCACACAGCTGAAGGCTAAAAGCTTTATGCGGCTGCTTGTCAATGTTTTCATATCAAATTTCCTATAATATGTAGACCCTCCTTCCATTTCCACTCGTACAGCAGTGTGTGTGTGAGCGTGGCCAAAAAGTTTTTCATCCCGGACGCCGACGCCGCATTTTGCAGCTGTTGTTGTGGTCGGCTGCTGTTTTCTCCGATTCTCCGCATTCTGTTGCGAGTCGTCGGTCACGCTGGTTCCGATTTTCTTCCGGTTGAGAACGAAGGAAAATATGTAAAGAAAAAATATATATACCTAAAATTAATAAATAAGCTTAATACATTTGAAAATACAATATACCCCAAACTGGAATCGGTTTTAAAAGAGTTTTCAAATCTTTGCCAAAATATGTAGCATACTGTTTGCTACACAGCAAATCAGCTGTGTGTGAGAGAGGAAAAGAGAGAGCTGGCTGTGTGTGTGTGTGTGTAATACGGACTTGAAACGCGTGCGATCGATTTTCGGTTGTTTCATAAAAACAAACCAAAACAATTTTTGAAAAAAAAAAATAGAAAACAAAAAATAATCTTTGGAACTTATTAACCACTAATTAGCAATTAAGAACAACAACATTTTCCAAATTAAGAGCTTGTCAAATAAACAAACAAAGCGGCCACTTGAGATAATGAAATTTTGTACGGTTCGCCAGAGCAACAACAAATGCGGCAAAGTGTCGCAGGCCAAAGTTTTCGATTTTGATTGCGAACAAAAACAAGCTAAAGCTTCGGGCCAAAAATAAAGAGAGAGAGAGGGTATAACAGTCGCTCGAAAGCTGCGAGAGAAAGCGTGGCAGTCCCGCTATTTTGGCGAGCGGGCGAGAGCGGAAAAGCCTTGTCCGTTTTTCCGCGCTTAGCCCGTGTTTGTGTGTGTGTCGGTGTGCCTGTGTTTTTCGAACAGTTTAAAGTACGCATTGCGATGCCTTCTGGCTTCAGTTTAGCTAGAGACATCGTCGTGTTTTGAGCGGCCGACACATTTTCCGAGCCCAGCGGATCGAGCGGTCTACGCCACACACTAGTTTTCAATTCAGTGCGCAAAATAAACCAAAAAGAAACACAGGAAAAACAGCTAGAAAAGGCAAGATAAAGAGGAGACAACCGCACAAAGTAAACCCAAAGGCAGACTATTCATTTTCAAAAGGAAAACCCCCGTCTCTCTCTGTTTTTCAAGCCAGCTCTTTCAAACAAACACACACATACAGTGGCTTGCATATGGCATAACATGGCCAGAAAAGGATATTCATTAGCCCGAATTAGTGTGTGATAAAGTGAAGTTTTGGTGCGAAAGTCCGGTATTCAATGCAATCAGTCCCTCAGTTTATTTACAGTTTGGAAAATTAGTAAATCGGAGATACGGAGAAGTTTTCAAAACAACATACATAAAGAGAGACATGAAGTGAGCGGCCGAAGGCAGAACTTTTAGAACACAAAAGGTGAGTCTTTAATCTCTACAGAAAATAATGATAATTTGCATTCGACTTTCTCATAAATAGTCAAACTTTTCAAACAGCAATCAGTGTAAATTTAAAAATGTTTAAAGACTATAAGATATTGATTAATTACCTCTCCACCTCTTGACGTATGTATTATGAAGTCTAAATTTACTTTATTTTAATAGCCCCCTTTGTTGTTAGAATTTAATACATTTTGTGTACAAACAATTATAATAAGTAAATGTTTTTTTCATAAGTCATATACAAAATTGTTGCCTTCCCTTAGAAGTATTGTTTTGGTTGTGGAATTTCTTGTTCGATTTTAGCATTTAACGATTTTTGATGAGCTCCGTGATCCGTGAAGTCTTCAGCACACACACAAAAAGAGGGAGAGAGATGGAGGGGTTGGGGATACAACGGGATACCAGGGAAATGGGAGAGAGTCTTACAAATTCATAATTTGTCTGTTTACATACGAGGACCTGGTCACTGGTATTGGTGGTTTATCGAGTCGGGCTGCCTCAATGTCCGCCCGCTTGTACCACCCCGCCCCTTTCATCCCTCCACCCCGCACGTTTCCCAGAACGAAAGCGAAATTATTTTTTTTGTTTGGTTTTTTTTTTTTGGGGGCACGTAGGCTCTATAACTTCCGCTCGGTCGGCTCACGCGCACACCTGTACCCACTCTCATACAGAAACTTATACACACTTTTTGGCAACTCACATCGAGGGCGAGCACATTTAAAATTCTGATGAAAAGACACTTTTACTTTATTCTTTCACTCGACGCCACACGGAGAAAAATTCATAAAATGTCATATACATTTCGTCGGAAAAGTTCTTATTGCTATTTATATAGCCATGTCTTTAAGACTAGTACGGTTTGGTATTCCAAAAAAACGTTTTGGAAACTATTAAGACACCATTCAGATTAAAAATATTCTTGATATAAATATTTGCTAAGTAGATAGATATCAGTTTTAAACGTGTTTTAAAGTTATGTGGTAATATTAAAGTTGAATTTTATGATTATAACATTTCTGTTCTCAGTGTTACTTTGGCACCGGTTTTTTCATTTTTTTCGATTGTTGTGTGCCCGAGTGCGTGAGTGCGCTTAATTCGTGTGTGTGTGTAAATATTTTGCTTGATTCGCCGACGCACACACTCTCGCATTCCCTCCCAGTCGCCCACATGTCGCTTAATTCAACTGTCGATTTATCACACTTAACCCAAACACACGCCGTGCACTATACACTACATACTGCCGTATACTATCCACCATAATCCGCACATATCATGCAGCATCATCATCATCATCCCATGATCATCGCGTCGTCATCAACCGGCGGCTTATTAGGTACAAACGCTGATTAGTTGTCCAGATTCATGCGATTGCGTGCTGGGCTCAGTTTAGTTTCTGTCCTATTCCGTATATTTGTTTGTGTCTTTTTTTGGCTGGGGAACTATTTACATACCGCCATCAGATACATTTATATCCACGTATCCATGGGATGGCGCAAATGCGACTAACTAGCTTGCTGTGGGTGTCTGATTCGGTTATGGTTCCTTTTTTATGGGTCTGTGAACTGCATTCTTGATTGAGATTTATGTTGCATATATGCGCTTTTATTACAAAATTATTATACATTTTGTTACACGTTTTTTGTTCCCAATCTACACGAATGTTAATCCGTTTGGGTTGTAAGTTTAATCAAATACTTTTTGGTTTTTCGGTGTTTTAGTACCCCGTAAAACATACATTTTATTACACTATTTTTCGTACAGAGCCAAGCGAAATGTTTGTACCTATATTTTTTATAAACGAATCAAATGAAAATATTGTGTTATTTTCCTTTGTGATTATTACATCAATTTACAAATATTTTACTGAAAATATACAACGAGTTTTATCCATTTTTCCTAGTGAAGTCTGTAAAACTTTTAAATTGTGTCTTGCTTTTACCTGGTAATCCGAGTAAAGTTAACTTTATTTCTTTATATCATGGCTGATATACAATAAATAGATAAATGTCATTTTATTTATAGTAAAGAGAAAGAAAGAATGAATTATATTAAACTTTGGTGAATGCATTTTTTCATGATGTGATTAATTCCGGGCAAACACTTTCCAATACGCAATCAACCATTGCTTGACAATTCAAAAAACGCATTCAAATGCCATTAATTCAATTTGTCATTTGTTTGCCTTCAGGAATTAAATATAATTGGATGCCGCTGCTGCGGACTTCCGTTTATCAGTGGTTTATCCATTATCCAACCGAATCCATCAATTCGACGCACAATGCTCCCCACAAACTGAAAACTGCCTGCAATTGCCCCATCTCTCTTTTCCGCCGGGGGAAAGTGCAATTTCCCAGTGCCTAGCACTGAAACTCTGGCATGAGATGTTCAAGTTAATTGAATCAGTTGCAAAAAAATGATTAAATCACAAAGGCAACCGCCGGGCGTGGGAACTCCGACTCGTTGCTTTGTGTCGAAATAAAATTCAGAGGGCTTTGCAAACATAAAGGCCGAGCACAAAACACCAAACACACGGCAAACAGGACTCACACACAAAAAGCGAACAAAGAAAAGGTGCAAGGCTTAAAGCGTGAAACACTTGAGAATTGTTTTACACTTTTCCGTTTGCGTTCGGATTTTCCACTCCACTTTTTTTGTTTTTCCTGAATTTTTCCTCATATATTTTCAAATAATTCGCTGAAAGCCAAAAGGCAGCCAGCAACCGAGGAATTGGAGTTTCTCTGCAGCCCGTGGGGAGTGCAACGCTTTTCCACTTTGCTCCTTCTGCATTTCACGGAGAATCGACAAACTCATAAAAGTCTTGTTCTCGTGTTCCAAGCGGGTAACACGCGAAAATATGCAAATAAAATTCCATAAAACAATGCGAAGGACAAACAAACAGGCGAGCATAAAAAGCCAGCAATAAAATTGAAACAAAGGGGACAGTTTTATACCCTCGGCTAATATGAATATTGAATGTCGAGCTAAGAGAAGACCCAAGAAAAAGTTTTTTATTCTAACGAAAGTCCTGTTGACTTAAGATACTGGAGACATAAAGTTCTAGAAATTCATTTTTGTGAATTTAATAAACCTCTGAAATTAAAATTGACTCTGGTCAATACCCAGTTCATACCCAGTAATAAATAACATTTTTGTTCATAAATACTTAAAAAAATCTTTAATATTTTTAACAGTGAATTATTTTACATTTTATGATAACGGATGTTTTTAGTTGGTTTGGTTTTGATGACTTTATTTGTTTTGATCGGAATTATATGAATATAAAACATTAATAGTATGTAAACAAGTTTAAAAATTATACAAATCGAGTTGTATAATCAGTTTCAAAGTGTTTATATTCCAACCCAGCTATATCAAAACTGTATATAACCCATACAACGCTGGTAATCCATGGAGGAGTGTGTCTGGACTCGCACGAAGACAAGCACTTGGTAAATGGGTCGTAGCTCGTCCGTTGGAGCAGCATTAAAACGCAATTTTATTGCATATCCTCGCGGGCTTTGGGCAGGCCATCATTGTCTTAAGGGTCCGGCGATGACAGACCAGCTACAGCTACGGCTACCAAATTGAACTTAACCGAACTGAGCCAAACCAAAACTCACGCAACACAAGCGAAAAAAAAAAGAAAGCAGAAAACAGACTGAGAGCCGCAGACAAAAGACACAAACAGAAACACAGGGAATTGTTTAACATTAGTTTTATGCGATCCTTTTATTTGTCTGTGCTTTAGCTACTTTTATGGGTTTTCCTGTGGTCTTGGCTTCTGAATGTTGGTGTTTCCCTCTTGGCCATTGCCCGGCGATAATAGCGCGATTTGTTGTCTGCTGCAGTCTCATTAGATTTTAGAACTAGAATCAGTTGCAGCAACATGGCATTGTACAAAGCGATAAGAAATATGTATTTGAATTTCTCTTTAATTTTCACTTTGATTTTAAAAGAATTTACAGTCTTTATTATTAACTTGACTTTATTCTTTTTAAAAGAACATTAGTTTTTTTAAATAAATTTTTTAAAAATCATAAATATTAATTTTAAGACTTTTTTAAAACCCAGATCATTAGTTAACCGCACAAATAATTACTTCCAATAATCAATATTGAGAAAATAGTTTTATAATTGTCATTAAAAGACAGCTAGTTGCCGCTGGATAGCAAAGTTTAAAGTATTTTTATAGCCCGATGTAGTGAAATGCGCATCAGGGCACGGGACTATAAGCTCTTTTTTCTACGCCATTTTTACAGGCAGATAATCACTTATAAGCATACACACACACGCTTTGAGACCGTGACGTGTACTAGGAATAAGCCGCTTGATGTGTGTGTCTGTCTGCGTTAGCCAGCGTGTGTGTGTGGGCCCTGCTGCTCTGGGCATTAAAAGTAACCCAGGGTAAAATAAAAGCAAGTGCCAAGTGTGGCGCATGTGCCACTCAAAGGCAAACAAATGCGAAGTTCTGCTGTTTCTTGGGGAATACGCGGCGTATGCGCGATTTTAGTGTGATTGTATTCGCCCGGCTTTGCCCGTAAATCGCTCACCGAGGTTTTTGCTGTTCTAATCGCCGGTGCTACCAGCTTTGGCTTTGCTTTAACACGCTCAGATTAAAGTTGAATTGCATTAGCGATTTGAAATGTCGTCGCAGTACTTGTATTTTCCATCCATTCCATTATAATAAATATTTATTTAAGATCTTTTAAAGGTAATTTTACAAAGTTACTTTAATAGATTTATTTATTTAATTTGTATTTCTTTCTCAAAAATGGAAAAAAAATCATATAAAAAAAACCATGATATTGCATTTTTAACTTAATTTAGTTGGTAAACTTTTTGCCACACAAATAAATTTCTTTCCTTTTATGATAAATCAAATTAATTTAATCAATACCCAAAGCCGTTATTTTAGTTGAACTTTTTATCAAACGCATCAAAGGCAAATAATAAAATGAATTAAAACGTTAAACCGTAATCAAGTTTTAATCATAATTAATGGGCTGACTGCATATTTGACTTAAATCAGGAAACCAATATATATTAATTTGATTTTTTTCTACTGCTAAGTGCATGTACATATTTGTGTACTTAGCAGAAAATATAATTTTTTAATCAACCTTAATTGCATGAGCCAGACTAATTGACAAGCGTCGAGTCAACATAAATGTTAAATAACTATGTAATTATTGTAACAAATTGCAAATTATTGATGCGTCGCCCAATTAAAATTCAATTTAATTTGCGCTTAATTTTTCGCATATTGTTTTTGCTGTTGCTGTCGTGTGATTGCTGTAATTGTGGCTGTGGCTGCAATTTGGCTGATATGCCACAAATTGAATAACTCAGGCAAGTGCACACGCCCAATATGCCATATAATACGGTCGGTCCCCGGGCCTCAGTTCCACTTTCTATTCCCCGACAGCCGTTGCTCTGATTATTGTAATAAGCAGCCCAATTAAAACTCTTACGCTCTTATGAGCATAATTATCGGGGGAACAGCAACAACAGGGTCTGTTATCATCGCAGGCATCAATATTGATTGTTGACTCTTATGTCTCTGTTTTTGTTGGCTCGCTGGGGCGTGTTGTTGATGGATGCACCGATTGCATTATATGGCCTGAATGGCGCAAATTGAGTCAAAGTTGTGGCAGGACGGTTCACGTTGCACAGGGCGTATGGGCAACGTATTCACTACGTATTCCGGATGCTCATGACGTTTCTTGCGATTAATTAACCCGCCTCAGGTAGATGGCTATTCTACTGGGTCTCTCGTTCGGGATTTTGTGCTCAGGAAATACCTGTACATACGTATATATACATCTGCAGGCCTTAATGGCCGTGACGTCACTGGCCAGGCTTTCGCATTGTGTACTCGGTTGGATATGGATGGCAGATGATGGCAGGGCAGATGGATGGTTGCCCTTTGCCAGCGGCGCCCCAAAGGCGAACGCTTTTATTTCTTGCGTCATTTCATATGAAAGCAGCACTCACATTTGACATTTTACAGCATCATCAGTTGAAAAGGGACAAAAGGATCGCCAAAGGACCGGCCATCAGGGATTGGATGTTGAGTATTCATAATCATTCAGGCCAGAGAGCGTCCTCGTGGCGTATACTTCATATTCAACACGATTATTGATATTTTATTAAAGCGTGCGTTTTAGCAGGGCTGAAATATTGCATACAAATGTCGATTAATTGTTAAATTTATTTTTTCTATTTCTGATGATAGTTTATAAAATATTATGAGCGTAAACATATAAAATATTGGTTTCGCTCGCTTCAAATTATTTATCTTCTAGTTGCCCTCTTTAAAATTCCATTACCAAATCGTATTTCATCTGCCGGTGGCACTTCATCTCTTTGCGTTCCACTTCTTTGGAGGGTTTTGCATTCTCTCTAGGTTAACGACTCCATATATTTCATAACCAAGTGCAAGCTGAAAAACACATAAATATGGAGCGAAACTGCCATAAATTCGAGTCGAGACCTGCGGTGCACGTTTTTGGGTCGTGTGCCGAGTACGTGTCCCGGGGACTCCCCAACTCGCTCAGGTTACTTAATATACAACTTTTGCCCCAAAAACACACACACACTCGCACTCGCAGACATGTCCTGTTGTTCTCTGGCGGAGGAAAGGAGGCAGGAAGGCGGGAGCAGTCAGAAATGGCGGCACCGCCTGAGTTCAGCTCAGCTGCTGTTGGCTGTTGACTTGTCATTCCCCGATTATTGATTTTTTATTTCGGCTTTAAGTGCAGCACACCCACGGGTAAACCAAGCCGAGGAGACCCAAGACATCGACACCAAGGGCAGGGGCAGGGGCATTTCAGGCTTGTTTGTGCTCGAGTGTTAGTGTCGTGTGAGTTGGGAGCTCGCCCGAGAGAGATTCGCACATGTCTTGGTCTGCACTGAGAAAAAAGCTACCAAATATCCATAATCTAAAGTTATTGTAATAGCTTGATTAGCCCAGATATTTAATAAAAATATTCTGATTTCCCTTTTTCATTCCCTCTTTCATATCTTATGTCAAATATTTAAGAAAATGTATATGGATTTGAAATAATAATTTCTTCCAAACATTTATCATTTATGGTGTCCAAAATATTGAGAGAAAAACGGAAGTGAAAAGTTTCCTTGTATTTTCTTCGTGTGGAAAGACGATAGGAGCTGGGAGGGAACTGCGGCCTGGGATGACGATGGCCACGACGACATGGCTGCGGTGATATCATCAAGGTCAGTCACACGGGCGCAAGCGGAGGCAAGCGGAGCGCCAACCTGAATAAGTCGCGCTAAATTGAGCGTCTCAGCGTTAACGAGCCCCGGTGACGGGCGAGAGCCACTAAAGCCAAGCTCGTGCACCGGACGTAGTGCCGGCGCCACCCACGCCCACTCCCCACCAACCACCCACTGCCACACCCCCACCCCCCCGGGGGTCACTTCAATCGCCGCAGCCGCCACATGCGGCGCCGTGCAATAAAATACTAACCGCTACTGGCTGCCTTCTCTTGTTCCTAGTTTTTTCGTCTCATGCTGTGCAATTTCGACGTTTTTTAGTGGATAGTTTTTCCCACATTCACACAGTGAATGAGAAGGTATTATTGGTTGAAATCACTTCATAATTTTTTTTTAAGTATAGAATTTTAAGTTTAAGGTTCAAATTTAGATATTGAAAACTACAAACTTTTGCCACGCTTTTGGACCATAATAAAGGGTCTCGATCGCGAAGAAATAACTTCTGAGGCACTTCTGAACGGCAGAAAGACGATAGAACACATTTTACAAAAACCAACAAAAGTGTGAAAAAATAACTATCTTCCAACTCACTTCTGGAAGTTGAAATGAAGATAGAAGGGGATTTGGTTTTACTGCAAGCCACTCAGAAGTGACTTAAGGAAGTGACTTGGGCGACACTTCTGAAAGTCACTCAGAAGTGTCATCAAGAATCGAATTTATCAGCAATTAGGTAAACCCTTTTAGGGACTATTTGATTATTATACGTTCCTTATATTTCACCTTTATATTTTAGGGGAAGTGTTAAGCTTCGAAACAAATCGTTATAAGCTAAGTATGTTATTTTTCGAAATGAAAATAATAATTTCCATTTCTTAGCAGTTCCTTTCGTAAGATGAACGAAAGTTCCTGGGAACGCTCTGGCTCTTTTGTTTCCTCTGCCTCTGAGCCACGCCCGAGCATTTATTTTATAGTTTGCCTGGCGCCAGACATTCGCCTAATGGCCGGACTAAAGGCCTGTGATCGGAGTCCTGCCGCCTGCAAAATGAAAAGGTCAAATGGTCAGTGAAAACTTGATGATGATTGTACCTCATTAAAGCGGATGGCCATATTTTTCGGGGTTTAATGATTGCGTGGCGGTTTATAGACCGGAAGGGAATGCAGGGAAACGGCCTGGAAAATATTGAATAAGATTTGTTTAGCGAGATACGCATTTGCTTGGCTTTAATTCTGTCGCTTTTCAAATATTTATTCTGAGTATTTTTAACGCCTAAGCTTCTATTCAGAAAAAACGACACCAGTTTTTATCAACAGTCCTTTAGGTATTCAGCCTATAATAGACACCTGCCCTCACTTTTTGGTTTTCATATCAGGGGGTATCAATTAGGCTTCGCTGACTGGCGGTCTGTCTGTCCGCCACTACCCTCTTCAACTCATCAATTAAACCAGACACATCTAACCGCATACACTGCCAAAAATGGGGCACATCACATTTTATAGCTAAAAAAAAAAATTTTAATAATAAAAATAAACTCTTTAAAATAAAACTCTTTGAATTGATAAATAAAAAAAATAGTTACTGAAGGGAAAAAAACTTATTCTCCAAAAATTGTTAAAATTAAAAAACTTAAAAAAACAAAAATGGTTAAATATTTTTATTTTTAATTGGTTTAATATTGACAATTAAAACGATTCGCTTAAAAATTTAGGAATTATTATTTTGAGTATACAGCTGCTAGAAACTCACAAAAATTAGAAGAAGAACAGCATGAACGCCAAACAAACGCGAAAACAAAAAATGAAAACAGAAACATAACGCAGTTAACTTTTCCTCTACTCACTCTGCTTTTCAGAATTATTTTTTTTGGCCCTCCATTTATGGTGTCTCTTATTTTTTGTTTTTGTTTCGCTTCCTTTTGTGTTGTTTACCCTTTGGCTTTTACAGTTCGTTTTGTCGTTGGCCATGTTTTTTAGCATTTGCCAAATTTTGAAAACAAACGCAAGGGAAATAAACAAACGATGGTGGGGCGGGGGAAAAGGGAATGGTGGAAAGGTGGAGAAAATAGAGAAAGTTGATTGGGAGCAGGAAGGAAATCGCGGGGTGGGCCAAACCTTTTTTCCTCTGCTGTTGCTGTGACCTTTGGCCAACAAAGCTGACCCGATGGTGAGGGGAGGGGAGGGCGGAGCTGAAAAAGGGGGCGTGGGTGGACCGTGCCTTTCACCTGTGCCACCTGGTCATGTCCTTGTCATCGTCGTCATCAGCAACGCTGACTGCCCTCTGCGCGCCGAAACTTTTGAAATTATAATTTAATTTGAATGTCATTAAAATTTTCGCGCTCGCAACTCTCCCTATTTGGCACACACTTTTTCAGGCTATCACTTTCCCGCTCGTTGGGTTATCATATCCATGGCAGCATTCGAAGGATTTTCATGGAAAAGCAAACAAAAAAAGATACTGTGAAATCAAAACAAGAAAAAATATGCCACACAATAAATATTATGCCACAAGAAAATCTGAACATCTCAATTAAAATATTTTAAACATAGGTTTTTTAGCCGTTGTTTATTTCACTCTGTGAATAAATTAAGATGCTATGCGAAATTGGAAAGTGATTTCCACTTTCCTTTTGTCACAAATGCAGTCATGATGATTTAAGCTCATATAAAATATGGAATTTTCTCTGCTGCTGCTTTGAGTTAAACTCAGACTGCTTCTCAAAGTTGAAACACACTTCTTGGGATTTTAGTGGCTGCTTGAGCCAACTTTGAAGTTGCAACTTTATGAACACACAGAGTTGGCAAGAAAAACTGCTCGTGTCAGCTGAAACTAAGCGCTTAAATTGTGAGCAGCCAGTTCCTGGAAGAGGCAAAATAAAATAAGATAAATACAACTTCTGGTCGCTTTCCCCTCTGCAAAATAAACCCTCGTTTATGCTGGATAAAAAATGCGCATGTTTATGGAAAAGTTGTAGTGAAAACTGTGACTTGGAAAATGATGGTGGAAAAACTGCTGCAGCCGCAAGAAATTAAGAAAATATTCACTTAGGTCTTACGTCTTATCTGCCGAGTTTCAGGCAGCAACAATGTTGAAACACCCTTGGAAAAGGGACAAAAAGACAGCGATTTGCTGGGGAAACTCGAGGAAAATGCAAAGAAACTGAGGAAAATTGAGCTAATTTAGCTAAAATGTGCAGTTTGTTGAGGATGGAGAATGGGGTACGGAGAATGAATTAAATTGCCAACCTGAAACTCGCATTTCGGTGGCTTCTTAATGCCATTTTAATTGTGCGGCTAAATAACATTTAAATTACTGCGGCGCCAGCTGAGAAAGACTCTTTGTTCCTTTGTCCTTTTGCAGACAAGCTGAAAACAAGGAACCCCCGAGCCTGAGGGCGCTGCAACTGCAGGGGGCGTGGCAACGGTGTTATTACACGAGCCCCGTCTAATGGTCTGTCAGCATGCAAGGCCCAAGTTTCTTGGCTTAATTCGACGCCAGGAGTTGTTGCAGCTCGAAAACGTCAAGGACATGTTGAAAAAGTCGAAAAAATACTAGCTTTATTTGTCAAAGTGCAGCCTCCCAAGTTTAATTTATCGATAAATGCCTGATAACAGGAAACTGAATTCAATTCTATATCGTAATGTATGAAAGAGATTAAAAAAAGGAAATACAGTTTAAACAATTCATATATTTTAGTTTTGAAGTGGTATAGTCTATTATTTTTTCGATAAATCTACGATTTTTCTAATAAATCAAAATTTATTTGATTAGTTCATACTTGGGTTTACATTTTAAACCCTAAAAGCTTATTTAGAGAAGCCTTTCATTGGTTTTTCTGTGAAATCCAGTATTTTGTTATCCCAACCCTCCGCTCTTTGTAAAGTTAAGTTTTACCCTTGCACAAAGGCCACAAATTTTGAATCGGCATAAAACGCCTTGGGGTTCCATTGGTCTTTCTCGACTGCTTCGGTTTGAAAGGATATTTGCTTAAATCGGTCAAGTGACTGTAATGAAAGCATATAAGAAAATATGTTTAACGACGTTGCAGGTAAAGCCTTAGAGAGCGATATGCGCCACTCGAGGGAATCCTAGAATCCTATGAGTGGGCCCAATGCAGGTGTGTGGGTTACCAGTGGGTGGTGGGCGGAAACAGGTGGCACTCAGAAAGTTTTGAATGCAAACCGAGACCAAGAAAGGAGGCAGCTTTGCATCTCTGCTCAAGTGGTAAACACACACACTAACCCAAAGGCAAACACATAAATATTGCAGCATACAAACGGGGGCAGACGACACAAACACAGACACATACAGCCAACAAGTCAGGTCGTCCTTGTGTTTGTATGTGTGAGCGGTGACAGAACACTAAGAGAAATTATGCATTAAATACAAATGTTATATTATAATTCATAATCCTAAAACAATTATTATCAATGAAGAATATTTTTTAAACAATGCTTATTATTTTTCTTTCATTTATTAGTGAATATATTTTTCTTTTCATTAATTTTTTAATAAATTTAAAATTTAAAGGAATAATTTGACAAAAATTGACTCAATCTATGGGCTTTTTTTCATTCTGTACCCACAATGCACAATACCCTGTCAGGAAGCCGGGACAAATAGTTTAATGGCTGTTCTTTCTGTTTGCAGTTCAAACACAACCGGGCAGCCGGAGAAGAAAAGCCGGAGCGGAAAAGCAGAAAAGCCGAGCAGCCGGAGCGGGCGCTGCAAAAGTGCAACAGCTGCGCAGGAAGCCGAAGCGAACTCAAAGCCCATATCCAAATCAAATCAAAAACGAGTGCCTAGTACCGAGCTCCCATTGCCAGTTGCCGGATTGCGGATCCCAAAGCTGCTGCGGCGGGAGAATGTGTAGTGCAACACACGGGAGGCAGCTTCAAGTGGCAATTGCGGCAGCAGCGGCGAACTCAACCGGATAATAAGTTGTGGATGCGGCTTGCAGCGCCGGGCAGGCATCCCGAGTCCGAATCCGCCAGAAAAACCAGTTCCGAAACGAGATACCCAGCGAGCAGAAATCGCGAAACGCGAACAGCAGCAGCAGCTTTAGCAGCAGCAGCAACCAGAGACAAGTGGTCAGTGCCAGTGACGTCAGGCCGCCAAAGTAGGACACCAGCAGTCGCGCATCCACGTCATGGCCTCCGTACGGCAGAGCAGCCTCCTGCCCATCTCCCTGCCCCTCCCCCTGCCGCTGCCCCTGGTCCTGGTGCTATCGCTGCACCTGTCCGGCGTCTGCGGCGTCATGGATCGCCTGGTGGTGCAGACGTCCTCCGGCCCCGTCCGCGGTCGCTCCGTAACGGTGCAGGGCCGCGAGGTCCACGTCTACACGGGCATACCCTACGCCAAGCCTCCGCTCGAGGACCTGCGCTTCCGCAAGCCGGTTCCGGCGGAGCCCTGGCACGGCGTCCTCGACGCCACCCGGCTGTCCGCCACCTGCGTCCAAGAGCGGTAAGTCTATAAAACGATAAATTTAGAAGATTTTAGGGGGTGCGATAGGGCCAGCCTTGGATATTACAGTTTTATAAGCTCGGGTTGATTCTACATCATATCATGATAACAAAACAATTTTTTTTGCTGCATACTTTTTGAATACCAAAATTCCTTTTATTTTTCATTCGAGTGGCAGGTCCGCGTTAATCCGCGCATTTTAATCATTTTCAATTACTTAAAAATTAGTTTTATTTTACGACCGCCCGTTAAATTTAAAGTATACTTTAGACCTTGAAAACCTAAAATTTTATTTTAATTTTACAACAAATATTTATATTAAAAAAAATTAATTTGCTTAGCAAATTAAATAAATCTTAGGTGGTACTAAAAAAATTTTGGCAATAGAAAAGTTTCAAGAAAAGATTACGAAACAATTTTTTTTCATCCTGATGAAAACTTAACTATTTTCGCAAAGACCAATAAAAGGGGGTCATATGGTTCCGGAAATAAAACCATTTGTCATCACTGGCTTAGCGGATTGCTGGGGCTCAGAAGGGGTTTCGTGGTACGCTCCACTTCGGCGTTTGACCTAGAAACCTGCGAATCGCAGCCCGGCTGCAGCGGCAGCTCGCTGTTGACCTAACTGTTGCCAGTGACGTCATGCGGCATGCAAAAAGCCGGCCAAAGCGGAAAAAGCCAATTCGAAACTTTGCACTGCATGTTGGCACTGCCAATTGCAATCGGCCTCTGTTTGCCATTCAATGTTTGTGGAAGGGGAAAATATATTGTTTGCCAAGATACGACTATTGAAGTTGAATTTTTTTATTTATAGGATTGACCATTTAAAGAAATTTTCTGATTTAAATATAAGAATCGTATGGCAGAATAAATAAGAACCTCTTAAATTGAACGAAAAAACGCTTCTCATTCCAGTTCCATTTATTTAATCAAACTCATTTGGTTTGCTTCACTTTTGCTCTTGAAATAGAGAACCAAAGTTTTTCCGCACCCCAAACGGAAAGCCATCAAAGTGTGTGCGGCAAAAGGAAATTAGAAAAATATAGTGATAAAGGCGAATGGCAGCTGCTGGCAGAAACAGAAATCGCCTCTTCTCTCGGTCTGTGATAAATTACTTTTATGCGAAACGGCAAAGTTAATTTTAATGGACACGAAGCCAAACACACCTAAGCGTACGCTCTCCAACATATGAAAAAGTATAGTGGTATCTATAGAGACGGACAGACAAATGCTGAGCTTTGTACGAATGCGTAGGGATATCGATTCGAGCGATTCAACATTTATAAAGCGGAAAAACTATGTCAAATTGTGGGACTATGGGGGACTGGGACTACAGGGCGTGTGTGAGCCAGTGTTTTTGTGGGGAAATGAAATGAAACTGAATGAAAGTGTATGGGCAAAGCGAGCAAAAACGGAAGAGAGAGCGAATAAAAATAAATAACATAGCCAGTTAGTTTTTCGTAATTGGCATGACCGAATTCCAGATGGGGGACAAACAGCCTTTGATTTGCATATGGGTCACCAGCTAATCAAGAACTCTCTTCTCTTTTCGTTTCTTTTCGGTGCCTTTCCCTTCCGGAACCCAGTTACGAGTACTTCCCGGGCTTCTCCGGCGAGGAGATCTGGAACCCCAATACCAATGTGTCCGAGGACTGCCTCTACATAAACGTCTGGGCGCCGGCAAAGGCACGACTTCGCCATGGACGGGGAGCCAATGGAGCCGAGGTAAGAAAATAATTTAAAATAAATAATATTTAATAAATTAATTAAATATTTTAAATAAAATATATACCAGAGCAATAACAAATTAAAGTAAATAAAAAAATAAAATAAAATAAAAATATTTTAAACTAAAATCATAATAGAATTTCTTGTTTAATTAAATTAAAATATTATTGCAAATGGCATGTTTAAATATTGAATTGATACTTAATAAATACGATACAGCTTGTAAGGCTTATCATTTGATTGAGTACAAGAACTTAACACTTCCCGTTTGTTTTCGCAGCACACGAATGGCAAACAGGCCGACACGGACCACCTTATCCATAACGGCAATCCACAGAACACGACCAACGGACTGCCGATTCTGATCTGGATCTATGGCGGCGGCTTCATGACCGGATCCGCCACTCTGGACATCTACAACGCCGACATCATGGCCGCCGTGGGCAATGTGATAGTGGCCTCCTTCCAGTATCGCGTCGGTGCCTTTGGATTCCTGCACCTGGCCCCGGAAATGCCGTCGGAGTTCGCGGAGGAGGCGCCCGGCAATGTGGGCCTCTGGGATCAGGCCCTGGCCATTCGCTGGCTAAAGGACAACGCCCATGCCTTTGGCGGAAATCCGGAGTGGATGACCCTGTTTGGGGAGTCGGCGGGATCCAGTTCGGTGAACGCGCAGCTCATGTCGCCGGTCACCAGGGGGCTGGTCAAGAGGGGCATGATGCAGTCGGGCACCATGAACGCCCCCTGGAGTCACATGACCTCCGAGAAGGCAGTGGAGATTGGCAAGGCGCTGATCAACGACTGTAACTGCAACGCCTCCATGCTGAAGGTGAGTTGCCTACTGAGTGCAAATGGAAAGTGGGTAATAAAAATTAAAGATGGGAAGAAACAACAGGCGGAAAAATACGAATGATATAACAATTAGGATAAATTCCTAGAAAAAGTTCTGATAAATGGTTTTAAGGAAAATAATATTTGTAAAAATGTAAAGCCATGAAAGACCTTTCTTTTAATAATTAAACCTATTTTAAGTATTTAACGTTTTACTAAAGAATTATTTTCCGACCGATTCCAGACCAATCCCGCTCACGTGATGAGCTGCATGCGTTCGGTGGACGCGAAGACCATATCGGTGCAGCAGTGGAACTCCTACTCGGGCATCCTCAGCTTCCCCTCGGCGCCCACCATTGATGGAGCCTTCCTGCCGGCGGATCCCATGACGCTGATGAAGACGGCGGATCTGAAGGACTACGACATCCTGATGGGAAATGTCAGGGATGAGGGTGAGTGCTGCCTTTTCCTCCCGCCAGTGACTTCATCGCAACCATCTTAACCATCCCAGTCCATCTATCTCCCCTCTTTTCTGGGTCGTCCTTGCCGCCATTGTTGCATCCTCTGCGGCTGACGTCAGCGCTAAACTTTATCCAAAACAAAGTACTACCCATTGCCAATGTTGTTTGCCAAGCTTTTTAGCCCAGCTTCCTGCCTCCGCGCCCCCAAAAACTTTTACGCTGCAGCTCGGTGTTCTACATCCATTTGAGATTTTATTACTTTTCTGCAACTATACATATATATTTATATACACTTTTTGTTGTGGCCTGGCTTGGCTGGCAGACAAAATGCATTTTATTCCCGTCATTTTATGGGTAGGAAGCTGGCTTAACCGGGGCTGCCTTTCAAAAATTTCCTCCGCACATTTCGAGCACTCGTAATGCATTCGGTACTTTCTGTTGGCTCGAGTGCTTAATTTTTATGGTTTATTGCATGACACTGAGCGGCGAATCGAGGGGGTTAGTGGGTTTAGGTTTTGGGTTCTGGGTTTTGGGTTTCGAGGACTACGACTGGTAGTGGTAGTGGTTCGTTCTGGTGGTTACATTGTGCTCGGCTTAGTTCTGGCTTGGCTGTCGCAAAACTGCACTTTGTGTAATGTCCTGTATTGTTGGCTTTGGCTTTTGTTTTTATCCCCTTTTCAGCGTCGCACACAAATTACGTTTTTCGTAAACTTTAAATTTTCAGTGAGGAAAGCGGTAATAAACTGCCATTATACGAGTAAAACAGAATATTTAATGTGGGTATGCAAAGTATACCATGCATGCTTTTAAAAAATCTTTAAAATATTTTATATTTTATTAAAAACCTTTAACAAAGTTAATAAGTATGGTTACTTGGCCTAAAGAAAGGTACCTACAGGAATTAAAAGTTTAATTACCTTTGTGTCTCTGCACTTTCATTTTTTGACTACGCTGACTTAAAATTCCAAGCGCGGCATGTGTCAACGCACCGGAATTGTCGGAGTCAAAATACAGGGAAATTCAAAAGGCCGCCGAAACTTGCCAGACTCGCCCACGCAAATTGCGGTGACCCCGGGAAAAAAAAGGAAAAACATCCGTACCCACACACACGCACTCAGATATGGCGCTCAGCTGTGCGGGACGGCATCATAAATTATTTAAATATATTTCGCTCAGGTGACAGCGGGGGGCGGTGGTCGATGGCTGGTTGGCAGTGGGTGGTGGGTGGTCTGTGGAAAAGCGAAAGCAAAAATCGAGCCCTCAACTTGATGGGCGGAACGGGACGCGTGAGTGCCACACGTGCCGCAGCATTATCGAGTGGCTGGAGGGACGGCCTTTATTAAAGAGGGGAAGCAAACTATTACCGCTAAAAGTTGAGTTAAAGTTCTCCTGTAATTATTTGTTATTACCCAAGGCGGAAGAATGTTAAACCTATTGCAACAGTCAGCTATATATTCCCAAAGAAACTTCATCAATCATCAGTGTATTATAACCAAAAGCGAAAATAATATCAGCATCCCTACAAACTTAAATTTGCTTAGATTTGGTTAAAATATATTAATTAAATACAAGTAAATGTCTCATTTGCAGAATAAACCAACAAATATTTATTGTATACAAATTCGGAGAATACTTACTAAATTCAAAGAAATATTTCATATTTTTTTATTTCTAATTGCTTTACAAATAAAGATATGATAATTTAATTTGCTTTTAGTTTTACAATAACAGCTAAAGTTTAGTATCGATCAACATTTTCTATTACATTTTAGACAATCCCTTGCTTGAAAATGAATAAGGAATACTTTATTTAAACACACCTCAATATCTTGCTTCTAATAATATAATATAACCTATTTTTATGAAATCGATTTATGGCCTTGTTAGCTTAATTTGCACTCTAGCAAAACAAAATTTAAAATTCAAACTCGGATTAGACAAATCGCAATGGGAATTTTCCCTTCTGCTGCCAACGGCTGCTGCTGTTGATTCTCACTTAATTCTCCCCACATCCCTTATCCTTTTACTGGCTGTTATTCTTTTCAATCTGGTGCGTAACTCTTTGTGTGCATTGTGCTGCCAGCTTTTCCGTGCCAGGCCGTGTAAGTGGCGCACTTGTAACAAATTTTCCGTTTGCGTTTTCCTTTTCTTATTATTTTGCGAGCCGCCGCACCGCAGGATGTCGTTGGGTGGTGTTTTTGGTGGGTGGCAGATGGTAAATGGTGGTTCCTGGGTTGTCGGCTGTGGGTGGTAGGCCCTTTTCGTGGGTTGTGTTTTTCGTATAACAGATTGAAGAAGATTCTCGGGGCTTTTGTGCCAGTTCGTGCTTTGGCTTTGGCTTTGGCTTTGGCTCTGGCTTTCCTTTCGATTTTCTTGTTGCTGTTGGCCAGTGGATGTTGCTGATGTTTTTGGTGTTGCTGGTTGCCAGTTGCCAGTTGCTGTTGTTGCGGCTCCTGTCTTGCCAGGAGCAGAATAAGCCAGCAGACACGTGTGCTTTTCTGCTCACTTTCACTCATTGCTCACAGCTGCTGCTTTCCGCTTTCTCTCTGCTCCTGGCTTTCTCTCCCGTTCGCTCTCCGTATTCCGTATTTCGTATTCCGTATTCCGTTTTACGTTCTCTTTTCTATTTTCTCTTGGCCAAAAAGGTGTGCGTGCATGGCCGCCAGGCAACTGCCACCATTTTCCATGGGTACAAGTACCGTTACTCAGCTGAGTGTGTGTGTGGGTTAGTGTTTGTGCCTGTGTTTGTGAGTTCAAGGTCATCTAGCATTTGCAACAATACGAATACAAATTCAAATACATTACGATGAGCCGCGCACATGAAAGCATCCTTTTCTGTTTGTTTTTGACAAATTCGGTTGCCCTTCGCGTCCTTTTTGCATACTATATAGAAATTATATAAATATATATACATTTTGTTTGTGCTCTTAATGACTATCCTAAATAAAATATAACTAATTGTTTGGAAAAATTCAGAAACGCATGCGGAATGGGTTTCCAGATTTATCTTGCACTTTGCCATAAATGAGTCAATAATTTGGATTTAAGCTAAAATTTATGTATTTTGCTATATAAAAAAGCTTAAATTATTTTTTATCCGAATTTTCTTTGGGCTGAAGTGCATCCGAAAAGTATGCAATGAACTCGAGGCGCCAACTTTTCGGTGCTTAAATAATTCATTTTCGGTGGCAGGTCCTCCGACTCGCGATTGCATGCATATCCTGCGTGAGTATGTATGTGTTTTTGCCTGTGGTTGTGCCTCCTTCGCCTGTGTGTGTGCAAGACAGCTTGTTTGCTCGTTAATTGCTTCGCGTTCCGAGACGGCCAACTTATCGCTGGCTCCGTAGTTGTAGTCCCGAGTTGTAGTCCTGAATTTCGCCTCTAGCCTGGCCGAATCAGCCGGCGTTGTTGTTGCTGCTGCTAACTCAATTATACACTCATTAAAACCGTATTTACATTTCGCCTGTGTGTATGTGAGGGAGTGAGCGAGATTTCCCGCAAAAAAAGCAAAGAAATTTGTGGCCACAGAGTGAGTGTGTTGTTCGCAATTTAATTAAAAGCGTATACCCGCCATCCAGTAATAGTTGAAAAACGCAAGGTCGTTTCCATATGTACAGAAAAATACCAACATGGTTATGCAAATTCTAAGACTCTTCATAGCATTTGAATTACATTTTTAAGACCCCATAACTCCGATTGATGTGAGAGAATCGGAACGAATTTCGGTCTTTAAGTAACTTTAAACAATCCCTGCCTTAACGGAAATATATGTCTTGACTCGCCCCTTTTTCTGGGAAATACTTATCGACTTTGGTAAGCGACAGTTTCTGTCAGCTCGTTCAAGATTGTTTGCAATTCAAGTCAAAGCTCCTCGTGCCTGGCTTTGCATAAGGTTTTGACCTTAATGGAATCGAAGCAAACATAAACACAGTGGGCCAGCAAGATAAATTGGGAATGGGTTGCACGTGCCCTCGGCCCACACAAACACAGATACTCGACTATGTGTCCTGATGTTGCTGCTGCTGCCGTAAGTGTTGCTGTTGTGTTGCTGCTGCTGTGTTGCTGCTGTCGTCGCTCATAGGCAGCAATTATGGTTCGTTAGTGTGGCCCGTATTTGAAGTGTGCGACAAAGACAAAAGCCAAGCAGAACAACAACTGGGCCAACAACAAGTGCCATAAAAATTAAGTTAATAAAAGGCAACGACGAGCCGCTTTGTTCTATCGCCCTGCCTTTTGTACCGTGTATTACTATAGAGGAAGGGTTGATTGTTTATGAGAAAGAATGATATGTTCAAAATTAAAAAACTAATAAAAAAATAAATATTAATAATAATACAATTACTTATTTAAAATGTCGTTTTAATATTTCTTTGACAGATATCCGAAGTTATATTGATATCTTCCTTATTTTTGTATTTATAAACAAAAAGGCAGGTTTAAGTTACTTTATACAAGTTTTTCTCAGCCGCGAAGGTAAGGGTACCCACCCATCCCATTATCTCGGGTACTTTCTAGTCGACTTTAGGGCTCGTTCTCGTTTCAGTCTTCTGTTTTTGTAGTGGGCACGAGTTTTTGGTTTATTCTATTTTGCACTCTTTCACTTACTTCTCCTCGGCTTCTGAAACTGTTATGATTGCTGTTGCCGCTGGTGCTGGCGCTGCTGCTGGGTCTAAGGACTTGGGGTTAATGCTGAGCGCGGTGTCCTTGGCACGGCCCCTCCATTGTGAGTCGGCATCTTGAAGCGCCGCCTGTAGTGGTAATTGTTTTTCCAGATTGGCCAACATCCCTCATCGCGTCACTTCTCACCCAGCATTGTTATGAGTTGACCTCGCACGGGTTAAACACTTATTCCCCCATCTCCTCTTTTACAGGCACTTACTTCTTGCTGTACGATTTCATCGATTACTTCGATAAGGACGATGCCACGGCCCTGCCACGGGACAAATATCTGGAAATTATGAACAACATTTTCGGCAAGGCAACGCAGGCGGAACGCGAGGCCATCATTTTCCAGGTAACTTTCCACTACGCATTTGAATTCCTTGAAATGCAATTTTATTTTATTTTGCTTTAAATTTATTAATTTAAATTTGGCAAAAACGTTATAGCCAAATAGTTAGTTAATTTCCTTATCAACATAGCGAAACAGTTTCCAAAAGTTCATCATTTTTCCTAAATACGTCACGCAAATCGCTTAAAGTGCATTTGTGCAACGTGCAACTACTCCGTGTCACCAGCAGCATCGCGGCATGTTCTAAACACGTTAAATGCGACGTCAACGGCGACGGCTGGCTGATTGAATTGCATTTAGTGGCTTAATTCATTTACTCTGTTCTGTAGCCGGGAAAATTCATTTTGCGGCATTCTGCGTCAGCAGTGGATAAGCTTTTGACAGTTCAGAGCGGACAGAATCCGGGATTAGCTGGCCCAGGAGATACCCAACGAACCAGAACCTCTGAAATGGTCGAACGCAAATTGGCAAAAATGACAGCTAACTTCATTTCATGATTGACTAGGGACATTTTTCCCGTGATGTTGGCCATAATTCCTAACTCTATAAAAAGCGAGCAGAAAACTATCGAAATTCTAAGATCTGTTTACTTTTAGGAATAGATCTCTTGAGATTTAAACCTTTTTGGCTATCATTACTCTTTGTTTTTTGTTATTTGGCGTTGCTTAAAATTTGTATATTTAATTTGGCGCCCAACGTGGGGCTTTTCATTTTCAAAGATAATAGAGTTAATTCTGATAGATATTTTCTAGAACCTAAATTAAGTCATTAATATTAAAATAGACTAAATCTTAAACCGTTTCGCTCACTTTTCAGTACACCAGCTGGGAGGGCAATCCGGGATATCAGAACCAACAGCAAATCGGACGCGCTGTGGGCGATCACTTCTTCACCTGCCCCACCAACGAGTATGCCCAGGCTCTGGCGGAGCGAGGAGCCTCCGTGCACTACTACTACTTTACACACGTGAGTACCGTATAGGGGGTGTCCACCGTAGCCAGACCAAATGGACTGGACGGCCTGGCGGCCATTAAATATTTCTCAGGCTTTGACACGTAAGATGGCGTTGAAACGCGTGCGTCCAATCGTAATGCGGTCAAATGGGGCGCAAGTGGCGCAACGGCACAAAAATCCACGCTGAAGCCACTGCAACGCAGGCTACGGCAATTTGCGTGTCATTAAAATTGCACACAGGGCTAATGGCAGGCAGCAGTCCAGCTCGGAACCAAAGTGGATAACTGTCGCAGGTATTCGACACTAGGAAAATTTCAGTCAAAGTCTAAGGAAGTGTAAGGGTTTTAAGGAAATTAAAATTGCTTAGAGATACTTAGGGACTTGACTTCCAATTGAGATTAAGATTTCGATGGAACATTACTAAAATATTTTCAAGAGTTTATCTCTTAAGATGCTTAATTTCTCTCCGTGTACTCCACTGTGGCTGCATCTCCAGCGGAAGCAGTTACGGCGTCAAATGTCAACGCGACTGTGTGAACCTTAATTATTAATGGCTGAATGATGGCGGGGCGTTTCCAAAGACCGATGTGTGGCTCTAGGGGTTGAAGGGAAGTGCCTGAAAAAGCAGAGCTTGCGGCTAATCTGCAGCACAGAAAGTAAAAGTTTCTTTAGTCAGAATGAGGTCAGGAGCAGACCCTAGTTGATTGCTTTTGGCCGAGAATAGCTCGAACATGAAGTCAGGCCAGTGTTATTTCATTGTCTATAATTATTCAGGTAATGAAAAGTTCACGAGCAGGCATCTGTGAAGGTTAGAGTTGACATGGTAATTAACAAAAAATATTCTGACTTCCTTAAGTGTCTTTGTTTGTTCTTTTAGACTTAAAACATTAACTTACTAATTGAATCTCAAAGTTTTTGATTTTAAATTGTGGTTTGCATTATCTACTCAGAAGCGTAGATATATCCTTTCATTATAATCAATGAGGTACAATAGCTGCGATGAGTAACGATTTTATTGACCAATTAATTCGTTAACCTTCTGCAATCGTACAACTACATATTCCACGTAATTGCTGTATTTGTTATGATTGAAAAATCACCGCCGCGGGATAAAGATATCTGCCCAGTCCCTTGTCGTGTGCAATTTTACGTGGCGTGTCCGGTCACTTCGTGTGTATTTTTCAATTAATCAAGCAATTTGTTGAAGACAGCCACAATGCGTGCAATCCATTTGATTGGACTTCATAATGTCACACCTATGGGGGCAAGGGTCGCTGTTGTCGTTGTTGTTGTCGTAGTTGCTCTTGCGATTGTTGAGTTGACTGGCAACCTTGGCCGCCATAATTATGGTAACCAAAAGTTTCACGCAACACACGCCCACCAGCGAGTGAAGAACACTCGCACAGAGAAGCCCCTCGTTGGGCGCCAATTAAAGTATACGCACACGCACAAGCTCAGGAGGTTGGCCGCCCTGGGCAGACAGAACAACTGTACAGCTATACAACTACTTTGCGGGAACAGGACCGGCAATCGTTACTGGATCACGACCCTGCGAATGGGGGGGCAGGAGCATGGGAGCGGAGTCGACTAATGAAACTTCAATTTACGAGGTCACGGCCCGCATGCCCTGCACGTGTGGGGCATAATTTCAGTCAGTTATTTGTTTAAACGACTTTGGCTGCGGTGCTTGCTGCCTGGTGCCTGCTGCCGTCGATTGATATCGGCTTGTTGCAGGCCCAGTTGGATCGGCCTAATGATTAACAAATACGCAGCTCTCACAATGCGTATACGCAGTGTGGTTTGTATAATGTATTGATTTTCGTTCGCCATCTTCGATTCCTTGAATACACATGGACTAATAGCAATGATTCGTAGTCGATATTGACCGACGATAAGTGGTAATTTGGCTGAACAAATCACTGCAGTAGGCAAATCAATATTACGCATACGCAGTGGGGGACCAAGTGGGTAAAATGAGCATTTTCTATGGAAGGCTAATACGCATTGGTATTGCACATAATAAATATTATTTTTTAGTTTCGGCTGTTAATTATTTTCTACATCACTTGTTAGTTTTTCTCGAACAGGTTAACAAATTACCCACACATTATGCTCTTCACTTTTGATTTATGGTCAACTCTGTCGCCAGTTTACAGTGATAATCAAACTGTTTTCCCGCCGAGTCGTTAATCCTTCCGGATGATTGCACAATATGCAAACTGAGTGCGTGCCGGGTGGCAGTTCGACTGCATTGTTTATACCAAATCGCCCGTTAATAATCCAATAGACCAGCGGGGCCAAAAGGTTGAAGCGGCCAGAAGAAGCTGGCTGGCTGGCGCCCCAAAAAATGGAAATGAAAGCAAATGAAATTAGTTTTAATTACAGCCGTCAAGTTGCAGCAACAGAGCTCGTAACTCACTTTGCCCATAAACGGGGCCGCGATGGGGCGACGAAGCATGGCGAATGGGGTCGCCAGCTGCTAAAGTGCCTGCCAGATTGTCTATCTGCTTGGCTGGTGACCGGAATGGGTCAGGGGTGTTGGGGGTTGGGGGGTTACCCCCAATGGCCAGTGGCCACATGCTTGACTGACCAGCCAGCCCACTTTTCTCCCGTCTTCCTACCATTTTCCGCCCATATTTCCCGGCTCCTGTTTCTGTTTCATTTTGCCGTTCGCCGCTGACTACTGCAGCGTGCAACGTGCCTGGCACTTAAATAAGTTTTCCTTCTCAACTGCTTCTCGTCCTAATCCGACCCCCTAACCCCTCATTTTCCTCTTTTGCCGCACTCCACTGTACTTTACTCCACTGTAGTTCACTACTCCTCCCGACTGTCGACTGTCGACTCTCGACCATGGCGTTTCTCATTATGACCTCCGAGTCCAAGTTTCTCCGCTGTTTGCAATTTTTGCGCTTAAATCAAAAAAGTTTACTTCTCCGCTCCGGCTGCGTACAATTTTTCATTATTTGCACGAAAAGGCGTAAGGACTGCAGGACTTTTATGCTACGTGTGTGTGTGCATGTATAGGGGACGTGTGTCCTGACAGCCAACGGCCAAGTCGCATAAATTTCCAACAACTTGGCAGGAGCAGAAGGAGCAAAAGGAGCAGGAGCAGAAGCCCCGCATTACCAGAATTACCCTTGGCATATCCCGGACACTATTCATTATGCGACTTGGCACTTGGCTGCCAGCCTGTCAAGGTGCAGCTCAAGCAGAGCCCAACTGTGGCCAACTCAAGTTGAATGGTTAAGTGGTTAGCCCTCAGCTTTCAGCCCTCAGCCCTCGGCTTTCAGCTCTTGGCTAGGCCTAATGGTCAGCAGAATCGCATTGGCGGGTTTTGGTTTTTCGCTTTGCATGAGATTGCATTTTACAAGGGGATTGCCTAATTAGCATTTGCCAGGAGTAGTCGGAGTAGTCGTTTCTGCCAGGGAATTTACAAGCAGCAGATAATGGCAAAGAGTGTGGCAGGGTAGCAGCTTTAACAAAGCGTAGTGAAGCAAGAAAGTATCTATGCAATATTCTTGGGTTTTTGATTAATTTATTAGGTTTAATTTATATAAAACGTATTTAGGTAAAGCATTTGAAAAAGGTTACAAGATGAAAATGGAACCTTTTTAATGGAGAAAAGCAATAAGTGAGAAATAAAATATGTACCTTCTTTTTGGCCTTTTTAAAAGTACTCCGTTTTGTGAGAGTAATCTCGTTATTTAAATAATAAAGATTTTTATAATTGTTAGTATTTGATCACCATTTTATTATATCAGCTATCGAAAAACTTGTTAAAATTCATAAACAAGTGTCAACACTTGAATCTTTATTGAAAGGTATAACAATTCGTTAGAAATAATTTTAAAAGTTTTCTTTTGAAGTTTTGTATGATATTTACATTTGTTTCTCAATTATTATGGGTAAACAAAGTTTAAGAATATTTTTTTCTGTATGCCAAAAAAAAGGAACGGCTTAAAGTTCTATCCATGCATTTATCTATCGCGTTTTGTGGGCTTATCTTTAAGCAGATGTCGCTGCGGACATGGTCCGTTGTGTAACAGGGCGAATACGCAATGTGGTCGCACATGCACGTACTCATGGCAACAGCCTGTCCTGTCCTGCCCAGCGATTCCGCATCGTCATCCCCCAGATGCAGTTGCAGTGCAAACTGCCGTGAGATACGTGAAACGGCGCCACACGAGAGCATTTAATGCCGCTGCCTGTCAAGGGCGCCAGAGTTTTGGGTCTGAAATGGTGAAATGCTGAAATTCTGAACTGGCTGTCGACCGGGCGTTTACTTATTTATTCATTCGCTTCTGCTTTTTTTCCTTCGCCGCTCCAGTGCGCGGCATGCTGCGACAATATTTACAATTTACAGGGAACGCCAGCGAGCAGGCGAGCAAAATCAAATAAATAAATAAGAAGGGTAGATGTTTATCTGCATAATTTCTGGCTGAGTTTACGACAGCGTCGCGGCACTGTTCTCATTTTTCGACGGCCCTTTTTCACCCCTTCCCTGTTTTTTTTTCTTTTTGCAGCGCACAAGCACCTCGTTGTGGGGCGAATGGATGGGAGTGCTGCACGGCGATGAGATTGAGTACTTCTTTGGCCAGCCGCTGAACAACTCCCTGCAGTATCGACCTGTGGAGCGTGAGCTGGGCAAGCGTATGCTCAGTGCGGTCATCGAGTTTGCCAAGACGGGGTGAGTACTGTGGCCCGAGCTTTTCACCCGAGAGCTTTCGCCTTGATTTTATGGAAAACTTAGCCAAGTTCTCCACTCATTTGCCATAACGAAAGCTCTATATATACGTATGTCTTGCAGAAATCCCGCTCAGGATGGCGAGGAGTGGCCCAACTTCTCCAAGGAGGATCCCGTCTACTATATTTTCAGCACGGACGACAAGATCGAAAAATTGGCCCGAGGTCCTTTGGCGGCCCGTTGTTCGTTCTGGAACGATTACTTGCCGAAGGTCAGGAGTTGGGCAGGTGAGTGATGATATATGCAAATGCATATAGACGCCTGACACACTCCGATCCGAATGTGAATGAAAGTACAGTCATCGTCGGTGGTTTCTGTCCCCCATTGTACTGTATTGCTCTATCTGTGTTCTTTTCGTTTGCCTTGTGCTGTGTCGTTCGTTTCGTTTGTGTGTAAGTTTGGCATACAATTAACATAAATTTGGTATTCGCTACGATATATCGTAAAAAAATGGCATTAAGTCAGCTAATGGCTGTCGGCATCATCGGAACCACACCTCGAGACGAGCTGCGATTCGGTTTCCTCCGAATCGGGTTCACGCTGGTCAAGCGAAGCATACGAGTCCCAAGTGGATTATTCACTCGGATAATGTATGTACTGATACTGATGTCTGATAGCGGCGATTAAAGTGCCAACCTATCCCAAGACTTTCTTTCGGGAATCTCTGGACAAAGAGCAAGTGTCAATGGGCCTCGGAATCGACAAGTTGAACACTTACCGCTCGAATGATTAATGATGTCTCAGGGGTGCACAGAAAAAAATATTTGTTTATTTTTTAATACTTTTTTATGTTTGATTATGTCATTTGAGAACCAACTTTTATTTGAGTTTTTTATAACAGGTTTTTTATAATTTAAAGTTACATTTTAAACAATATTATATTTATTGCTGCATAGCTATTTTAAAAATAAATTAGTTAAGAATCCAGTGACAAAAAGATTTAAGACAACAAAAATGATTTTCAAAATATATATTTTTGTTATTTTAATATGAATAAGTGAGAAAATTTATTTAAAGCAATGTGCATTTTTTTCGGTGTGCTATACAGTTAAAGCCTTTTAAGCTTCTTCCTTTCCAATAGTGAGTCAGAGGGGCTGACGCGACTGTTTCGGTGAAAGATTTTATAGTTATGCTTTTTAATTTATTTCATTTATGCGGAGCATCGTTCGTCGTCGTCCGTGTTTTCTTATTTATGGCACTGTCAGCTTTTCAAAATGTGCGCATCAATCAGGGAAATGAGTTGCGAGACAGATCGGACGACTGACCGAGAAAGAAATGTAAATATGCATATATGCCGTAAGCCAAGAGCTATAAGCCTGGCCCTGACAATGATCAATGACGAGGCCCGTAAAAGCCCAATATCTCTAGGTAGTTTAGTTTAAACCGCCTGTTTGTGGGCGTCGCGGCTTTTATATGTTTGCACTTAAGGCTGTAA
Source organism: Drosophila takahashii (assembly GCF_030179915.1). Lineage (NCBI taxonomy): Eukaryota > Metazoa > Arthropoda > Insecta > Diptera > Drosophilidae > Drosophila > Drosophila takahashii. The sequence continues at coordinate 23,652,753 of NC_091681.1, forward strand.
AAGCCGGGGGAGCCATTAAAGCGAGTGGGCAAGTTTATGGGTTTTGGGTGAAAGATCACCATCGCAGGGGACCGCGCCACCAAGTCTGGCCCGCAACCGAGCCACCAAACCACCTAATCGATGAGTGGCACAAAAGAAAATTACTGTCTCACAAATTAATAAAAACTTAATTTATGCTAATTAACCGTGTTGGTTTTAGGAGCTAATTTTGGTTTTTAGTTTTACATAAATCCGATCGATCGAGTATGCAAATGAGGCTGGGGGAACGAACTGGGGACTTGGTGAGAGAGCGGGTGGTGCAGGCCCCCCTCTCCTAATGCAGGCATCTCCTCAATCGATCACTCGGCGGGGATTTGGTTTTAAGTTTGGATACACATAGCTATATGACAAGCTCCACTTTTGATCTCTGGCTGCGGTAAAAGTTGCCACTTAGCACCCGAAGATTTCTACTAAATATCCACCCTTCCCCCCTTAAAATCCCCCCTAAATTCAAAGCAAACTGGTTTTTGGCAAATTAATTAATTTGCATTTGTATATGTAGCGGTTTATTCTTTATGGCCAACAGCGCTTGCCAACAATGCTTCCCATTTGCCTTAATGGCCATTTAAAATTTCACCCAAGATCTAGTTTGTATTAATCTTATACAATGGGAACTGGAACTGGTCGGTCGGTCGTCGGTCGTCCTGCTGTGTTTACCAGACACGCTGGCACCGCTGGATTCGAGAAATGTCACCGGCCGCGATAAATAAACGATCGCCGTGTCATAACTCAGGCGCACGCGTTGAGATACGGATTAAAGCCCGCTTGTAGATACAATATCTTTTGCATTTGTATGGCCTTTTCTCTTTCGCCTCGCTTCGTTTCGTTTTTGGTTTTTGTATTTCGGCTCTTAGCGACACGTGTTTCAAATATGCTCGCCGCGTTTAATTCGTATGTGGTTTTTGTGTTGCGGCTGTGCCAATTTATTTCTTCATTATCTGAACGTATAATCTATGGTTTGGTCAGCCTTTTAAATTCAAATTAGCAAAAATTAAATGCACGCGACAGACAGACAGAGTGGCTCGAGAAATATGAACAATTCGGATATTATAAAAGCGATTTATTGCCCGGCTCTAGCCGAAGATTGATTTCGAAATTGATTTGCTTCGCCATGTTTTATTGCCTTGCTTGATTTTAAGTCATTTTGCACACTTGCACTTCCACCTGACGGGGATTATAAATTATAAGTCGTTGAGCAAGTTATCCCTGTACTTTAAGCGAAGAGAGAAAAACAACAAACACTTTGGGCCTGGTTTGGCGTGTTGAAATCTGATCGACTCGCCGGCCGGGCCATTTGAAGTTTGTATCTTGTCTGGTTTGTTGTGGCCAAACAACTTTCGAATGAATTAGCACACGAATTTTGACTGAACATATGTTTGCATAAATGTAAAAAATTATGACATGACAATGCAAAGCAGACCGTTCTGAGGGACTTTTGAGTCGGTCCAAGGTAAGTTTGCGAGAATTTCCCCCTAAGTTTTCGTTTTTCGTTACCATTGCACCGAAACTCGCACCGAAAACCAAACGCTTACTTGCTTAACTTCATTTTGAGAGTACCTTTTTATGTATCCTTATCATTTTTGGCTTCATGTGATGGCTTTTGAGCGATAACGGAGCAGTAGATTAGAAAAGATGGCTGTTTGTTGAGAAGAAGAACGGATTACCTTTTCCAGAACCGCCCACATACATACAATATGATCATTATTTACCTGTGCAATGTTTTCTTTGAATATAAACTCCTGTATCTTTCTCTTTTCGTAGGAACAGGCTGCGATGGTGATTCGGGCAGTGCTTCCATAGCCCCAAAGCTGCAGCTCCTGGGAATCGCCGCTCTGATCTACATCTGCGCCGCATTGCGAACCAAAGGGGTTTTCTAAAAGAAAACCACTTCCGGCAGTAACCACACAAACACACACACACACTGGAACTCACACACCATCACAGCCACACCCACAATCACACACACACACACTTAAAGTTAGAACACGTATATAAATAAAATTTAGCAAGCGGAAGGAAACCAAATTTTTTGTAGGCGCAGACATTTGTGTAGGAGCAGGAGATTTGTTTACGGAATTTAGTAGGATCGGTTTGAGCAAGTCGATGGCAATTGCTGAACATTTGTAAATTGAACTTAGAGCTCTACGCACCCCTAGGCAGTCGGATGGTCGGGATGGACGGAGGGTCCTCCCGGCCAGACTTCAGACTCCAGAGACCACTGTAGCCACATGCCACATGCCACGCGCCATAGGCCAGGCCCAAACCAAATTGTTTTGTGTAGCACAATGCTAAATTGCTTAATTTGAGAGAAATTGGCCAAAAAATGGACGGAATTTTTGATAAATATTAATGAGAATAGAAGAAAAACAAAAATGCTTGTCTTGCCTTCGGGGGCAGCCAAAAAGAAACAAAGTTTACAGATACGTTTACCGAACGGAGAAGTCATAAATGCTCAGATGACAGACACTTTTTGCCACGCCCACATTCTTGAGCGATCTTTGAGCGCATTTAATGGCACAATTTTAGCTTTCAGTTCGAAAAAGTCCTTGTTGCCTAACTATATTTGGCCAAATTGCATTGGTTTCATGCTTAGGTTGAGGGTTCGTTTGATTTCGATTCACTTTCCCAAGGAAAACCAAAAACCAAAACCACACACGAAAATTGTAACCACACAAGATTCTTATGAGAAAAACCCAAATGGAAATTTTCGGAATATCAACAATTGTATTGTACAAAAATTGGCATTGGTTTATTAGAACGAGAAAAGTGAAAGTAAAAAAACGGAAAATACAAATCGATTAGTGAATGTAGCCCCAAGTCAAGCAACCAAGACAAATTTTTTCGAAGCGAACAAAGCGAAACAAATTGATAAATTGTAATAAAGAATCGATCGAAAAATGAGGTTTAAGCATAGTTCGGGGCGAAGACGAAAACGAAGAGGAAGACGATATTTATAATGCAAAACATATCAGTATATTATTGTATTTGTACTAAACGTTTTACAAATTGGCTTAGTGAGAAAATTGGACGGACGAATATTGAATAATGAAATGATTTAATACTGAATAATGGTAATTAGAAATTTTATACACATAGCGAAATTGGATCAATGATTAAACACACAACGTGTTGTATAATGAGTAACGTATATGTACTTGGTATGTCTATATCTATAAATAAATATTGTTCAAAACGTAAATCCAGAAAATGAAATGAAATGATCATTGTCAACCCTAGAGTTCAGTGTGTGTCGCAGACTAAATGAGAGCTAATGAGTAATCGTAATTGTAATCTGTAATCGTAACCGTATTCTGTAATCGTATTAAAGGCATATCAATATGTATTAACTATGAAAAATCGAAACCCTTTCGAAATTTACTAAGGTAAGCCACACTGATATTAATTAAGTTATTTTTATCAACAATTATTATAATACCACACACTATCTGATAATACATAGATTCAACAAGTATTAGACTTATGAAGAACAACAACATTAACTGTTTGCTAACATTTGAAAGTTTTAAAACCAACCAATAAATGGGAAAACCCTTAAACCGAAAAACCAAAACAAAAACCAATGGAAAATCCAAATAAATAAATGATTATTGTATTGTATTAGATATGAACTGTGGTCGAGGCCTACTGAGCGATGTTCGCTTTCAACTGTAGCATCTAGGAAAATTTATGTGACCCTCTAGCCAGGTGACGAATGCACTTAGGACACTGTGTTCGATTCCGTTATATCCGATACTACTCGTACTCAACACCAACACCAATGCAAGCAACGATATCAAGCCACTCTCTTAGAAATCTCCCCATAGTTATACGACAATTGCACCGCGATTAACGAATAATTCTACAATTGAGCGATAAGCGAATCGGAAGGAGCAGCAGATCCACAAGGCATTCCTAAGTTATGCATTACTTTAAATACATCTTAAAGGGACAAACAAGACAACTAACAAATCGAAGCAAAACAAATAAAAACACTGCATGATGCGAAATAATAACTTAAACAAAAGGATTTTTTAAGTATATGTGGAACATTTATATTTTTATACCATGCAAGAAGCGAAATGAAAACAAAAACCGAAATTGCGTAAAATGGAGATATTAACAAACGATGAATAACTTTAAAATTTTGTACTAAGCCATTGTCTAAAACTGTGGACACGAAAAAGTGTGAGACGAACTCCAAGATAACTAGCTTTAATCCCTACTCCCTATCCCTATGATTGCACCACGTTCGCCTCTTAACCGAAACCAAAAAAAAAAGAAAGATAAATAAGAAAAATGAAAACGAATAAACCTAGGTATATAGAGTAACCGATTCCAAGACTAGACTTGTTAGTTAATCCATTCTGTAGAGACGAGTGGGCCAAAGCGAGTGCTGCCTGTGCCAGGGCCACGCCCACTTGGCCGGCCTCCAAGGTCAGGTGGGGTCCGGGGTCAGAGGTCATCAAAGGCAGTGTTAACTGTGCGTCCACTCACAGAGAGCATAGAGTTAATAGATATCAAAGAGAAAAAAATACATGAGTTTACCGTGTATTATGCCTTCTGCCTTCGAAAAAAAGAGAAGTGAAAAGTACTCATTCTACGACTTCGTTGATATTACCATTGACATGCATTTCCAACCCCCTCCCCCTCTTATTTTCGTCTCACCCGAAATTAGGAATATTTTTTTGTCATTTTGCATGGTTTTCGGCTCAAGCCAAAGAATTGACAATATAATATTTCGCCTTAGAAGCAAAGGAGCAAACGAATGAAAGACAAATTCCAAGTGTTATGCTTATAGATCTAAATTTTTATACATGGACATGGACATGGACACTTCGTCGTCTCTTTTTTGGTGAACGTGCACTAATCGCTACTCGTATGATTTTTATAGATTATGGCTTTCGTTGCGGTTCTTCCAGGTCATCTTTATAAAGAGTATATATATATATAAACGATAGGACAACCACACACACGCAGCAACTTTCTCACGAACACATCTCAGTGTGCTTTTGATGTAGTAGTCTGCCAATTGTAAAAGAATTTATATATAAACGAATCGAAACGGAAACGGAAACACTCATATTCTAATCTATGATAATAATGAAAGCATGCTGGTCACACACAAATCTACAGGCACACACGCATACCCTTCCACAAACACAAGCACACACTTAACACTCTTCATAGAAGGACGAAGCGTGAGAATTGGAAATACACGAGCAGCATCCTTAGACGGTTATTGTGTTTGTGTTTTGTATAGAAAAGCGAAACTTAAACCAAAATGAAGAAAACATAGTTCAAGTTTTTGTTTATTGTGTATTAAGAACAAGTTAAAAATTGTATCAGCTACGACATCTGATAATAAAATCGAAATCTAGGTGGTAGACAAAACTCTCTGTACAATGTAATAAATATGTTGGTTGCTATACAATAGAATACAATACAAAGTAAAACACTCACATGAAAAAGAGCAAAACAAATATAAATCTGAATCTGATGAAGTTAAAATATATACGATACGATAAAAACTGAAGAAACCAGGCACAGAAATGCATTTGACATCACAACAATTCTCACAACTAGAGTTAAAAGGCAAAGAAGAGGTTTAGTGAATTAAACACAGAGTCTTTTATGTATAAAAATCAAATACATATCAATATATGGCCTATTGTTTATTTAGTTTAATTATATATTATGAATAACACACTTGAAAGCAGCAGGTGTGCAGTAAGGCTCTGATTTATGACTTTTTAAGTAGGAAATTTGTATAAATTAAGCAGCAAGCAAACACAATACAAGCAGAAACAAGCCAGAGAACGGAAAACAAAAACAAATTGTGGTTAAATATGTGTTCTTACTTGTTAGTGGTAATAAAACAAAGGTAAAAGTATAACAAAAACAAATGAAGCAAACTGTAATTATAACTGTTAGCTTTTAATCATGCCAAGCATTTTCCGTTCAATTTCCCCATTTTCGTTTCGAAAACTCGCTTGAAAGTATATGTTTTCACTTAGAACACTCGGATTAGCTTTTATTGCAAATTGTAGTTGCCCCCACACACACACACCCCCCATAAGAACACCCACACACAGACAGGTGCCCGTTTGAGTAATGTGTAATGGCTACGAAACTACTTAATGGCTAGCAAATACTCGAGTCGGGCATCACTAATGCAAATAAAGTTAAAAGGTAGCTAAAAATAACAACTAAGACAACTTTTGTTCACGCAAAAGAGCAAAAGTCAAGAGCAGATCGAAAATTAATAAATCGAGACTCATAAAAGTGGATACAGACACCCATACTCATACAGCTAGTACAATGGCAGCTCCAAAAGTCCTCATCTTGTGTTCCAAATTTGAATATATCATTTGATGGCGACGCTTTAGTGTTCAGCAAAAGTTAGCAAATACAAACCGAAAATTAATGCAGAATTCTATTTAATGTATATGACGATGTTTGTTTGTGTGTCAATAACGGAACGTTGTTACCGATTAACTTAAATTATTATTGTCGCAGAACTTACTTTAAATTCAAGGAAGACGAAATGAAATGGAAGTTCATTTCAAGAGGTGCAGACCTCGCGCAAACAACAGATAACATATGCAAAACATAATTGCTGTTTTAAGATATTAACTATATATAAATATATATATATACACAGACATACATCTAGATTGAAAAATATGACAAGAGCATACAAAATGTAGGGATCATTTTACTGAATATTATATACATACTACTACATATAATCGAAACCGAAAGAAATTCTGCTAAACAAAGAACAAATTAAAAACACAATTGAATGCTAAATGTATTACGATTACTGAAACTCAAGAGAAAGTAAGAAACTACCAAGAGGAAGTGTAATGTGTAAACAATTGAAGCCCGCATGGAAGCAGCATAAAGAATACAAAAATTTAAGTGAAATTATATTACGAAATATATTGTATATCGATACAAGATGGATACAAGTAAAATACAAATAAAACTCATGTATCATGTACTAAACAAACAGCAATCCGCTTTTATTTCCCTCCCCGGTCGTCGATCATTTGTCAACGGCATTTGCACATCTGTCCATATTTTCAGTAAGTCATCATCAGCTTCAGTTTCAGGAAACGCCTCTCATCGGAGACAACAGCTCCATCACTCCCGACTTAGTGGCCGCTAATTACACGGCCTTACACTTTGCATTTGCATTAAATCAATAAAAACTGAAATGATAAACACCAAATAAAATCGCATATTTACTGCCCGCTAACCCGAAGTGCAGAAAACTTAATTTATGATGCATATAAATCCACAATTATGCCGCCACTTCCGCATCGCAAGCCGAGTGCAGGCCGAAATATGCAAATTAATCACGGCACATTAAAAGGAAAGGTGCCCCATAAATGCCCACCATAGTGCTTCCCCGTCCACCTAATTTGCGTGCCAACATTTGTCAATTTGCCCAGGGTTCAGGGCTGCTTTACGGTCGCCATTTCGCGCCCGTAATAAAACTTGAAGGGGCCTCAGCCCGAGACTAAACCCGAGAATTGTGGAAAGTCTATCTCGGGTTTATCAACGGATAACGAATTTGCATTGCTCTTTTTGGAAATTACAGAAAATTAATAATTTGTAACGTATTTTAATGTTTTTTAAAATTTTTTTTCGTTATTGTTAAAATTTTATAATTTTCCGTTGACATTTTTGTAAAATGTAGTTATATATTACTGGGAATATATCATAACAAAATCTTATTTTATTATGCTTTATGTACAACATGCAATAAAGGCTTAATTAACTTTATTCAAGCATTTAACCTTACTTTAAATAATACATCTAATTTTCGCAATAATAAAACTTTTTTAGGTTAGCATACGAATAAAATCCCATTTTATATTTTCGCACTCTATATGTGTAAATTTAACGATATTTTTGATAACTTCCAACTACTAACTACTAGCTTAAAGGAGATTTAACCTGAAAAAATCTTAAAACAACAAATTTAGAGAATACCCTGCCAGAAAGGGTATTAAAAAGGAGGAGGATGCATTGCCATTAGGTTTTGTCGACCAACGCGGTCGCTGGCACAAAAGAGCCGACAGCTCTGTAAATGCAAATTAGCATTGCAGTCGGCGGGCACTTTATTTGAGTATTTGAGTACATAGTCGTTAAGTCTCTTTATGCCAGGCGTATTTAGTAAAGTTTATGTTGTTTCTGTATCTTCTCTTGCAGAATTTGCGCAGCAGATAACCCACGTGGCCACCGCAACCTTTGTCTACCTGAAGACCTGGCTCATTAGCGGCTAAAAGGAGTCTCTTTACGTACCTCTCACCAAATGTTATAGTTAATCAGGGCACTATTATATTACTTCCACGGAAAGCAACTGAAAGTCTGGATAGGATAGGTAGTATAAAAATGGGACAAGTGATAATAATGTGCTAAGGACCGACTATAAAGTAAAGAGTATCTGAGTAACGAATTTAGGAAGGCTTCGAAGCGCAGTTTAAAACTGAGTAGTTCTGTAAGATATCGACTGAGGAGGACAAGTGCTGGACACTCTCACAATTAGAAACTCGTACTTCCCCCTTAAGTTATTCACAAGAAATACAAATAAAATTGTTCCGCTTGATTGATGCAAACTCTGTCTATTTGCGAAGTTTGAGTATTTCCGTTTCTAGCCGGTTTCGCAGACGCCATTACTTAGTTTTAATTGATCCGCGGACAATCGCCGAGCGGAGTTAATCTTGCGATCAAATAGGTTTTTACACGCGAAAGGCAGCAGCAGCATCAGCAGCCTTCAACCTGACATATGAATAATTTAAATTTCGCCGTATGCCGTGCTGCGACTCGATAAACCAAGCATGTTGAGAAGTCGAGCCAACTCGAATCGAGTCGATGAGCCATAGCCGGCGCAGACTTCTTGGCAGCGTTTCTGTTTCTGTCCATTGACCCAGCATGGAGCCCCAAAAGAAACCCTCGTAAACTGGCTATCAGACTATCAGACAGGCCAATGAAAAACTCTTGGCCCCGTCATAATAAGCCGGGAAGAAAGGGGCATCTTTTGGTGGCTATACAGATATATTGGCCAGATAAATGAGCCAGCGCACGGCGGAGACAACCAGTCACCACTTGTCGTAAATCTTCGATTCGGTTTTCTGTTCTCTGTGGGGATGGGCCAGCTAATTCTTCAATAGAAACAGAACCTGTTTCCAATTATCGTTTTGCATTTGGCGGCCTGGACGGGGCTTTCGCCGGCAACTGCGTTTTGCTATGGTAATTTCGACGGAAACGTGGCTAGATGGCCCGTCTTGGTGAAACAAATTGTTAGTGTCAATTAACATATATGGGCTGTGGCCAAATGATGCTGCCAAAAAAAGGAAATAAAAAACGAAGACTCCCAACCCAGCTGCACAGTGACGCACAAGCGATTATAATGGTGGTTCAGCCCTTTGATCTAGTATAAATAGAAGGGGATTCCGGCGACCTGAGACCATTTAAAGTCGCCAATCACTAATGACCTGCCCATCCACAACCGGCCCGGCGGCTTAATCAATTCCAATTAAATGTTCACAGCTTTTCACGATTTGTTTTGGGATCTCGCCGCCTCGAGGTCACTGTTCCTGGGACTCGAAGAAGGTTTCGGTCTGCGAGCCGTCCAACTGAAACCAATTAGCAGGTGGGGTTCCATTCCCGGCCAACATATGCTGTCTACAAATGATGTCGGGACGGAGATTGGAACTATCCAACGGGCGGGGAACTACACTCAGAAATCAAAATGCTTTAAAATAAAAGAACAAAAGCCAATAGCTTTAACCCTAAAACAATGATATATAGAAATTTGTATTTTCACATTGTTATATTTTTGAAACTTAAATCCAAGTTTAAAAAATAACCATTTTTATTTTTCCAGTCTCAACAATTTTATAAAGAAATTTTTGAGGGGACTTACGAATAATGGGGATAAAAATTCAAAAAAAGACTGACAGCTTATTTTTTTATTATTAAACAATTATTTATTACCACTAATTTTGGCACACAAAGAACTATAATGAGTAAAAACATTAAATTGCTGTTTATTTTCAATATTTTAAATATTTTATTGTTCTGTTTGTAATGGTGTATCATAGTAATAAACTGCAGCATCTCTATTTATAAGCCCATTTATGGCCACACTAATTCGTAGCTGAATGAATGACTCGCTGGGCAAATATTGTGATTCGATGGAAATTGTCAAGCTGCGTATAATGCGCCATCAAAAACAATTATAGTAATGTCTTGTGCAAATATTTTTAGCCGCCTTCGACGTAATCTAAAACCCGAACCGCTGACGCAGTGTGCGAAAACCAAGTTCAATGGAATTGTTTATGTCTCCAGTGGCGAGAGAAATGACCCACTTGCCTCGATAACGCCACCCACACAAGCGGCACATTTTGCCCAAATATTTAGCTCGGCTATGTAACATAAGTTGTCAGGTTATCAAGCTGGCTAAATCCAGAGCACACGCGTCGCTCCAAGCGTGGAAGATTCATTGCCAAGTTCGTTGGCACTTCCGGAAGGTCAGAAGAAGATAATGGCCCACAAATCATACCACAATTGTGTGACTGTTTACAGAATTGGCCATGGTGTCGCTTATATAGCCCAGGGTCGATATTATATCAATCGCGGCTGTTGACAAAAAAGTTTGTCGCCCCGTTGCCAAATATGGGGCATTTTGACACGGTGACTCAGTTTCGTTATTGGGGTTCCGAATTTGCAAGATCTTCAACTCGCTAATCGGTCAGAAAATATCTTAGATTTGTTATTTAATAGCGGAAAACACAGTTAGTTTCCTGTTTCTCAAGATAATATTTTAAAATAACTTATTTCAATGAATTTTTACCTTTGATTGATTGTGCAGTAAATATAATGAAATGTCTTGATATCGATCAGGGGAAATTCCAGTTCACTCAACACTCACTACACATCCAGATCAGATTGGTTGGCAGCTGTGGAGCAGTCAAATAAATTACAAACCGAATACATTTTCTTTATTTTTTTTTTCATGCGAGAACAAGAGTTTTAGAAATTTAGAATTTTTAGAGTAACGGTTTGGGAATTGCAAAATTTACGTGAATGTTGAGGACCCTCCAGCCGGTGCGCTTCCTGGCCAGCTACGGCTCCAGGTTCACGTACCAGAGCCACCCGATGTCGAATCCCCGGCTCGAGAACCACTACCAGGTGCTGAACGTGCCCGTGGGCTCCAGCGAGCGGGAGATCAAGCGGGCCTTCATCGAGCTGTCGAAGAAGTACCATCCAGATGCGAATAGCCAGACGCGCGACTCGGAGGTCTTCATGCGGATCTGCGAGGCCTATCAGACGCTCCATCGGCACAATTCCCGCCAGATCTACGACTCCCGGCTGCGGATGCAACACCAAAACTCCTCTGCGCCGGAAACCACATTTACGGGCAGGCATGTCTATACGGTTTGGTCGCAATATCAGTCCGCCGTGCGAAACAAGCAGATGGGCAGGGGCGGTTCCAGGCGTTTCGGGGCCGTAAAGCCCATCGTCTTCAGAGGAAAGGTGGTGAACAAGTGGCTGCCCATGCGAATGACCTTGGCTGACCTGCAAAGGGTGGGTTTCCAGGACGAATACTCCTTCCCCAATAGCCCCATCTTTTACCTATACCTTGTGGGATTCTGCCTGGTGGGCGGTCTGGTTATAGTGGATGTGATCAGCCGATTTCAACAGCAGCCAACCGAAGAGAAAAGCAGTGAACACAAAGAACAATGGTATCTGGATCCTGTGGCCTCAACAGAAACACATTCAAACACCACAACAACCATCCATCCACCTGCCTAATTTTGTTTTTCTGTCCAATCAGCGGCACCTCATGCATATGCATGGGACCCTGCCTTCGCGTGTACTCCCTGGTCTCGTTTGAAAGAAAAATATATAAATCTGTTCGTTAATTGTGTGAATCTCTCTGTGAAACTACAACTTTGTCTGGCAGGCTGATTATGCATACATAATTTGTCATTCCAGCATAACCGATCGGATTGTACAAACAAGTTTCGCGACTCACGACTTCTAGTTCAGTTTTCAAGCTAATTAAGAATTATGAAATTTAGCGCTTTTGCTTTTCATCCTACCCTAGGAAAAGGGGTATTTAAGAACTCAGATGACGTTAAAGATTTTCTAGTTTGTTTAATGATGTAATTAACAACGCCTATGACGTTGAAACTTCTGTAAAACTTTGAAAACGAGTTTATCAATGACGTACTTTAGAACACTTGAGAACTATAGTGACGTTTAGGGTTTGGTAATCCTCTTATTAGTTATGACAAGTTTATTAAACATGTTTATACACTTAATGAGGGATTAAAAATGTTAGACGTTCTCTAGAATTTTTTGTCACTCTAATAAGTTTTCCGAACAGGTTAAATCTAATCAGATTAAACCTTTCAAATCATTGGTGTAAACATCGCAAGACTTCCGTACTTCCCCTACTCTGCCGTAAAACTATTTGCAATCACTGGGAAAAATTAAAATTAAATTAATAGTTTCGAGAATGCATAAAATGGTTATAGTCAGTAATTTTCCCAATTTGTGAGTACTAGTGTAAGATACCTATGTATGTCTTTAAATTTTTTCTGAAAAAGTTTTGCAAAACCATTAAATATTTATAATCAGTTTAAAATCTTGAGTGTCAGACTCGACCTAGCAACAAGATTTTCCCACAGTGTTATTTGGCTACAAGCTCCCCTCACATTTGGATTATATCTGATGGCGTATCTATTCATCGCGATCCCGTTCGGGTTTCGCTGAACTTCCGCGCTTTGACCTTTAATGAGCCAGCGGGCAGACGATCCCCAGATAATAGATACGTTTTGGCTTAAGTATGTTCTATTATGATGCCATTAAATGGAACGTACAGTGGCAGCCAAAAAGCAGCAAGCAGCTCTCAAGGCGAGCGAGTGGCGGCTCATAAGTCGGGTGTCCAATCAGAGATGTATAAATCTATATATTTATATGTGTATTCCGGGCTTGTTAAGATCGGCGGACCACCAATGGTTCCATCGTGGCACCGTTAGTCAACCAGTAATAATAGTTTTGTTAATTTGAGTATTGTATTCTCCTGTCTTTCGGGTTGTTTTGTTTTTTTCCGGCTGACAGAAATTGATAAATTATGATCGGTGCTTAGCTTTGATTAAGTTGTCGTGTCGCTCTTATGAATTCATCGAATGTCAAAAGCAGCAGAGGCGAGAGATCAAATGCGCTGATATAGTTAGCCACCAAGTTCGAATGCGAATTCGAATGCGAATCTGTGAGATTTCCATTCCGCGATGGCAAATGAAGAAGAAATCGAAGCATAAATCAATATTCCCATCGAGTGTCGAATCGTGCGCATGCGCAGCGGAGCGGCGCGATAAAGAGCGTTAAAATTATGTTCTGTCGCCTGGCTGCGCAAAATAAATACATACAGCGATCGGGGCCATAATGAAGCCTATAAAGAGCCGGGTCGAAATCGGCTCAGCAGGCGCAAAGTGAAAAAAAATCACCAGATCACAAAAAATGGTCAAAATTTATTGTACGCTGACGGCTTTTTAATGAAAAAACGTTGGCTACCAAAGCGAATTAATGAAGGTGTGTGCGCATATATCCCAGTTCCCGAGTTCCCTGGCTCACCCTACCCCTTCGGAACCCTCGTCAATTTCTGTGCCGGCACAAGTTCAAAAAAATAAAATGAAATAAAATTAAATAAGAAAGAACCACAAGCGCAGATTGATCAGCATATGAATCGATTTAGCATAAGAATAAAAACGTTTCTCTAATGAAAATTGTTTATAGTTTTACGACGGCGGCCATTCATTCATTCAAACACGTGTTGCTCTTGGCTTATTGACTTATTTTCCCTGTTTGGCAAAAAAAACAAAACGACGGAGGAGCTCCCATTACCATTATCATTCAGATTCAGATACCGATTTTGATTTTGATTTCGTTTCCAATTCCGCAATTTGTTAATGGAGCTCTCGCCGTTCACAACTTCATTGTGAACGCAACCAGAATGACATTTTAATTATGCGCCTGTCAACCAGACTGGCTGGCAGCCAGCTTTCAATTGCAATTAATTATATTTTAATAATAGTCGTTGTCCCCGTCGGTTGAAAAAAAAAAAACAAAAAAATAAAGTGTTATGGAAATGTTTTGTCACACATGGCGAAATTGATATCAAAGAGGGGTGGTGGTTGGGTTAGGATGCCTTAATAAAATGGTTTGTTCGACTTATCAACCAGATCTGCGGATCTGAACCCTCATTTATCTCTGCCTCCGGACGCGCCCCAAATGTATTCCTTATTTATTATTTATTTTGCCTAAGCAAATGTTGATCATCAGTCAAGTTGGGGAAGATTTATGGCAGCGGAAGCGCTAGCACCTCCACAAAAACAAGGATGCGCCGATGACACTTGACACCTGCATTGCCAAGTGGCGCATTAACAACAGCGATAATAATAATAATAACGATATCGGACCCAATGACAGCTTCAGGGGCGGAAAGTGTGAATCTGTGTGTAGTTATGAGCAAATGTCAATTGGCAATCATATTCGCAAACTGCGAGACGAGTGGTTCCGCAAGGCGATCGCCGCGATAAACAAGTGACTGATTAGAGAAATTATCAGCAACCTCCGATCGTTATATCACCAAATGGAAAAGCCGTGTTCGCGATGACATGGCTGATGACCTTATTGACGGCCTGGCATTCTGACTTTCTAACCGATTGCGGGCAATTGGTATTGCATATTCATTAGCTAAATTTAGCCGCCAATTTATTCAGCCTTCGCCGGTGTCTTGTTTTACTTTCTTTATCTAGAAGTATAAAATATAGAAATAACATATATGTATATTCTTGGCATGCGAGGGATCCAAAGAGAAACTCGTTTTTTCAAGCCATTAAATTGTCTATTTTCGGATCGTAGAATATAAGCGTGTGCTATAAACGTTATCTTAATTTAAATTGTTTTCGGCACTCCCAATTATCTCCCACAGCTCCATAAAATTGGGATATTAACCTCTAATTTGTTGAATTTTCAAATTAATTTCGGTTATTTTATGTAATTTTAGCTTTGCTGTTTTTATAGGAAGAGATCAATTATTGGTTTTTGTGAATCCCTGAAGAAATTTTTATTTGTAGAGTTTATAAAGCTAATATTATGGTGCAAAAACATAATGAATACAAACATTTCCAAGAAGAAATTACTAACTGTAATCCAGTGATATTTCTCCATCGGAGTGAATCAGTGAACGATTCACTTTCCTTGCATCGATTAAAAACAACTGGGTCGCCTGAGTCACTTAAGGCGAAGCGATGACTTTATAAAAATTAATATGCAACCGTCAGGATTTCAGCGGAAAGTACGGACCGCTTCCGACTTGTGATGTCTTGAATGGCCGAAAAAGAAGAAGAGATAAAATAAAATGAAACATGTTGGTCCAGTGGGTGGCAGCCGATGTCCAAATGGACAGCACACGCGCAACGCAAGAAAGACATTAAATTGAGTCATAAAACTACACAAAGGCAAATCGGAGGAGCAACTACAGAAACACAGAAATCAGAAAAGGCAACAACGATAACCGGCGGATGGTGCCAAGTGCTGTTAAATTGAGTTAAATGAGGTGTTGGGAATTTTTTACCTCGCTTAACATGCACGAATGTACGTACATCCCATACGCAGGCAGATCGGACAGATTCACGCAGGTTTATTGAAATGCAAACACCGACGAGAATTGAGAATCGAAAATCGAAGGCCAATAATGTTTGCTTAAATCTTAAACTGCATGGGTATTGTTCCAGCACAAATAAAATCACACATCGCACACCCGAGTAGGAAATGTAAACTAGCCGCGAAACAAAAACATCGACAACCTGGGGAGCAGCAGACATTCGCCTCAGCGAAGAGGAACATCAAAGAACATGTATCGGGCATATGTTTATTTCATATTTCTGTAGAGCATAATTTTTAATATTTATGTAGTTTTCGCGAAATAAAATAAATCAGCGGGGCAGCGGAGACATCACTGGCGGTGCCCGATCGCTGATCACTTGCCTCCGAACGCCGATCGCCGCTTTTTCGTTGGTCACTGGTTAGTGGTCCATGGGATTGGCAACTGCCACTGCCACTGGGATTGGGCCCGAATCTGGGAATGGAAAGAGGAGCCCGGGTCCAAGTCCGAGCTGGGGACCCTCACCCAAAACGTCATGTGTGGCATCAACATGGTCAGCGGCATCGGCGGCACTAAAACGAGGTGAAATAAACAGAACCAGTTAGCGGTGGAGACACTAAAAAATATTTTATAAATATTAAGTATTTTAAGATAACAAAATGTGAGTTCCGAAAATCAATAAAATAACTTTAAAATGGTATTAACTTGAAATTCAAGTGTATTTCTAGTATTTTTAAATATTTATAAATAAAAGATTATAAATTTATTCTTGAAATATTAGAATAATATAAGACCATCTCTCACAAAAATATATAAAAAAAATTCAAATTTTTAGTCAATTTTCAAAAAGTAATATTTTGAACTCCTGCAAAACACATAGTATACAGAATTAAATAAGGGGAGGCTATGGAGTTTTCTCCCAGTGCATCTGTAAACCTCTGCCGGGCTAAAAGAAGGCTCTGCCCGCGATGCTGGGCCGGCGCAATCGTTTGTACTTGTTAATGGCTTTGTACGCGTAATTATTTTGGCAAGAAGCCAGCGCGAAGCGGAAATGCGCCGAGCAAAAGCGAACAGGGCCAGTTCAATGGGCAGGTACAGCTACACCTACAGGCACAGATACAGATGCATATGCGAATGCCCCACTAGCGATGCTGATGGTGAAAGGATCAAGTGGCATTTGTTCTTGTGCGCCGCGACTGTGCATTTAATTGGGTGTTTTTATTGGTTTTTAATGATACGCGAAATGATCGAAGCTTCGACTGAAAGCCCGCAGGGCACCTGCTCGCCGATTTCGCCGTTTTCGCAGGTTCCGCAGTTTTCCCAGCGACCCGGCCCGGCTGCCACGCCCCCAGCGAAGGCGAGTGATTGTTGCCGAACCAGCCGGATGATTAATATAAAGTTCAATCTTCAATTACGCCGGTTAAAGAACACAAAACGTCGTAGTAGCATCGGCAGCAGCAACAAGTTGCTGGTAGTCGGTACACCAGCAACAAGTTGCTGTTAAACTGCGACTGCGCGGCGCTTTTTGCGTCGCTCTCTTGCTTTGCTCACCTTTCTGGCGATGGGATCAGGTAGCTTCTTTACCTGTTGCCGCTGCCGCTGCTGCTGATTTTACCGCTGCCGCCGCCGTCGTCGCCGCTGCCGCTGATCGGCGGTATAAAAACGTTGGCGCCGCCGAGCGGTTAACCAAACAGGCGACGCCTTCAAGTCTAGCTACACGTACACGAGAGTGGAGTTGGAGTCGTCGGCTTTTTTTCGTGGCGCTCTTTTTTTCGGTTTCTGGCAAACGGCGGCTTCTTTTTACCACACCCTACACCCACCGCCCACCGTTCCAAATTGTGATACAAAAATTTCTAGCAAAATTTCAAAGCTAAAGTGTATGGAATACCAAATATAACACTGTCATTTATGAAAAGGTTATATTTGAGAAAATTAACAAGTGTCTAAATATTTAAAAAAAATACAAATCAACGTGTTGTTAAAACCCCAAATTACATAACCAAAATGATGCAGCCAAGTGCTCTATTACTAACCACCATCATGATCATCTCCTGCGGAGTGGCATTCGCCTGCAATGGAAAGATAATTGGTAAGTTTTTCGACTCATCCACGCCAAGGTCCCAAAAAATTCCATATGCAGCTCAGGGATTTTGGGTGTATCTGTAGAAAATAGAATTTCAGGGCATGTCTAGCATAGTTATTGAGTGTTTTTTTTTCTAGTTCACTTCGACTACACGTTTCAGCCATTTATTGTGTGAATGAATACGGTGAAGTGCAAATATTTGCCCGTAAAAAATATTCTGTTTAATCTGCGCTCGCTTTTTTTCAACGAGGGGCGCTTGAGAACTTTGTGATGCCACTTGGGCACTATGTAAATTCATACTAATTGGCCAGTTTGGCAGGTCTAACCAAAAATAGATACGAATTCGAACAAGCGAGTCACCTTTCTTCATTTTCCAGTTTTAAACAGTGTATATATTGCATAATAAATAGTTTAGAAAAGCAACAGAAACACGGTCGGCATATTACTTAAGCATCGGGATGGAAACCGGTTCAAATATCGGGTTTATTAAATTTATATAATATTTGCCAGTGCCCAAATGAATTAAAAGTATTTTAGGTGGCTGACCTGTCAACTGTCAGCGGCTCATCCATTCGAAAGGCCACTCAACTCGGCGCAAATCCCCTTCAAATCGAATGAGATCAGAGCAGGAGCCTCGTAGAAACCCTTGAAAGCGATTAGTGGCGTCTAATAATCGGACGTGCAAAAGGAGCTCATTGAACCGACTTTGGCATTTTAATTGCCCTCACCAAGTCGAGTTGAGTTTTGTAAACAAATTAAGTTACCAGGCGTCACAAATGCGCTTCCAAAATTATACAAATCACCCGCTTTTTAATGGGTCATTGAGCTGATCTCGCCACGCTTATGAGTTTTGGATAGAAATGCGAATAAAAATAGCTCGTTTTAGTGTTCTTTGTTCTGCACACGCGGCGCTTGAACACCCAAGAAATTCCCAATCTACCATAAAAAAGGCGAAATGAAAACAAAAAGATTTTTATAGTGCGCGTGTGCGTTGCTGATTGATGGTTGCTTTTATGCCTTGTCTTCGATATCGGCTGAATTATCGCCTGAATGGCGGTGGTTCCTCTCGGGGACCGTAATCGCTTGTCACTGATATCACTTGGTATCATGGCTGTTAAGCCGAAGCGTTTTGCTGCGGCATCAATCAAAAGGCCGCCGTGCTAATAATGTAATTAAATATGTTGGGGCACAAGGCTAGTTGTAGTGATAATCAGTAAATGATAAATGAAAATGAAACGAAACATAAAGCATAACTATGAAAATTAACTCGCGCTAAATGCGTCGGTTATTTTTCAGTCTCCTTGCCTTTTTAGCCCCCTTCCTTTGGGCCTCTTTTTTTTTGTATTGCGTTCAAGGTGAAGTCAACGCCTGGCCAAGATGCGCAGTGCAGTTAAGCACTTGTTAACATATTGTCGGCATTTGGCTGAGCTGTGCGAACGAGTTCGCTGCCTGAGTCTTTCGTTTCGTTTCGGCGACCGACGAACAGAAATGACTGCGAGCTGTTGACGTTTCGTTGTCAACATTATCTCAGCGGTTTGTTTCGTCCGTAAGCGGAAACTGATCGACAGCTTTATGTGCAATTTGTCAGCGAAGGTAGTTCACAAATTTGCATAGCATAGCGCCCGCTGAAGTGCAACCGCAGCATCGATACGAAATCCCAGTGAAATACAAAATACGAGGCTCCGTGGGATGATTGATGTCCCCACTGTCGACTTAAGCACACAGCTCTGGGCTCTGGTTTTTGGCTTTCGCCTACCGGTTTTCGCATTGATACAAATGTAGCATAATTTGACAGCTTCTCTTCGTCTGGGCTTTTGAATTTTGATTTCTGGCTCTTCGATTCTGATCGATCGACCGCTCATGGGCTATTTTTAGTCGCAGCCTTGAGCAGCATATTAAGATTAAGTCGAGGCTAACGCCGTGTTTAGCATTCTCGGCTTGAGCTTTTGTTTGGCCCCTTAAAGCTTGTGAGTATTGACATCTAGACCCATTTATTTGTGCGATCGGCGAAGCTGCCAATTTATTTACCCAGCGCCGATCAACTTTGGGGCGCGTCAAGTTGTCTGACTTTAAATCTGATTCCGACAGACACGTCCCGGCACTTGACCGGCCGGCAAAAGCCATGGTCAAGTTGGCAGCCTGGCTTAAATGCTATCACGTCGCGCCGGGCAATCAGCGCCCATCGCCTGCTCCATTATTATAATTATTAAAAATTATTAAGCGCGCGTAATTATTTAAATGAAATGGGGGCACTCCCCAAGGATCCACTTCCGTCTCAGCCCCCTTTTTTTGAGCCTTATTTCAGCCCGATCTCCGGGGTAATTAACACCCTGCGGCAATTCGGCTTAAACTGGGTCCACTTTTCGTGCCTGATTGGCTGACACACTTCAGAGCAACCTCTACGTGAGTCAGGCGTAGGACCATGACTTTGGCATAAAATCAAATGAAATCAAATTCGGCTAATGACTATCTCTGCGACTTTTAATTGACGCCTTTGAGCAGCACGCGCCGCTCGCATTTTGCATTTGATTTTTTATTCCCCTTCGTTTCGTTCTGTGTTCTATTATAATGGGCAAACTTTATCGCAGAACCGGTTGGATTGGGATTGGGACTCAGATTGGGGGGAGCCGAAAACGCTTTAAGGAAAGTGACACAGATGTCTTGTGATCCAAACCGGCTGGTTACATAAAACCCTAATCGCCGGCAATTTGGAGCACACGTAAGTGTCGAATATTATGTCGGCGTGGGCAAATAATTAAAATATATGTAAAACAAAGGCTAATATAAATTGGCCGACCCCACTTGGGATTTCTGCGAGGCAGAGCCGAAGCGTCGGAGATTTCGACAAATATTAGCTCGATAGAAACCGGCTCTCTTGGGTGGCCACTGGCCGTCGAGAGTTGTTGGAGCTTCATCTCCATGTCAAGGGAGAAACACCGAAAAATCAAGCATTTTAATGCAAACAAAAATAGAAATGATAACATTCTCCAGCTGCGTGTCTTTCATGCATGTTCCCCTCATAATTCTCATAATACTTCTTTTCTGCGACTCTCTTTTAATTTATGCAAATCTCGACCTAATCATTTCAGCATCGGGCATCACGACGGAAGAGAGATCAATCATCTTGCAGGAGCACAATCGCCTCCGGCAGCTGGTGGCCACCGGACGCTATCCGGGTCAGCCGGGTGCCGAGAATATGCGAGAGATCGTCTGGGATGACGAGCTGGCTGCCCGGGCCCAAAAGTGGGCCGACAACTGTCAGTTCCGTCACGATCCACACCGCACGATAAGTAAGTCATCCGATTCTATAGATCCTCAGTACTTCCTATTCCATCCATTCCTATCCTAAAATCCAGGAGTTGGAACCGATAAGCGCAAAGCATGTGGCGCTTATCTTTCGGTTTGAGATATTTTTGATACGGTAACGCTCATTGGGATTGTCAATATACATTAATACATCGTTATTTATAGCGAATGTATAAGCCCGAAAGTCTAATTTATATTCGTCAACTTTTACGGCACCTTTCACTGCCATTTAAACGAATTTCTTCAATTAATCACTTGGGAATACCTTTTGGGAGGTTTTTCCTTATATAGTGATTCATTTGGATTTAATTAGTGACTAATCACTAGGATTTGGAAATAAATCTTGCTCATAAAGAAATCAACCAAAATATTTTAAAATGTTTTAATGGCCATCTCAATGCGTCTAGTTTTTAAGATCCATCATATTTCCCATTTTCTGCCTGCACGAAGAGCTTCTAAAACACTAAGACTAACCTTGCATGCTCAGCACCTGCATTCCCCAAAAATTCTGTTTAAAAATATAATAGAAAAGCAATGCTAATATATTCACTCCACCCATTAACAGATCGCTTCACGATGGGCCAGAATCTGGCCATCATCTGGAGTACGGCGCCTCTGGACGCCGATGACGGTGACTTCCCCTCGCGCATCCAAAGTTGGTTCAACGAGGTGCAGAAGTACTCCTTCGGGGATGCCTGGTCGCCCAAGACTGGACACTATTCCCAACTTGTTTGGGGCGAGACCAGCTTGGTGGGCTGCGGATACGCGGAGTACAAGGATGCCAGCAAATACAACAAGCTGTACGTCTGCAACTATGGACCTGGGTAAGTTGTATAGATATTGGATAGCAAACACCATTAAATTTGCATTTATTAAATAATATTAAAAATTTATAAATGGTCTCAAAACCCCGTTTTGTTATGATACAAATGCAAACTTCCCACAATGAAATAAATTTATTCAATCTAGATATCATAAAATTCGTTTCCGTTTATAGAATTTTAACAATAAAACCACAAACAAATTTTCTAAAGCTCTTAAAACATCTGTTTTTGATTGTTGTTAAAAAGGTCTATAGACTTTTGTATATATTTTTAGCTTTTGAGTCGGCTTTTTCTATTTTCTCACAAGAATTATGAATTAATTTAAGTCTCATGTAATACAATTCTAACGATCTGTTCCTATTTTCCCTTTGCAGTGGCAACGTGGTCGGCTACAATCCCTATGAGGTGGGCAAGCCCTCCTGCTCGACGTACGGCATGAAGCCCTCGTCCCGCTACCAAGGACTCTGCGCCGCTCCAGGATCTGCGCCGGCAGCCAACAGTGTTTACGGAGCGAACACAATTGAATCGTATGAGTACGGCTACAAGAGCAGCCCCAGTCAAACCGCCAATAACAATCCGCCGACTAACAACATTAACAAGAGCCAGTTCAGCTATAACAACCCAACCAGGCCCAAGACCCCAGTCCAACCCTCCTACAATCCCTCCCCGTTCAACCCACAGGCAGCGGTACAATCACCACCATCGCCGTCCGGCGGCAGTTCGTTCGGCAGCGCCTCGAGGGGCGGCAGCCACGCCTACACAACGGAGCCATCGCAGTCGGCAGCCGGCCGCTATCAGCACAAGTTCGAGGCGTATCGGCCAAGTACGGCCGAGTTCGAGAAGTCCGTACACAAGCATACCATACTACGCACCTATATAGAGCAGAATCAGCAGCGGCAGGATCAGCAGGTGGACCAGGATCAGCAGCAGCAAAAAGAACAGCAGCAGCCGGAACCCTCGAGCACAAAGAAGCCAAGTCGTGGATGGAGCCTACTCACCTGGCGCGGTTAGGAACCCTCGCCCATCCATTTGCCAGTCCAAAATGCCGCTCAATGTATTAGGCCATTAATAGCTACTGTGTAGTGCCATTAGCCAACCACCAACCAGGATCCATCATCATCATCTAACCCCTCCTGTCCATCGCCTTGGAGCCCTAGCGAATCTTATTTAAATACCCCAACAATTGCCATATGAGTTATAGTAGTTTCACTTCCTTGGAAGGCGGCGGACGGTTCATGCCTCAGACGAATATTTGTATCAAATGTTTGCCACCCACCCAAAACTGTCATCCTGTTAAACCAACCAATCGGCATTCAACATCGATCAGCTAGTTGTAGTATTGTGTTCAATAAAACAAGAATATTGATTTGTAATTAAAAGGTGTGTTTGATTTCGAGGTGATATCATATCCTATTATATTTCTATAATAATGATATGAATCAGTCTATATATTTTATTGTAATACACATGTACCATAGTATTATAATACTTTTTAAGGATTCTAGGTAAAGAGAATTCTTAACGGTTCAAAAATTAATACATGTCAAAAGCTGTTTGAATTCTAGTTAAACTGAGTGTGAAAAAAACCTTACTGATGTAAAACCTGATTTAAAGAGAACTTGTCTTTAAGTACAAATCGGTTAAGAGCAAAACTTAAGAGAGCGCATGCGTTGCGAATTTTAAAACCTTACTCCGCTGAATTGAAGAGAGATTGAATTTGAAATTTCAGGAAAACGAAGGGGAAATAGTTGGCCCCTTCGGCTAATGCCTTAAATGCAACAACGCCAACTTACAATTAAAGCCGGATATCAAAAGAGCAAAGCAACAATGGGCTAATGAGCTGAAATGGCTAATGTATTGAGTTCAAGGATTTTTGGCCAATTTAGGTTGCAATTTCGGGCGTGAGAATGTTGTATGTGTGTGTGTGCTGCGCAGCATTTTGGGAACCTTGCACCTGCTCAAGGTCGTCCAGGTGTCTCTCGCCACCCACTTTTGGTCGCCTGCACAGCACAGCAGAAAGTTTCCCCCAGATAACAGTCCATTTGGCTTCCTCTTCCTGCCGAAAAAGTTCTTTGGCGATAACCTGAATCAAAGTGGCGATTTTCGCCGCATGCGGTGGCTTTATTTCCGATTTTAATTGTTCCCTTTATCAGCCAGTTAGCTGTCCCCATAGTAACACTCCGGCACATACTCATACTCATACCCAAAGTGCCAATTCCGTTTGTGACAAGGAATTAAGATAGGCAAATATGGCTGTCAATTGTTTGTGGGGCCGCCCCTATGACAGTCGTAAAATGTACACATATGCCAAAGGGTTGAACTTGCAGTTATGTTTATGTCCTATGTCGCAATATGCTTTATTTATATGGGTGTAGAACACACGGAGCGTTATTTTGTGAATTTACTAAGAAAATAATGGAGACCAGTCCACATTCACAGGCCCTTGAAGGAACACGCACAATTCGCGCCGGGTAGGGCAAGGGACCTCGTGGTGTGGATTCACTTTTAGGTTAAGTGAATTTGAAACACATACAAACAAATTTTTCCTTGGCGTTTTCCTGGAACACCAGGGCGGCCAAATAACTCCGCATCACTTACGGGTGACGCGGTAACTTAAACCCCAAAAAAAAAAAAAAAAAATAATGGAGATTATAAATGTACATAAATCGTGCTAAATTTTTAAGAAATTAAAACGAATTTCAAGCCTAACGAAATAAAGCTAAAATATTAGGGATAGTAAAAAACTTATATTTGTAACTTTCATTTTGAAAAGACTACTGTGATTTTCACTTTTAAACGTTAAAAATCGGAAAGAAAATTCTTAACAATCAAACTAATTTGAAAATAAAATAAATAAATTAAAATAAAACCTACGACTAAATGTAATTTTTGTTATTTTCCGTAAAAAATATAAGTCTAAAAAATTTTAAAGAATTTGTATTAAATTAAATTTAAGCATAAACTTCTTTAATTTTTTCTCTGTGCCTTTATATAATGTCGCCTAGTGGGCAGACGCACTTCATCATCCCGGCCTACTCTCGGATCCTGGCAGCGTGAAATTAACTGACAGAGTCCTCGGCAGGACAACTTTTTATTTATACGCAGCCATACATTTAAATATGACGCAAGGCCGGAGAGCAGGGCAGCGAGTGTCCTTTTTCGCAGCTGTCAGGCCAAGAAGATGTCCTGAATCTGAATCTGGACCGGAATCTGTATCTGTATGTGTATATGGCTCGGGACTTGACCCGCAGGACTCGGAGGACTTCGCGCTTGTCCGCCCTGATTTATGGCATTTTATACAAACGTCAATTTGATGCAGCTGTCACTGCAGCGGAAGTGCAATCTGCGAGTTAAATGCGTGCAAAAGCCATTTCCAGGGCCATTTCCATGGCCAAGAAAAATAAAATTAAATGGCCGCATGTAATTAAGTCGCTTAATGTGCCTCAAATTGCCAACTCGCTTGGGCCAGAAAAAAAGAAAAACGTCCGGGGCTTATGAATTTCCACGCATTAATTTTATTTCCCTTAATTTTCGTACCCTTTATGCGACCTCTTTTTTCCTTCTTTTGTTTATCCCCAATGTGGGCACTTTTCCGCTGCCAAGTGTCATTTTTGATTGTTGCCAACAAAAAAGGAAGGAATTATACTCTTGCCTTTTGGGATAATTAGCGAAAAACTTTGGCTGGCAAAAAGTGGCTATTAAAAATGTGCTATTATCGGATTTCCGGCAGACTAAAGAGATTTCTCCGGAAAATGCCATTTGAGTTTCACATTTAGCTCTGTGATTTGGGTGACACTTGGAACTTTATTTTCAATTTGCACATGTCTCACCTGACTTGGCAGGATTGGCCAAAGTGCTGAGTTTCAATTTGAAAAGGGATTAGGATTGCAGCTGCATATCATAAATGCCACGCCCTCCACGCCCTCAACGCCCGCAAGGAGCCACTGAAATGAAACAATAAAAATATATCCACAAAGCTGCATCCCCATACGAATATAATGCAATAATAAAATGGGTAACGAAAGCAAGAAAAAGCACATATTGGAAAAGTTTTTCAATTTCAGCAAAGCTTTTATTTTACATGCAAAGATCCCGCCCTCACACTCTGGCACCTCGGAAAATCTCTTTTCCCTTTATCTCCATTGGGGCCAAGTGCAGGCGGGAAAACCAAACCAAAACTATTTTGTTGTGAAAGAGAAATCCTCACACATCCCCATCCCCAACCCAATGCTCATCCCCGGATGGAAAATACAAAATTAGAAATGGGAAACCCGGCAACGGAACGCAAAATGTAAGCAATAAGCGAAAATGAAATGAAAACTCATGAATGGCCAACGAGAGGAAAGCGAAATCAAACCGAAAAAGCATTTTCCGAGTATTATTGGTGGCCAACTCCCTTCCACTTGCCCTTCCTCCATTATTCCGCCTCCGTCTCCATCTCTATTTCCATTCGCATTCACATTCGCATATCCATTTCCATTCCCCATTCTCATCGACATTGGTATTTGTACTCGTTATGCAGTCGCTGGCGGAGTTTTGCATGCCGCAACGCAGTTGGCCATGAAATGGAAAACGAAGGCCAGCATAAGCTGAAAATTACCGAAAAACCCCGTGTATCCGTATCCGGGAAATAGAATCAAAAGAGCAGAACTCGCGCAGACGAAGCGTGTTACTGAGTTGCTCCTTTATTTATGAACGTCTGCGGCGGCTAAGCGCCGTTTTCCCAGCCAACTGCCCATAAGAGATTTCCACCTACCCCACCCACCCTCTAATTAGGCCCTGGACCTTGAGGGCCGATCTCTGTGACTGTCGTTAAATACACACTGAATCTGCAGAGCTGGCAGGGCTGTAAATCATTTTCAATTCGGACATGGCTCCATAAATTGGCAGCATGCGAATAATTCATGCGAAACACTTTAACCAACTCAAAGAGAAATAAAGTTTATCTACTGCAGAGAAAATCCAATTTTTAAACACCCTCAAATATAAAATCAATGTCGTAACATTATAAAAAAAACTGAGCATTAAACCAAAAAATATATAAATTGCTATACACTAAATTATAATATCCTAGTCAAATAATGTGTCAAACATTTTGAAAATTATTACAAAAATACCTTTGGAAGTATATATATTTTTGGCAGTGCTTTGATCAGACATGGATAATACACTTCATCATTCGACTTTTATCCCTTCATGCATAACCGGGTATAAGTCCCATTTTTAGCCAGACAACTGTTGAGTGTGATTTCCACAAAAGTAGAGAGAAAACTCATGCATTCGTATAAATGTGAAATCCTTTCACTTTTCTGCCCTTGACTCTTGACAAATGTCAGGCAATCTATGGCAGTCGCCTTCAGATTCGATGGAAGCCATCAGATTTCGCCTTTGACCAGAACCTTGGTTCCAAGAAATTTGCCCTACATGAGTGGGAATTTATGTGCGGTCCACGCAGTGCTGTAAAAATCCTGCATGAATTTGCATATTTTCGGGAACACAAAGCACATGGCAGCAGCACCAAAAAAAAAAAAGAAAAGGTAAATAAATATACGAAATCTTCTGGAAGAACTGCGGGGAATACTGGTTGCTTTTGTTGAACTTTACGCGTCAAATTTTACATAAATCTTTATTTTCCCAGTGCGAAGGAAAATGTTTGCTTTGAAAAATGTGCTGCATACTTCAGGGCGAGCGGACTGGGATTCAAATGGAGTTTTTGGAATGGGAATGGAGATTCTCCTACGCTACGTATTCGATGAACATGAACTGTCCCACTGCCAGGCAACCGGGGCAAATGGAAAGCAAACACGAAACGACAGCTTCGAACTGCCGTTAAATCAAACATAAAACCCAGAAAACTGTACAGAGTAGAGAGTAACTCGCCTAGCAACGGCCACTAAACCGAACAAAGTCAGCTTTATGGGCCATCAAAATTGCACAACAAGCTGCCGCTTTTGCTGGTCCCACAGGTTATGCTCACTGTTTGCCGGCCAGATTGGAATTCGTATTGGATGTGGTCCATGCCCCCCGGTTTGGACCCTTGATTGCACAAAATATTGTTGCGGGTGTCCGTTTTCAATCTAAAATGTGTTCATCAAATCTCCATAATTCGACCCACAGGACGCCGATGGTAGGTGGTTCAATCAGGCCGGCAATCAGCACTTTTATTGTTGCTAATCAAAGGTCAACCGCACGGATTGTAACGAAACGGAGTTTTGGCTAGTTTTGCGGCCAGCATCCGTTCATCCTCGTTCGGGTCAAATCTCATTTCTCATTTAGTGCCGCCGCTCGCAGCCTTCCATCATCCGATTCGCCTCCACATCCTGCACCCATTCCACCATTCATATCCGCATTCGCAACACGTAGTCGACGCATTTGTCGTCCGTTAATCAGTGCGTTGATTTTTCACGATTTATGACAGTTCCGAGTGCAACTGCCAACTCGGCTAGGAATATCCTCCATCAATTAGATTCAGATTTTATATTGGACTTTCAGTGGCAGCTTTAAGCGGTTGGCGATGCATACAAATATTCACTGTTTCTATTAGTTAATTGCTTAATCTGAAAGCTCCTGACTTACGGCTTCACTCGAAAAAATATAGTGCGTATTTTGTAAAGAATTTATAAAGTATTGAAATTAAAAATGCATTTATTATACAAATTATCTAATAGTAGGAATTAATATTTGTAAAATTACCTTTATATTCCCAGAAGTCAAATATTTTGTTGATATTTTAAGTTTTGACACATGGATTTTTGACTGTGGTTGCGACCAACTAAATAATATCTATAAGAAATTTTAAATTGTATGGCTTTTTATTTTATTTATTTATTTTGATTTATTCCCAGTGTAACCACCCCACATCCCGTATCATAGCTACAGCCATTTGCACTTGGTATCGAGTATCGGTAACGGCATCGGCATCGACGTCGGCATCGGCCCTTAGGATGGAGCTCATCCCTTGGATCAGGCATTGACTTGTACAAGAAAAACCAATTAAAATGAAAACATGCAACGTGCCATGGAGCAATTTATTGCATATGTACTGTATAGCTGTTGTGCGGCTTTCCTCGTTTTCATCCAGGAGTAGCTCCCTGCGATTACTCCGACTTCCGCAGTCCCCAGTCTCCTGGTCTTTATCCAGTGTGCGCATCAATGACTCATTAACGCGGGGACTGGGGAGCTGGCGATAGAGTATTCCATACATTCACATTCGCTCCATGCTGATTCGTTTAATGCAACCGATTCAGTTGAAATCTGACCGCCTCCTCCGCCATCAGCACTGCTTACTGATATAGATTGCATATTTGTTTTATTGCTAAATACCATGGTTTCTTGGCTTATTGCTTTTTCCACTTAAGCACACATCCCCACCCACACACAAACCGAGACTGCCACATATCAAGTTGATTAATTAATTCCTGAATTATGTGCTCTGCCCCAAGGAATGCGTCTTTTATCCAACATTTTCATTATATACGAATCTACGTATCTTCGACACTGCATCGGCATTTGGCCAAAAACTGTTGACTGTGGGTCAGATGGAAACATTATTTTAGCATTAATTGCCTGTTCGTCCATTGTGTTTGCCTAATACCGGACCTTTTACTTTCCACTTGGCAGTTTATTGAGAGCCGACAGACTTGTTGAGCAGTAAATAATTACATTTTACTAGCTGAGGGCAGACCTTAAAGTTCTCCGTGTTAATAAGGTTCGATTCATGGCTCGCAGGCACTTTAGTAATTTGGTATTAGTAATTATTGGCAATTAATTGGTTCCAGTACAATATATATTTAAAGCAGGCAAGTTGGTTAATTATAAATTACCAATGATTAAACGTATCGATTACCTATTCTTATAAATTAAACACTACATTTATCTAAGCAATTTGAATGGATTAAAGAATCTCCTGGGACTAAAGAAATATTTTCAGTATTATTGCTATTTGCTTTGCCTTCCCTCGAGCTCTGAAAATGTCCTTAGTTGTGCTGGTGTTGCTGCTGTGGCTGGTGTTGCCGCAAGTCTGCAGCGGATGTTGCAAATGCCAGAACAACGGCCAAGATGCCTCAGTTTAGCCAGGCGGCAAGCAAACTTTTGCTGCCGTTTGTGTGCTCTAGAGAATGGAGTTCAATTGAAAAAGTGACACATGTGCCGCATTTGTTGTCTCAGTTCTTGTTCGTGTGCATTGGCGTAATTAATTTGAAGCGGCGCCAGAAGCGGAAGTGCCTGTCCCCCTCTGCCGTATGCTAATTGTGCGCATCCGCATCCGGCGGTGCAAAATTCCCCCGAAAATGCACCCCAACAATCGCCGGCATTGTGGCGTGTCAATTAGAAAATTTTAGCAAAATCACAAAAATCCCACTCGGCCTTTAATAGAAGCGTTTTTCCTGCGCATTTAAGCAACTTTATTGCTCGCAATATTTGCATTATTTCTCAATTTTCCGGGGCCACGTTTAAACATTCGCACTTATATTGCCGCCATTTCACACAGCTGACACGAAACCATTTGTGCCGTCAGTTTCCATTCTCTCCACTGTCACTTGGCACGGCAGCTGTTTAAAATTCAATAAAAAAAATTGCAAAAATATGGCAAGGCATGTAAATTGTGCCTAATAAAAGTCTTATTGAATTTGCAATATGCCAGCGGGAGGACAGAATTATTTATCCGATATTCAGCCTACATATGTGTGTTTCAGGGCTTCCAGTTGGACAATGTACGGATTTACATTTAAAGCAGATTGTAATGAAATCAATGAATGACTGCTTTCGCCAACTAATAACTTTTCTTGTAAATTTAAATTTTTGTTTCCCAAATTTTCGAATTTTTTATTTTTTTATCATAATTTTTTGCAAAAAATCGTTAAAAATTAAACATTTTAACTTTGAGTGCAAATCGATTGGAAAATTTATTACGATTGGAAAATAATTATCAAAGCGGTATGACACTCCATTTTTAAAACATTTTCTGCAATATTTTGGACAAAATAGTGAATGTTTTTAAACATAATTTACAATGTATGACTTATGGCAAAAACGGTAATTTTTCCCTGTGTTTTTCGTCGCAATTGAAGTAAATAAAACTTATGAACAAGATATTTCTCAAGCCAGCAATTAAATAAGCACACTAAAAGGTAAAAACACATTAGGAGGATACTGAATCCGACAGACCGCAAATCTCAAGCGATTGCATATACTCGTAATCTGTCCGTATTGGAAGTTGATTTGTCATGCACGTAGCGTTTGTCACATCAACACCACCAGTCCGTCGGATACAGACAAGGATATATGTGGGGTGGTGGAAGGACGAGTGATGTATGCATTGCCAATTGTCACTTTTGTTGACTGACATTGACGTGAAATGTTTTTCATAAACTACGCTCCGGAATTTGTGGGCAGCTGCCGGAGGCTATTCCTCAGTCCTACAGCCATTCCTATTCCTCCAACCGGATGCGGATGTGGTCTGGCATTGAGAATTGCCATCCCTACACACTAAAATGCTCGCTTTCTGTGACTTAATGAAAAAGTTTTTATTGCCACGTCAGAGACACATACGCGCATAAGAAATGTGCCGGCGAAAACTATGAGGGACGACCTCGAATAATAAATGATTCGCCAGGGGCGTGGCCAGGACCTCTCAGATATACATATTCCCCGCCCGGAGATTGATGACACTCTTCAAATTCCCGCCCAAGGCGAAGCATCAGCAGCCCGAGGCCTTCGTGTCTAATTAAAAAGAGCACAAGGGCCTCAAATGATGCGAGCCCAAGGAGCCGCATTACTCATACGTTATAAACACATTAAAGACGCCGCCGCCGTCGCGGTGGCAGCATAAAATCTAAACAATAATTACACATGCGACTGCAGCACAGCATATGTTCCGGCGATGGCTCCCGGGAGAGTTACCTCCGCTCCTTCCGTCGTATTCATGTCCGTTTCCGTGTCCGGGACTCGGGTTTTGGGTTCTGAGTTCTGCGTTCTGCCGTTCTGCGTTCTGCGTTCTGGGTTCGGTGCCCATAAATGTAAGTGAATTAACCATTCAACTAACATTACGACCATTAAATCATTTTCGTGTGCGCTGCGTGCGGATGGCAAAGGCAAAAGCAAAGGCAACCCATGGTACTCCTGACCAGGATTCAGATTGGGGCGTGTGCTCTTCTGCTTTCATGCTCTTTTACTCCTTTGCGCTCCTGCCGCGTTTGTTGCATACTTTTTAGAGCGTAACTACACGGTGAGAAAATCTCTCTTTATTTTGTACGTTAAAAAAGAGTAGGAAATAAATTTGCAATTAACCATTTTCAGTAGGAGAGACTATTAAGGGGTATTTTAAAAATATTTCCGACCTCTAAACAACTTAGAAAGCTAAATAATATATATAGTAGATTATTTTATGTTGAAAAACAATACAAAATAGATACTTTAAATATAATACAATTTCAAAAAGCTTTTAATTTTAGTTATCTCGCATAAAACAACATTTGTAGAGCAAATAAATTTATTTATTTCAATTCATTTTTCTATAATCCTGACAAATCCAAATTTTTTCTCCTAGTGCACTTACACAAAAAAGAACATGCAAACTAATTTGATGTTTGCCGGCCCACCTTCACCTTTGCCCCGAAACGCACTGCCCTGTGCGTGTGCTTTGCAATTGAAATTGAACTACAAAGTGTGCTGATGAGTGGTTGGGCCCAGCGAAATGGAAGGGCATGTCGAAAAAGTGTTTACAGCGGTGCAATAAATTGCGCACCACACGCAACCCCATGTTGGGGGGTTGAGGGCTTGGAAGTTGGGTGTTCAGTGTTGGGACCTGAAGGAGTGGCCACTCCAGCCCAAGTGCAATGGCACTGGGTCCTCAACTGGGTGGTGGAAATGGAGATGGAACCCCCGCGATGGAGGGCATTAACGAGGCGTCAAAAGGTGCGATTAAGTCGAGCGAAGCACCGCACACAAAAGACGTCGGGCGCAGCGGGGAAAATCAATTTATGACTCACGCACACTGGCAGTGCGAAAATGGAGAAACGGAGAAATGGGAGGTGTGAACAGTTTAGCCCGACAATAAACTGATTTGATTCCATGAGGCGACGAACAATGAAACTCTAAATAGGTTGATATGTTCTCAATGGGGTTATGTGTTCAGCTGGCTCAATTGCAGGCATTCTAAGCCAAACAGTTTGACTACAGATTTAAAGGCAATGGAACTGGTTATGATTAGCTTATGAAAGCTCAACAGATGCATTTCACAATTTTTAATGGTATTCTTATTATTAGGATTTTCTGTTCAATTTTAATTCAGAATCGATCTGAATTTAATACAAGAAAAATCCGTAATGGTAAGTAAATTTAATTTTTATTTGTGTAAAATTGAGAATTTAATAAAAACTGAGGACCGTAAAAAACCAGTGTTCATGAAGCCATAAATTTTAAAGTTACCCACCATTGAGCAACGCGAACGACACTTATCTGACAGACAGGAAACACAAACAGGCCATCAACCTCCAGCAAATATATAAACTCCTCGGGCTGCCATATTCTATTTGCGAATCGCGGATGAAAGGACCCTATCTTCATGTGGCAGTAAAGGTGAAATAAATATCTTAACGAGCCGAGAGCGCCGCTGAAGTGCGTCGGCAAAATGAGCCGTAAAAGCAATCAATTCGCCATGTGTTTTGGAATGAAAATGCAAATGTGCGCCAAATCAAATAATGTATTGTGCGAGTGCTCGGAGATTGCAGGCAGACGTCGTGGAATCCGCACAGATTTATTTGCATTCGTCTGGGCCAGGTTCTGTTTGGATTTGGGTTTGAGTTTGCGTTTGGGCCAAGATGCGAGCAAACAATTATGAGTGCCTGGGTGCTCCTTTGATGACACACATTTTTGATAAATACGATATGTAATTGCAAATATTTATTTTTGCGCACGTATGACAAAACAAACACAGGGCCTACACACGCTGAGTTACGGGAAAATGTAAAGGGGAGGATTTTTCACCTCACACCCTGAAGGAAAACGTGATGCTGTCAGCACTTGTAATTTTTAATGGCAACTCTCGGAATTTATGGCGCCAACTCTGGGCTCAATACCCGGACAACATGTAACAAGGTGGCAGGGCTGAAATGCTGTCTGCAGCATTTAAAAGCCAGCTGGGAAAATGCGAGCTCGTTTTCTATCCCAGAAAAGGGCAATTTAAAGGGCAAAAATATTGGTCGAGGTCACTCCCCATCCACATCCACTTTCGGGTCAAGCATCGCCCACAGAATATGCAAAAAATAGTAGAAAGCTCTGGGAAAAACACACCACCCCTTGTACTCGAAATTGGCAGAAATTAGTTCGAGGGGTGCATAAATTTATGAAAATATAAGGGCGAGGGTGTGTCGCTGCGGGTTGGCTCGAATTTGTTATTTAAGTGGCATATGCACGCATAAATGTTGAATTTTTAATTGATTCCAGCAGATTCCACTGCGAGGGGAGAAAGCTTTTCAATTAGGGCTTATAATATACCATACATAGGGGGCGAAAGAGTGCTCTCAGTTGCTCAGTGGGTAGAAGATTTGAAGGGCATATAATAAAATATCGAAATGAATAATTGACTTACCGGTATGCTATTGAATATTTTAATTCTTAGTACTTGGAATATTTTATTTTTTATTTTATTTTTACTGAATTTCCATTAACTGAATATGGAACCTGTTAAGTCGGCTGTAATAAATACCAAGCATTGGTGTGGATAAGCCAATAATTCATTATTTTTAAGCTGAGTTTGAAATTGTGAAATAGCAGTTTTTCTATACGATTTGTCAAGAACCAAATTTTGTGTTTAAATACTGCTTGCATCTTAAGAGTAATTCCTGAACTTCAGTACTTTGGAGAAAGCAGAGTGGTCGTAACTAGTTCAGTATGGTTGCTTGAGCAGTTTGCCCGAAACTCGTAGGAGCATATTAATGTTCTTAAGTACCTCATAAGCAATGATGTTATGGCAAGAGTGTGCTGTTAATTAAATGTTCATGATATGGGGGAATGACTGTCTTGTGATTAAATTTAACGAGAATGCGAGAATGGCATGGTGCTCTAAATAAGGATTCTTTTTTATTTCATTAATTAAATATTTTGGCATATCTAAGAATTAATTTTAAAGGATTGGATTTTACAATAACTTTGCAAAGTTGCGAAATGGTAATATACACATGAAAGTTTATCCCTTTTGAATATATCATTAAAAATGTTTAATTTAAAATAAACAGAAATCATATAATTTCATTTCTATTATAAACCTAACCATAATAGAAAAGATAAATGATGATTTCGCTGCGCAAAAGTTACCCTCTCCTTATTCCTAACTGACCATTGAAATGATGGATTATGGCACTCCTGAGGAGCGCACACACAACTGGCCAACAAATCGTGAGCAAAAATAACAGAGCACCACAATTTACGTACTCGCAAACTAGGGAAACAAGTGGAGGCGGAGGTCAGGAGTCAAACGTGAGCACTCCCCACATACACAGATACAGACAGAGGTACACAGGCAGTCACGCTGAAAAAGCAACAGGAACTTTGGGGAAACTTGTAAGTTTGTTTGCCCACTGGCTGCCAGGGCTGTTTGTCTTCTTGGATGGGTTAAGCGGAGCGGGTTTTGGCTGAAAGTGCCACCACAATGGAGACTCAGAACCCCTCCACCTAAAACACCTGGCTGAGTTGCTTAATTGTGGCCAGGATTTCGGTGGGCCACGAGTATCCTTGGACATTGGTATCCTGGCTTTGCAGTCTGGCCGCTGACATTTTAGTTGCCGTTCATATGTTAATATGCGGGGCGAAAGGTCGAAAGGTGGGACTAGCATGGCTTGGCTCTAATTAAAAGCCGCACATATGGAGCCCAAACTGAGGATTCGGATTCCGGCTCTCAGTTTAACACTGTCACGCATGGTTTCGTGCCGACTTCTGGCCAAAAGGTAAAGGCCAGGCCTAATCACTGAGATGGGCCGGAATGTACGCACGCCCGCCCAAGAGTCACAATTAGACTAATGAAAGCGGCATCAGACTGCGTAATTTTGTGGCTAATTTTCATTCGGGTCGCCTTGGGGTTTGTTTGTTTTATGCCTGCATTTGGCTTTTGCCAATTAAAATAAATTATAATCCAATTTATTCGAAAAAAGGGGCTAACGAGTGGGAATCCTTACACAATTACGCGTAGATTTATAACATTTCAGCAAGTCGCGACGTTCGCAGTCTCTGGGGATCCAGTATTCATTTGCTTAAAATGTGAAACGAATAAAGGACGATGGGATGCCGCAGACAGACTGTCTGGATTTTCCTTTTTTGTTATTTGCCTGCTTTTGGCTCGCGAGATTCATTTTTTTTGTCTGCTTGCTAAAACAATTTTCCCTTTCTCATTGAAATCGACAGGCGGCGATGTCGAAAGCATTTTGGTGGATTCAAAGTTAAATGGCCGCGCCGAGTGCCCCGCGGCAGATTTTACATTTTCCATTCACTGGCTGTTCAATTGCAGGACTCGATAAAAAAAATGTAAAAGTTTCCTTGAAAATTAGGGGAGATCGCAGGGCTCTTGCTCCACTGATTTCGGCAATATGGCCACTAATCGGAGCTCAATTAAGTTTCGTAGAACTAAAAGTTATGTAAAACAGCTGCAAAGTAATCAAATTAAAATCAGTTAGATTTTCCGTAATTTTCCTATCTCTAATGAAGCTGAAATTCTCTTATACCCACTAAAAATATAACAATATTTTAACTGACAAAAGATTGTAAATGCATATCATAATTTAATTTGTGTAGGATATTGAACATGACTCTTTGATTCTTCTTCGCCCTTTGATACACCACATGTATGTGACAGTTGTAATTAGTGTTAATAGCAATTAAAAGTTGGGACTGTCCAGCAATTGTTGGTCTGTCTGCTCTATATGCAATATTCTGGTTAGTTTTTAAAGCTCCTGTCCCGCTCCGGCTGCAAAGTTCGAGCGCTGACAGCTCGACGGCAAAATGTCTCTCGGCGGCAGACACCGACTCTAAAGTGGTAAAAACTTTTGCGGTGATAAGCGTCGTCCTTTTGGGCAGAAAGGGGGTGAAACTGCAGTCAGGAGCTGGTGGGTGGATGGCATTTCTGAGGTCCTGATGCCGATGGCTTGTGGCAGCGCATAAAAGTATGCAACAGTTTTTAGCTTCCGCATTATGCCCAACTTGTTACTCAAGCCACAAGGAAGTCAAGCTTGCCGCTCCCGGCTGCCGCATTCTGTGTTTTGGCCCCGTATCAGTTCTCGTCTGAATAGACACGTTATCTATACACAATACGGCTTAAAGTGAGCTCGGAGAGGGCACGTTTGAATGATACTCCCCGACTGAACATGAGCCTGAGCCCCCAACCTCAACTCGACGCGATGGAACTCAGCACAATGTCTCGTGCATTTCTTTTGTGTTCCCCAGCTCCCATTTTGTGTCTCTGCCGAAGACGTGCCATTGTGTTCACACAATATCTGGGAAAGCCATTTCCCATTTATTTCAAAAGTGCCTGAAACTTTTGGCCGCTTGAGCTTTGCCTGCAATTATCAACTGCCAAATTTGCACACTCGCACTCGCACATACTCGAATGCAAATTAATCAACCGAAATAAATCTAAATTAGAGCTCTTGACACCAGCACAACGCACCGAGTTCAATTGAAAATTTCATTTCAACAAGTTGAAATAAGTTGGTCCTGGCGGCCACAACAATGCAATATTTTATTGCCCAAGTGAAGTTTACCTGAACGGAAAATACAAAGTACCACTGGGAATGCAAGCCTCTGTATTTTGTAACACATAAATTTGATTTGTTCGACAGGCCTACAAGATGTAGTATATTGGATACACAATGCAAAAATAGTGTAGATATTATGGAATACAAATAATGTAACAAAGAGACGTGTTGCTCTTTCTGTGATATCCGTTTACATTTGTGGGCTCAATTAAAGAGACCAGTAAATTTATTTTCCCTTTCAAAACCTCCTTATTTAGCACTTTGCAGTGCACAAGAAACTCCCCCTCAGTAAAGTTCAAGTTTTGCATTGCACTTTATATCATTGGACGACACGCAGATCGACATAAATAATTCATGCTTGATAAATTAAACAATATACTAAGCAGCCATTTGTTATGCATAAAGTATGCGCCATGTGCGCCAGACTGTGGCACACCCACACAGACATAGAAACACACCCACACAGGGAGAGAGACAAAATGGCGGAGGCTGTCGTTGCAACAAGCGACAATTGCAACGCCTGTAAGCCCGAAAGAGCGGAAACGGAAACGTGCATAGTGCATGCTATTTGCACAAATGTAAGCGAGGGGGGGGGGGAGGTTTTAAGGGGGGTTTTGTCTGGCCTGCCACTACCACCATTATGCATTGTGTCTGCCAGGGGGTTGTTATTGTGAAGAGCATTTATTTATGGCTACTTGGAAGTAGTTGCACTCCAACAGTTCAGCACCTCTTCAGCTTGTATCGTTGGTCAATGGAACAAGGAGTTAAAACTTACCTAGGTTAATGCATAAGAAATTCATTAAAAATATATTCTTAATTTTTATAAACCAATAACAATTTCACTTTTCCATCTTACCTTTCTTTTATTAACAACTGTAGTAAATGGCATAATATTTAGAGTGCAAGCCACCAACTTACACCATCTACATGCAATGGCTGCCCCTCCGGCTAACGAGATTCCCAACTAACCTTGACAATTACTCATAATCACTGCTGGTTGCACTAACCTTTGCCCCCGGGGCCGACTGCTGCTTGCCACAGTGCAAACACAACAGTAATTATGCAATGAATAAAAGCCACATTCAACGCTGCAGCCTGGCAGTGGATGGGATGTGCATGTGGTAGATAGGGGATGTGTCTGTGGAGGTCCCTAAATGACGCTTTTCGTGTGCGCCGCTCTTTTTAAATGTCAAGCCAGCGGATACTGTAATTGAAATGAAAATTACGGCAGCTATGACCAGCCGACCGGAATGCCAATTGAAGAACGTTATGTCCTAGTCAACTATTACAAAATATATTAAAATATTTACGATTTTTAAATACTTTTTAAAAAAGGTCTTCTTCCCTACGCTACAAACTTCTGACGAGACTTCTTATACCCTCAGCAAGGGTGCAAAAATAAATAGCTAAATTTCGCTAGAATCTAGCCCCACAGACTGCACTAGTTCGACCGTTGGCTTCCGTAATTATGTATACGTCATGTGTTACATGGCGGCATAATTTAAGTTGAAATGTCTGCCCAAGCTCGGTGATATTTGGCAGAAAGACGAAAGGGAACAAAGTAGCACTCGTGACGAGCAATTTACTAGCGCTTTGTTGTTCAGCAGGCGGAAGATTTTAATGATGCCACCAGAGGCTGAAGGCTGGAGGCAAAAAGCAGGAGCCGCTGGCTTTTGGCATTTCCTGCAGCCATTGCTGATTTAAATTAATTACTGCTAAATATTTGCTCAGGCTGCAGACGCCGATCGCAGACGTCGCTCAAATTGGCCAGAATGGCAGAGAAACTAAAGCTGAAAGTTGGCTAAAAGCCGGCAATCGATACACGTAACTCGGAGCTAGCGTCATAACGCCAGACGCCCCGAGAACAAGGCAAACAAAATTAATTTAATTTGCACACAGCGCTGGCTTTCGGGAGCGTGTCTGTGTGCGAGTGGCTGGGATTACGTTCCATGGAATTTAATGCAATTTAAAACGCATCAATTTTCTGTGATGCTGCAGCGGACATTGTCATGTCCTCGCAGAGGCGGAGAAAGGATTTTCCATTCTCCATTTTCCACACACTCACACATGCAGGCTGCTGGCAAATGCCATTTAAGCTGCCATAATAAAGCTGAATCACAGGATGCATCTGCATCCGCTTCCTTTCGATGTCCGTGTCGCTTTCTCCACGTAGCTGTCGCATTAACTTCTGACGCTTGGCTTGCGGATATATATCCTTACGGATTTCTCGGCACTCGCTTAATTAATGATAAATATTGCTCAGAGCCAAGCCACCAAGGCCAGCACGCAATTCCCATTCCCATGCCCCCGATAGAGCTGTCATCGAGTGTTCGTCCCGACAAAAGGCGTATAACAACTTAATTGGGCTAACCCAATTCCCGGAATATTCGGTTGACCATGGTTCATTAGCCGGAGTGCTCGGTTGACTCCTCAGGTATGAGCACTTTAAGCCTGCGACTTTAAAGCAGCTTACTTTCTCGGGCCGACTTTGTCTGGCTTCCTAACTGCCCCTGGAATTTATTGTTTCAGCTGGCCACGACGCTCCGGGACTTTGCGATGTTGCATGCAACAACTTTGACTTGGCCGGAGAGTTCATAAAATATTTCTGTGTTTCCTCCAAGTTGCAAGAGCCGGTTCTAAACAAAACTCTTGGCTGCAAGTTGTCTTGATTTCGGTTTTAATACTAACACGAATTAACACAGAAAAATCTTCACAGAAGAAATCCACATTTGGGTTAAGAGGCGCAGATTTAAAATATTTCTAGCTCTTCGTTTCTTTAGCTACCTGGAATTATAAGAAAAATGGTATAGAGGAGAACAATAAATGTAATAAAATTAGGTTTTAAAACGCCTGTATTTACAGAAATTTATTGCGGTATTGTCAACTCTAGCCAAGCATTGATTTAAAAGAAACACGTCCACCCATTAATAACGAAGTAAATTGAAATAAATAGCACATTTACCTCTGTGCTCAACGAGGAGATGTACCACATCAGGATCATAAGGATGGCGCAGCCCAGTTGGAACCACCTGAGGTATTGCAGTTGAGTTCCGATCCAGGAATGTTTCACAGGCAAAGACCGCACCGCGGAATAAAAATCCCTCTCCCTGGTCGACTCTTTGAATATCCATTCGCGCGCCTCCCTCGGATCGTTGACCAAAAACCAGCCGGGAACCTTCGATTCGCTGAGGTACAGGCCCGTGGGTCGGGGCACCGAATCGGGCTGGGCCAGGATTTCGTTATCATCTGGCTTGGCATTGGGCCCCTCGGCGTGGAACGGCATGATGTCCTCGTGCAGGATCAAGCGTTGCCCACAGCTCGGGCACCTCGGACCCTTATCGCCACTCACTTTGGGCCACAAGCAGGCCCAGCAGAAGAGGTGACCACAGATGGTAATCACGGCACAACGCACATACTCGTGGCACTCATTACACTTATACGGTGCCAGGTGTCTGATCCTGCGATGGCGACGACGCCACGAACCAACTTCCGTGTCTCCGAGGCCCAAATCAACTAGAGCCTGGAGCCTAATCTCCAGCTGCGCGAAATCATCAGCAAAATCCAATTCGGGTTCCCTTCGAATCAGCTCCGCCACATCTAAAAGCCAATATATGTCGATTGTATTAAATTCAGTTTACCAATCTTTCATACCTGGTTCCTCTTCTCTGTGGTTCATTTCTCAAGCATAACCGTCCAGATTAATATAGTTGATTCGAGGTAACCTCTTCAAATTTTTCGGAAATAAAAAATAAATGCTGCCACTTGGACAAGAAAATACAAGTTTCGGACCAAATTCTAAACAGGCAATGCCTAATTGAGCTTGACAGAAAATTAAGTGGTTACTTATATTTATAGGTTTTATTTTCTTATTTTACGTTATATTTCGGATAGTTCTATTAACCAGTGCTTTTTAAGAAACCTTTTCAAGCAGGAAGCGTTAATAAGCCTACTGGGATTTTTGTTACCAATAAATAAGATTTGTATATATCTTTCTCTATATATGTTAGACATAGTTTAATTTTAATTTAAATTTTTTTCCCCTTGGTCACCGAGAGAAAAAGGCAAGTGACAAGACATTTTCAGTGATTGACACTGGATGGTATGGAATTGATGACACATTTCCAACGCAGTGCAGTTAATGCCTGATTTGGTTGGTTGTAAAAAGCATTTAGTGACTAGTATTAAATGTAGCCCTACATTTGGCACACTGCCAGTCGCAATTAGACGAAAGCTGTTGCCGCCTGTCCAAAGCTCGTAAAATGGCGACCTGACAGCTACGAAAAAACGGGGGAAAATCGAAACTGGGAGCCCGAGCGTTCATTCGCCAGATGTCTGACATATGGCGGCATAATTTATGCGAACATTGAACCGGATAGCGAGTGGAAACTTTGCGGTCCACTGCCGCTGCATTTAAATTCTGACAATTGTTTGCATTGTCCTGGCAGCACGTCTGCGGCATTGTTTAATCCCGATTTTTCGACATCGATTCGACGGGGACCCAATACGGCGGCTTGTTAATTGACCCACTTTTGTGATCGGAGTACATAATTAAAAGAAAATAAAGCGCCAGCCGAACCAAATAAACCCACGGACAAGCGTTCGCAGTGCACATAACAATGATAATAATAATAAAAGTGAAGCCTCACAACGGAATTACACACTTGAACAGTATTAAATAAGTGATGATTGCGTGGCTATGTAAAATATTCCGTACGGATTAACTATAAGTGAGAGTGTTGTGCGGTAAAATATTAAAAATAAATTCTTTATATGTGATTTCAAGAACCGGATGGCTAGAGGCACTGAATGGTTTCTGAAAACTCTGGACCTGTCGTGCCACATTTAATTTGGCCAGTGAATTGACAACTAGGGGGAAATAATGCATATTAATTGCGACTTTTTCACATTTTACCAACTGCCGACATTTATCAGGCATTAATAATTACGTGTTAATACGCGAAATATGATTAAATTTTTATCAGTTTACATGAATCACTTTCGCACGTTTGCGTGCGAACAAGGCCGTTTTATTGGCTTCATTTGGCGACGGACCGCAGCGAAACTGACGTTTGCCCAATCGGAATTACAATCGCAATGCCTGTGGTTCTGCGTCATTTGGCATCCTATATTCCTGTCCACAAAGCGGATCCTTTGGCTGGGTCATTTGCATGGGCTGGGTCGAAGGGCCGTAATACACTGCGTATACGCGGTGGCGACTTCGCTGCGTATACGCAATAAAAAGTGGTAAAGGGGTGGGACAACCGAAGCCGCCTGCGCTGGCCATTAAATGCAACAATAAATTCAGCAGTTCAACTTCAGTGGACTTCTCCCGCTGGCATGCCCGAAATTTAATTAGTTGGCATTTAACATTAAGCATTTCCACTGGCGCCACTCGCGGCTGTCATTCGGCTTTGTTTTCGTTTTCGCTTTGCTTTTTATGTTATTTTTCAGTTAATTAAACGCACGCCAACATTTCGCCATTCTAAATTGTGCGCAATTAAATTTGGAATTACTTTTAACTGAGTAGCCTGCGTTGCTTTTGGCAGCGGCGCGGCAATAACTTAACTGGAAATTTTATTGTAAGCCCCTGCCTTGCCAACTGTCACTTTTGATGGGCGGCCATTGGAGCGTAATTAGGCTACTCCGCGGCCCCCTAACAACCATCCCTTCCCCAGGATACCAACCTCCTTGAGTTGAAAAGCCAACTTAAACTTTTACGCCCGGCAAGCCTTTAAGTTTGTTGTTTAACTTCGTTTGTCTGCAGCTGAAAATTGCACTGTCTGCCGGTTTCATTATGCAAAATGCAATAGTACACACGCCGCTGTGAAGAGGCTGCTTGTCTTCCTTATGAGTTCCACTGCTCCGACTTATCCCAGATGGATTTTTCCTTTTTTCGGCTCTGAAGGTGCCCCAGCACTCACACATCAACAGCATCCGTCTGATAGCATTTTCCATACTCTCTGGCAAAGAAATGTTCACGTTTTTATGACCATTACTCTTAAAGTAAAATGAGGAACATATGCTTTTTCTTTCTTTAAAAAATACATATAGTTAAGCCAAAAATATTATTTAAATTATTATTTTTCAATATATAAAATACAAAATATATTTTGTCTTAAATCCTATGTTTTCCTTGCAGTAAGCGCATACATCCTGCGACCTGTGAAAGCAAAGACAGAGGCCCTTTTATATATTTTTTATATCACCTGCGAAGAAAGCACACAGACAGAATCTGTGTGTCAGGGGCGAAAACATAAAGGAGGTGAGCGGCAGTTCGTGTCTGTCTGTGCCAAACGACGTGGGAGTATAATATTTATATTATTGCAACTGCGGCGCCACATTGCAGCGACATGAAATATTTGGCGTTGCATGAAAACCAAACTTAATGCACACTCCCGCTTGGGTGACTACTTTTTCAGTTCCTGCGACTCGATACTCCCATGTTTATCCTCGCGATTGTGTCTTCTCCTTGACTGCACCATCGTCACAATGACCACCACCATGATCAGGAAAAGCAGCAAAACGGTGACGACCGATATGCCCAAGCTGACCGACTTTGAGGCGACCGAAAATTTGCTGAATAGCAAAAACAGATTCATCGATTCCTCCAGCCTGGCAAAAGACACTTTCTTATAGAACAGATAGGTGGTTATGCAGTTGAACAACACCGTAAACACAATCATGGTCACCAGCTGAAAGAAATAGATATATTTAAACACTTGGCAGAGACTCTCCCCATCGGAATTGAACCACCCACCACCATTCGCATGTGGAAACGGGTCCTGGAATAATTCGAGTGGTAGAGCCAGGTGCTGAAGGCGTAAATCAGGCAAATGTAGGCGGTTCCCACGCAGACAACCTGGTGGGCCAGCTGCTCATAACTGACGTGGAGGGGCAGGATATTCGCAAAGACCGACGCGTTCAGCACACTAATGATCTGCGGGAATTCAAGAGGGGGACAAGGTCAGTCGTTTTTACTCAGGTGCAACTAACCGCCGTTAGCAGGAGCAATAGCGATACGATTTCCTTTCGGGAGAGAAACATAATGGACCTCAAACTGGTAATTTAAAAGTACAGCAGCAGTAAATGATGTTAAACTCATGGAAATAATCTGATACCTTTTTATTGAAGTGGGGAAAATGTTTTGAAGAAATAACATAAAATATATCTTTGTAAATGCCCTTATAT
Source organism: Drosophila takahashii (assembly GCF_030179915.1). Lineage (NCBI taxonomy): Eukaryota > Metazoa > Arthropoda > Insecta > Diptera > Drosophilidae > Drosophila > Drosophila takahashii. The sequence continues at coordinate 23,697,627 of NC_091681.1, forward strand.
TGTAACAAAATATTAAATACGTTACTTTAGAATTTTCTAAAAAACATATCAACTCCAAACAATATTTATTTAAAGCTTATGTACTTCAAAATTAAATATAATACTTTAAATATTATTTTCTCCTTTTAGCACAAACTATACCCTTTTGTATTTTCATTTGTGCGTTAATGGTGTAATTATACCAAATATATACGCCTGCATTTCCATCTCCTTTTGATCGATTGCCCCACCTTTTTGCTTCCGCCTCGGTTCGGTTTCTTTGCAGCAAGGTCGTGTTGCTGTCTTCCTAAATTGCCGGCCTATTTGATGAGCGCAAAATCATTCAGAACAAATTGAAATTTGCACCCATCGGAGAAAGCTTATCTGCGCCGCGCAGGCACTTGCACTGCCGCCCATTCCGCTCAAATGGGAACGGCAGGCAGCCGGCGCTAATTCATCAACAGTAAAGGCAATTTAGATACTCATCTAACCGGATATCGACAGCCAGGCAGCCGGCAGGAGGCATCCATGTAAGCAGATACCCTCGTCCTGCTCCAAGGACCCACCATCCAACCCATTTCGAACCATTCCTATCCACTCCTATCCATTCCTGCGGCTGCGAGCATCGCGGAGCGTCCTGCAGACAGGGTTTCATAAAATATTGATGGACGTGAAGTTGGCAGCGCATACTCGCTTCCTGTTCCGTGTCTGTCGCAGCCATAAATAATTTGCTGTAAATGCAATCGTGGGGTTACATGGGCCATGGGCATGGAGTTCCGTGTGGTTCAAAGTGGGTGTTTTGGGGGTGGATGGTGGCTTTTTGGGTGGCTGGGCGACCGCCCAGTGGCTGGGGATACGAGTACGATGCTAATGGCAAGGCGCACGGTGCGAAAGTGTTTCGTATGAATTATTCGCCGGCAGCCAATTTGGAGTCACGTTTGCCGGCACAATTGAAACTGAACACCGACCATCGAACCACCGGCCATAATGCTGGTCCAGTGCTGGCGATAAAAGATAAATATATAAAAATAATTTGAGAATACCAAAAGACTCTAAGGAGAGATTTAAATAAAACAATAAGTAATTATGAGAACTTTATAAGAAAATTATAGATTTATCTGCATTAATAGTATGCATTACTTAACTTTGTTTGATTTAATTTGTAGAAAAGAAAAATATATATTACACTGTTTAATATACATTTTATAGTATAATTTAGTAAATATATGCATTTTTATTAAGTTTTCCAACTAGGAATATTGTTTATATGAAACATGAAGCACATATAAATATTTCATGAATAAAAATTAATATTTAAAATATATTTATAATTTCAGAGCATAAAATTCAAACTGTTTTAAAATGTTTTCCACTCTCCGGCAAAAAACACCAAAAAAAAAATAGAGCTAGAAAAAAGCCCATTTGGCCGCACTGTGCTTCTGTTCAGAGCCGCCTGTCGAAATGGTGTAATTTGTTATGTCTGCCACTGTAGCCGACCATGTCTATCTTCGGGCCGGGCTGCTTTTTAATAGCCATTCTCCCGCTGGCCGACTGTTGCGTTGCGTTGCTCGGCGGTTGTTGTGCCTTTATCGCCGGACTTTCCTCCTCCGCCGGCAGGGTAATGTGTATTTAATGACGCCATCTCATGTACAATGCCCGTATCCGTGCTGCCATGATCCCGGCCTTGTCCACGGACACCGGTTGTCCTCCTCCAGCGCCTAATGTCCAGTGACCGCAGCCATCTGCAGGATAATGCCCCACGGTCCTCCACGACTCCCGGTCGACGGGTGCCAATAAAGCTGCGCCTGTTGGCGAGCATTTCAATTTCGTGCCTCCGCCGCTTTTTTCAATATTTTTAAAACGGCAGCCATAAAACGTGAGCGGTAATGTGCGGACAAGGCAGTTTAATTGTACCCCTGCCCTAAGGGCAATCAGCTGCTGCTTGTCTCAGATTATGAGGGCTAGTCCTCGATGTGTTTAAACAATAATTCAATTTAAGTCCGTTCACCAAACAATGGCAGTCGGGGCAAGCAATTGAAAGCTAAGGCTGAGGTGCACTGAAAAAAATATTCCTATAAAAGCTATTAGACAAGCACTTGAAATTTAAAATAATAGGCTTAAAAGTAATTAATTTCATTTTAAAAATGGTATTATTGGTTGTTTCTTGAAATAAAATAAACTATTAAACATTTTAGAATTTTATTTTGCATTTATTTGAAAAGAGTTATTAATAAAAAGTTAAATTAGTTAGTTTTATTTTTATCAAATGGTCCCAAAAAGTAGTAATTTGTTCATATTTTTATTTTTAAAATAATATTAATTTTAATAAATTTTCCTTTACTACGCAAATTCAATTACTTTTTTTCCTCCGTGCAAGTCTGCTCATTTCATGCAAGAGCACATGCAGTAGTCCGACTAAAATTAATTAATTCGCCACACTTATCTTGCCGATCCAATAAGAAGCTTTCGGATGGGTTGTTGCTGGAGTAATCATAATACTCCTAAGGAGGGTTAATAAGTGCCCTGCGTGTTCAAATGCTTAGCTGAATGACACTTCCTCTCAAACAATTGCACCTAATTGCAGACACTTCAGCTTAGTTGCACATCCATGTCCGCCCCCCAGGCAACCCCTCGATATAGGGTCTATATATAAATGAATTCAAACGTACATATATATAAACCACCCCCACAATGCAATCTCGTCCCCCAGTTCAATACAATTTCCATTCCTCTTGCAGCGCAGCAAAGGGAATATGATAAGAAGCAAAGGAGAATTTGCATAAAGCTTTTAACCTAACGACGCGACATTTGCTTTTTATGTGATTCATGGACTACTCCCCTTCTCCATTTTTTTCCATTCCAGAATGCAACAGCGACCAACTTCCGCACAATTATTCAGCAATTTTAAACACAACAATCGGTGGGCGGAAAGGGGAATCTGAGGAGATCTGGCTGCACGGCTGATTGCCTTCGGGCCAAAAAGCTAGGGCCTTCGATTGCAACCTCGACTTGGTCGCTTAAGCAGATTGAAACAATCTCCGGGGTGGGTAAGAGCTTACAGCTGACGAGGGGTTTTCCTTGGCTTTTAACTTTCGCCTCGCCACGGCTGCCATTATTATTATTCTCCGGCGTCTGCCTGCAACTGTCAGTTGGGTAATTTATAATGAAGTTTCCTTATTGACAGTGGCAGCCAGGCAGCTTCCAACTCCGACTCCGAATTCCAACTCTGCGTTTTGCACTTCCGCTGCAGTGATTCCCGATTCTCCTGCAGCCGGGCATAAATTATGGATCCCAGCTACTTGTATAATATATCGCCATAAATTGCTTGTCAAGTCGCGAGTCGACAGGCGGGCAGCTAACTAAGATGCCGGCAAACAAATAACAATCAAAATCACTTTTCGACCCCAAGTCGATTTATATGGGCGAAAATCTCGGCACTGAGGCCTTAATCGCTGAGGCCAGCCGCATCATGAGATCGTCAATCGTTTTGATTTATTGCCATTTTATTTGCGCATATCCTTATTTGCCTGGGCATTCGCCGCAAACTTCGAACCCCAATTCGAAAAGCCGGGGCGAGGCTATTTTATTGTTCGATAGCTTATCAGGCAAAGCAAACAGGCCGAGCGGCGAGCGCCTCGGAGGATGGCAAATATCATAATTTTCGCAGGACACGCTGGCTTGTGTTTGCTTTCGTCCTGTCACAATGCCGTGCAGGGCATAAATCTGAATTAAATGCCTTTTTGAGCGGCTCCCAAGGAGGCGGGAACGAGGAGAAAATGTTTATATTCAGCACATTGTCACTTGTTGTGGCCACTTTCTTGGACTCGGGCCCTGAAATTCCACCGGGAACGGAGAATGGAGAACGGAGAAACGGGAGCCGCTGCTCAGTGGCCCGGGCAAATAAATATTAATCATTGTGTAATAATTTTCTGCTGTCAGCTAAATTCAAGCAAAGTATTCATAATCCACAAGTAAGAACCGCCTTTGACAAATCGCTTTGCGGGCCACTCGCATAAATATTTATATTTGTATTCCAAGTTTGCGACGGCAGTTAAAATGCTTTTAAAGTTGCCGAAAGTTGGGCGCCACTTGCTGATTTGATTTTTTCAGCACCGGCGATGTTTCCATTTGTTTTTTCCGCCGACTTTCGGCAACTGTAAATCAGTTTGAGATCCTTTGATGTGTTCACGGGTCCTGGGAAACGAGATTGCAATAATCAAAATGTAATAAACAGGCCCTCGCACACACACACACACACACATCCGCCTTCAACTCCTTGGGTCAAACGAAAGCGTTGTTTATGCACGGGTCCTGTGGACGTGATTGTGTGAGTGTGGGTGTGGGATGGCCTCTCGTCTTGTGTCCTTTGTGCGGCTCTCGGTATTCGATGCACGTAACGCATTGTTTGAATTTCATGGCGACTTTATGAGTTTTGTAATCAGGTTTGTGAGCAAACAGACCCAAACACACACGCCGCTTCGTACTCACGTGTTAACCTGCACATAAATATTGTTTCTGGTCGTGGGTTTCTCGGCTCTCAGATGTGGGCGTGTTGACAACCCGGCCGACCAGCCAACCGCCCGTTAATGCTAATGAAACCCAAAGTTTTGGGTCCCCTTCCTCGCTCATCTCCTCTCATCCCCATCAGCCTATTAAGCCATTTTGTGGTCTACAAAATCCACTTAAAACGTCTGGCGGCAACAAAATATTTTATTGCATACCTTTATGCGCAGACATTACCTGCACCTCAGCCTTAGCAATCGGTAAAAATGCTCAACAATGTGATTTATACACGCTGGAAGCACTTAAAACTAGACACACACTTTCACAATAGACTGTCCACGCCCCCAGAACGCCCCCTTTGTTGTTTGCTGGCACTTTTGGAGCTCTTCCAAGGCTCCGGGCTTAGTCAGCACACACAAAAAATATATATATATTGGTTGAATGTCCGTTCTATAAATAAATGTAGTGATAAATAAAATATAACAAAAATATTCAGTATCGGTATTGGAAATTCTTGATTTTTAAGTTATCTATAAAACATGATCGGGCTTTCTTTTTTTTACTTTTTTAAGGTATTTCTAAATGTATACCTTCTTACAATTTCTTCCGGTGATGCCCCATTGTCTGGGTGCCAAGCAAAAGCCGCTCTGCAGTTGATGACCAGAAATTAACTAAGCAGCAATGGCAGCAACAAAGTTGCCAAGACCGAAACAATGGGCCAGACTCAAAGACTAGGCCCACCCCCAGAAAGCAAACAAGTAGCATGTCCAACCCCTCGGTTTGCATGTCTGGCTATCGGCTGTCCACTCCGGAGCATTAAATAAATATTTGCCATGCTCTGCAGGAATTTTGAGACCCCAATCCCCAGGAACACATATCCCAGGCTGTGCGGCTGAGAAAAAATGTTCTAAATATCATATCATCAGCATTTTTCGATAGAGTCTCGCCCTGGACATGGGGCCATGTGGTCTCGGGGGTTGGGATCGTCCAGTGTTTACCATTTATTTTTTGATTTGGGTATTTAAGGTGTGGATGGATGTGCGAAGGCGGGCGTGCGTGTCCAACAGAGTGTCTGTGTGTGAGTTTGGGGGTGACTGTATGTGTGTAGGCAGCAGATTGTTGACAACTTAAGTGGAATTTTGCTTGCTCGAGCGTTGCAAGCATTAGCTTTTATCAGATGACATTAATATGAAACGAAGGACAGTTATTAGTTGGGATAAAAAATTCGTATTATTCATTCTATATCCCAGAATTTGCATTTTAGTAAAGTCAAGTTTGAACTCTAATCAAAAATAAGTTAGGTCTTCTTCCGTACATGATGGTCATACAATATTATAAAACCATACAGACCAGACTTGATCATGGAACGCCTTACGTTGGAAGAAAACGGATTCTTTTTGGTGGTCACCGGGATGTTCTTGTGATCGCCTTTGTGGGCAAACATGAGGCCATGCTCCGGATGAGCTACCACTGTATAGTTGTCGTTGTCATTGGCAAAAATTTTCCTGGTTTTCCAGTCATAGAAAACGATGTCGCTCGGCTGGGGTTTCAGCATCTTTCGCTCCTCGAAAACTGCACGCCAGTCGACGGCGTTTGGTCCCTTGAATCTATAGTTACGCAGGCTGGCCTCAAAGTCGATATAGCCGGACTTGGAGAAGCCACTTCTACCGCTAATTTCAAGAAAGATAATAGTCTGCAAATTGGGAATAATTATAATCTTATAATTTAATATTAGCTAATGACTTACCGATATCTCCTGCTGGACATTGCCATGTTCGCGTTCGGCCAAAGCCCATAGAGCAGGATCGGTTCCCTTGAAGTACTGACTGTAGTATATCTGGGCAGAAACTGTGGGATTCAGGAGCTGTTCCACCTGCTTCTTTACGTTCAGGAACTCATCCTCCTCATAGAAAGTGCGGTGCTCCCGATAGCCGAGTTTCGTGAGAGTAGTGACTGTTTTGTGGAACGGCAAGTACCGAAAGTCCTCGACGGTGGTAAAGGAGAGCAAATACTCCTGATAGTTACTAAACTTGGCAATGCTAAAGTCCGTCATTATGGGTTAATATTGGTAGTTTTTATTTCGTGTTTTTATAAAAGTGTTTCTTTTCCTGAGAATCGATTTATTTGATTCAATAAGGATTACTTATGACTGCATGAATACGGACTACTAAGTCCACATTGTTTCATACCTATAACAATTTCTATACTGTCAATTAGCTTAATATCTATGGTGAAGCCAACCACAAATTATGGTCCTGAAGTTTTTGAACACACTACACCAAATACGCATTTTATATAACAATAGGAATTATGCATTAAAAATTATATTTCAAACATTGTTACAAACTTTATATCTTTAGTAATGGACAACATTATTTTATCCCAACTACAGATTAATATTTACATTTATTTATCCGTCATCTAGAACTAATTTTCTTCAGTGATTATAATTTATTTTCATTTGGTATAGGGCCGGACTTAATTCGATTTTGCTACGGTGGCTCCAGCACGTTTTGGCCAAACCGCAAATATTAAAATAGTTTAAATAATCCGGATCATGAATATGTCGATTTTGTGGAATTTTTTAATAAATTTCGGTTGAACAGCACTCGTTGTGGCGGATTTTCATTTGGCGCATTATACAAATACCGCAATGGGCAAAAATATGCATTTATTCGTTTGTTTTATTTTCCTTCGCTGCCGAGCGTGTTTAAATGAGGGTGTCCGAAAAATTCCACACAGCACAGAAAACATGTTCTTATAAAGTTCCACTCCTCAGTGGTGGAAATAATAAATGCTCGACATACCATATTTGGGATATGTAGATGCCAATGGAGGGATTGTGGGCTAGAGTTCAGTAACCTGCGGAACATCCATTTAAATTTATCAACACTTTCACCAGTGACGTAATTTCCGGTTCGGCACGCACACATAAACAATCGTGCAGCTGACATAACAATAACAAAATGGCCGACGCGTGCTCAACATTTGAATTCGAAATAATTAACTTGAATGCTAATTAGTTGAATTATCAATAGCGGGCTTTGTTCATAAGTCCGCGTCCACGAGTATTTATTGACATTAAATCGACACGAACACGCACAAGGGGCGGGGGCCACAACGTCAAAGGGGCGTGGCAGTCGATGTTTATGGCCCAATGGGCTTTAGGCCCGTGATAACTAGAATGTGTTTTAGCCGCATAAATCCCCATTCAGGCGGTGGGCTCTCTGGCAGGCATTTAAATATATCAAGTGGCAGCCCAGATACTCACTATTATTTACATGGCCCCCATCAACAACTGCAATATCAGCAAGTTCTCCTCTCGGCGTGTGTAATTTAAGACCTCGGCATAAATCATCAGGACACCCGCTCAGACAATTTTGTAAAACACTCTGAGTGTCCTTGCCTCTCCCTTCGTTTTGTTTCCTTTCGCTTCCTCGGCTGACTTGGCATGTGTTGAATAAATTTATTGTTGTGCATAATGCTGCCCAAGATCGCAAGCGTAAAAAATTGCCATTATGAATATGAAGTGCATTGCGTTTAAGGATGCAAGATGACTGCTCACACGCATGCGAGTGTTGGTGTGAATGATGGCGGCATTTAAGGACACGTTGCATCAGCAGTCGCAGCTCGTAATTATGAATATTAATTGCAGGGTAAGCGCCAAAAGTGCCAGCCGCAGGATGAAGGCGTGACCCTGTGGAGCTATGCAAATGTACGCAAAACTAATGGTGCAAAAACGGAGTCTATGAATAAATCACAGAAGATTAGGTCCCAAATGATGTGAAAAGGGATAAGGGCGCAAAAGTGTCCATCTTACCAAAAAGCAAACACACACGCACACAAAAAACACCACAGAGAACCTAAACAAATAGGACCAAAAAGTATTGGCTTAGAAAAAGATACGAGACCAGAGGAAGCACACAGTTCATATCTGCCTAAATGCAAGTCTTCATTAAATTTGCATATGTCGATATTTTGGGGCTTGCCACATGCCTCCATACAGTATATCAGAAATATATGCGAATGTCTGGACGGCTTTCAAGATTCCCCATTTGATGGATGGAAATCGTCAGTCCAATTAAAAATCCCCCTACACTTCTGATCCTCTTACTCGACTGCCTGTAAATGGTGAATTCTAACGAAATTATTTCATAAAGCATTTCACAACAAGCTATTCCAGCTGCTCAATATAAAACCATAAATTCCGAATCGAATGACGTCGAGTCGAAGTCGTATTTCATGGAATTCGGTTTACGGGTATATTGAATTTTATTTTGCTACTTGGCAGGGCTGTATTTGGATTTTCTGTAATTATTTGCCATGTGCGTCGAAAAACTTTGCCATTTTTGTGAACGAGTGCACTTCAAAGTTTATGCGCCAAGTGTTACATGGCGTATACGTTATTTTTCATTTCGTACCCAGATTCAAGGCACTCACAGTATGCCTGTATCTCCATCCCTCCCCCTTCGACTGTCATGTTTTACATGGCCCTGTGCGTGTGTGTAGTTTCGAGTGCTCCTTTTCCGTGCCCTGTTGATGTTTAGTTTTTAGACAAGCCGGCAAATATATTCGAATTTTATGCAAATTTTAATTGCTTTACTTTGCGATGGAAATTTACGACCGCAGCCGTGGCAAAAAAAATGCAGGAAGAGGAGTTCAGTGAGGGAAAGGAATCATCTGCATAAATATTTTAGTGGTGCTAAAATAAATAATAGCCATTCTCGGTGGTTAATTCTCGACGTTGTCGGCAATTAGCCAAGGAGTCAATGGGGGTCGGAAAAAACCGGGATAAAGACCATGCCACTCAGAAAGATTTTATTGCCCATCTCCTTGGCGAGTTAAGGAGCTTTGCTCGCACAAGCTCGCCAACAAACCCCAAGGACTGGCGAAAAGTTTGAAATTAATTCGCAGAAATCACTCAAAAGGATTGCCAGCTTCACAGCAGCACATGTGTCCATTTGACTTCTACTCCACAGTATTTCCGGCTTTTTTATGTCCTCCCACCATCCTGGACAGTTGACTCGCTAGACAATTGACCCAGCTGAGTTTTTTATTTGAATTCCTTTGACTGACTTGAATGCTCTTTTAATGGTCTTCTAATGGCCGACCATGACGTTTTTATCGTTCCCAACTTGGACAGTTTGTTAATTTATTTCTTCTGCTTACTGAATTGAAACATTTTGTTCTTAGATTTTTCAGAGGCACCTCTTAGCAAACTATTATTTAACATATTCTCTTTGTCAGAACCATTTTTTATGAAGGTATTTAATTAATTATTTGTTTAAGTCTGTAACATTATTACAGGAAGAATTTAAATCATTTTTATCAGTATTTTTTCGTTGTAATTATGTTAAAATGGGTTTCCCAGCTCAAAGCCGAATTGTTTTGACCAGATAATAACCTATGCTAATGATTCCTATCACTTTTGGGTATATTTTAAATAATTGATATTTTGCCATATTTTTGCTTTTTTTATAAGGGGTGATATCACATTTTTTTAAAAAAAATTGTCAAAAAATAATGTTTCTAGATTTGAACGCCAATTGATTGGGAATTTCATTACGAATCTAATAATCATATTTGGACACTTGGTTGCTTTGTTTTGAACCAAAAACTGTTTTTTTTTATGTAAATAGGGATATAAAATTTATGGCAAAAAAAAATTTGTTTTCTGCGTCTTTTGTTTAATTTTGGTTTAATAGCTAAACTTCCGAATGTTTTGTTCTGTAGTTTTTTTTTTTAACAAAGTGAATTTAGGTATTAATCAATAAAAATGAACAAAACAGCTTCATATGCGAATATATTTTTTATGAGACCAAATCGAATATGAATTCAGCTCGGCCCCTGTTTAATACACATTTTGTTAAGCCATTTAATAACATTTTAATCTTTTACGACTCGCAATATTGAAATAACATATTGTATTGGCCCCAAAGTCCTAAGTCTGGGCCTTGGGGGCGTTTCCCTGCAGTTGTTACTTTTTACGAGCATCAATTTCTGCCACATTGACATAAATGTGCATAATAACCGAAATGCTTTTTACATTTCCGCTGCAAAGGAAGTCATAAATAAGCCAAACGCTGACGGGGCAGCCGAGAATCCGGCGTCTTCGTTGTCCGGCTTTATCCGGAAAGGAAAGGGGCGTGTCCCCGCCCCGTTTTTTTCTGCTGCATCTGCGTCGCCACAATGGGCGCAAATCAAGTTATTACGGCCCATGGCTGGACTTTGCGACTGCGTCACATATGGCGAGCATAAATAGCCCCAGCACTTTGCACCCATTCACCCGATCACCCATCCGCCCCGTTGGCCGGCTGGCTGGCTCACTGGCTACAAACTTTCTTTATGCGCTTTCCATGAACATTTCGTGGCAGGTTTATGTATTTAATGGACTTTGCACAACTTTCTTTTGCTTTCGTTTTGGACCCTCACTCGCTGGCCCTTTCTTTTTGGCAATTGAACGGGCTTCTGCATCGCAGAGGGAAGTTTGGAAGGCTCGGGCGCATTATGTCCATTGGCAAAGTTTCGTGACGCCAGCATTTATAAGCGAACCGCTTCGGCGTCCATTTTGATTATTAGCCAGCGACACAAAGGCACAATGCGTGGGATTTTATGTTCAATTATTTCTGTCGCCTGCGCAGCTCATTCTCTTTATTCGCGGCGCCAGACCATCCATAAATAGTTAGAGTGCATTTAATGCGCTTTATGGGATCAAACATCGATCAAAATTACAAAATTAATTTATTTAGGATGACATGTTCAATGCTTTTTCTTTGGAAAATCTACCAAAATAACCATTTTTAGTTTTTCTCTTATATTTAGAGAAATGCTTTCACTCTGGCTACCGCTGGAGGCCTTTCACCGTCAGCCTTGGCCTTTTACGCAGCTTTCGGTTCACCTTGAACTTTTTTTTTTGCCAGGAAAAGGAACTGAGATAGCCCAAAGGCCACTTTTTGTTCGCTAGGTTTGAAAACATCTTTTGAATGGCTCGCTGAAATGGAAAAGTTCAAAAGTTAAACCAACAATTCGCAGGTAAATATGGTAAGCTTTCAACTGCCAATGAATATGAGAAATATTCCTTCTAAATGCTGAAGTTATCTCAGCGTTTAGGTATGTGGATATCTGCTCCTATTGCGATGTTTAATATCCAGCTTGTAAATGCGTGGTCATACATTTGCCGATTTCACAGAAGGCATTGGACTTGGCAAAGAGCCTGCGTCGAATAGACATCGTGAGGCAGCAAAAAGCCAACACATAAGATGGCATTCTGCTGTCGTCTTTTGCCTCCGGCGAATGTACTCGCAACATTATTAAAATGTTGTCAGGCATTCCGAGCAAGTCAGTGTGCAGTTGCAGTATATTTCATATTTGCAGGCACACAGGCCCTACTCACTTATGTGTATGTTGCATGTAGCGATTGTAACACCAAACGCAATAAGAGGCAAACAAGCTGCCTTATTGCTTTAATAAACCTTCGACGTTGCTCTGATATTGAAGTATTTTCACTTTTAACTTTATTCAATTGATCTTTTATTTAAAATAAACTCATTTTATTTAAGCTCAGAAAGCAATATTGATTTTTATTTCAACTGGAAAGATTTTAATAGATCAACAAAATGATGGTATGACTAAGTATTTGCTGATGCTATGGAGTGAATAAAAATCGAACATAAATGGACGAAATGAAATGGTGAGTATCAACAAGCGCTGACGACACTTATCGAATGCGAAATTGATGAGCTAGGCAAATGACAGTCCGGCTGGGATCGTTCACGTCCCTCGTCCTCATCAGCAGTCCCAATACCCCAACCAACCAACCGACCCCAAGGCATAATGAAAGCCCCGCGGACTGTGTTCGATAAATTCCCGAAATTGGTTCTGACTTAAAGTCAATAAAAGTCCACTTAAGGCTTCATTGTTGCCCGCTTTTCGTCCGAGTCGGGGTTATCCTGCTGCCGCTTTGCTGTTCACAAAAATTGTTTTTTAATGCGCGCACATCAATAGACAAGCCAAATAGTCCATCGCAAATTTAACTACTACCATTTTCGTGCTCAATTTTGTAGCTTCTGCAGCGTTCAGCATCAGATATTAAGCGACAGCATGAATGGAGCTGCTATTCCAGGGGTTTGGTTGGGGGACGGCATGGTCCAAGGAGGGTCCACTTGGGGGATGGTGTTTTCACAGTCACCCTCACCGCCTTTTACCTGCGAGGGCAGGGATTAATAACAGCGATGCCCAACAACTGTCAGCGTCTAAAAACCAGGGATGAAAAGATTTCAAACTCTACCAAACTGAACCCTTTATTCAGCTCACAAAACTTAACATTTTGAATTTAAAAATAACTTCCCTTAGTTTTTTAAACTGATATGTTAATAAAGGAAAAAATACAAATAATAATTTTATAAATATATTTAAAAAAACAATTTTCCATTAAATATTTTATACACTGAACATAACATTTTCTTTGCATCCCTGACTCAAGCTTTCAAACTCGCCCCCTATAATTGAAAGTAGCCCCAGTTTACGGCTGGAAATTTCGGAACGGAAGCCTATTGCTCTGTATCTTTGTAGCGCAAACAATAAGTTTCGTATGCCCCTTTGCTCTTCTTCAACGGGCTAATGCGAGTTTAACAACAAGTTTCATCAGCGCTGAAGTTGCCCCGGCGAAAACAGGTTGGAAAACCGGGGATGAGGAAGTGAAGGCGCGTGTGTGGCTAATTAGAACACATTTCTTCAATTTAACCCCCACAAAAGTCAGGGAAAGCACGAGCAAGTTTCGGGGAAAGCTAAAAACTCCGGGTACAGGTAGCTTTAATGAAACCAAATGGGGGTTGAATACGCACTCATGATGAATATACGCGCAATTATGCCCGAAGGTAATACACTGTCATACCTTTGTTAAGTCCTTTCCAATGAAAACGCTTGAAACTTTTCCCATGAATGTTATTGTTGTTGGCTGGTTCACGGGCTGCGTTGTTGTATTTGACAAATATTTATGCTAATAAAGGCCGCATCACCGGAGCGGGGAAGGGGAATCTGGGGAAAATGTGACCTCCCCTGAAACAATGTAGCTGCTCTTTGCGGCCAAAAACTTTCCACGAGAGTTCAAACTCCAGTTGTGAGCCAAAACAACCAAACAACCGAACAACCACTGGGGGACAACACACTGCTGCGGTCGATGGAGCGGACTCAGTTAGTCCTGGCTTTTATGGTAAAATTCATTTACGAATTTAAATGTTTTTTTTTTAGGTTTAAAAAGGCAAAACTACAGGTGGGACATGTTTCAAGCTAAACTTTAATTTATGATTTTAAGGAATATCAATTTTCTAATGTTATTTAACGCTTCTAGCGCTTGACTTCAAGTTTAATATTTTTCAATAAATAAATAGCTCCCCGATGACATCTGTAATCATAATATCTTCAAAAACTGGTGATTATCCACAACATATAATAAACAATTTAATTCGCCTTTTATGTTATTTTGCTTCTCATTTACCATTCGCCGAGGAAAACCGAACTGTTGCTCAATTAGAAATGCCACAACCCTCTAGCCAAACGGGCTTCCCGGCTCGACTTTATTAAATTAACGTTTCATGTTCGTTTAATGAACAAAGGAAGACGAAAATAATGATGCCGCCAAGAAGGAGGCGTGTTCCACAAGGAGGAGATGAAATTTGGGGGGCAAGTAAACGTGTCGCATACTCACCGAAATACAAAAATAAAAGACGCAAATGCGAAAAATGCCGCAAGATGTTGCCGATGGTGCTGATGTTGCTGCTGCTGTTGCTGTTGTGGCTGCTTTTTGCGTAACAAGCCACTCTAATGACAATATTGGCACTTACAACAACAATAGCAACAACCACAGCAGCCGCAACAACGACAACAACAATAATAATTTTTGTGGTTATTACCAAGATTACAACGGCAGGAGCAATGGCAACATTTTGTGCCCCACACCAAAAACATTTACACTTGGAGATAATAGGAAGGTCAAAATGAGAAATATTTTCATGATTTCGTTCTCGAGAACTAAATTATAGAACCAAAACTATTTATAGTTTTAATGTATATAAAGTAAAAAAAAAAATATCCGTATGTTTAATTGAATAAATCAAACTATAACAAATAGAATTAAATATTTTTTATTTATTTCATTTAAACATTTTTAAAATATTTCTATAAAATGTATTATCTTAGTTTTTATTTAATGTATTAATTTGAAAGTTTCCTCACCTATTTTTCACAGTGCACTCATACAAACCGCCGAGAAAAGAAAGAGAAACATGTCGCACCCAAGGAAGTCAAACCCACACACGTGCAGACGTACCTACACATGTACAAACATTTATAGTCTACTTAGAATTTAGCGACATTTGCCGTGGAGAACAAGTATCAAAGAAAGGCAAGAAAAGCGGGCAAGAAAGAAGAGCCGACGACGGAATGTTTTCATTTTTAATGAAGGCACGTAAAATGCGAAAAAGTCCTACGCACACTGAGGCGCACACTCGCACACATGGACGGGCTTTCATAGATTTGCTTTAATTATAATTCCAGACGCGTTTATCACATCAACAACAATACGAGGAGACCCGCACACTTGTACTTGAATTATTATATGGCACTCACACAGTAAGCCATTACATCTGTGTGGCCACAAAATGTTTTTTCATAAACTAACACACACACGCGCAGCGGGGCTGTTGAAATTTTAGAATGTCCTGTAGGTGGTAAAAACCCTGAATGAGACCACCCAGCCACCCCACTGTTGTCTCGCCTGTTATCCTGTTTTTTGGTATTATTTTTGGCCCTTTGTTCGGCTGAAATATTTATGCATTCGTATGACAAAAATTTTACAACAGTTGTTTGGTATACATATTGTATATTTGCCCTTTTTGCATGCTACTCATCCAACTTCTTGGGCTTGTGAATTCTTGATGCGGCAATTTTGCAACAGAAATTATCTTTTCTCCCTTGGATTATCACAAACTTTTGCCAAATTGCAATTTGCTTAAAAGAAAACATAACAAAATAATGGTGTAGTAAAATATGTTATGCCTTACGTGCTGAGTTTACTTGCACGAAAAATTGAAAGTTCTAATTAGTTCTTGATTTTATGTGTGCAGCCAGTGAATGTAAAGCTTACTTATTTTTCAGTGAACTTTATTCTGAATGTGTAGAATAACATGAAGTATACCTACAATTTAAGTTATTTATACAGTAGCCTTATTTTGGAAAAGTACAGAATCTGTCCTTTGTTTACTTTAGTCAGTAAGCAAGCAATATGTAAATTGTTTGGTATTCCTAACAAAATATTTATAAAACAGAATGAGCTTCAAAATGTAACTGACATTCCGTCTAGCAAACCATTTCATGTGTTTTATTAAATTTTAATTTACAAAATACGAACAGTAAACCAGTAAATTCTAATGATTGTTTTTATCATCCATTTTTTCATTATCCGTGCAAACAGAGTAATGTGTATGCTTTGGCAAATAATTTTGGTATTTTGAAAATTTATATTGCAGCATATGCAACAAAAGGCACTAATCCTGGCCTAAGCCTAATGTGTTTCAAATAGCAGCTGTGCTTTATGGTCCCATCAACCCAAATAGCAGACTCCCAGGCGACACAAATGTTTTCTGGCTGCGGACAGATTATAGGCGGAATTTGTAAACACAAACTCATTTTCAGAAGTGATAAACACTTGACTCTCAATTGGAGAATCCACAGACACCTGGATGTCAAAAATATTCCTGCCGTAAGGGGGTTATGCAAACACTTGAAAGCCACGCCAAAGACTAAGCTGACAAAGAATGTACTCAAATATGAAAGGCAGGACAAGAACGATATGCAGCCAAGATTGGAAATAATATTTATTTGATATTTCCCGTTGCCATCGAGGCCAACAACAAATGGCAAACATTTGTGCAAGTTTGAAGCAGCAAACTTAAGCCAAAGTGCACACAATCCATCCTTCGATTCCATCGGCCCATAGGATGTGCTTAGGCATGCAATAATCTAATGTGCAAATATGAATAGTGAATGTGCGAGGCGGGCGAGCACAACATGTTACATGCCACTAAAAATCTAAATAAAGTGGCAGAAGGGCGGCGAGGAAAGGGCCTTCTTTCATAAAGCGCAATGCAGTGAAAGACGTTGGTTCAATAGCTTCATCACACACACATGCAGATATATGTACTCCATGCCAAATATATGGAAACTTTGCCTTCGGCCTGTTTGCAGAGACCCCGCCGCAGACCGCCAGACACGTGCACTTGAAAACGCCAAAGTCAAACCCAACATCGACGCCAACGCCCGGGCCAAAAGTCAATAATAATAAGTTGGGGGACCCGGAATACAAAAAAAATCCAGCCAGCATCTGGGATAAAGGGAACCAGGGGAGTACAAAATACTCAGACAAATTCGCTTGAAAAGGGTAAAGGAATGTAATAATACTTAAAACTTGAAATTCGACTATGTTGAGCCGGCTGCAAGAGCAGTAATGCCAAATTGGAGACAAAATATAAGAAATTTTGTACTCTAAAATGTATAAAAGGAAATAAATTATTAGAAAAATATTATTTCCATAAAAAATGTAATTTCATTGTTTTTGTATTTAATGATTTTTTTTATATATAATATAAAAATTACAAATTTAACTATTATTATTTTGTAAAATTAGTTATCAAAGTATGTATTTTTATTTATTTTTCGGAATACCTGTTTTTTTGTTTTGAATAGGTTTCTGGCATCACTGGGCCGCACTGATCCCTTCCCCGGCCCACTAGGCGTATGAGTTATAAGCGAAGTTGCTATAAGCCTTTCAGTGAGTTCTGTCCGCCCCGTTGCCCTGCCCAACTGTCTGACTAGCTGGCTGCCTGGCAGGATTCGAGCCCAGAGGAGAACGAGGACGAGGACTGGTGGGCACGTCCCTATCTTCGGCTGACTGTTAGCGCTGCCTGCTTGACTTCCAAGTGGCATTTACTCATTCTTTTCTTCACATGTTTGCCCTGCCTCCACAGTCGCTGCAGTCTGCCTGCCTCGATTTGTCATTTTGCTGCCAAGACGAGACAGAGGCTGGGCGGCTGGCAAAAAAAAAGAAAATAAAATTGAAAAAGCCCTCAATTCTGTGCATACTTTTGTGTGTCGAATTCGAATTCAATTTCCGACGCTGAAAGGTTTTTAATCTTGTTATCAGGCAGCTGCTCAACCGCCCCGCATGCAAAACCCGAGGATTTTCTGGCCAGCAACCCTTGTTAAACGTTGAGCAGTTGATTAGCTTAACCTTTTTGCTGTTATGCAATGCCCTGTGGCAGGCGATTGTTATTCACATATTAATAATTCCACATATTCAGTTATTTTGAAGCTTGGTAGCAAGGAATTCCCTTATGTCTTCTAAGAGAATAACTTGGTTATTGATTGTGGGGGAAATTTCACACCCTTCCCCATAAAAACACTTCCTGATGCTCAAACGGAAATAATTTAATCATATAAATAAGATTGGGATCAGCTATTTCTATAAACAGATTGCATGTAATGACCAGTGGTTTTATATTCGCCCACATTTTAATGCCAATGGGTTGAAAGGTAAATTCCGATCTATCTGATAGGACGGGCCCATATATCAATCCTCAAAAAAAGAGCATTTATCAAACAATTTGGAAAAGATGGGTAAAAGGATTCCAATGTCCAATGGTCAGCGGTTGTCAGGCAGTTAGACAGCGTTCAGGTGTCCTTTTTTGGGGCTTAATTAATTTCTTGATAGTATGGTGACCGCACACGTGACATTCGCCTGTCTGAATCATGGAAAATTCCCAGGCAGCAGGGGAACTCGACTTTTTTCTAAATTTGGCAAAAAGGAGATTCCGTATAGACGAATGGTGAACCGAGCTATCGATCCCGCGCTGGGACTTTATTAAAACCACCTGCAGTTGTATATTGCCAGTCACCGGGATTTATTTGCGGCCATTAAATGTCAGAGTGGAGTAACTGGAGATTGCACCGGCCTATCCCAAAATCGCAGCCGGATAGTCAGCTCACGCATTTTGCAAATTTACCACCGCCCAGCGGGCCAACACCAGAGTTGCGGCAGATTATAAACGTAATCCCGGGCGCGGGCCACGTATTCCGGCTCCTATAAACCGTAAACTCACGCACTCGCCCGCAGCGGTGGCAAATGCCACGTAGCTCGGGTAACGGAGGGCCCAGAGCCCAGAGCACAAAAACATAAAAGAAGCGATGCAAAACACACATTAAAAATGGCAAACAAAATGGCAAACATATTTCTCCTCGACGCGTCGCGTTGCCACAGAGGTGAATAAAAATAAGCGCCGTTGCCAAATTCCACATTTGTTTAGTGCTTAATGTTTAGCCACCGCCGATTTGCATGCCAAGCAGGTGCTACATAATTTATCAGCGGGTGCCCGTCGAGAAGCTACGGATCTGATTTATATAGTCCTACTATTACGCCGGCTGTAAAATGCTCGGGCGGAAATTGTTTTCGACATTTAAATGCCAACTGACAATCGGCAAACCGACACCTGGGTCGCCATTTTGTCTGGGCAAATAAGGGAAAAATTCGGTGATAAATGGGGGAAAAGCCCTTAGTGTTCCCAAGAACTCAATAGCTATGGGAAAATTAAAACTATTTGAAGATGTACAATTTTACTTAATTTATTTATGGAAATTAAAATAGGTCTTGGAATAAATGATTTCATGTTAGATTTTAAAAGTAAATCTTATATTTATACTAATCACAGTTTTCATATAATTTTCAAAACCCACTGAGGTTTTGGGAACACCCCAGCGACTGAGAAAAAGTGCAGTGATTTCGATCTGCGATTGCAATTGCCATCAATTTAATCAACAAGGTTGCAACGCCAGTGCAAATAAAAAGCGAGGGCCGCCGCCATAATTTTGGTTTATAGCCGGGAATCTGTTAATGCGATGACTCTCAGTCGGCGCTTTACCCCGCCTCCCCGGGCCACCTCATCCATTTCCAGCCTCTGTCCAATGGCGCTCATAAATAAAAATCACTGAGGCTTGAATTTTGCATAATTCCATTTTTTACTTGCTTTGGTTGCACGCGTAGCGCTGTGAAAAAAAAAAATGGTTGGGAAAATTGCCCGTGTACATATAGCCAAAAGGTGTGGGTAAAAATCTGGGTGTGTATTTCTGCATGGACGCAGGAGAAGGGGCGTGTCAACGGCCTCTGCCACTCCCCCTGGCTCGTGTGGTTCATGCATCATGGTGTGGCAATTTTCAGCTTGTATGTATTTATTGCACATGAAATGCATTCCACAATGCGCCGGTAATTTACGTAGTTACGTAGCGTTACCACCTCCACAGCCCACTGGCAAGCACTTTCAATGCAACTGCAATGTGCAAATACCAGATATTTGCAGCTAGGGCTTCTGGGAACAGTGAAAGCCGGTTATTTCATTTGTGCGTTCCAATTTGTTTCTACGAAACCATGCTTTCAAAGCTTCCATGACAAATTTCGACAGATTTATAGACGATACAAGACATAAGAACAATTAAAATGGAATTCAAGGATTTTGCATTTAAAACAAATAGATACTATTTATATCATATTGCTAGCCTTACACGTAATATAATTTTAGTATTTTTAAGTAAAAATAATTTTTTTTTCGATAAGATTTTTTTCTTTACTAGGTTTGTCTCCGAATCCACTTATATTTATTTTTTGGCTTTTAGTTAATTATGGACTATTAAAATTAACAGGGACTTTATCTGTTCGAAAATAGTTAGCTGGCACTTAAGAAGTTATTAGTATTTTTGAGTGGTGCATATAATATGTTAGCTGAGAAAAACTATAATAATATTCTTTAACCACAGCAATTAGATAAGCACAGTAAAACTTTCTCATTCGTTTCCTTAATTCCAGTCCCTTAAAAGCCGAACAAAAACACAAGTTTCCCAGCTTTGCAGATCACGAAAATCGTTCCACTCCCAACCACACTGCTCACTTCAGAAAAAGAAATTGGCACATTCGCCATCCAACCGCATTTCGCCTACCATAAATCCAGACAAAGGAAACTTTTTGGCAAGCGAGAATTTATGCCCGGACTGCCGGCCGACTTCTTAGCGATTTGTTCGGGCTTATAATTCATGTTTTAATTGGCAAAAGTCGAGGGGTGAAACGGCGACGTCGAAGAGGCGCATTTATTTATGACTCGTTAAGTGTAAAATATCTGGCGCAAAATCAAAAGATGCAGAGAGCCCACTCCCAACCGCCACGCAGTCCAATCTAAATCATATGTCTGTTTATGGGGAGACTCCTCTTGTAAAACCATCAAAATAGGGCTGAAAAGGCCGCTGCCAACTTGGCAGCCATTAGGCTAATTATAAGCGTTCTACTAAAAGCGGCCAACACAATGCTAAGCCCCCTACGAGCATTTGAAACGATAAGTCCCGTATACGGGATCACAAGGGTCACTAAAAGCCCCTTGTACCGGGGCGCAACATAAACTACAATAACAATTAGTCGGCTTACGAAGTCAGAACTCGGGGCCCGAGTCCAAAACCCAACCCTCATCAGGCGTAAAGGAAAAGTGTCCACAAAGTTTGTGCGTAAGCCGTTGCAAACAGAGTGAATTTTTCGGGGGTTAGGGCTGGCTAGTTAGTTCGATCCATTGGGGTTAACAAAGGCCGTTCGAGATTGTCATTGTGCCAGAAGTGGGCCGGGCTAAAGAGTGCATGGCATACGCTTTTTACAATTATTTACTGACACTTCCGAGTCACGCCCTTAGGTGTCCTGAGAAGGGACCCCAAAAACAGAGACTCGGTTTGCTGCTGTACACATGTGTAGATTAAGGCCTGCTTTTTGCTGCCCTAAAACAAAGCATCTGCAAATAGATATCCTGAGAAGGACACTTAAAGAAAATCTTAACATCTTTGGATTACCTTAGTATTTATTAGGCATTATTAAAAAAATATTAGGGCCCCTTAAATAAATTATAGTTTCAGATAAGGCAAATTTCAAACAATGCCAATTAAGTCGTATATAAAAGAGTTTTAAAATAAATTAAATTTATAAAAGAATACTATTTTTTTTAAGCACTGCTAAAAAAAAATATAAATTGATTGAATGATTTTTAGGTACTTTTTTCTGTAACTCTTTCGATTGCATTTACAATTCAAGCACCTCGTTTGTAAGAAGATATGCAGCATCCTATATTTAAATATAGGTAAATGATTTCAAGAAGCCCGATTTATTTAAATTCCCAGCTCCAATTCACAGTTTTTGGAGAAGTTCCTCTGCAGCGGGCTGCTAATCAAAGCCTCTTCATCCGGAGTGCAAAGACTAAGAACGCCGGCAAGTGTATCTCAGCCTCAGCGTTTTGAAAACAAACTTTGCCCGGCTGCCTTTGTTATGATTTCCCAAAAGCCAAGACGGGACACTGAACTGTGTTTGTCATCGGGCGACAACAAAGACTGGGAAGAAGAAAGACTTCTCCACAGGCAGTCGGGGAAGTTTTTGCCAAAGTGCTTTCTTTGCTCGCAGTTCTCTCCCAGCGAATCCTGTGAGTCCTGTGAATCCGGCGAATCTGGCAGTGTGTTTATCACACGTCAAAGGCGCTTTTTGTCTTTGCCCAAATCTGCTTCAATTTGAGCCGAGATGAGCGGCATATAAAAAGTTTCTGTTGTATAAACATTGTGTGATTGTTAGAAAAACATGTGCCGGGGGCACAAAACACACGCTCGCAAAGAGAAACGCCCACACAGAACAGAGACTGAACAGAAAATCATAGAATGGAGGTCTATTGTTAAAATACACTGCCCAATTTATTAATCATTTATTGTAGAATAAATAATTATACCAAACTTTTAAAAGAATTTAAAATTTATAAAAATAACAATATTGTAAGCTTTTTTGCTCTGATAAATATTCCATTCTTAATAGTTAAATTGATTTCATTTGTAACTAGGGTTTAACTGTTATTCCTAACAAGTTAACTAACTAAAGTAGTGATTCCACTGTTAGTGTATAATGAGAGAATAGTAGAGAAAAATCGAGAAAATCCGGGGAAAGCGGTGAAACGCAAAACGAACTCATCAAACAACGCCATCATCTGCATATGCCACGTCCTTGTCAGCGACATCCTCATTCCCGTTATGATGAAAAGTCGCAAGTTTTCCGAGTGTAGAATGACAGGGTGTGTGTGTGTGTATGGGTCTGTGTCACAATAAAGCCGCCTTTATAGTCCCCAGATTAGGTTAATCCGCTGGCTGTTAGCTGTTGGCATCGCTATCTGCACGGCCTTTGTTCTAATGATGGAAATGAGCGTGTGAAAAGCCCGGGCAATAACTCTTTCTGTTTTGTTGCCCTAATGAAAGCAGTTACAGTTTATTGTGCTCACGCACACACATTCCACAGCGAACTCGGTTTAATGAACCGCTCCTGCTCACAGCGAAAAAAGGATATTCAAGTCCCAGGCCGCGCTTTATCATAATTTACGATGCATTAAGTGATTTTAAACATGATGTTTGCTGTTGCCTTTGTCATTACTGCTGTCTTTTGCAACCTCTTCGGCCCACTTACAACTACAATTTGTTTTAAAAGATTAGAATATTTATTTAAGAATAAGTTAAAAAAATAAATTTGTTTCTAAATATTTTATTTCAAACTAATACTTTAACTACAGAAGTATATTTTGAATTTTATTACTTACAGATCAAGATTTAAATTCGTAAGAAATACTATTCACTTAACCGCTGCTGTAAGAACCGCCACGCTTTCTCCATAAAAAGGTGTGGCATTCTTTTGAGGGCTCATGCAGTTGACATGTGCCAAGGAGGTTGATTAAATTAATGAAATAAATTATGAGCTGCTCATCACCGGCTCACTCGCTGTTGCCTTTTAAATTGAGTGCGCGCCATCTTGAAATTAATAATGTGACATGTCACAGGACGAAGTGGAGGGGGGGCAAGGGTCCTTCGCCTTGGCAGGTGCCACACACGTGTGTCGAGTCCTTTTAATTCTGTTGCAAAATAAATGAAGTGCCTAAGCCAACGCAGAGGTAAGTCGCCTGTCTGGGTTCTGATTTATGCACGATCTTGAATTTTTCGCAGCCCGCTCAAAATTTATGCACTTAATTTCATTAATCCGACCAGTGCGACATCACGCATTCGCCCCGTTGCAACCCAGTTGCGGAAGCAGCACAGACAGTTGGCTCTGATTACACTGGTCGACAAAAAAAAAGCCCAAGAATAAAAGCTACCAATCCTGAAAGGATTTTAGCTGTAGATTACTACCTCATACTTGAAAACTTTCCATCACGTCGAAGTTTTGAGAAATCCGTGGTCAAAGTTCCAAATTTTCGATTTTTAGGCACTTTTTGCGACTTAATAGTAAGAAAACCTTTCGTAGCCCAGAGCAGTGCTGCCATCACTCAGCTTGAAAAACAGGACAGATAAGCCAAAAAAAACAGGGAAAAAAAGGACAAAAAATTTTAAAAAAGGACAAAAAAAGGGACAAAAGTAAATGCGCCTCCATTTTTCTGTTTTACCTATGGGTTATATAATTACTTAATTTAAATGGATTTTATATTAAATTCAATTATGTAATGACCTACTGCGCCCGACTCACATCCTTCTTTGTTTGATCATTTTACCATGGTTAATTTTTGTGCGTATACGTAATAATCTAAAATTATTAAAATAATAAAAGCATTTCAAGTAACTATATTGGTAATACAAAAAAATGCAATATCTGCGTCAAACCCGAATAAGAGTCGTTAAAATCTGAAAATTTTTTCTGACAAAAAAGCAGAGAGTAAAAATTGAGAAATTTTTAAAGTGTTTTCCTCTTTTTTTGCTACAGAAAAAATCGTACTATATAGAAAATCCATCGACTGCTTTACGTCTCTTTGATCATTTGTAAAAATAATTATTTTTTAAGTGCCGAACTGTAAGATTGATGGTTAAAAAGGCGTTTTAGCATATAAAAACAGGTTTACACACTTTCGACTGGCAAAAATAACACTCAAAACCTTATTTTTGAAAAAAGGACAGATTTCCGGATAGGGGATGTTTGAAATTTTTTCCGGATAAACCCGTTAAAAAAAGGACAGATCTGTCCGGAAAGAGGACAAAATGGCAGCACTGGCCCAGAGCCACAATTTAGCGGAAAAGGTACTTCGAACCTTTAACTTCAAGATTGTCCAATCACAAAGTTGGGCGACCTCTACTTCTTTAGCTACAATGGATTTTACTGAAGTACTTTTTGTCACTTTTTTTCATCTATAGTAGCCTGATATTTTTAATGTATTGAATGTGTACGGGTCTCAGTTCAACAAGGAAAATATCAGGCTACTATAGATGAAAAAAAGTGACAAAAAGTAGTTCTGTAAAATCCATTGTAGCTAAAGAAATAGAGGTCGCCCAACTTTGTGATTGGACACTCTTGAAGTTAAAGGTTCAAGGTACCACTTCCGCTAAATTGTGGCTCTGGGCTACGAAAGGTTTTCTTACTATTAAGCCGCAAAAAGTGCCTAAAAATCGAAAATTTGGAACTTTGACCACGGATTTCTAAAAACTTCGACGTGATGGAAAGTTTCCAAGTATGAGGTAGTAATCTACAGCTAAAATTCTTTTAGGGTTTGTAGCGTTTATTCTTGGGCCAAGAAAAAGTCTTGATTTTGTCGACCTGTGTTATTGAATTGAATTGAATTTGCTTTTAAAGTGGCTTCCCAATCAAACCACATTCTCATCTGTGGCCGAGTAATTTCCAATAAAAGTGTCACAAAATAAAAGTTCCTCTCCGACTGCGAAACGCACCACAAATTCGTTAGACGTGCAGCCCCAAAAATCCAATAAAAGCACAATAAGACTGAGGCCACTGGCCAGTGACTCGTGCTTTGCTCTCTGCTCGCCCTCAGAAGCTGCTACAATGCAATGCATTTAAGTGCGATTATTTCTTCCGACAATGTGGATTGTGTGCGAATTGCAACTGCCGTTGCACAATGCTCAACTGGAGCATTTGCATACAACGGAGGATATGTGGATGCTACACCTGAAAAATAGCATATCTGGAAGGTAGGATGTTTTACAAGAAAAATTAAAAACTACACGACAATACATGTTCCGAACATTTAATATTATAATAGTAACAGTGCCTAAGAATGAAAAAAAATAACTCGATATATGTTTGAAAAATTCTATAAATCTTTCAAATAAATATACTTATTTTCTGTGGAGGCCGATGAGCTTCTAAGTTAGATTTTCCCAAGTGCATGCCTTTTGAACCTCGATCCCGAAGTGAACCTGGTACATGAACCGCCTCGCCCCGGCCAGAAATTAACAAAATGCATTGCACGAAGCGAGGCGAATGCTCACCCCAGCTGGAGCATCGAACCAACAAAAGCCACCAAATTAGCAGAAGCACACAAAAGGCTCCGGAGGTGGAGTTGTATGTGCTTGCTTACAATGGACCAGCACGAAATGCCATCAAGTCGACTGGGGAAATGGCAGAGGTAATAGAACTTCCCTTGAGGGGCGTCGGTGGTAAGAAGGGGCTGGAGTCTAGGCCATGTTTGCTGCCAGACAGTTACAATGGCGTTGGTTGACTCTTGTTACCCATGTGCTTCCCTGAGGCTGCCACATTAGGTATATACCCTAAATAAATGGAACATGATAAATCTAAACACCCAAATTTAACATATTAATTAATTACGAGATTTAAGCATTAACAAAAATAAAATTCCAACAAATTTAATATTGTATAATATCTCTGATAAATCTTTAAAATCTAGTAATCAAATAGAATAGAAAAACATCCTTCTATCCATCTTGATACCCTTTTCTAGGGGAATGCGTAATGCATAAAAACAACACTCAGTTCGGACGAACATGACAAAAGAACAAACAAAAGCAGATATGCAAATTAAAAGTTACATTTATTCGAACTTCCATTCCGGTGAGCTATAAAATCACAAGCAGAACGGGGGAGTGCATTAAAAATCATCCTCATCATCGTCATCGATGATGGCCAACCGACGCCGCTTGGCCGGCTCACCATCGACTTTGGCTGGCTTTTTGCGAGCCAGAAAGTTGGCCTCCTCGTCCTCGCTGTCCTCGTTGGCGTGGGCATCACCATCCCCATCCTCCCGATCGTCATCGCTGCGCGGGCGTTTGTTTGTCTTGTCGGCAGGCAAGGCGCCATCATCGTCGTTGTCGCTATCCGAGTCAATTACATTAACGCGACGTGCACGCTGCAGGGACTTATTGGTATTGTTCTCTTTGTCCTCATTGGCACCGGCATCCTCGTCCTTCTGCTCCTCCTCATCCTCCAGCTCGAGCAGCCGGGCACGATAGTCCTCCGAGTTGAAGTTAAATGCATCATCGTCCGCCTCTTGAGCGGCCTTTGTTGACTCATTTAGAGCCATATCGCTCAGCTTGATTTTAGTGGCTCGCTTGGCTCTCAATTGATCAAATAAATCATCCGTGTTGGGTTTCTCCAGCTCTGGTTTATCTGCCCCTTTGTCACCAGAGTCCTTCGACTCGATGCCTTTATCTTTGACCTTTCGCTTGGCCTTCTTTTCGCTGGCCTTGGGCTTGTCCTTGGCTTTTGGCGGAGCACGCTGCTCGGTTTCGTCATCGCTCTGGTTGAACATGAGGCTATCAAGTTTTCGCTGCTGCTCAGCCGCTATGTTCTTCTGCCGCTGCCTGCTGTGCTTCTCTAGGAAGTCCTCCTCTTCCTCGCTTTCCTCCTCCTCCTCATCATCATCATCGTCGGCTGCCTCGTCTTCGGCATTCAAATTCACCTCTTCTCCCAACAAAATCTTAGAACGGACTTGCAAATCCGCAGCATTTAAATAGGTGGGAATTCGCCAGTAGGTTTCCATGCCCACAATGGGCGGCTGCATGCCCAGGGCGACCAGTACCTTTTGAAAGTCCCCATCCTCCATGGCATCCTTTTGAGCCTCCATTAGGGGCAATAGTGGTACGCCGTCGTCATCCTCGGCTGGTTCCTCTGTATCCTCGCTGGCATCCTGCAGACATTCCTGTAGCCACTCAATGGCGGATTGATACTTGTCGCCATCCACCTGAGCGATTAGAGCCTTGACAGTGCCCACATCCAAGGGTGTTCGGACCACCTGGCGTTTCTGGGATTTTTTAGGTTTCGCCTTGGGCTTTTTATAACCCTCGTCCTCGAACATGGGCTCCTCGGCAAAGTCGTACTCATCGCCCTCGCCTCCAATTTCGGGCAACTGCTTCTTGGCCTTGCCCTTGCCACGCCCCTTTTTGGCGGGCAGAATCTCCGACTTGTCCGCTATCAGGTGAATCTCCAGCATCCGCTTGATGATCTGCTGCTTGGAGCGCCGCTCCTCAAACTCATGGACAATTCGCTCCAGGCAGTCTGAAAGGATAAATAAGTACATTAACCATATATTTCTAGCCTACCATATTCTATTAAATTTCTTTTCAAGAAATAAAGAGCTAAAGAGATTTTGTCTTATGCCCTCAATTTAGGCCTACACTCCATCATCTCCCCTTGGCACTCAAACTGATTGTCCACTTACCCGGTTCAATGCGATGCTGATCGTATAAGCTCCTTAGCTCCTCGTCCTCTTCCGGCTGCCAGAGGTTTTTGCCGCCCTGGGCCGACTTGGTCGAACGTTTGGTGGGTGCCTTGAACAACAGGCCCAATTCCTTTAGCTTCTTCAGTACTGTGCGACGATTGCGCGTCTTGTCGACCAAATTTTCCAGAATCCAATCAATCACATCTGAAAGAACAGACAGGAAAATGGCTAGTTGTTTTCTGTCTATTTTTGGCCTGCTGCATTTCGAGTGGCTCGAGTGCCGGAGCTCTGATTGCTTCTATTCATTTACTCCGTATCGAGTTTTAATTCACACTCTAGGTGAGTTTCCGAAACTGCAGATGCAGGACAAAAAGGCATGCAAAGCCGATCAAAAATTAGCCTATATTGGGTTGGGAATTTTACTGGATTTTAAACTTTTCAATTTTGGTCTAATTTGATGGCAACAACCCAAAATTGACTAACATTTTTCAAAAATTTCTGTTGGTTGGGCTTAGAAAGGCTTTGTGTACCCTGAATACCTAGACCCGTAATAGTTACCCTTATCGGTCTCAGGATTGCGTTGGTTCTCCTCGAAGAGGAAGCGCAGCTCCGACTCCTGTTCCTCGCTCCAGGCTCCTTTGGTGCCGCTGCAAGTAAAGTTAATACAATAGGGATATAGGAAGGACTTTTTAGCAGACTATCTCCCCGTGATTTTGACTCCCCATGCTGAGGATGTGACCCTTTGGGGGAGGTGCAAATACAATAGAGACTTCAGGCCCGGCCGTTGGCCATCATTTATCATGTGCCAACTAAACGACAGACGATGAAGTCCCGGCTCAGTCAATCATGCGCCCATTGTGATGGGTCAGACCATCCCGACCACCCGAGGAATAGACAATGCCAAAGTGACCCATACTCACGCTTCGTAGGCGTCACAATAGCCCGTCTCCAGCTCATTCGCCTCCCTGATGCCTTTGTAAAATAATAACTCTGCATAGATTTTGGGATTAGTCGGGGCCACCTCGACAAATTTGCGCACCACAAAGATGGCCAGGCGACGCAGCTCCTCCTGATGGACGTCACGTTCCACGCTGAAGACTTGTTGAAAGATGCGAAACAGCTTGGCCTGTGGAAGGCGGGAGAAGACGGAGAAAAGCGGGAAAACGCTGGTTAGGTTGTGCTTGAAATTCAAATGAAAAGTTTCTGGAAAGACAGCCACAGCAGCCGCCACCTCGTCCTTCTTCTCGAGAATCTAGAATCCTCTGCGGTTGCCGCCTGCGGTTGTCTCTCTGCTGAGCAAGATATCATTTGCAGTTGGCAAAAACTTTATAAATGCCACCCCAAACCCCGACAACTAACCCTAAAAACCCTCTCCACACATCTCCATCCACCGACCATCCAACCGAAAGCCCCTGTATCGTTGTCGACTGTCGTCGTCCGTATTTGGAATTTAATTTATCCTATGATTGCGCAGACCCATTAGTGGTTTTGACTTTGCATATGATGCTACTTTTGTTTTGCTTGTGGCCAGACTGGCAAGCAGCAGTCTGCTCCTTTTGATGGCCTCATGGACATGGATAGCTGCAGCCGTTGCGCACTGGGGGAAAAATCTCATTTAAAATTAACAAACCAAAAAAAAAAAATTAAAGGCAAATAATATTAGTAAACAACTAAGAAAAAAATTCATCGTGGATTGACTATTTATTTTTAAGATATACCAAGATATTCTTTGAATTTTTTGATACCGCTTTCTTACACTTTTTAAAAGAAATAAATCATTTAACTCTTTATAACTCTGTTTTTAGCATATTTCTGTTCTTCTTTTCAGAGAATCATTATGAAATTTTTTAAGTTGATTTTATCAGGTATTTATAGGTATTTCTCCCAGTGCCCGGTTCCTCATTCTCGTCATCGTCCTCGTCATTGTCGTCTCTTAATCGTCGCTTGTGCACAGCAGACAGTGAGCCGGCTTAGATGACGCTGATAGGGAACCAATGCCGCCTGAAGAGAGGGACGCGAAATGGACGAAGGATTGAAGACGGAGGACGGAGACACTCGACATCGGCTTTGTTTCCCCCCCAAAATGCGATGCCGTTTTTGGCCGCTCCAGTGATTAGCCATTCTCCGTTCCCCCGGCGACTCTGCTCTCTGCAGCGGTTGCATGCCACTCTGTGCTGCCCGAAACCAAAAACCGAGGGCTTTAAGCACCGCTTTAAGCCGATGAAAACGGAAAAGCCTCGCTGGTGGGCGAGCGAAGGCCGCGCAGCCTGCTGCTGAATGTGATTTATGAACTCTGCCCGAAAAGAAAAGTTTAATTGCCAGCCGTGAAAAGCAGCATAAGCAGTTGAAAAGAAATCCGGAAAGAAGCGAAAGGCAATTTGTGTAAGGTACAAAGTGAAATGCTCTTTAAAATAATATTTTAAAATTGGTTAAATTTAATAACCTTATTTTACTTTCGGAACCAAAAAAATGGGAAACGAAAATGCTACAACAAATTAAAATTGTAATGCAACTAGGGACAAGACGAGCTCGCATTAAATTCAAAGTAAAAGCGTCAAATAAATCTGGCGAATATCTAGAGCGTCCAACTTCAAGACAATCGCGTTAGACTTCTCCCAAGGGTCTGCGCCCACCCAAACTCAAACACAGACATTTGAATATTCGAGTCGCTATAGAACCCAACCGATGCTGCGGCTCAAGGCAGCGCGTGAAAGGCTTAAAAAGTTCAAATTCCAGCTGACAGCGGAGGGACCAGAAAAGCGAACCCGCCGAGCCCATTGCCAAACCAGCTTAAAAAAATATATATATGTATACGTACGGCGTACGCGCAGAGCAGTAAATATCGTTTGTGGCTTTGGACAAATAGAAAAAAGGTCCGCTTAATTTGTACAAATTACCATAAAAATGAAATGAAAGCAGCGACAGTAAAAGAATAAGAGAGCAAAAGGAAAATGAGCGGCAGCTAAGCTGTGGCATTTGTTTTTTGCATTTGACTTTGATTTATGTACAGGTTCTTTAAATGGTTTAAAAGAAAAAAAAGGCATTGCATCGTTTCATTGCTGAAGAGTATCTACTTTAAGTAGATTTAAATTTCGAAATTATTTTTTTAGATTTAATAGTATTAAGTTATTATTATCATTCACTCACCTGAAAAAGCATTCCCGAGCATTTGCAGCCGTAGGCGATGCGATGTAATATAGTAACTGCCGCCTTTAAGGATTTCGTGGGTATATCTGCCCAATCCGATAGCACTAATGTGCAGGCGCGAACAATTTTCGGATTCAGCAATCTAAAGATAGGGGAGAAGCAGGAACATTATAAACCAAACTCCAATCAAATTATGCTAAATTTAACTAATTATGATTTAAGAGTTTATCCAGGCAGCCGGCACACCCGAAATAACCATCGACCACGACAACCGCAAATGTTCTACACTCGGCACAAAAGTTTTAGAAACATTTGAAGCAACAACAGCAACAACGAGGGGAATGGCAGCGCAATTAAAATACAACCGGCAGGACCAACTTGACGTCATTTTATTATAATTGTTGTGGCAGGGTGAGCTGATGTTGCTGCCGTGCGGGTGATGTTGCTGTTGCTGCTGCCATTCTAAGCTGCCCGCGGCATCTGTGTGCGCCGGTTTCGAGTTCGAGTTCGCGGCCATAAAACTTTTGGCACAAGTAATTTCTGACACTAATCCTTAATTAGTAGCCACGAGCACTGACTCTGCTCGGCTCTGCTCTGGTCTGCCTTTCAATTAAAAACACAATTACAATTTTCAACACGACCATCAGCACACAAAACCGCCGTTCAACCGAGCGGGCGACCATGATAACTTTTCAAATAACGGCAGTAAAATTTAAGCGTTCGTCCCCCACTTCCTGGTTTATATTTCCCCGAAATGGAAAAGTGTCCAAGCGGTTTGGCCTTGATTCGAAAACTTTATGGGCTTGAGGGCCTGGGTCTAGGCCTATTTACCTGCGAGCGAAATCATCAAATTTGAACGTTTTCTCGGTGAGTCCATTATCTGTCCAGGGGGAGGAAACGGAAAAAGGGGGTGGGAAAACAGGCAAATGCCATTTATTAGTTGAAATTTCCTCAAATTATTTTCATATTTATCACAGATTTATGCGATGAGTGCTTACCCTGCTCTCCGAATTCCTCGTTATCCAAGTCATCGTCCTCGTCTTCGTCCTGCTTGTCCCCGTTTTCGTCTGCCTTCTCCTCGGGCTCAGCTGAAATTGAAAATATTTATAGAATATCAGGATCTAACCAGAATGCCAGTAATGGGGATTAAATTTCGCTGGAAATACTTAATTGTAGTCAGAGATTTAATGACGAAAAATCATCAAGGAGTCAAACATTAAACATTATCACTTAAATACATATTCTGAAGAAGTGTCAAAGAAATCTAAAGAGTGGAAATAAAATACAAATTTTACCCAAACCCATATTAAACTCTACTATTTTACAATTTAAGGCCAGATTTTAAATTTAAAGCAAACAAGCATCCTTTGTGATTTAATCAATTATGCAGGAGGTGCACATAGAGATAGATGAGGGTCCTACGGGGAGGACTCACTGTTCTACCGACTGCAACACAAATGGCCATTAACAATAATTATGACTGCTGCAATGCATAAACAAGTGTACTTGTGTGCCAAACAACCGGGCTCAAACACACAGAGAGTTATACAGAGCGGGATAGCGAGGGTCCTGTTCTGATAAAATGCAAAGCCAGTCGAAAGCACACTTCACAGGATCCCTTTCGAAACAGTGCAATTGGAATGGAATAGGCACTGCACTTTCGCATGTATGAAAGGCCATCCGACCCTGGGCTTTCGCTTGGAGGTGGAGGTTGCTGCTGATGTTGCACCTGCTGCGGGCCAAATGCCCCAAAAAATGTCAGTCGCCGGACTTTGGGCAGGTAACAACTTCATTTTGGAAGTGCCATCCCCTTTCATCCCCTCACACCTTTTGGCACCCTACACCCATGGAATGTGCTGCGTGTGCGTCGCTTTATTAACGTCTTGAATGGGGGCTCCACTGGCATGTCCTTGTTCCTGTTCCTGCTCCTGTCCCTGTCGTTGGCAGTGACGCTATGCTCCGTCATTAAAATACAATTTTCTGTGTCAGGTTCAAGCTGTAAGCCCAAAAACATGGCACACAGATGGTGGATGGGCGAAAGGAGGCGAATCTGAGGGGATTGGGTGGAAATGCAACACGGACAGCACACGATATTAGTGCATGTCTTTTGGGCTGCCTTTGTAGCTGCATTTGTTGGCCCGACACCCGACAGGACTGTGGATATAGCCCTCCTCTCCGGCACAACAACACCTTACTCCATCCGAAGGACTGCGACTGCACGGCCATTAAACATGAACCTCGTTACGGCGTTGTTGATGTTCTTGTTATAAGCGGTAACTTCAGGGTAGTCAGGCTATGTTCCGAGCAGAACTAAAGTCTGGAAGTCATGATGGCACTTTCAAACTCTCCCTGACAGGCTTTTGTAAGAAATGTGGCTGGTTAACGGAGAATTACTGGTTAATAAACAGGGGCTCTACCGCTTTTCAAGGGAAAAGGAAGCTGGTAAAAGGTATAATCATTTAAGTTTTCTGTTTCCAGTATTTTAAAAACTCAGCTTTAATATTAACACTAGTAATAATAAATATTTTATAATTTTGTTTTACAAAAATCTGCTGTAATTTGAAAATTTATTTTTATTAATTTTTTGTAGTGTTTCAAGTAGTCTAGTGTAGTTGTAATCTGAATACTAAGAGTTTAGCGGCTAGTATAAAATAACTTTTTAAATGGATCAGTTGTATAATGGGTACAAAAGAGGTCCAGTTAATTATGCTTAATAGTTTGTTCAGCTTTGCAGGCCACACTTAATGACTTTTGCGCGTCGCTTGCACCTGGACAACACCTGAACGCATTCCTGCCACGCCCTCTATGTTGTGAGACCACCCACTCGCCCCTCATCACATGACCTTCACTGAGGGATATTATGCACACATCCTGGTAGCATGCAAAACGGGAACGTGCCTGGTGTTTGGCCTGCGGTCAACAGCAGACAATGTCCTGCCATCCTGTCCATCCAAGGACCATGTACTCATCTACTCATCTACCATACCCACATCCAAACCCACACCCACAGATTCCTATACTTTTGGGTAGCAATTAATTTGAAGTTTAGCACGTGTGTGTGTCTTTGTGATTATTACATAATGGCAAAGACAATGTCAACAACAGACTCAGCTAACCGAGGTGGGATGGCCGGGTGGATTTTGGTGGCTCAGGTTGTGCAAGAAGCCTGAGCCGGATTTCAAGGACTCGCAAATGCTAACAGGTGATGACAAAAACACACAGCGAGAGAGACAGAGAGAGAGACTAACATCCTGCTGGCAGGGACATAAACAAAATAATAACAAAACGCAGTCAGCAGCTTGAAGAGCAAAAGTTCTTGGTAGCCGCAATACGAAAGAGAAACCGCGCCGGCGCCCAGCGACCATTTCGAATTTCGAACTCCACAGGCTGGCTTAAAAGCATGTCCTGGCCGAGTGAGGAGCTCAGTCTAGTGCTGAATACATCGAGGCCAGGACACGCGACCCGTGACAGTGTCGAACTAACCAAAAAACCCAAGTGCCAAGTGCCAAGTGCCGTGTGAAGAGGCCACCACAAACAACTAACTAACTAACTGCCTCCAGAAACTGTGCGATTTAAGCTAAGAGCAAAACAGAAAGGTAGCATAGCAGTCCCACTGTGTGCTTTGCGTGTGTTTGCGGTGTGCGTGCTGTGTTGGTATGTGTGAGATGTTAGCCAACTTCCGGTGGCAGAAGCCGAAATGTCAAACTTTTTTTGCTAGCAGACAGCAAGGCGTCGAAACGGGAATTGGGATAGGAGCATCCTCGTATACAATATATTATTTACTTATGGGTTAAATAAATATAGTGATCTATTGCCCAGTAATAATATTTGTTCAAGCTTTAACAATATTATTTTTTCTTTAACCAGATATATTTATACATCCATGAATTTCTAAGATACCGTTTGTTGTTCTCTAAAGTGTGAAAGAGGATTTAATAAATAACAAAAGAGGTATCCGGCGATGCTCACTCGTAATCTGTTGTTTTAGAGTTTAGCAGGCAAGAGATTATATACTTAATATATAAATTTCACATTGTGCAGCTTTTTTGGCTTAAGCTCAAGAGCTGTTCATTTAAAATGTCTAAAAATTAAACAAAATATACTGCATATTCACAATGAATTTTACTATTTTTTTTAATCCTAAATAGTAAAGCTTATTTTATAATCCAAGCTGTTTATTTTAGATAAATTCTCAGGACTTCACAAGCATCCCTGCTAAAGTATTTCGCGTATTTCCCTTATTTCCGACAGCTGCATGTCTGTGTGTGTTTGAGTGTGCATAATGCGTGAGTGTGTGTGTGTGTTAGAATCTGCTCATTTCCGCTCGCCTGCCAAAATCAGGTGAAAGCTAGCTCGTAAAGTTCACGGTGAAATATCCATTTGCAGTGCATCAGTGCCCGGGAAAAACCTTAAAGCAAACAGCCAGCGAAGTGAATTAACCATAAACAAAACCCCCCAAAAAAAATAAACCGAAGCAAGGCAAAAACGAAATTTAAACGTCTGTGCATATTAATCAGAACAAGGAACGTGAAACGTGAACAGGATCAGGTCCTAGACAACTTATCACAGAGGATTTACGCAGCAGACAAACGCAGGACACGAATGCGAGAGTAGAGCGAAAGGCGGCGCTAATCAACGGCCAAGGCAGACGACATCCTTACCACGCCCACAACTCCCCCTTTGGAAAAAAGAGAAGCGAAAAAAAACAGGAGCCACCGAGCTGAAGAGCAGGAGCCGCCTCATTTGGCCACTGCGGATTATGTTAATTAGGTAATTTTTGCTTTGATTACTCATACCTTGGGGGCTGTGCAATTTTGTTTGCCTTACTCCCGCCTTTTTGTCCACGGACCCTGTGTTCGACACCCCCACAAAGCGCCCACTGTCCAGCTTACATATTTATGAAATTCTCATGCAAATCGAGCTAATTCATTCACATTTCTCCTCTGTCGCTGCTCAGCTTTTAATTCGCTACCCTAATTGCAAGACGATTTTTTCTCGCCCGCCTGATTTGTAGTTAAAAACTCATAATTAACAAGCAGCGGCGTAAATTGAAAAACTTTTCAGTATCTCGCTCCCCTAAAATAAACAGGAATTACAATTATTTTTGGCAAATGTAACGACAACACCGTGAGTTCATTAGGAATGCTAATCAAGAGCAAATGAAAAAGTTAAAATTAAATGCAATATAATTATCACTTGGCAAATCGATTTATAGCCCAGCAATTATAATGTATAAAATAAAATTACTAAAATTCGACTCTTTTTGAGTGCTGCTAATGGAATCGGAATTAATTACAGGCCCGATAATTTATTTAACAGCTGACATTTCATGGTCAAATAGTTACGGCCTGTGTGTCAAGTCGTCCGCATTTAGATTTGATTTAGCAAATAAAACAATTTGCAGCCACAGCACTATCAAATATTTCTCAAAACTAAATACGACCCAGGATCCCAATTGAGTTGCCAGTTGAATTATTATGGCCAGAACAGAACAGCCAGTCAATTGCACAATTCGATAAATTGAGGCCTAAATTCGGGGAGCAGAATGGAAATTGTGGGCTAAAGTCCAAGGCTCCTGGGACAGGACAGAGGTCAGGGGTTCGGAGCCAGGACAAAGCCGAAACAAACTTGCGAATGGTAATGGAAACAAAAACTGAAAACTGAAATTCCCAGTTGCCTGCCGGGCATTCAAAACTTTATGCTCTACCATTTCAGCATCGATAATTAAATTGTGAAATTGTGAGTTTTGCATCGACTATGAAAATGTGGCCAGAAATCATGCTCAAGTTTCTGCCATCCGTTCACTTGAGTGCTGGGATGGAGGATGTGGGATCGAGTGGGAGCTTTGCGATTTTAATTTTCAATTTAATTTGATTGATTTTTGCCTTGTTTGGGCGACGGCACATGAAATTCATACTCTTGAATTATGCATGCAAAGCCGCCTCGCAAAAGTATTATGAAATTCCTGTGGGCAATTTATTTATTTACGAGTATATTGCGCACAAGCGAGCCAAGAACATAGAACACCATGGAGGGTAAATTATGTATTTATAAATACCACTATATATACTGTATATATTTCACCGACAAAGAGAGTGTGTCTATTCTCCGGTAAAATGTCAAGCGCAAATTAAGCAAACGCTAATTCGACTTTTATCTGTCATGGCAATAAAACTTTTCGTATCCGCACCAAAGAATCATCTGCCTCGAAATGCCATAAAGTCCAAGTTTCTGGCAATTAATGCAGCCACAACGTCTAATTAGTCGGCAACAAAAGTGCCGCCAGTTGAACTCAGATAGCGCACGCACCCCAAACTCGGGTTGGGACGTCTTGTACAGGTAGCTCTCTGTATAGGGGATGCTATTTTAAGGGCGGCGGCGGTCGCCCCAATTAAGTGTGCCAGGGTGTGGCGCAAGTGCCTCTTGTGCGGTTAAGATGCCGGCACCATGACATCGTAACCTGATATCACATCAAAACACACGCTCACAACTCAATTTATGTTGACTTTCAATCAAGTCGGGGGGCAATAGAATTATGGGAATTCATTGACAGCAACGTTATTTATTCATTTAATTAGTCACTGAAATAACTAATTTTTTGCTGACGACTTTGTGAAAATTAATAAAAATAAAATTTCATTTGGTACTAGTATATAATTTATAGATTAAAACAAGAGAGAACGCTATAGTCGGGTGCCCCGACTATCAAATACCCGTTACTCAGCTAAAGGGAATGCGAAAAAGATGGAGATAAAAACTTTGATCCGTCGTAACTTTTTAACGAATGGACCGATTTAAAAAATTTCTTCTACATTTCGATAGGTATTGATAAACACAACAAAACTGCATTTTTACTTTTCCAAAATATTGAAATTTTTAAAATCGTATATAAGCGATTGTGGGCGTTAGAGGGGGCGTGGCATCCTTTTGAAACAAACTTGCGCTGCGTAGGAACTCCTAGAATCTGCATGCAAAATGTCAATCTTCTAGCTTTTATAGTTTCCGAGATCTCAGCGTTCATACGGACAGACAGACAGACAGACAGACAGACGGACAGACAGACGGACAGACGGACATGGCTAGATCGACTCGGCTAGTGATCCTGATCAAGAATATATATAGTTTATAGGGTCGGAAACGCTTCCTTTTACCTGTTACATACTTTTGCACGAATCTAATATACCCTTTTACTCTACGAGTAACGGGTATAATTAATAATTCCTAGAGCTTTTATTGTTATCTGAATAGCTACAGCTTTATGTTTTTAACAAAATGCAATTTAAATTATTTGATCTAAAGTGGTTCATTATGCTAATTGAAATTCATATTTGTAAAATAAAACTCTAATTGAACTCCATTTATTATCATGAAAGGTTACTCAATTTTAATCATTCAATATAAGAAGGTTCATTAGGCTAATTTCAATACATATTGGTAAAATTAAACTATACAAAATTGAATTCAATTTGTTACTTAAAAAGGTTATTAAATTTGAACTTTTACCTAATTATTTTCTTCACAGAAAAAATAGGTAAATACTTACACCTTTTTGTCAAAGTCTAAAGTCGTAAAATGGTGTTAAAATTTAAAATATGATATTAAATAAAATCTGTATTTTTAAAGCTGAGATTTGTGATTAATTTTAAATGAGCGACCAGTAATAACTGCAAAATGAATGGAAAATTCAACCAAATACCAGTCGCTTCCACTGTGCGTATGAGTGATGCGGGTGGCAGGCAACCGCAAGCCGTTCCAGATGGACCGGGTTTGTCAGCACACAGACAGAGTGGCAGCATTGTTTGCGGCCAACTCGGGCACTTGCAATCACGTGCCCCGTCTCGTGGCAATCAAAGTCGTTAGCTGCAGCCCAGGGGGGAAAGCAACGGAAAGCAAAGGAAAGTGGGTTCTCGTACACCCATCGGCGCCGAATAATCAAATATTTCCGTGACTACAAAGGACTCCGCCCCGAACCCACACGGATGGCAAAAGACAGGCTGCTGAAACTTAAAGCCAGTAAAAGTAAATCCGATTTAGAACTGGCAAACGGCAGCGGCAGCAGCCGCAGCGGAAGAGAAATGCCGAGAACGAAGAAGGCTCCAGACAATTTGCATATTTATGAAGAAGAACGGCCTTTGATAAAGCTGCAAGACAGCCCGCTCTCGGGCTGCTTTAAGCTGATTCAAATTGAAAAACGCAGACAGCAAAGGCAAGAGATACAAATGTAAATGGTTGTGAATCTTTGGGGGGCTAGGGCTAGCAACAATAATCTGTGCTGATTTACGATTTACAGGCGCGAAATAGACAACGAAAGTTTCCGAATGGGGAGCAGGCAGACAATTTGCGTGCGCAATTTGCAGTTGATGGGCGACACACGCCTCAAATCCTCCCGCCCCACAAAAAGAAGAACGGAAACCAACCCCCCAAATGGGCTAAATTGTTTAACATTTTTGCGAATGCGAAAAAGCGAAAAATATTACACACTGATTTTGATCGCTTCGCTTTTTTCTTTAAAATCAACGGCTGCTGAAAATGGCAAATGGAAAGCTGTCTATCCACGGCAAATGTTTCACGCTGAGTTTGCACAAATATGCCACAATTTGAAGCAATCAAAAGCAAATGAAGCATCGGGAAATGTTCTATTCAGATTTTTCGTATAATATTCAAATACAAAAAAATAAGAAAAGAAGTTAAAATTTATTGATAGTCCTCCTACAAATTTCTAATAATCCTCCTCGCTCTCGAATACCTATAAATAAAATAATCTAATTACAGTCGAGCAGCTTATAACAGTACTCAAAGGACACTCCCGAGAACACATTAAATAATTACCCAAAACTCACACACATAATTTTCAATCGAAAAGTCAGCCACATTTGCACTTTACTCATTTCGAAAACTTGTCTTCATTTGCAAATATTTATAATTAGTTAAATGCATGCAAATCCCAAAGTCCCCAACCAGTTCACCTCAATCTGTCTGTATGAGGAACTCATTTCGCAATCACTTCTGGTATGGAGCAAATTTGGGTTTTTGTTCAAAATGTGCAGTAAAAGCTTTCGGCTTGGCTTTCCCACTTGACATGTTCCCTGGAACTGTGTCAACATAGTTTTTCAATAACGCTCCGACATGTGTGCATTTACGTATTTAGTTCAAATATGGGTAAGCAGTTGGCATATGAGGTTGATATTACCAAAAACCCACTTCCGTTTTCCACACATTGCCTTGCACTTAGGCAAACACACACGCTGATGCACATGTAGAAATTTGCCTTCCACAGAATGACTTTAACAATGCAAATGGAGCACTCAAATATATATGTTGAGAGTAAATATATAGAAGAGATCTGCTAAATAAAATCAGGAGCGTAGTTTTCAATCTAAAGGGGGTTTATTATTTAAATAAAAATAATATTGGAAAATTTTTATGAAAATACAAAAAGGTTCCCATTGATCTTGAAAACGTTTTGTTTTCCCTTTAACAAATATCTACTATTCTTTTAGAGGTATCCCCTTAACAACGCTCCGGTATATGAAACACTTGGAAATCTCACCTTAATGCCTAATCCCTGACATTAAAGTGTTGCGCCAGCAAAGTGATTTGTTGTATACAAAGCGGCCGCATGCTGAGACACCCGGGCACCCAGAAAACCCCCCTTAAGACCCCTCGGAATCACCATTATTCCCCTTCATCAGCATCGCACAATGGGAACGAGAACGAGTGCGAGAACGACGGCATTGCAAATAATCTTTGCAGTAAATACGCAACAAGAATGGAGAGGAAAAAACCCCCGGCTGGGGATCATTATTTGGCCAAGTGGGAAACAAAACGTTCGTTCGTTGGGTTGAGTTGGCAAAAAGAGTCCTGCGAAGCAAATGTCGCACATGACTGCGGCAACTGTGTGCGTGTGTGTGTACGTTTGAATGTGTAATTTAAGCATTAGAGACGCGTAAAACCTTAACTCAGCGCACACGCACGCATACACACAGAGACATGAAAATTGAATCAATTATGCGTGTCATCACATGCCGGGAACGGGAGGAAAATGGGTGGAGGACGCTCCCCCCAGTCAGCCTGGATTTTCCTAGGAAAATCGCAATTTGTGTGCGACGACGGCATTTAATTAAGCATTTTGTATTCATCGGAAATGTCATAAAAATGACGACGACAAGCCGGTGGCATTCACGTTGGGATTTCACCGAGGGGCTGCAAATGTTGCAGGATTTAAGTACCTTTCATGTTGCATCTATGCCTGCAATGCGACCGGGATTTGCTAGAGAATAATTACCCAGCATCTGTAGGATTTTTGACTTTTATATTTTTGGTAGCACTGGTAACTTATCTTCTATGCCTTTGGGCATCCCTTAAACGCAAAGTCACGTATCTGAGCGACAAACCAGAAAGAGGAATAGTGAAAATATGCAAAGTAGTTGGGCGCTACGAGAGTATCGGATTTCAAGGTCTCAGCTATCCAAAAAATGTATGTGTAAATCGAGCTATCGGATATCCTGGCATTGGCTTTCAACCTTGTTCTGGGCTGAAAACCTTTCCATTTAAAATATATTGTATTCGTACACCGATGAAAACGAAAACAATCGAACAACAATTTTACTTCTACGGTTTACTACTGTTTACTACTATTTACTACGGCTTACTACGTTTTACTACTGTTTAATACGGTTTACTACGGTTTACTACTGTTTACTACGATTTACTATGATTTACTACGGTTTAATACGATTTACTACGATTTACTACGATTTACTACGATTTACTACGATTTGCTACTGTTTACTACCGTTTACTACGGTTTACTACGATTTACTACGGTTTACTACGATTTACTACGATTTACTACGTTTTACTACAATTTACTACGTTTACTATAATTAGCTGCAAATGTTGCAGGATTTAAGTACTTTTCATGTTGCATCTATGGCTGCATACTACTGTTTACTACGATTTACTATGATTTACTACGGTTTACTACGATTTACTACTGTTTACTACGGTTTACTACGATTTGCATCTATGGTTGCAATGCGACGTATCTGAGCGACAAACCAGAAAGAGGAATAGAGAAAGTATGGATAGTTGGGTTTACTGCGGTTTGCAACGGTTTACTACTTTTTACTACGATTAACTACGATTTACTACTGTTTACTACGGTTTACTACAATTTACTACGGTTTACTACTGTTTACTACGATTTACTACGATATACTACGATTTACTACGGTTTACTACGATTTACTACGATATACTACGATTTACTACGATTTACTACGATTTACTACGATTTACTACGGTTTACTA
Organism: Drosophila takahashii; assembly: GCF_030179915.1. Taxonomy (NCBI): domain Eukaryota; kingdom Metazoa; phylum Arthropoda; class Insecta; order Diptera; family Drosophilidae; genus Drosophila; species Drosophila takahashii. The sequence goes on from NC_091681.1 coordinate 23,740,115, forward strand.
CAATACATACAAAAAACTCTGTATTTCTTTTATGCATTCCAAATATTTCTTTTGGTGCATTAATGTTTTGTTACCCTTCTGCCGAATGCGCCTCCAACGAATGTTAATCCGTGGGAGAAAGCGGGAAACAAAAACAATAAGCACTTGGGCGACAAAGTTTTGGGTCGCATACATATCCTGCTTCCGTATGCACATGTATGAGTGGGTCGTGTAAAGTTATCCTTGAAAATATTTAGCAGCCACTCAACTGCGTTACGTATACGCACAGTTAACCTGGCATCATCACAGCTCAGGACACCCGGGGGCACCACCTACAAGTCACCAGGCACCTATTCCTGCTGTTTGTGCGAGTGTAGAAAACTTTTTTAGACAGCAAACACTTTCGCATCGATTTTCCTGGCCTTTTTTTCCTTTTTCGTTTCAGTTTGCGTCTGCGGTGGCTGCTATCTGCCAGATGCCTTAGTGCTGTTTGTTTTTATTTTCACACTCTGGCTTTGGCTTTTAGTGCTTCGCACAGTCAGTGAGACGGGAGACAGAGCATCATCATTTCGTATTCAACGTGGCATTAAGGTCAGGATATCTGGGATTTATAAGTTTTGTTAGCAGCTCCTTGAAGGCCGACGGCACGCGTTTATTTATGCAGGTCAAAGGAAATTCCAAGAGGCATGTGTTCTGCACTTTGCCACATCATTCATAAATACGTACATACCTAAGTGAGCCAGCTCCTTTCGGTTGGCTTTCATAATTTAAATCAAATTAAACGCCTGGTTATCAAATAAAGTTAAGACTTGCCGGCAACTTTCGGGGCACTTTCGGCATAATTTCCTTTACATTTTTGCGAGCGATCCACGCATAACTCCTACGTCTTTTCTTTAAACTGTTCTTTTGCCCGCCATTGTTGGACAACAAAAGTTTCGTGGCACGCCCACTTGGCCCAACGCCCACCGCCCCCCACTCGCCTGCACTTTCGACACTTTTATGCCTCACGGTCAAATTGTTATGGCTTATAATGAATGCCGGGGAACTCGAGAAAGGCGAACAATAAATGTTGGAAATAAAATATGCGAAATGCAGCACACAGCCAGTGGGCGTTGGGAAACGCAAGCAGCATAACAAATTAAAAACTTTGCCCAGTTTTTCCGTTTTTTTTCGTCTTTTCGTTTCAGTCGAGAAATGACAGCAAAATGTTTTGCCATTAAAATATGAAAAATTGCTTAATAATTCAAGCTGGCCGGGGGCACGTTAAAACGGCAGCAAAACAATTCAGAAGCTACGGATGCCGATGATTTCTGAATTCGATTTACAGCTTACCAAATGAACAGAAATTCTTGACAAGGAACTTGTCAGTTTAAGCATCATAAAATGCCAATTTTATCTTTCAAATTTAAAATGTTTGGCAGGAATGAGAATAAATAAATATAGGAAGTACAATTTAATATTAGAAATCGAAAAGAAACTGTTTCTAAAAATATATAATAAATATGTAAGCAAAGAGAAATATGCCAGATATATCTAATTAATTTTAAAATAATCCTTAAAATAAGCAACTAAGCAGGGGATTTATAGGAACAAGTTTGTGTACTTTCAATGATTTTATAAATTCCCAGAAAACTCATTTAAAGATGGCTGCCGCCTGACAGGCCTCATTTGAAACACATTAGACATATTTCGTATGCTAATTCACTAATTGCCAGTCTAATCATCGGCGCACAACGGGAATTACCAGCATATATCAAACGGCTCAAGTGCTCTGCTCTGAATGGGACGGGTGAACCCTTGCAGGCCGCGTTTCGTGCTCAACTTGTGATTTCCGCCACATTAATTTCAATTTCACAAAAAGACGCCCCCGGAAAGGCGCAGCCCTGCTTAGAGGAAATGACAGGGCGAAAAAGCCAGGCCAGTTCGGGGACACGGAGCATTTGGTAAATGCCTTAATGGCCTAATTTTTGTTTTCCAGCGCCGAAGACAAAACGGGCGAAGAGCAGAGCAACAGCAAAAAAATATACGACAGTTATGCGTGTAATATTTTTCCTTTTGCCAGGACCCCGGGAAAATCCGGGGGTGGAGCTGGCAAATTATCATTGAAGTCGAGCGGAGAGAAAGAGAACAACAATCGTTAAGGGTTCGTCGTGGGCCGGGGCTCGTCCTGCCTTGTGGCCCATGAAATGATGTCGTAAAAATTTAAAGTTTGCCGTCTGCCTTTTGTTGCCTGAAACCTCGGAGCAAACAACGGAGCCCCAGAGCTTTGCCATAATTTGATACTCGAAAAATTGAGCGTAATGTGCGTTAATGTAAATGGCGCGTATTACTGACAAGTGCCCCAGCCTGATAAATGGCCCACACTGTAGATTTATGCGCAGACACATGCGCTAATTGTCAACGCAACTGGGGTTTAAGTTCCTGTTTCTGTACCACTTCCCCGTTCCAAAAACCTTGGCATATCAATGACACAACTTGTTAGTCGGGCAAATAAGGAGAACTGAGCACTGAGTTTTCCTTTTCGCCAGCCAATCTGTCAGGGGATCCGAAAACCAGAGCCCGCCAGCTATGAAAATTAAAAGACACAAAATGCCAAAAGTTGAGGACACAGCCGGCAGGAGGAGGTGGAGCAAACAAGCGCCGTTGACAACCACAATCAAAATAACAGACGAAATTTGCAGATGGGGATTCAGTGATGTCGAGAGGCGAGAGGACAAACACAAATCTACTTTAACTGCTCGGATTTGCTCTATTTTTGGCACTCTCAGCCGCAAAAGTTATACACACAAATGTTTACCTCGTTTGAAAACAAGTATTGGAGCGGATAAATTTGGCATCCAATAAATTTTTTGATTTTTATTGCTATATTTTATTTATCCCTAGCTGAACTGAATATTTAATTAAAGAAATATTGCTGATTCCTTAAAACCAATCTTTAGAGAATATATATTTTTTACATATTTTCCTCTTCAACTACTAAACTTTTAGTAATGCTTCTCAATTTTACTCATAAGCCGCCATCAATTTATAGAAAGAACACTTTCAAGAGTATCATCCGCTTCGCAACTGGAAATCTCCTTTCGTCAAGAGAACAATGGCTCTGGACCAAGTCGACGACACCCAATCCGAGTACATTTTTGGTGCAGTTTTTTCGTTTTTCCCTTCTTATTTTTATTTCTCGATTTTCCTTTGCAATACGAAACCACTTGAAAGGGCGGAAGGAAAAACGCACCAGCCCAGCCAAGTTATTGATTTTGCACTAGTCACAGATTTATTTTCACGATTTTCCATGACCCGCTGAGCAAAGAACTTTAAGGACCACGGCTTTAAGGGCCCAGGAGAAGGACGTGGAGGCGAAACTCGATGACACCACACTCGAGGCGAAGGATGCTGCCAAAAGTCTCGAGTTATGTCCTGGCCAGAAGAATTTCGTCTAGCTGACTGCTCAGACATGTGGGGGCATGTGGGCGTGGGGGTGTGGGGGTGTGGGCGTGGTCCTGTGTACAAGAGTATCTGTGTGAACATAATCCGGCTATCACACAGACACGTATCTCAGATTTAATGGTCAACCAAAGGCAATTTGGCAAATTATTAGAAAATCATTGTGTCACTTTATGTGCCGGACAAGGAAATATGAGTGCCAGCGGCTCGGAATCAGGTCCACTTCAGTGTCTGTCAGCCGCACAATTTGTTGGGGCTGTTGACCCAAAGTGGAATTGGTTTTCGCATCACCAAGATGGCATTCCATATTACTATATTAGCCACGAGTAATATTTTAGCTCGAGAGCTGGACAAAATGAGCCCGAAAGATGGGACTACTTTAAGTAATCGAACAATGGAGTGGGGGTCAGCAATTTATGCGCAGTTATTGAAAAAGTTTTTCAATTTCATAAAAAGCTTTGCCACAACCAGAACTAAGCCACGACAAAGGGGTTAAAATATGAGAAAGATAATAAAAATGAGTGTACCCATGGCACTCAGCATCAGCGTTCCCTTCTCTTCTCCTTTATTTTTTATCACAAATATTCTTTTGCCGCATTCAAGGTCCCAGGGAAGATAAGCTGCTGCGAGCAAAACCAAAATTGGGCTACCAAAATAAAGCCCAAGACGAAGTCAAGCACACAAACACCCAAAAACCCAAAAAATAGAATGAAACGGAACAAAAAGCGACCAAGTAAACATACACAAGAGGCCCGGCTCTGTTGCGGCGGCCCTGAGCCTTCAGCGATTTTTCACAACACAATTTAACAAATAAAAGCAGAAGGAAAACTACAAAAAAGAATAAATAAAAAGAAAAGCAGAAATAAAAACTTGCCTGAAAGGACGCACACAAATAAAACAATAAAAGCCCCACACACTCACCCACTGACAAGGAGAGAGAACAACAACAAGTTTATTACAGATTTTACTTATGTGTTTTTGGTTGCTTGGGATGGGCCTTGGGTGGGTGGCCTTTTCCCGGTGTGGGTTGTCCCCGTTTTACCGCAGGGCATTAATAAGGAGCACAACATGGCGGCAGAATGCGAACGGAAGTCAATGACATGTGCTCCCCAGAAATCTCCCGCTGATGGGAATGACAAATCTCGTTCATATTCTAGGCCTCATATATTTTCAAGAAAACCAGAAACTTGTATATTACAAGGCCATGCATAATAAATATTGTAGAGATTCTGGCCAGGCAATGTTAGTATTTACCTTTGGAAATATTTTAATTACTTTAAAAAATGTATTTATTTCTTTCTTTTAATATTTTAAATTAAGAATGACAGAATAATTTCTTAAGTCAAATATAAAATCTTAAAAAATAATCACAAGTCCTCCATCCAATTCACTCAATTGCTATACATCAATAAATCTCCTAAACTTTTTGTGCGAAACATGAAAAGAAACCCATTTCCAAACACCTACGACTAGGCGCACAATTTTGCTCGATTTTTCCTTATCGTTACGCTTTTTCTTCCACCCACTTTATCTGCCAATATTACAGTCAGTCTAGGCCGTCGAACTGATGCTGCTGCCAAATTGCCAGCTCGTTCTGGCTCGACAGTCGAAAGCCAGAAATAAACTTTAATTTGAAAACTTTTATGCTCAGCAAATAAAAACAAATCGATGGCTGAAAATCGACCAAGTGTCGTGGCAAATTGTTCGCCAAGTGTTGGACATTTTGCTTAAAGATGCCAGACCTAAAAGCGGTTTAAGTCCCACATGCATATCCACGTGCCCGCACGTGCCTGACATTGACACAGATGCTGGGTTGCAGGGTTCTTCTGCAGGATAGCTGACGCGCACAAATTCCCGAACACTTGCACAAAAAAAATGGACAATATATGAAGAAGGATATTAAATTTTTTTAAGCCAAGCATCCAAATTGTGTCTTAAAAATCAGGAATAAATTGAGATATTTTTTAAAAACGTGTTTTTATCTTAAGGACCTCTAGAAAATTTTAATTATTTTTGATTATAGTTTTCAAGACATTTTTTCCAGTGCAGTACCGCACCAGCATCGAAAGCATGTCGCTCACACAAGGCGAACTCTATGAAGCCAAGGGTAAAGCGGAAGTTTATTAAAACTACAGCAAACAAAAGGGCGCAATGGGATAGTAGGTTGAGAGAAAAAAGGAGGGTAAATGCATTGAAAGAAGCGCAGGAAGCGCACTTAAACAATAAACATGCCGTTCGTGCTGAGCAAAGAAGATCCAAGTACAAAGACACCGCTCGGGCCAGCAGTAACATTTCCATACAAATAAAGCACACAGAGCGCGATAGAGGAGTAAATGCAGTGCATTACGTATACGCCAGCGTGTCTGGAAAAATGCAACCAGCCGCGACGGGCATAGAGATACAATTTTTGGCTGTGTGTGTGTGTTTTGTTGCACCATTGAGCGCACCACTGAAGCAAAAAGCAGTTGCAAAGGAAAAGAAAAAAGCACCGACTCAATGAAATGCAATGGCGCAGGAATGGAAGGACTGCCATGTGGCCATGTCCTTGCCCCGTCATCTGCATTTCGCATCCGTTGATAAAGCCATGTTTGGTTCGGGGATTCCGGTTCGGGGAACTCGGGTTTGGGGCATCTAAATACGTTTAAAATAAATCACAGACGTATGCTGGGCGCTCTGGGAAAAAAGGAGGGGCTGCGAAATCCAATTTCAGCTTTCCCACTGAGTGCGCCTTGACTTTATTTAAGCAGCTTCCTTTCTATATCCTAGTAAAGGGCATAGAAAGTCTCTATGAGCCTTCAAGCTACCCACTAAAAAATGTTATTCACAACTAATGTAAAATAATAAATTTGGTAAAAGTCTAAAAAATAAATCGGCTTATTAATAAATATATTTTAAATTTTTGTAACTACTGCTATTGGGATAAGATTTCAACCATTCATCCTTTTATTTAAATGTATTTTTTTTAAATCTTTGTGAAAAGCACTTAAAAATATTTTTTTTTTAAACTTCTAAACTAACAGAAAGGAAATTAGAATTTTTTCGTTTCCATGCTGCACTTTTTCCTTTCATGCCAAAGTTTTCTTCTTCTTTGTGCTCTTCTGGCATTTGCATCTACGAATAATGTACTTGAACATTGCAGCAGTGCAAGTTATTTGCTTTGTGCCGGGCATTTGATTAACTTACAAAAATATGCACTAAAATAATAAAGAAAAAAAGGGGGCAGGTCTGACATATAAATATGCAATAAAGTCGCTGACAAATTTGAGCAAACAACCCTCGCTTATGTCTGATAATAAAATACAGGCCAGAAGTACGAGAAAAATATGGCACAGCAATTTGCAAATTATTTTCAAGCTGGCATAAAATAAAATGACAGGCACCCTTCGAAGGCCCCTTTCCCACACAAATAAAGGACACCACCCCCTGAGAAACTGTGGGATGCGTCAATCTTCTCCTGGCAAACAGACAGAGCTCACGTTGTTGCTGCTGCTTCTGCTGTTGATATTTCCCCCATTTGTTGTTGGTTTTTGAAATCGACTTTCATGTCAATTGACTTGCGTACATCTGCCTGTCTGAATATCTGACTGAATTGAACGTCTGGGAGCAGGGGTGTTACGTATTAGGGGGGTGGGTGTAAAGGATGGGTGGCTGAATGTCGCCAAACTTATGGCCCAAATTTTACTGTTATGTAAGCAAACGGCAGCAGATGAAATGAAACGCCAGCTTCTTGATGATATTTGTCAATAAATTTAACGGAAACCAGCCAGAGCCTTTTTGTCCCCGTATTTGTGTTTGTATATAATATATATGTAAGTAAAAGTCTCTGGAATGTGGTTCAACATTTTTGTGTGTAATGGCAAGGAAACCATGTACAAATAAAGCTAAAATATTGATAACTAAGTAAAGCTTTAAATTTTTGGTACTTAAAGAGTCCATAAAAAGTTCGCAACAATATTAGGAATGTAAAGCGATAAATATTTAAATAAATTCAGCAATTTTTTTACATACACTCTCTATAAATCCAATACTATTTTGTAATCATATAAGCAATAAAAACTTTCCAATCGCCTTTCGAAACCATCCATGAATGGGCTGCAATCTTCCGAAACAAGTTATTAAATCTCGCTGTGTTGGGTTATCAAAATGCCATGCTCGATTTTAAGTAGACATTGACAAATTAATTTGCCAGAATTGGGTTGTCCAAAGCCCAAAAGAAGGAGGGATGCCCGAAATACACTTGGGAGGGACGACAAGAAAGGCCAAAAACGAACGTGTAGCATACATTCGAGCGTCATTAGGCCGGCAATGAGTAAATCAAATTTGCGTCGTTTTGGGGCCAGCTGCTGTGGGTTTTCAGTTGACAGTCGGGTTGCTCAGTGGCCTTCCTGTCGCTTGTCTACGCCGGAAATGAAATGACCCAGTTAAATGATTTATGGCAAGAGCACACAGACAGTTGGCTGGGGTTTATTACCGGGGCTTAGTGGCAAGCGGCTGACAGGATTGGAAAGTATCCCCTTTCCCCATTAGCTTGTATCGTGAAAACCGTGGCGTGTTGAAATTATAATTTCATTAGCTGCAATCAACATAAAAATAACACTAAAGGCAACTGCCAAAGCGCTCTGAAGTCGTAAAGCCAAAGTAGAAATTAAAATGCGATGAAAAGAGGAGAGAAGAAAAGGAGAAAGATATTTAAAAGCAAGTTTTACCTTTTGCCACCTTTTTGCATTCACACACACAGAACAGCACAGCACAGCACAACACAGCCAACAAGAGCGTAATTACAAGCAATTTTTTCACGTTTTATTACAGATTTTAAGCACGCGACGACAACGACGCCGGGGGAGCACTTGGCATTGTAATGTGACAACAGTTGGCTAAAAACAACAACAGGACCAAAACCAGGGGCGTCAGGAGTAGCAGGAATGCTCGCTTTTTAATTGACATTTGCTCGAGTTGAGTTGCGTTGCGTTTTGTTCAACAGCAATTAGCATCACGAAAAAAAACAAGAACAAAAAACGCAGAAACAAAACACAAAGGAGCGCAATTAAAATTGTAAAACAATTGCAGAACGTTGAATTGAAAACGCGGAGGGGGTGAAAGAATAACAGACGACCCGGAATAGAATGATCAAGTTGATTTAATTAAAAATTCACCATCAGCATCACAAGCATCCCGGGTGCAATGGAATTCGAGCACGCAGCTTGAGCAATGGCCGCCGGACCGGAAACGCAGCCATTGCCCTCGGGCAACATCCGCCTCTGACTGCCGCCGACACTTGTCACATGTTTGGCCAAAAAGGCGCGCACGTGACGCCCCTGAGTTCCATAGACCGATGAGCGAACGGATGAACGAGGAAATGAATGAGCCAGCAGCCATATTCAAAATTGAACGTTAAACGTTCGCACGTACCGAGCATAAATTCCAAGTGAAATAAAAGAGCTGGGAAAAAGGACAAAAACGGAAAACCTTCCCATTTAAACCAAAAAAAAAAATAAAAACGAAAAAAACGACGGGGCGCAAAATGGTGAAATTGGTAAACCAACACTGTGATCTAGGCCTGGTCCTACTCCTGGCCTGGACATGGCTAACAAGGCTGGTGGTTTCGGCCCATCTGCTCGAAGTGCCCACCCCATCGCGCCTGGCCGCCGAGCGGGAGGAGCGACAGTTATCCCAGCAGGATGTGGGTGGTCTCAGCTACCAGAGCATCCATCGAATGCTGAGGGACGAGAACGAACCGGCCAGCTTTCGGGGGGAGTTGCGATACCAGCAGAAACGCCACAAGAGGGAGCTGGAATTAAATGCCCCGGCGAACAAGCTAAATCTCACCCACCGCGACCTGAGAACCTTCAATAGCAGCGGTGGTCAGTGGAAGGGCGACTTCCAGGTGATTACCGCCATGGATCTGAGTGGCAATCGACTCGAAAGCCTCAGCTTGGACCACTTCAATCAGCTGAGGCAGCTGGATCTGGGAAACAATTCGCTGGAGGTTATACCTCTCAGCCTTGCTGATTCCAATGAATCACTTGCGCTCGCCACACTCGATGTTTCGTGCAACAAGTTCAGCCAGATTTCCACGAGCTTCTTTGCCCAGCGATTGCCGCAACTGAGAAATCTAAACTTGGCTCACAACCGATTGATAAACATTTCCCGCGAGTCTTTCTACAATTTGGTGGAGCTACAAACGTTGATTCTCAGTCACAACAACATTTCGGACATAGACTACGAAACTTTTCTGGCCCTGCCGAATTTGCAGCATCTGGATTTATCCCACAATCGCCTGAGTGGCTCTGCCATTCGAGCTCTGCAGGGAATTCCCGATCTGGTCAGTCTTTCGATCGCCTTCAATCCGGAAGTGGGAGTGGCCATGCAGGAGTTCGTCGCCTCCTGGAGTCTCAAGGAGTTGGATGCCAGTGGCACGGGATTGTGCCAGGTTCCCGCTGCTCTGGCCCAATCTGTGAGGACCCTCAAGCTTTCAGACAATTGGTTAAAGGTAAGTCAAGGGAACTAAAATATTAAAATTTAAAGAATTAAGCAGCTAAAAAAATTATTTTATGTATATTTATAAAATTGTTTTATGTTTATATTGGTTATATTATTTTTATTTTTATTGAGTAATAGGTCCATCCTGACTTGTAGAAAGGTTGGAAAAATTATGGGGGAAACGCTTTGCTTTGATCGATAAATTACCAACTCGACTCCCCGAGTTGAGCAAGCCAATGAACCGCAATTCGACGCATTTGTCGGCAATTAACGGCACATTCCCGACAGACACTTGCCATCTTTGTCCTTGTCCTTGATTCAGTACTCAGTACTCGGTACCGAGTTCCTGCATCCTGCAGACTCCTTTACGGTGGCTCCCTTTGCCGCAGCCGCCATTAATTAGCATCTGTTATGTGGCCTGTGCTCCGTGCTTGAGTGCGTTTTCCTGGGGCCCCCTGAATTTTCGCTCAGCCCTGGCCCCATCCACATAGATTTTCCACCCACTCACCAGCGGAGCAACCGCCAGGCAATCTTACCACGCGTATGATTTACACTTTGTTATTTTTAAATTTTTTCCCCCCACGCCATTTTGTGCGGGTTCCTCTTTGCTTCCGCCTTCGGGGCGGAAGTAGGAAGAGGAAGCAAGAGGAGAGAGCGTGGAAAATTGTATGTGGTGTTAATTTTAGCATCGGGAGTTATTACATAAAAACAGGAAATTTATATTATTGATTCTTTCGACACTCGATTTTGGGGGATATATTTTGGCTATATCTGCTGTTGTTTATAAATACTTATGGAGATGAAGAATGTATCGAATATTTAGAAAGAAAAATAAGTTTGGCTACTTAAAAATATTTCTCTTAATTATTATTTTATTACGCTAGATAAATAAAAGAACAATGCCTCCGCAGTAAAGCTATATACATGAAATGGCTCATTTTAGCCAATAATCTCCAGGGAATAATCCAATTTAGACCGTTGGGCGCTGTGAGAATGAGACTAGAAAAGCATTTTCCTTGAGTGGCAGTTGCAGGCATTGTTAAGCTGTTAGTCCGGCTAAGAGGACACGCCACTCAAGTCCAGTTAAGAACGTAATTAAGACACAATGTGGCCACACAATGGAATAGCAAAGTGCACTTCTCACTTTTCAACAAATGCGAGTGGAAAACAAAGGGAAAATAATAGAATGGGCGCTCAAGTCTTAATAAGAAAGGAAAAGCAATAAGAAAGGGAGGCGGAGGTTGTCCAACTGGACGAGAAAAATATAGAATAGGGGAGGCACAGAGCGCCAAGTCTTGATTGACATAAGCAGCAACACGAGCTGCAGATTAGCGCTCCTCCCTTAAATTGCCTCAAACATTTACACACACACCGAACAGCTAGAAAAACAGCAAACAGATTTATAAGGGGCACAAAAATAGACAATCCCGATTGCATTATGGGCATAAAGCTCAGCAGGTCCGCAGGCTTCGTTTCCTTGCGCCCAGGTATTATCCTTAAACGGCTTCAAGTGTAGACAAACAAATGCGGCGCATAAATTGAGGCTGCCGCCGTCGCTTTTGCTTTGGCTGCCTTTGTCGCTCTGTCGATTATGGCGGAAGCCATAAAAGGTGCAAAAATACCGCTTCGTAAGCTGTTTAGGGCCAGAGACAAAGGCTCCCAGCCGGGGAGGTGGAGGCGAGGGAGGAGCAGGATCCTGGGCCTGGGCATTAATAAAATAAGGATAATTGGCATAAGCATAATCACGTTTAAGCCAACAGCCAACGTGCAGCTGAGACGGCTGAAACGGTTGAGACAGGAGCTGGAATTAGAAGTACACTTAAAACAAACAATTTTTAATGGGGTTTAGATTAGTAGCCGACATTGCCTTAAATTTCATGTAGGTCTATTAAGATTTTATGACAATTGCAAACCTAAATTCGACTAATTTACTGGATATATTTTTTTTTAATTTTGTCTTTGAAGGGAATACTCAACACAACATGAAAAAATAGTAAAATGGCAATATTTTTCCTAACTCTAATCTTAAGGTCTTAAAAATCTCAATTTTTACTGTATTTCATTTTTATTTGATAAAATAGTTTAATTATTTTCAAAGAAGCTATGGTATTTAAGTGTTTTTTTTTTAAATTTCCTGTACATTTCATTTAAAAGATGTTTCGTCATTATGCTAGCACTGTTATTTATTATTTTACAAGGAAATAATTGTTGGTGACTTTTTTTCGAGTGTACTAGCCAACTATCTGTGCAGTCGCTGCTGCCACTCCTGCTGCTCCTGGAGTGGCTCGTCACTGCTCCCGGGTGCCTTTGTTGCCAAGCCATTTTAATTTGTTCGCCGGGCCAGGCCGACTGCCTTTTGCCACCGCCTTTATCGGCAGTCAACACGCAGCCTTTTCATGGCAAATTATGGCGTTTAGGGGCCGCTGGCTGCCCATCCTGAGCCCCTGATGCTCCCCACCCCAATTTCTATACCATAGACTATCATACTTTCATTTCTTCGGTGGCCCCAGGACAGAGACGACGGCAGGCTGTCTGGCTTCCTGGTTGCCTGGCACTCGTTTCATTTAACGAGTCGCGTCTATGTTTACTTTGGTGCCAGACGAGCATGGCTCGGGGCATTTCAGGCATCGCAGGGATTACAAAAGGGGCAAGTTCGCTGTCGAGTCGAGTCCTTTGAAGTAATTATAATGGCAGATTTAAGTTAATTTTTAAACAATGTCGCATGGGGGCATGCATCTCGCACTTTCGCTCTTTGTCAGCCACTAATCAAATTTCCTCAGACTTTCGCCCAGAACAATAACTTTCTGAGTGCTGGCAAAGTCAGTGGCTAGACGGGGATTAAATCAGAAAAGTTTTTCCTAACCACAAAAGGGGTCAGATTTTGAAAGGAAAAAAAATTAAACATATATTAAGGAGTTATTTTTTAAATTTCAGAAAATTTTAAAATTTTTTATACAATTTTTTAAGTTTCTAATTTATTATATTACATTAAAAACTTATAGAATTATTTTCTCACTTTTTAGGCAATCAATTGCGGCGACATGGACAGCTATCCACTGCTGCAGTACCTAGATCTCTCGCATTCCCGCATCGCCCAAGTGGAGGACGATGCATTGGGGCGACTGGAGTTGCTCGAATCCCTTTTCCTCGATCACAATCTTCTGCAGCGAGTGCCCCAAAGTCTGCCCACCTCGCTGGAACACTTGTTCCTGCAGCACAATCAGATAATGGAGCTACCGCCACAGGCCTTCGTGGGTCTGGTCAATCTGCAGACCCTCGACCTGTCCAACAATCGTTTGATATTTCTGCCCGCCCTCTCGCTGCCCAAGCTGCTCACCCTGAATCTGCAATCTTCTGGCGTGGAGAGCGTCAGCCAATCGATAGTGCACACATTGCCCCAGCTAAGGGATCTTTTGCTGGATGAAAATCCCATCAAATGCAGCGATTTGCTGGGCATTGCCGAGTGGGCCAGTCCCTGCAGGTCAGTGGATGTGGGTCAGTCGTCGTCGACGGGGGGGAGTGTGCTGAGTGGGCGGGTGGATCTGAAGCAGGAGTATCTGCAGTTCCACAATTTTTACGACAGCTTCAGCAGGCGAGAGTGCGGCAAAAGGCAACCGGAAGATGACACAAAGCCGCCATCTTGCAGCCTCGCAAGTGCAATGGCAGCACCAACAAAAACAACAACAGCAATTCCGAGAACTATTTCAAAAGTTAAAAAGTCAAAGGGAGCAGACACGGCAGCAGCAGCAGCAACATCAGCAGAAAAAACAACAGCAGCACATACGACGGAAACACAGGCTGCAACAACAACAGCAATCCCAACAGCAACACCAGCAATGCAATCAGCTGGCAACAGCGTTGCCCAGTTAACCACAAAAACTTTGCGGCCAACAGAAACAACTTCGTTAGAGCAACTGCAGCAGCGGCAACAAATGCCTGGCATGCCAGCCAAAACAACAGCAACGCCAGCAAAGAACCTGCCAAGTTTGGTCCAGACAAAGGCAGCAACAACAGCGGTTCCAACCATTTTGGCAACGCCAGCAGCAACACCAGCAACAACAACAGCAACACTAGCAGCACCAACAACAGCAATAAATTCCAACAGGCCAACGAACATTAGCGGTGCCACAAAAACAGCAGCAACATCAGCAACACAGCCAGCAATTGAAGTGCCACAAACAATTTTGGCCAGTAAAAAATCTGACAAAATGCCAGCCGATAAGGAAGAAGCACAGGAGACTTTATTAAAATACCCAGGGATACCGAGGGACACTGCATCCGGTCAAGTGGCAGCACCGACACACAAACATGCAACATTGCAGCTGCACGTTAAGGATCGACATCTAATTGGCACACCGCTGCTGATGCACAAGGGCGATGTCCTTTTAGTGGACGCCGAACAGTTGTTGCTGCCCGGAACGGCCACCGTGGCGGATGAGGATTCCAGTTCGCATTCGGAAGTCCTGGCCGCCAGCCAAAAGCAAGAAAAGCAGCAGCAGTCAGCGGCTGATAAGCGACTAGCGGAAGCAATAAACGGCGACACAAAGACGCCGGCGAAAAGCCACAAGAAGAAGCCATCGCTGAGCATCAAGAAGATGACCTACAGCACCAAGCATGCGCCTAAGACCGTTGAGGAACTGGCAGTCACCTCAAAGTCACCAATATCAGAGCTACAGCAGCTGCATCAGCACAGCAGTGTCAACACACCGAAGGAGGCCTCGCCGGAGGAGCTCAGTACTTTTGCGCAGCTAAAAGCCTATGTCGAGCTGAAGAGCGAATCGAAACCGGAACATTTGATGGACCAGCGAGAGGAGAGTCTACACAATCTGACGGGAAATCATCCGGGTGTCATGTTGCTGGTGGCCTGCGTTCTTTTCATCGTTCTGTTGGCCGGTTTGGCTCACGTCTATCGCTGTGAGTTGCCCTGGCAGCGGAGCAATCGATCCGGCCAGCTGAGACCGCATCATCAGAGGCATCTCAGCGAAACCGATGATGCCCATAGCTTTCTGCACTATCAGGGATCCGTGAGTTCCGCGGGAGATCCGGCTCGGCTGCAGAAGTGGCATCACAGCACCAGGAGGGAGGCTCCCTACAGCTCACCGCTGCACAATCTGCAGGCTCGCGAGTTGCAACAGCAGCGCTGTCAGCAGTTCTACAGCTCATCCCTGGCGGACAAGAGCTCCTCCACAGGGTCTTCCTCCTCCTCCTCGGGTAGCAGTCGCAGTAGCCTGCATTCGCCGAGCAGAGATGACAGCTACTACATAGAGATGGCGCCCAGCAGTCCAGCCGCCACCCTGCCCAGTCTGCCCATGGAGCTGCTGGGCAGCAGGAGTAATGGTAATGGTAATGGTCGAACGGATCGAGTGGCTGCCACCGATCTGGGTGGTACAACAGCAGCGGTACCTTTAGCAGCGGCGGCTCCCATCAAATCGGTGAGCAGCAGACTGATGGCCCCCAGTTCGCGGCGGCTGGGCATCTGGTGACAAACCGTCTTTGGCCAGCGGCAATACGCACCCTTTCAGTAGAGTAAAAGTGTAGGAAAGAATGGAGTACGACCGACAATCGTCAGTTGCCAACAAACCCAAATGAGTCAGAAAACCAGGCCTAAATAGATAACCTCTGAAATATCCTAAAAGATTCCGAAATATTCCCAGTTCATAGATATAAACATACAATACTGTAAATGAAAATCGTTTTCGTTTAGCTAATAACTCTGAAATGCTATTGAGAATTAATATTTACGTGTCGCCTATTTTTAGGACGATAATCAAAAATGCAAAAGGCTACAAATAAAACTCCCTAGAGAACTCCAAAAAAAGGAATCATAAATGCCAGACTCTCTCTACATATTTTGAGTTCCTGGCTTGATTTATGATGCCTCAGTGCCCACACGTTGCAGGCCTCTTAGCGATTCGGTTAGCAGCAACAATTTGTCATAAATTCCTCTTACGTTAAGTTACGTATACGCCGCGTAGACAAGCGGCCGAGCCAAATGGCCAACGGGCCAAATAGCCAACGCCAGCAAAGTTTTTACGAGCCATCCGAAGTCAATGTCCATCTTGCGGTCGTATTTGGGTCAGTTTACTGGCCAACAGACCACCGTGTGCGGCCCAGTTAACTTTATATAAGTGCCTGTCCGTTTGCCAAGATTAAGTGTTTCGATAGTCATGCATATAAAAATGAAATATCGATCAAGTATTAAATAACAATTTAGTTTATGACAGCCCCAATTCAGTAATCACAAGTTGTGGCAGCAGATGCTTGAAAGCAAGGCGGATAAATCGAAGGAAATTGTTCGAGAGTAAATTTAATATGGTAGTTGACACTCAGCAGGGATATAATTTCAACTAAATTGGTAATTGTGTTTTTAATTTATTTTGATTACAAACAAAAATGTTGATAAACATGTTACTGGGACTTCTGGAGCTAACTAACTACAGAGTTTATTATATTTTCTGTGTACCAAACTTTCAAGCATTTTCCTGCTTGTTTCTGTTATCCTTCAAGGCTGCCTGTTCTCCCAAGTCCGGTGCTCGGCCAGATCTTAACCCACTTTTCCTGCTGCTTCAAATGCCAGAGTTTAAATTGCAATCTAATTAAAGTTTCGCCCCTTGTTCCTTCGAAAATTTCCACCCACCCTCTGGATGGCAGAAGTGTTTTCTCTATCTGCACTGGCATCTAGCATTCTTCACCCCATTTGAAAATGCTGCAAAGGGGGGAATTGGGCTTCAAGAACACCCTCCCTCGGAATCAGACCCGCACTTAACCTCATTTTACAAATTGACCAACACAACATATGGTGTAAATCCAGCCAAATGGCCAGACATCTAATCCGCAACGCCAAAAGTGAAATGTTGTAAAACTATTTGGGGGCTATATGTGGTGCTATGTACATGTATCTAACGGACATCAAAATAATGTGGCAGCAAATCAAATTACAAGACACGCGGCTGGATCTCCGGGGGTGGGTTAAATGTTTAAGGGAATGGCCAAAGGAACGTTGAACGAACAGAGAACACAACAATTACATTAAGACACGATAAAAAGTTGTGCAACAATCTTGCGACCCCAACCACTGAACTAAACCGAACTGAACTGAGCTGAACTGAAGACGGACCACAGTCATTGCACAGCTTTTTCAACTTTTTGTGGCTTTGTAATTGGAATACAAGAAGAAGGCGCGTGCACACAAGCGACAGCAACAGGAAACAGTCGGCGAAAGTGAAAGAGAGAGGTTTGGATTCGGGTTAGAAAGCACTCGGAAAAATAATGATTTCTAATGAACTTGAATAAGGTCACTAGGGATTTACTCAGCTTAAAGTCTTTAAGAACTTTTAAAAATAACATTCTCTGAAATGTAAGCTTTAGAAATAATTTTTTAAAATTTGCAATCGTATGAATATGAAGTTTTTAATGCATACTAACTAAAGCAAAAATCCCAAAATCTTTAAATTTGTCCTTATTCGAAATATAAGATTCTCATAAAACCAACAAGATTCTGATATTTCGAATTTGTGCTGAAAATGAACCAAACATTTTGAAGTATAAAATTCGATACCCAATTTTGTCAAAGTGCAGATAGATAAAACTTTTTTTGGGCAGGAGGTTGGAAGGCGTTCTAGCAGAGTCCGCTTAAGCAATTCAGAAGGATTTATTTTCGGCCACAAAAGCGAAATGCCCGACAAAGCGCTCCGAACAACAATTAAAGTAATGCTGACCAACAGCCCACGCCCGATTGGGTGGGATTAGATGACGAAGGCAGCAGAGAGAGCGAGCTGGCGGGGAGTCCTTCTCCTTCGAGTGGCGTCCGATGCCAGGACGCACAAAATCTTAATTAAGGAACTTCCACTTCCAAGTGGGCAAGTGTCGAAGGGTGGAGGGCATTTTTTGAGAGTTCCGCAGGAGGGCGAACCTTTTTATTTGCCGACTTGCCAGCACAGCACAAAATTCGCCTACAAAAGAAACCCTACGGCAGAGTGTGTGGGGCTTGAGTGACCCAGAGAGTCCGAAGTCCGGTTGGATTTAGTCCTGGAGCATTGTCAAATTTAATGAAGGTTTCCCTTTGGACTTTTTGCTTATGACACTGGCCAGCTGGCCAAGATTTAGGAAGTTCTCCAGAGCAGCGGCGTAGCAAGTGAAATGAGTTAATTCGATATTTGACACTTTCGGAGCTCGCATTCCACACAATCTCGGCATGTGATGGGTTCCAGACCCCGGGACCCTCGGCTTTTGTCTCCCTGCGCAGTTAATAAAGTTGGTCCGGGCCAGGACGTAATTATTTGCCTGCTAAATGGCTTTCGGACGACATTTCGGGGCCGTAAATGGGGGCGATTTAGAAAATTATGTGAAAATAAGTTGCCTTTTGTTTGGCCATTGGGCAGTTGGCGGTTGTTGGGATCGTAAATAACGTTCATAATTGGGCAGACTCGAAAAGTGGTCGAAGGGGAGGAGAGGAAAATAGAACTCGAAACAAACATCTCGACCGTATGGATAGCAAACAATAATTAAACTTAATTGCGCTGTACATTGAAACGTCAAACTGTAAATTATAGTTATAACATTTACTTGTAGCGAAGTTTACTTGAACTAACATTTCAATTCTGAATATTGCATGTACAATTTCCATAGAATATGTATTTAAAGTTTACCAAGGCAAAACAAAAGGATTAAAAGTAAAATAGAACAAAGCGAGAGACAGGAGAAGCACAATTCGAGTAACGTTAATATTTGCATTTAATTTGTCGAAAATCAAAGTAAAATGCGATAAAAACCCACAATAACTACAAAAACTAATTGCCAAATATTTGACGTACAGTTTGTAGCGTTAGCCATTAAAACCATTGTATGTACGGTTACAGATACATATATATATATTATACAGAAACAAGGAAATGAGAAAAAAAAGAGATACATTCTAGCATAAAGCCGAGCAAATAATTATTAAACAAATACTTCTATTTACAAAAACACAGCAAATATTTAGTTAAGCCCAAATGACGCGCGCAGCATTTTAATTAAACAACAGAAAATCGAGAGCTCTCAGAAACAGATGCGAATTGCAGAAATTCCAATAAGTAAAGGTAAACAATAGTTGCAGCATAATTTTTCATGTGTATTTGTAAATAGACAACTAAAACCGAATGTGAAAATATAGTAAAAAACGCTGGGGCAACCAGCAAACAAACAAAGAATATTCCACAAAAAATATCTGCTGGAGGAAAAATTCCAAATATATACATATATATATTAATGTTAGATTTAGTGCTGCCAAAATCGTAGCGTAAAGGGTTGATAAAACAAATTAAAGAATATATGTATGAAGATTAAAAATAACAGTAGCATTAAGTGAAATGTATTATTGATATAGCAAATATGGATAGCATTTAAAAGTGTAAAGATAACATGGCAAACATTTTATGAAATCTTCTCGAAAAAACCCAAAACAATTTTAATGCAAACAAAGAAAAAACCGAAAAAATGTGAAAATAATAAAATTGAGAAATTTAATTTGAAAGAGTAAAATCACTATGGCATCACTGGCATTCTCATTTCATTGGGGGGAGGGGATTAAGTTAACATATATTTTATATAATGGCAGAATGGATAAAGACCGTTATTGTTGTGCTGCGAAAGGGAATATCAATTAAGTGAAAGGAAATTCCATGAAAAGCCAGGGAAATTGAAGATGGAAGCAGTCGAGCCAATAATATTGTATTTTTACGGTTTTTCAGGACTTTAAACGATTCCATATGGAAAACAATTGCCTGCCAAACTCCTGGAAAACTTTATAGTGAAATTTAAATCCGCTTATTATTTTCAGAAATGAAATAAAACCCCCGTTTACCGTTTAAATAAATTAATTATATTTTTATTTAAGCAATTTCAATTCCACTTGCTAGTTATTATTATTTTTAATGCTTGGTATTTAACTGAGAAATTAACTATATTTATTGCAGTGAAACAAATGTAAATCATGTACTTATTTTAAAATATTTCAACTATTATTGGTTGGGGCTTGGCTCGAAAAACATGCAGTTACACCTTTAAGATTAAGAATTACAACCCATATTGAAAATGAAGATCAAACCAGGCGAGCAGGGCAATAAAAATAAACGTTAAATTAGTGACACATGCGCCAGTTAAAAAGGACGTAAATGTGAATGAAGCCACGGCTAAATTATGCCAATACACACAACCCAAAGGCCAGAAACCCAGAGAAATTCCCGGGAGGAAGTCAAATGGTCAGGACCCAACAAAACGGGGGGACATTTTTATTTCAAATCCAATTATTTCACATCGAAACTGCAATCAGATGATTGCGTTCAGCAACAGGAAGCGTTCACATGTACATAAATACGTGGGATGTGAGTTTGTGTACAAACGTATGTGTATTGGTGGACAAACGACGCTGTGAAAATGGCCGACAAAATGAAAGTCAATTGGTTCTTTTTATTCTTTTTTTTCCTGTTTCTCCTTCTGTTTTCATCTTTTTGTTCTCTTGCCCTTTTGTGGCGTTTTTGTTTCTTTCGATATATAAATGTCGTTAGCAGCGAGGAAAAGCGGGGGGAAAAAGAGGAAAAACTGTCGCCACATTGGGGAACTCGGCGCACATGTCAAGAAATTGTTATGCGCCCTTGGACATTCATTCGTATGGGCGGGAATTAAATATTCAATATTGCATCGGGACAAACACCCGGCATTCAATATCGTCAAAATTCCTTCATGTGGTCGAGGGGGTGTGGGGAAATGCGTGCGTAATAAAAAGGTTAATGGTAAAATAATAAAAATATAACGAAATTTGTGACATGCGGCGACAGTTTGATGAGGAAATGCCATTTCGTATCAATTTTTTTGCTTCAAAGGTGAGAGGCAGTGTCAAATTGTTGCCCACTGGCTTGGCAATCCACTTTTTGCGATTCCCATCGCTGGTTTATAAGTGCCCTGTCAGCAGTTAATGCAGTTGGCATTTGACTGATGGCAAAGCCATCCACAAAGTCTAGGCCAGAGAGACACATTATCTCTGATTAACCCAAATAAGCACTGAGCGGTGGGGAAAATGAGAGATGAAACCGTGAAAGTCCTTCCAGACCACACGGAAAAAATATGACTTTTCAGTTGATGTTCTCAGCTTAACTGTTAAATGACATGTTAATTAAAATTAACCAATTGATTACAAATTGCATTTATTGCATTTATTAAATTAATGTAAATTCTTCCATGTTTTCCTTTAGCAAAAATAATTTATAATTTAAATTAACTATTTCGTACAAATTTATACTTTACTTACTTTTACATAAAAAATGTAAATATATTTGAATTATCATTACAATACTGCTTGATGACTCATGACTGCTTGATTTAATTTCCAAAGAAAAAAAATCATGATGACATTTTCCATGTTTTCTTCAGTGCAAAACCACTTTAAAATGGTCTTAATTTTTCCCCTAATGAGCATGAGAAGATAAAGAGAAAGCGGGAGATTCCGAGCAGTAAAGTGCAGGGCAATGGAATAATTGCCCGGGCAGCCATTGAACTGTTAATTTTTATGCAATTTACTGCAGCGGCTGCCCAAACTGAAATGAAAAATGTTTGACTTTGTTTGAGCGAGAGAGTGTGTGCATTTTTTCTCCATCTATATATATGTTTGTATGAAAGCACACAGCTGGGGGAAAACTTTATCTAATTGATTTTCGGAGCAGTGCAGCCAAATGGTGCTCCATTAGCGTCACTCATGCCGAAAAAAAGAAACGGAAGGCAAACTAACGTGTTTTTTCCGTTCGCTTTTTATATATAAATATGCAAAAAATTCTGCGGGTTCTTGATGTGCTTTGGGACCCAAAAATAAACACACAGATAGCCATACACCGAGGGGGTGGCGCGCTGGCAACTTTAAATTGCATTCATTTTTAATGCATCGCCGCCAAAAAGCACGGCCACATTACGTATACGCAACGTAGTGTACTCTAGGGACACATTGCTTAATTTCAACCACCGCCCCGGCCATCATCCGCCCAAGTGCGTGCAGGGAGCAGGGAATCGGGAGCAGCGATCCTGGGGGTGTCGCATCCATGTGTGACACTCCCAGGACATCCAGCACACACTACTACACACCGGCACACCCACAAATGTCGAATGTAAAAAAGGCGAGCTCGCATTGTACAATAAACCGCGAGTTTTTATACGCTTGCAGAGAGTATTTTCAACCTGACCAAAAGTTTGCAATCCTATTAAATTAATTGAAAAAAATTGAGATATCATTTTTAAGCCAATATTAATGGATTCCTGAGCTCTAGCTTTAAATTTGCATATAGAGTTATATTTTAAACCTGTTAATATAATAGCTATATCTTTACTTTATGATTTCAACATTTATTACATTTTAAAATTAATTTGTGCAGATGTTCTACAAAATTAATTTTATAACCCTAGTTATTTTTATTTATTTTAGTAGAAATTGTGTGGTATTTTTAGGCATATATTTTTATTTAATAATATTATGGCTTTTCGTGGTTAGGTTTTTGAGGCTCAGACCAGAAAAAATAAAACCCACATGTGTCAGGGCTTGATAAGGGTATTCCAATAAGGCCGCATGTTCGTGGAAAGTCAGGTGTGTGGGTTGGGGCGGGGTAACGATTTCATTTCATGGTTTTGCACTCGTTATGACTTTTGCCTCACGCTTTACCTCTTTCTATTCCCATTCCACAGGACTCCCCTATCGGGTCTCTCCGCTTTGCTTGCTTTTTATTGTCGCCCAGTTGCGAACTAGTGTCCCCAAAGTATGCAGCGTTTTATGTTTACTAGAGGTAAAATTCCGCACACGAGTTTTTCCGTTTTGTTTTTTAAGCAGCAGCATTGTAAAGTCGCTGAGAACAAACTTTTTTTTGTTTTTCAATTTAAAGTTACATTTTTGGCTACCTTTTCACATTACATATTTTGAATGTCATTGCCGCCAACTGTGGCCGAACAGTGCGAGGCCCGAAAATCCCAGGAGAAAAGTGAGAGCGCAGGTGTGGTTTGTTTGTGTGTTATTTATGAATAGTAGAAAAAACAGCGAGACGAGTGGACAAATGAAAAAACGGAAGCTAAACGAACAAGGGCAATGTAAATTCAGGTAAATTTAATCTCGTTCTATCCAGAGCTTAATTTAGTAGATTGTTTACAGCCTAATGAAATTTAAAAGCTTACAATAAATTATTTATTTTAATTTACACTATACTACAAATAGATTTTTATATACTAACCATGCATAACTAAACAAAAAGGTCTTAAATCTCGATCACTTGATTACAGTAACCAAATGAAAACATAACTCACAAAATTAAAATACGAGAATGAGGCCTTATTGAATTATTTGGAAAATTGAAAAACTAAAAATGAATTCTGTATGATGAAAAGCCAACACAAGAGACGACTAAACTAATCAAGGTAAACGAACAGGATGGCTCTCTGGCAAAAAGTTACGACCCAATAAAAATGGCCAGCAGAAAGGCAAATCAGTGTCGAGGAAAGTCACCTAATTGAGTAAGTGTCATCACCGGACCATCCGCATCCAGAACCGGAACTCTGAGATCCCTCCTTACACACACATATGCACATATTGTGTGCTGATGGGTGTTGTGGTTGACGTCTGGTATCGCACTCTTTGTGGCACTGGATTTGGAAAACGGGGACAGCAGACACGACACGTCAACTTGCAAATATACTGCTGAAAGAGGGGCTAAGATTCTTACACCCAGAAAAAGTATTTCAATATTTCGAGATTCGAATGGGATACCAAAGAGTATTGAATTCAAATCAGAAAATTGTTGAACAGAAAATGTTTTAAAGGTTCAGCGGTTGATATCGCATTTGGGTATCATAATTAATTTTTCATTATTTGATCAATGATATTATATTTTATGTATGTAAGGTCCTGCTTTTCTTTACTGTGTACCGTTCAGTTGTGGCCAAATGACTCTGTTCTTGCTGTGTGCTGTTGTGGATATTTTATTTCATTTTATTGTATTTTATTCCTTTCCTGGCTCGTATTTTTTTGCGCACTTTCTGTTGTTCTTGGGCGAGCTTTGTTGTGTGCTTTTGTTTTTATTTGTGTTCATAACATAAACTTTGTATTTTTATGCGAGAGAAAGAGCGGGGACAGTAGACAGGGGACACAGGATTCACAGGACTCGGGACCAAAACAACGACAACTGGAGAGACCAACTTGTTTGCGCTGGGAAATCAGTTAAGGACTTGGCGCACAGACTTGGCAGGACTTGAAATAATACACATATACACAAATATATTCACTGTCCCCGTTAGCGCTTGGCACTTTTTTTATTCTGCTCCTGGTGTTGCTGTTGTTGTTCTTCTTGTTTTAACGCTTGAGTGGATTTTTGTGTTATTTTTGTACGAGTCCTGGGCGTTGATTTGGCTTGCCGGGGGAGTCCGGAAGCGGCGGGACAAAGGACTCCTCATTTATTATGCGCGCCACAAATCGAAATCAACGAAGCAACTTGATTAAGATTTAACTAAGCAAACAGACTCGCATGCAGCAATCTCACACCTCCTGCGATGCTCTCTTTTTCCTACGGAATTAAGTTTGCATTTCAATTTGAAATTGAAACAAGGACTGCATATGGGTATATGTGTATACACTGTATATCCAGGGGTACGAGAGAGCACAGGCAAGTGTTATAAATTATGCAAAGTGTCAATGCACTTGCTGTTTGTCTTGCCCATTGGCCGGGGCTTTTACACAAAGCCAATTAAATATAAAGTGCAATAATTAAATGGGAAGGATACAGTTCGATACAACTCAATTACACCCAGTTGGATGGATAAATAAATGATTGGTATTGTAAATAAATGTTTAAGGCACTTAAGTAAGGATAGGAGCAGTATTAATACAGATATAAATGTATACAATTTATCAGTTAAATTTTTTAAGTAGTTTAAACCTTTCTTAAATTTTCTTAAGGATAAAATTTTTATTTTTAATTATTTTGCTTTACAAATAACTGATATACACCGCAACTCAAAGGGTACACTTTATGTAAAAAATATTAATTAAAGCCAAACCACAGGCAGGGAGCATACTACACGAAGTTTGCGGTTGCCGGTAATTAATAAAATGTTCGAGGGCAAAAAGCGAGAGGGACAGACAGTTCTATTCAATGGCCACTTTGGGGACTGATTCGGTTTTTATGGCCCGGGCATTAGCATGAGCATTTTATATAAATTCTGTGGCTGGCGCAGGGGTGTGGAATGATTTTTTTTGGTAAATTGCATATTGTTGCAGCCGGCAAAACTGTCAACTGAACATCAATCTATTGCCGGCGGGCGTTAAGCTGGCCATCAAATCCCATGGTCGCTATTAGATCGAACGGGTCACGCTTTTGTTCGGGAGCTTAACGAGCTCAACCCTCTCGATGGGTTGGTAAAAAATAAAACCGATGACGCAGACATAAAAGAGGGTTTCAAATGCTTTAAGCGCTGCGTTTGAACGCCAACGGAGACTCTTTCATGTGGACTTCTGGACGGATGGCAGGACTAGCGGACGGATTGCAGGCGCTCCAAGGCACAGACACGGACAAAACAGTAAAAGGATGCGCACCTCGCCCTCGCCCACGCACACACACGCCCACACAGCCCTTTAAGCCACGCCCACTCGCACACCCAAAAGGGGCAATGTCCGACCATTGTTCAATCCATTTGTAAGGGAATATGGGTATGCTACTTTAAATTGAAATTTAATTAAATTTACCACACAAAGAGATTCCTTCAGCACTAAAACCCTTGTATGACGGCGTATTGCGTTTCTATTATATTAAAATTTATAAATAAAATAGTGTTTTTCGGTTTACAGGAAGGATCTTTCTTAAGACGCTGTAGTTAGATTTCAATAATATTCAAAATGGCAATGGAATTGGCTAAAAATTTTCACTTCAATAATTTACTCAACACATTTTTTTATACCCGTTACTCGTAGAGTAAAAGGGTATACTAGATTCGTGCAAAAGTATGTAACAGCTAGAAGGAAGCGTTTCCGACCCCATAAAGTATATATATTCTTGATCAGGGTCACTAGCCGAGTCGATCTAGCCATGTCCGTCTGTCCGTCTGTCCGTCTGTCCGTCTGTATGAACGCTGAGATCTCAGAAACTACAAAAGCTAGAAGGTTGAGATTTCCCACACATATTCTTTGGCTTCCTACGCAGCGCAAGTTTATTTTAGCCGAGCGCCACGCCCCCTCTAACGCCCACAATCGCCCACTAACGGTTTTCAAATGGGTCCTGCGCCCACATCTTTAAAGATTTCCGAGAAGTATAAATGCAATTTTGTTGTGTATATTTATACCTATCGAAATGTAGAAGACAGTTTTCAAATCGGACCATTCATTAAAAAGTTATACGCAATCAAAAATTATATATCTATCTCCCTCGCACTCCCTTTAGCTGAGTTACGATTATTAGTCGGGACACCAACCCGACACAGCGTTCGCACTCCCTTTAGCTGAGTGACGGGTATTAGATAGTCGGGACAACAACCCGACTATAGCGTTCTCTCTTGTTTTATGACTAAGTTTTTACTGCTTTAAAGCTCTCATAAAGATTATTCGGTTTTTTTTGGGAGGATAAAGTATGAACTTTTCTCAAATAAGTAGTTCACTTGGCTCGTAACTCTTTGTTTAAAGACCAAACCTCATATATACGGAACACAAAAACTCATGATATAAGTTTGCTTCTACGGCGGAAATCATAAATTTTCGCACACAAAAATCCCGATTAACTGCACGGCGCAGTCGAAAAGTTTTCCGTTGGCAGCGACATCTTTGGCGTCTTTGTATTGTATGGTATATATTTCATTAAAAGACATAAAAAAAAAGTGTCAGCCATGGATGCGCTTTAAAGCGCTTGTCAAAAACTTATCCGTGCTACCGCTGCTTTCAAATTCTGCGAAGCAAAATGCACAGAAACTCAAAACTGCACCGAGACGATAAGATACACAAATGTGGGTATATATATATAGAAAAGGTAAAGAGTCAAAAATGCAACTTATGGAAAGCTTGTCAAAAACCGAAAAGCCATTAGACATGTCTAAGCAAAATCGCGGGGCTTTTGCATTTCAGGTGCTCTGAGGGCAAATTGAAAAGTCATGTCAAAAATCAACAAAATATTCAGAGCGACGGCAGCGAATTGTCAACGCTCCGCTGACTTTCAAATTGAACGAATCCAAACAACAGGAATTTCACAAACCAATGCACTTGGCAGGATGGGAAAACAAAAAAAAAATAGAACAATTACGCGTTTAATATATTTTCATTTAGTCCGGCAAGGCGAAGCGCTGCCAGAAAAACAGCGAAGGAAATATGTATAGGAATAAGGGATCAGGGATAAAGGGAGTGGCAATGCTCGTCCTTTGCTGCCTCATTTTTTACTTTTAATGAAGCGCAAGAATTTCTGTTGGATAATTTGTTAAGCGAACTTCGGCGGACCGAAGGACGGGGCTTCTTGGCCAGAAGGCAAAAAGCCAAACGGGGCCTGCAAAAACTTAGACAATGCAACAAGGACATTCACACACACACCGACAGACAGCGAGAGCTGAAAGTTGCGCTATAATTTGGCTTATTTCAGCTAGCAAATTTATAGAGTGGAGATGCAAAATGCTGCACCGGAAGTGGCCCCAACTGTCCAGGACTGCGAGAGGCAGCAGCAAGGACGAAGGACGAGGGACGCAGGTCAGGGAATCAGACAGCGCAAGATAAATGACACGCAAAAGCCAAGTGGCAGATTTTCATTTTTAATTAAAGCAACGGTCAGGCGAAGCTTGTGCGAACACGCTCCTCCATAATGTATAGTAATAAACAATAATTAAAATGCCGTGCAGCAAATGGGTGGACTTGTCCTCTTTTTTACCGCACCTCCGCCACTATTTTTTTCACTCCCTCACCCAGTCGCTTTTTTCCACTCACCTGTTGTAATGTTGGACATGAAAATCTCACGCAGGAGCAGCAGCTCGTCTTCCGGTGCAGCGGAAATTGCACCGAACACTTCGTTCTCCGGCCAAACTTCCCTGTGGAATATAAAAACACAAAGGGGATGCGTTAGAATAAAAGCAGAAAAATATATACCATTAAAGTTAAAGCTTAAAAGTAGAGAGGAAATTGAATTATCAACCAGGATATGCCTTTACCATAACTAATATAAATAAAACAAGAGCTAATGGAAGTGTTGACTGCTTGCACTGCTGGAATTTCATTATTTGGTCATAAGTTTGATTGGTCCGATTTGAAAAATTTTCTCATAGCAACTCGAATTGGGGCTCTCAACTTTAATATATTTTCTTATGTTCATTATGTTCATGCAATCATTTAAATATTTTTTTATTTCTACAAACAGATACTGCTAGCTTTTGGCTTCAAAATTAAGCAAATGTTTTTCCTAAAACACAAAGCTTGTTTATGGATCAAAAATATAAACTCATGCCATAAATTTCCTGAAGATTATTCCTTATTTTGCATGGAATGCAGAGGCAACCAAGTTTTGATTACACGGAATTATGGGGCTTGCCATTCATTCGCCCTGTTTTCGCTTTGATTAGCAGTTATTCAGTTATTTCATTTATTGAGCCAACCAATAAGCCAACACATAAAACGTCATGTAAATGCCGAATTTCCATTTAATTCTCCATTGGAAACATAGACAAAACCTAATACTGGCAGCCTAATAAAATAGTTCGATTTAGACGAAAATTCCCCCTAAATTCAACAAGCATAACTCTTTCAATAGGCTCACAGAAAACATTATTTCCATCTACATCGCATTGGTAACCAAAAGAAAAAAGTAACTGAAATAACAAGCGCTCAACCACATCATGCTGCAAAAATCGGTGCGCTTTTAGCCCTGCCAAACTGAAATTGATGCGTTTAAAATTGCGTCAGTATACAATACACACCCCGTTCTTCTTGGCCAACATTTCAGATGTTGTGTGTGTCCTGCTTTCCTTCATTCCCTTTTTGGAACCCAACCCCCCACACAATATAATCCCCACCGCTCTCTGATGATGCAACGCTGCAGGCTTTTCGCAACGTTGCCGCTGTTAATTTAATATTTGAAAGCAGCTTAATATGCAACGCACAGCAAAAACGTAACGAGAAAGAGATGAAACAAAGAATGGAGAGGAAGAGATAGAGGAAGTGTGGGTGCTTGCGATACACTATAGATTTATAATATTTTGCATGTTTATTTTAATTCTATTATGAATATTTTTAATACCTATAGTTTTAAATACATTTAAAATAAGAAAAGGTTAAAAAATAGTTTAAGTATTGGTTTGCCGTAATATTACATAAATATAACCAAATGAATACAATTTACTAAAATGTCTAAGAATAAAATGATTATTATTTTCATTCATTTTTCACCCGAGTGAGGGGGATTTATACCCCATATCCCATACCATGGATTAGCGCATGGTTTCAATATAATAATTTGGACTCCAAAAAACTCATACTAAATTCCAACACTTATTTCTTCAAGTGCCAAAAGCTGCCATATTTGTGTTTCAGTGCCGTAGAACGGCCTTGCCCGCTGTGCCAGTTCAAAGCGCGATGTTCTTGGCCATATCAGTGGCTGGCAGGCAAGCCAGGCAGGAGGGAATATGGAGTAAGTCCCTCTAAGCGACATATTTATGCTTATTTGTGGCCATGCTAGTAGGCGATAGTGCAACTTATGTTTCCCGCTGTCGCCCAGCCAATAAATTGACTGACATGCCCATGGCCACGCCCCCTGCACATTGTGTCCTGCATACGCTATGTGCTCTCCCTTGTAATCCTGCGGGTCTCATTTTCGGAGCTCGTTAGTTACCACCAGCAGGATACGACAATGTGCAACACACCAGCATCATCCATGGAATGGACAGAATTTTTCGCTTTTCGGTTAGCGTCAACATTTGCCTGCGCTCATTTAAAAGTTATGCGACATATTTTGCGTACAACTTTTACAGCGATGCTGCCTGGCGATAATTAGCGGTTTTTAGTATGCCACCATACTGGTCGGCGGGGCGAATATTGGTTAATTATGGACCATGAAAAATCTATGAAAACCAACGGGGCTAGCGGTCTGGGGCTTTTGGCTTTTTAGTTCGATTATATTCAATATTGTTTGGCTGCACGGCCGGCAGATAAACTATTTATTGCAATGCAAAAAAACGAGCGGGGTAAATTCGCGGAGCAAGGCTAAACATTTTTAATCACATTGAACGAAACTGGATTAATTATGAATCGATATGGTGACCAATGCTGGATTATGTGAGCTCAAATTCCAGGTGTTTTTAACACAAATTCTATGATTAAGTTTATAATAACGCCCGTAATAAAATGTTTAAAAATTTTCTGCGCTTCTCACTGAAACCAAATTTAATTTTGGATATTAGGAGAGTAAAATGTCCTCTGACAAACAATTAAAAATAGATAGCACAGCAATTGCATTAAGGTGATTAAAAGCATAGGCAAAACATTTTTAGAAAAGGCAATTTTCATTTTCTAAATTGCATTTTAAATTAATGCTATAGCAATATTAATATACACAATTGATTGAGGTGTAAGAAACCAAAAGGGGCATATTAAAATCACATACATTAAACCTGTTTTTTGGCTTTGGATTTTCTAAACTTGAGATGGTTTATTTGCATCAGTAATGAACGTTTGTTGAAATGGGCAAACGCGAAGCGAACACTTGCTTAAAAGCTGCAAATGCTAAATATTTCCAGTCAACAAAATCAACAAGAGATGTGCAAAGGCGAAAGCCGTTGCTATGCTAAATAAGCGCATCAGCAGACGCTTAAATAAGCTCAGTTAAAAGGCGGCCAAAGTGGGAGGAGCGGAATGGTGGGAGAGGAACTAAAAGTTGCAGCCAAAGTGAAGTTTGAATAAACATTTTGCGCATTTACTTCACTTAAAAGTTTGTTTTTTCCAAGCACATATTTCTGGGCACCCATTAAGCCAACGTCGGAGAAAGCTAAAGCAAAAGCAGCAGCAGTAGCAGAGGGAAAAACCAGCAACGCTACCAATTTTATTTTTTCCCTTTCGCTCAACTTAAATGAAAAACCCCTAATAGTGTGACTTGGCAAGTATTTAAAAATTCTGGACAGACACACACATACCCCCCACACATCATCCTCAATGCACTTACATGCCAGACCAGACTCAAATTTACGAATGTGTGTTGTGCCCACAAACTCCAGTTTATTTTCAATATTTTCCTTACCCAAAAAACGCTCTCATTGCCAGCAGATAGAAAATAACGCAGAGACAAATAAAGTATATTATATACCCTGAAAAATATATTTATGCATGTTATATTTTCATTTCAAAGAGCTTTACAAAAATATCAAATTTAATATTGGAACAATGTTGATATTAGAGCCCGGAAAGCCATAAGAATATAATAACTATAACACCGCTTCTTTTGAAATAAAAAGGCAAGTTAGTTGGACTCTTCCTTAGGGTATGGAAAATAAAGTGAGTGTAGCCCCAGGACAAAAAGTGCTAGGCAACGGGGCACAAAAAAGTCCCAGACAATGGCCAGACAAAGGAGGGGGTCCCGGGGGCGTGGGTGCAAGCTTCGGGACTGCTCTATATGCATATCGCATTTTAATTTATTAGCACAAAAAGCGTCTAGACCTTTTTAAGCTACCACTGCAGTAGCAGCAGCAGCAGCAGCGGAGTGGCAAGCAAAAATTGTATTCATTTTAATGCAACAATTTTCGCTGGCAACAATTAAAATGTACATAAATTTCGAGGAAGCATGTACATGATGGAGGCGGTGGGCTTCACACTGGCAAACACTTTCTCCCAGTACATCCAATCAATTTACACAGAGGGCACTGGAGCCTCCAGCAACACGGTCTCCTATTTGCAGATGCCATCGATTGGATTCCTTTGAGACGAATCCTCCGACCAGAACCAACAGGCAGGCAGCAGGTGGAAAATTTTAATGAGGTTGTAATTAAATGACTTGGAAATATTTAAGCCACGTTTTCGATTGCTCCGGCACAAGCAGCCTTTGACACTCGGCGACATCTGCCGATGTTTCTGTGTGCGAAGGCGAGTGCGGGTGTCGGCCTTATTTAAATGTTGACGCGCAAAAGATAAATTATTTTCACGCAATTTTCCCGAGCAAACAATAAACATTTCTTGAGCGCGTCTTCAATGGGCTTTACATAATTGAGCGGGCAATTAAATTGAAAGACGAGCAGCACATCCACTGGAGCTCCTCTGACCTGGTTGCTCCACCATCTCGCACCTGGCCGACTCTGTGGTTTGTTGACTGAAAAATTGCAGGCGACTGGGACAAAACCTGGGCACCGAGAAATTGTCTGCCTGAAATGCAGGGCACCGCCGCCGACTCTTATTATCTGGGGAAAAAAGGAGAGCAAGGACAAGGAATTCCGGCACTGCCATTATCTGTAGTTACCGGGGTGCCAGCCAGCCAGCGTGCTCTGCCTTAACAATAAATAAAAACTATTTAATTTGAGGGCAGTGCAGAGCAGCAAAAGGCTTCGTGGCAGGGAGAAAAAATATGAAAAATAAACAGGAAGAAAATAAAATTCGATAAAAGCCAGGAAAGTCGCGCAAAAGGACGCGAACCAAGCGGATTTTTTCCCGTTTCGACTAGAGTTAATTTATTTTGCGAATTGCTTTCGTACCTTTTCTGTTTTGCAGTCAATGTCAAGTTATTAAAGAGGGGGATTTTCAAAGGGATTACGTCTTGAGCCCTAACAACAGGGTTCAGAGACCAGCCAATGGCATTTTTAAAAACTCACCTGGCAGCCCGAAGAAGGGCGATGGCCTGGTCCACTTTCTCGGAACGCAGCAGTTTATTTATGCGAATCATGCAATCCTCGCTGAAAGTAGAGAAAGACGATGGAACATAATAAGAACACGTTATACAATGGGAAATCGAACTGGCTCTGCACGTTATAATAATAATGGGTTGTTCGGGAAGGTAAAATAAAAGAAAAAATAGGAATAGTTGCAGCTAACTCACCGCTGATCATCGATGGATTTCTCGGATGCGGCGTCAAAGGGCATCGGCTGCTCATCCTCCGGCATTTCCAATTCTGTAGCCAGCAGGCTGCACACTTCCGTTGCCAGTTCAGCCCATTTGCTCGACAATTCTTCCTGCAATTATGCAGTAATAAATTATTTATGGTTCGCCATTGTTTGCAATTGGATAATCACAGAGGGAAATTAGTCGTTACGTAAATATGAAAGCAGCAGAATTAATTATACCATAGCCATTGGTAATTATAACCAAATATCTAATAATACTTGTCAGGCATTTGCAAGTGACAGGGAAAAAAAAACCAATAAAATAAATCCAATGAAATAAATATATTCGGTTGGAGGTAAAAAGCCAATAAAAGAGTTTTTATAATTGAAATTCTGTTTTGTGAAATAACTAACGTACCTATGCTTTTGACTTATAAGAATTTTGACATCGGTTCATAGTAAACATTTTTGCCTTTTTGCGGGTATGATATTTGGGAATATAAAACACATTCAATAGGAAGCAACGTTACTTTTCTATCATTAATGAATATTTAATTTATTAAAGTACTATACATTTTTTTGTAATTACATTGTATTAAATCAACATCTGAGGTATGTATGAATTTTAAATTTGATGATTGCATTACTCTTTGCAAAAAAAACGATTCACATTTAAACAATTGTTTTCGCTTTTTTGCCTTTTTCGACCTGTTAACAATGCAAATTAATTGAACATCAATGCAGAAATCCTTCTAAATACAAGGACATAATGGCAACGTATTTTTATTTCATTAAAATTGTCAATGGAACGGGGCAAATTACTATTTAAAGGCAACAAACAATTTAATACGGATTAAAAATAAAAAGAGTTAACATTTCAAACAAATTTAAACATTTTAAGGTTTATCTATTAAATGTTTTTCACTCATGTATATCAAGGCAATCTGAATGTATCTTTAAATCGGGTCCCTCAACAGAAATTTTTGTTTTACTTGATGTTTGCTTATTTTACACGTTACACAATTCCATCCTTTTTTTTAACGCCCGTTTAACTTTTTGCATGCTGAACTGGGAGGAACATGCAAATATTTGTGTCCTCGTGGCGTTTGTCATGTTTTTCGCTCGCCGGCAAGGACAAATATTTATAAATTAATTGTTGAAAAATTGATGCGCTGAACGCATGTGCGTGGACCAAAAACAATAGCACAGCAACGCGACCGCAACTATACAAATAAATATGTCAAAAATTAACACAATTGAAGGTAGCAGCAAAAAATAAAATTAATCTTGTTCGCGTCAGGCTCCGCATCCCTGTAAAAATGTTCATGTCCTTGCCCGACGACCACCTCCCGGCCAAAAGGGCTAAATCAGAGGCCACAAAAATGGTCGGAAAATGCCCAGCCCTCGCAGGTTGCAGTTGCAAACAGTTGTGGAAAGCTCCAGAGGCCAGTGGCTACTGCCCGGAAATCACGCTCAGCGGTGCGTCCCTTACCCTACGCGACAAAGTGTGCAAAAACAAAAGATGGTTAGGAAACAAAAGGTTCTAGGGATACTTCAAAATATGCGACTTCAAAATACTCTAACAAGTTGAAAATTATTTTTTTGTTTGTTTTAATATCAACACATTTTATTATATTGTGTTTTAGGGTTGTTCTTTTTGAAATTAAAAGATTTTGAATGGTAAAGTAGCGCAGTAACAGTTAGAGTACTATAATCTAACTGCATGACTGAAAAATAAAAACAAACAGGTCTTTAACGCAGAACAGAACGTTTTGAAAAGGGTCAAAGGGGCGTAAAAACAGCGGAAGCTTGGAAGGCCCACTGGGCAAAGTTTTTCACAATTTCCGCGAATGTGAGAGTAATGTGGTGAGCAGGAGTGTTAACTAAGGTCACATGAAATTGTCCACCATTAAACTAGTACGCAGACGAAGTAGAAAATACAAAAAAGCCGCAGTCATAAAAATTGAAAACCGTCGCTGAACCAAACTTCTACTTTTTTTCGGTCTGTTTTCCTCCATATTTTCAGTCAATTAAATTTCACGATCAGGCACATAAATCTTCAACGGTCACAGAATAGACGACAATTGTTTTTTCTGTAGGGCTTTCTCTTTGCTTTGGCTTGCAATTCGTTTTAAATTTTATTGGCAATTTAGGGTATATTTTATGGCCTGCACAGCGGGTGCTGACCAGCGGGGTTAAATAAAGTTATTTAATGCGGCCATTTATTTTTAAAAATCATTAAACAGAGTTTATGTATATCGGGCAAGCTGTAATATTTCCCTTTAGACAAGAAATTTCGATGGTGCAAGTAGATAGATTTGATTTTTAATAGTTACTTAAACCTTTGAAAAATAGCAGTCCCGTTATATAACTAATTTGGCTCTTACCTCAGTGGGTTGTGGAATAGTTGACGGTTTGGACTTGGTCGCCGTCTGCTTCTTCTTTCGGCCACCGCCACCACCTCGCCTTTTGTCCTGCACCACCACAGAGTCCTGGCAGAAGCACTCCATCATTTTAATGAAAACGTTGGCCGTTTCCACCACATCGCGCAGAAAAACCCTGTGGAGTTGGAGAGTAGAGGTTAGTTAACAAAATGAAAATATATTGTAATTAAATTCTTTATTATATGTGTGCACTGCACACGTATCCAAATTGAATTTGTTGCCTGTTGGCCTCGTCGTATATTTATGAAAAATGCATGCCACATTGCTCAAAATTCAATTAAATGTGGCAAATGCTTAATTTTTTCAACTCAATTTCATTGGGTTGCATTCAATATACAAATAAATATTTATGTTCATTCTACACCCTCAGTAATTAAAAAGGTGCGCTGTCCAATATCGAGATCGACTCAACATTTAAATGGGCCGGCACACTTATATTTTAGTTTTAACTGATTAACACCTGGGTTTTTAATTTTCAAACAGAAAATGAAAATTATTTGACAAAATGTTAATTAAATTTCAGTATTCAGCCAAAAGTTTATATGAATAAGTCGAAGTCGAATAAAAGTTTTGCAGCAAATATAAATGTGTTATTCACACAAGTCGAAGAGAACACTTTAGAACAGATATTATGTATATTATGTAGAAAAAGGTCCGTCGCTCGAATAATTTTCTACCATCTATATAAAAGGGAATTCCTTTGGAAATGTTCTATCAATTTTCTTCTCTTTCGAAGAATTTCATTGGAATAAATCAAAGTCGAACATCAATAACCTTTTGGCCGGCCCAAAAATATTTATTGAATATCATCGAGTACATTAAAAAAAGGGCCAAAAGCCTGCCCCGCCCATAGCCTTTCCGCCCACTCACCGGCCCCGAGGAAAATTCCCCATCATCACTGACTAACTAACCCAACTCGATTCGGGCTGACTGATGATGCGGCGCAGCCTTTGCTGTCGAAGCCGATGACGCCTCCAATTAGCAAATTACCCTCAAAATGTGAAAAGGCAACCGACAAAGGGAACAAAAAACCGTGGCAGAAGACAGCCGCCAAACTGCCAAATTCAGCTGCCGCTATGCAGAGCTAACTTCCGCTTTGTTTTTAGCCAACGCGAACCCGAAAAATAAAAGCCAACGTCATTGTGCACGTCAATTTGTTAAAATGATTGATTGCCGTTTGAATAATGAAAATCGCGCGAGTCACCGAAAAGGACAATTCGAAACAGGCCGAGTATGCAAAGTGGGTAGTCTGTAATGGGAAGCTAGAATTAGTAGCCCATAAATAGATATGAAAAGAAGAACAGTTTTTAAATGTTTTGGTTAGGAGGGCTAAAAATAAATGTTGAAACATTTTACTGAATGGAATCCCTAAAAATGTTATACTTTATTAATTCTGAAATACCAATTATTTATTATACCATTTAACAAAAATGCTATAAAAAAGCAAGCCTTTTGTGGAAAATGAACGGTTGTACCCTAAATACAGAAGCCCCACTTTAAACATGATTTTCAAATATTTTCATCAGCATTCGTGGGAGTAATCCATATTCAAGTCGTTCAGCATTCGCCACTCTAATTGCCGGGTCCCAGGTCCATAAAAATGACAACATTGCGTTGGCGATGAAAATGGCGAAATGTCCAAAAAGGTCGCTGCGTTGGCGCCGAAATTTATGCAAATTCATTGCGAATTTTAATGCCCCGCGTGAGCTGCGCTGCAGGAGCTTCCGACATCATCGGCGTTTTCGAATGCGGTCAATGTGCCACAACGCAGCTGGCCTGGTGATCATAAGAGCAGGCGACCGGGGAAATGAATTTGTAACGAAAGTGGTTATCCGGCATTCAGTGACCCGGCCAACAGGAATCGATGGCCCAGACGCATAGACATTTAGCCAAATGAAACAGGCAAATAATTCAAATGTGTGGATTTCTAGCAATACCCAATAAAAATCAAACGCATGTTTTTCCCATTCATGTATGTCATTTTAATGGACAAATCTGATTAGTGGATGACCCAAAAGTTACAGTTTAGGTTCCTGAGGGGGAGGGTTCAGTTTTTGCCATTGTCAATAATAATTGGGATTCATTACTCCTAAACTTGAATTTAAATTCTTTGAATAGATTTTCGAATCTAGAGAAATTAAAATTACTAGTCACAATTAGAAGACGACTATGTAAAACGAGTAAAAGTGATCACAAATCTTAGAAACCCGAAGAAAGTAGCTTCAAAGCATATACATAGTTCAGCCCCTGGAAAAACCACCAGAATTATTCAATGCAATTAGGAGTCCGATAAATTACACGTCTATAATAGAGCTAAACAAGCCCGAGATTGAGCAGCCGCATGAAGCAGCAGATGAATAGAAGCCAGTTAGCATTCGCATTCAACAGCCAATTCCAAGATATTTGACCATTTGTATTGATCAAGAACTGTCAGCAGTGACCACAACTGACAGGAGGTTGAGTCTGGAGCCATTGGCAATTGATGATAAAAGGGCTCAGTTGACTGCAAGGCGCAACCGATGTGGCATGGGAATGGGTATGGGAATGGTGTGTGGTGCACGTGGATTTGAAATTTGAGTGGTGCTATGTGGATGTGTGTGAGTCCCTGTCTCCCCAGTCCGTATCCATATCAGAGCTCCTGTCTAGTTTGCGGGTGCTGTGTGGTGCACATTTGATGATAACTGAAATGCGAAATGAATCAAGCGCAGCCACGATGACGGCGATGTTACCGCAAAGATGTCCGTGGTGGCAGCATAAACAGCAGGCGTAGTGCAAAAACTGCTGGTAGCTGCGGACAATGATGGCTTCTAATATTAACTAGGGCTGTAAATCTAGCTATTTTTGTTTAATAAAAAAAAAACTAGGAAAAATACAAATCATATACCGATAGATGTGGACTAGATGTACACGGCTTTCTAAAATGAGCAGCTTATCAAAAAAATTATAAAACAAAAATTCGACAAAATATTTTTAGATATTTAGAGCCGTTTTCTCGTCCGCATGTAAAATTTTAAGTCGTTAAAGCCTTGAAAATATATGGCAATTCGGAGTTTAAAGAATTCTTAAAATCTACCATGCCCTTAACAACCATAGTAATTATTGGTTTTATTCATTATTTTTCTCTCGGAATCTTTGTATTTTAGCTTTTTTCTATTTATGCAACTGCGCAACACTACTGTTGGCAGACGAAGATGGAGGTGGCGGTGGTCCTGCTGCAGATGCGGATGCTGGTGGCACCTGACCACAACGCCAAGTAACCGCAGCGGATAAGCGGGTGGGCGGTTTGATAGTTGCACAACATATTGCATGCCACAAACCATTTTACAAGCGGATCCAAATCGATTGCCCACCTACTCTGCCCTAATGATGCGCAGGTGCAAATCGAGTCACCCCCACCTATTACTTCAGCTCCCATTTACACTTATGCACAAAGAGAAAATGTTTAAATTTCACATCAAAATTTTATTTTTAAAATTAATTAATAAATAAATCGTAAATTTTGAACTTTCATCACGATTTTCTCATAATTTGATTTGATTTCGTTTCTAAGTTTTGAGTATTGGACCAAGAAAAACTCACATTTAAAAAACATGCTTTTAAATTCACGAATTCCATTAACTTTTTTAGTGCATTTCGAAAACAACTAAAATATCATTTTTATAATCATTGAAAATTCTAGTAAAATCCCTTTGTTTTTCTCTCTGTACACATACTCAATCTCAAGCACATGTGACCAACGAAGCCTGGCAGCAGGACAAAGATAAATCGTTAATAAATTATTTATAATTAATTTGTATGCACGCGGTTTTGTAACTTCTGGCTGCTTTTGCTATTGCTCTTGTTGTTGTTGTTGTTGCGCCTGATTTGATATTCGCGTTTACGCTGATTAAATGGGCGCCAACCGCCACAAAATGCGAGGGAAAATGAGAAGAAGAAGTTCAAGTGGCAGCAGGTTGAGCATACAGAATTAATTAGAACACTTGGGTGTTTTTGGGGTTGGTCAGCGTTCATGGCTTTGTTTCGAGGAGGTCAGGGGTCGGGGATCGGGAATCGCTACTTGAGATTCGTGAGATGGGGATTGTCTTCGCGCCGAGCTTGAGCGCATGTTGAATAAATGATAAAATGTAATTGCGCCCAGACACCCACTGGCAAGCCGACTATTTGCGGGTTGTTGTTGGCATAAGACGTTTATAATGAAAATATTATTAATTATGACAGCCACAACAACAATGACTGATGGCCGTCGATTGCAGGTCGGAGCTGGCGGTGTCGTTTTAGCCTTTTAAAGGATATTTTCAGCGGTTTTTAAAAGTGAAAAACAAAATTACTAAAGTGTTTAAGAGCAATACAATTTTATATAATTTTAAAACACTCGATAAAATTAACTAGGTAATTTTTAAATAATTTAAGAGGTATTCCATAATAAACTATTTTTAATTACTTGAATTTGTTATGATAATTTTGCATAAAACTATATTTCAATACAAACATCCCATCAACATTTTTAAATTCATAGTCATAATGGTCGCCAAAATCA
The DNA here is from genome assembly GCF_030179915.1 of Drosophila takahashii. Taxonomy (NCBI): domain Eukaryota; kingdom Metazoa; phylum Arthropoda; class Insecta; order Diptera; family Drosophilidae; genus Drosophila; species Drosophila takahashii. The sequence continues at coordinate 23,780,031 of NC_091681.1, forward strand.
AGACAACACTGCTTAGTGCCTCCAGATCGTCTGCCAAATGGGAGGCATTAATGTGATAGTGGGCAGATAGGTGGCATGGAGCCCGCTAGCCGGGATCATAAATTATTCATCTTGACACCGAAAAATCTTTAATCTGTCAGACACTCAAAACACTGATTGCACGTTCAAAAGGCATCAGGATTTACATGATTGGCCCTGCTTAATTGAAAGCTGTTCAACTCGCTGATGACGCAACTTAATGTTTAATCGATTAAATTGTATAAACCAACTATTTTCAACTCGCTCCGCATTAATCATGCTCCAATTAAGGCACAGTTGCTGTTCCAGCAACATCCCACAGCTGCAGTTACATGCGAGTAGTATCTATATATGCGTTTTGTATCTGGCATCGCAACGAGCTTCCTGAACCCGACTCACCCTCTCCTGCGAACCTCTGTCAATTTCATGTTTGCGCGCTAAATTAATTTAGTCAAAGCTTCGAAATTGCCAGTGCCCCAACTAACAGACCCTCAGACAGACTAACTAGAGCCCGTCCGACTGGCTGATGTGATGCGTTGATAGTCGACAGTAAAACCCAACAGGCACACAACAATTTGTTTATCTGTTTATGTGTCATCTGATACAGTGGAACGTGTTTGAAATTGTATCTCATACTTTAAGATCTACATAAATAATTTTGTAATATATTTGCCTTATTAAAATCATGTAGTAGCTGAGTCTAAATTTATGCTTTGTATAGGAAATTTCAACATAAGAGTAATAAGCTTTAAAATGCCAATATCTAAAACTTTAGTGAAAAACATTTGCATATTGGCATATTAAAGAATGCAAAGCATCGCATTAATAATTCAATTTAATCAAAAATTTTAAAATGCTTTCGGGCAAGTTTGTTTTTAGTTTTGTGTCAATTGTTTAGTGTTTTATACACAAAACAAATCTGAGACCCCAGTTGAACGCATTAAATAATAAATAATACAATTCAGGGTTCAAAAAGAATTTTGATTTCATCTATTTTTCGTTTGCAGAAAAACGTGTGCTTTTTAGAAACTTTTTAAGCCAGCATAAAAGGTTCTTATAAGCACGATTTAAATAATTTAATTGAATGCAGACTGACAAGCCTACAAACTTCATCGACCCATGGTATATCTTTATCGAATCTGTGACACAGAAATACATTTTCAGGCATTTATTGCAGGTATCACTCTACACAGAGCACTCGGAGTCGAGTCTGTTTGACAGGCGAATTTGTGCAGCCATTTAGAAATATTCAAGTGAGTCTAACTCTTCATGTTCGGCACTAAAAAATTGCAATTATTCAAATGGATTGCGCAGTGGGAGACACTTTGAAAAGGGTTGCCAATACCCATGTATTTATTTTCTTTTCAGAGCCATTTTAAAGAGCAAAACACGCTATACGCTGATATAATTTGATGTCTATCCAATTGCTCAAAATAAATGGGTGTTTGCTGTGTCAATAACCCCAATAAACTCAATAAAATGTAGGTAATGTAGGTAAAATACTGCAAACCTGCGAGTAAATCATGAAAATCCTAGTTGAATCTGTTGATTCTGCACTATATTCAATGCTCTGCAGCGATTTATCAAGTACCCGCAGTGTGGCACACGCTTCGATTGAAATAATCCAGATTCAGCTTTCGTGCGGAGAACGCGCTGTTAACCTGGCAATTAGGATGCAGCCAAGGTGCACGATTTACCCTTAAAAAATATTCTGAGCTACACTGGGTTGGCTTGTGCGAAATGGCATAATTTTTATGCCAGAGCACGCGTACAACACATGCTTGTTAAATCAATTAAACTTCTAGCCAACTCCCAATTCCCACCTCGCGAGGAATGTGCAACTAGTTCATTTAGCGATGCCAGCTTTTGGGGGAACACACGCATATATAAACCACATTCACCGAACCTATTTTGAGGCTAGTGATACCGGGTATAAGTTGGCCTAAAATAGCTAAATAAATACTAAATAAATAAATAAAAAATGGGATTATTTATAAAAGTTTGATTTAAAAACCAAAGAACTTTTGAAAGCAATATTATTCACAAAATTACGTTTAAAAGTGAAACCATTCAGTTATGCAGCTATTAGGAAATGAAAAAAAATATAAGCATTAAAAATAAATATATATATAAAATGTTCCTAAGCACTATGGAGTTGTCTAGATAGAATGAAATAGGGAAACCACCAGTTTGGCAGCTCTAATAGGATGCTTTTGGCGACCCAGCAGACATCTGTGCAAATAGCCGAACAAACAGAGCAGGACTCAAGACAAAGGCATGCCGCCAAGACAAACAATGCCTGATTGTCGGGGCTAGAGATCCTGGCAGAAAGGGCGATATCCTGACAGCCGGCACTGCATATTTCGGTGGGGAGCAACTACATCGAGTGCTCGTAGTAATCCCATTAGAGGATGTGTGTTTGGCTTGCTTATTTGCGGATGCCACGGGGTCGTGCCCTCCGTTATCTATCAGAAATGCAGCCAGGCCGGGATGGTTTCCAAATTCGGGTCGGGATGTGGAATTGGTTGGATGATAATGGGAATGGCAATGGGGATGAGGGCTTTAGCATGGCCGGAAGGGCAAGTTATTTTCAATCGGAATGTATGTGCATAGTTGGAATGGTTATTCGCTCGGGTACTCACTTTGTGCTGTGCGCCTCATTGTAGTTCATTAACAAATGCAGCACCGTCTCCCGATACTCCAGGACATAGCCGACGTTGTTCAATAACATATCGAAGAGGGCCATCGCGTTGTTGTCATCCTTTAGCCTTTGCAGTGCCAGCAGGCTTTGAAGCAATTCCCGGAATGTCTTTAATTAAAAAATTGGTAAGCATTAACTTGGCAGACGTTCAAGCACTTGATTGCAAAGCGGTGGTGCGTGTGTGTCGCATTGTAATGAGTCTTAGATCTGACTATTAAAAGGAGACTTCACACATGTGAGTAATTATAAGAGGTCCTTCTTGCTTGTGGCCAAGTATCCTAGGTGTGAACTAAATTGATTGGGCTTTGAACTAGGTACTGTGTCTTATAAATGTTAATGAAGCTGTTCCTTGGATAATTATTTTAACATTTCTTTAATTTGGTTTACAGTTTAAATTCTATCTCCTTAAATATAATCCAAATATATTTGTAACGCCATTTCTTAGTCATTTAATTGGCGTGATACAAAAGCTCATATCTTCAGCAAACGAAGCAAAGAAACCGTGAGTGCCAGGCATTTTTAGCTAATCCCCGGCAAAGCTCGCTGTTCATTTGAAGTTTCTCCGTCATTCCGGCGGGATTAAAGGATGCGTGGAGCTTGGCTTGAGTACTGGGAACGGAGTACCGAGCACCAGGCCTTAAGCTTAATCCAAGGCAAACGTCGAGCGGCAACAGAGTGCCCCCAAAAGTGCACTTACAGCGCCAAGGCAAACAACAACAGACCCGCACACACACACTCTCTTCACACGAGGGGCTTAGATGGCCACCAGGATCAGGATGGCGAAATGGAAGGATGGGGCCTGACCTGGAGCTGCAGATGCTGTTGCTGCGGGAGTGACTTACCAAAAGGGCTACATGCAGTCGCTTGGCCCAGAGACGCGCCTGTTTCTTGTCGCTCACAATCATGTCCATGTCATGTTGCATGCGCGTCAGGACCCAGTGGAAGCATTGCACGCTCAAGGATTCGCTGCGAATGAAATGGAAAAAGCCAACACGGTTGCGTTACACTCGCTTATACAGACAGATAAATTTCAGATGAACCTATATATAGAAAAAGTACTTAAAAACTTACACTTAAACTATAAACTATGATAGGAATATTAAAACAAAATTAAAATAAAATGTGTAGCATTATACTTCAAGTAAATAACAATTTTAAAAATATTTAAATTTAATTTTTAATAAAATAATAAAGAATTAAACAAATATCTTGCTTGTAGCCGAATTTTTTTTAAATATAACCTAAATCTTTATTTATATTTAAAGATTGTTATAATTAAAATATTAAGGAAAAACAGTTGTTTCTTACTACTATTATATAATATAAATTATAATACTTCTAACGGCAAGGTAATAAGCAGATTTTCATTTATAAGTGTACGATGATTCATCATATATGGTATAAATGGTTGTGTTTGAGTGCATATTTAAGTAGTTGAATTCTGCATTAAAGTTGGCCAAAGTTGGCAGCAAGGAGCAGAAAAACAGGTAAGCAGCTTGCCGCCGTCTGCCACTCGCAACTCGCACAGCGAAAAACTCATTAACAAAATTAATTTTTAAGTAGCGCTAGAATTGAGCGCCAGCCAGCCTAAGTTTCACTCGCCCCTTCGCCTTCAAGGAAGCGGGGACCAGTGGGCGTTGACATGCCGCACGTTTCCTCCTGCGCCACCCAAAACTAAACCACCCACTTCCGGTGGCTGCAGCATTTGCCTGCAACTTGGCTAAATTAGCAGCGCAACGTCGGCTGCGACCACCATTAAAGTTTTGCGACAACGTCGAGAGCGTTTGAAGAGGCATTAAAAACAAATTAATTACAGATGTGCGGCAGCAATAAGAACCTAAATAAATAAATTATAAAATCAATAAAAGTGCAATGAGCAGCAGCACGATAATGTGGTAAAGGGAACCAGCGGAAAAACGCTTTGATTGATGCTGCAACTTTTATCGCAAATTTGTAAAAAGCAAGCAAACTAATTGAGATTTTACTGGAGCATTTTTACGAAGCAAGCTAACAAAATACAAGTTTTAAGGAGCAGAAGTGCTTTGCAACATAAAATTGCTGATATACTTTTTATTCAAATATATTTAATAGTTTGTAAAGCTCTTATCCCTTTGATACGACAAGTTCTTGAAAGTTTTTTAGGGAGCCTCAATATTTGATTGTTTTTATTTTACTTGGGCACCGCCATTGATTTCATCAATTGAATATGTGAGCCTTGTTTTTCTCCATAAACCTGATCACTCTCAGACTTCAGCGATTGATTTCTGTATCAATGTATTGTACGTGTACTCGCATAAACAAAATGACAAACTCAATTTCACTTTTTTTTCGGGCTGCTGGTTGGAAAAGTTTGCCCATCCGAAAGCCCATACATTACAGCAATGCCATGCTTTATATAGTGCAAAATCAGTAGAAAATGGCAGACGATAAAGAAAGTTCAGGGCGGTGCGGGGCCAGCGTCAAATTGCATTTGAGGAAATAAACAGAAAGTTTTATGGTTGGCGAGTATATATACATAGATGCGTACTTTATATATATATCCAGAGAAAAATGAGACTAAAAAGTCTGATAAAAGGCAGAGGGACATTGCTGAAAATGAAAAACAGGAGCAGGAGCTGCAGAAGCAGAAGCAGAGGCAACCAACTTAGAATAGTGCGAGGGAGTCGCCTACAACCGGGAAAGGGCGAAAAACGGGTCTGGGAAAACTTTGCGCCAACGGAATGACAACATTTTTGCAAAGCTTCATTGTTGTCATTCAGAAACTAATTTGAAAGTAACCAAAACAATTTTAAAGAAATTTCCCACCACACAGAGCCACCGAAAGAGACCAAAAGGGAGCCGGATACGGATCCGGAGAAGGAGGAGGAGCAACGTCAGCCGGATGACAACATAAAGAACGCAAAATTTTATTAACAGCATGCTGGACAAGAATGAAAACAACAACAGTAGATCAGAAATACCGACGAGGGGCAAAGTATCACAGAAAAATAATGTGATATGAAATAGGATCAATTCTACCTTAAATCATATCAATAAAAACCCGTTTGATATATTTCATATGTATGATTTAAGCTTATTAACTTGATATTTTATCTTATCCTTTAAAATCCCAAATTAGTATTTTTTGAACCAATAATGTAAAATAAGATAAACATAATCCTCATTCATATCAAAATGACATGAATAACTTGATTTTGAAAAAATATAAATTTGACCAGCACATATCAATCTGATCTTTTGTCAATTATTTTTCTTCGCACTGAACAATATACCTTATAAAATAAAACAATTTAATTGATATTTTTGAACAGAAAAATAAATATACAAGATTTTTAATAAATGTCATTTGCTCAAAAAAATAATAAAGATGTAAAAAAAATCCTAAATATGCATAATATCATATATTTTATAAGGTAATTGTTTTCTGTGCCCCAAAATCGCGGTATCGACACGGTTTGTTTGACAACTTTGGCCAAGAATATTATGGGGCATGTTGTGCAGTCCAAAGTGGAATTCTGGAGCCTTGCAGTGGTTGAGCAGAAAAGTGACCAAGTGCCGTGGGTAAACAATTGGCGTCATGACTTTGATTTGTGCATGTGTTTGTTGTCCGCTGCCAAAAAGTAATGCAATAAAACTCTAGTGACGAAGCGCGGATGTCGAACAAGCGAGGAATGACATACAAATTGTGTTGTGACCGCACAAAATATTCTGGGGGTAAAAGCAAGCGAGTCGCTTCACATTTCACATTGACACTCTGCTTGACCATTTTCGTGGCAAGTGCTAAAGGCAAAAGTGCGACTGCCAATGGAAATTGTCATCATACTAAAGTTTATTTGCTGCGCACTTTCCACTTTGTTATAAAAAAAAATAAGAGAAAGAAAACTAGCAAATGGAAACCATTGAAAATACCCCCATAAGTGGTCCCTGCGTTTCTCGCCTCAACAGTTCAGATGATGGATTGCCCTTTCGACAGATAACAAATAAGTATTCGAAGCTTATTTGCTGGCGAAAACATTTCAACGAAATCAATTTTAAGTTTATAGAAAGCGGTTGCAGAAAGTGTCTGAGAGTGAAACAAAATCTTTTCTTAAAGTTTTAAATGAAGACAGTAAATTAAACTATAAAATATTAACGGCATAGACAATTTTGAAACATAAACCGCTCATTGAAAACGATTTGCTAAAATAATAATAATGCTGAGCTGTAAAATCAAAAACTAATCCTATAATTAATTTGCGTAATCCTACTTGCAATTGGGGTATGGAACTTTCCTAATTTCTTCAAAGCTGCAATTTAAATTATTAAAGCATAAAATAAATTTATTAGGTAAGCACTTTCTTAACTTTTCGTATTTTTTATCCTATGGCTTTAGCTTTAGCTTTTGCGTTTTAAATTCCAACACCAGTTTGATTTGGCTTCTTTGCAAGCAAAAATGTTCAAAGTGAGTGAGTGGCCACCGAAATAAAAGTTTGGGTGAAATTCCCATCATTTGAAGAGTGTTGCGAAGTAATTTGATTAAAAGCCTTGATGGAGGCGGTTTGAGAGAGTAGCTTGTGTGCCCGGGATTTGCATATCTGCTGACTTGGCCAGAGGACGAGGTCAACGTTTCATTAGCTATTGAAGGCGGAGCTCGTTCATCAGCAGCATCATCATCATATCACTTGTGAAAACTCGTCTGGGTCTCCTTTGAAACTTGTAGGCAATTAATTTGAACACTTTAGGCCACCAGTCGCATATTTGGGGCAAGACATAGAATTTGGCCAACGGAAATCATACGGAGTGATGCTAAAATATCTCTAAACCTAAGAGAATTTTCCGTTTGATTAAATTAAATTCGAGTACTAAATTATATAAATAAAAGGTCAGAACAAAATAATATTCAAAAAAAAAATTTAAACAATTTTTCTCTCTCTTTGTGGTGATTTTTTCTCAAATTTTAAATGTATACCTTACCGCTAAATCTACTTATATAGATTACGAATTAAAAACTTAAAACAATTGTGGAATTTTTAGGTGAAAAACCACAGCTACTTTTACTTTTGTTGTCGGCTGCATTCGTTCGTTAAAATACGCAGCTCTGTTGCAGACCCACTTGAACGGCACTCACCTGACTAACTGCAATTGTAGACCACTCAAACGATTGAACTCCATGAAAAATCGTATGGCCCACAATAGATAGGAGTCATCGTGACTCGACGAGCCGGCGTTGCGTTCCAGGACTCGACGCACCTGCCTCACCAGCGTGTTGTAAGCGGAGCGCAGCACCTCGATGCAGTATTCGCGCAGGCACAATCTGCCAAAGCCAGGAAAAGTACGGAAAAAATGTGAGAAAAATCCAAAAGCTAAAAGCTGAAAGAGGGGCTAAGAGGGGGGCGAAAGACATGAAAAATGGTTATACCACAATAATATTGATTGAAAGCGAACGCCCTCTATCAGTTTATATAACAAATGCGGACGGTGCAACGGCATTTGGCAGCGCTGATGCAATAAATTTCGCCTGGCCAATTTATTTGTGCAAAGCTGGCTAAAAGATGCAGTCAGCCAACCAGCCAACCCAACCCCAATCCTTTCGAGCGGAGAGAGCAATCTCTGCCGGCAGGCGAAACACAAATCCAACGCATCGATGCCGACGCGGATTAATTTATGCCAAAAAAGGAGGCGAAACAGAGGAAAAAAATGGCTTGCCCCCTTGGTCGGCTTATTGCAACATGCACTTGTGGTTGGCTAACAAATTGTTGGGGCGCACGGTGCTCGGTGCTCCAGCACGTGACATTGATGAACTTTCGCCTTTTCCGCCTACGTGCCTCGACGGCCCTCTGACTTGGCCATTCGTTTGCGGTCTGCAACTGGGACATTTGGAGTTGTCTAATCACAGCCACCGGCGTCGCCCCGGTCACATTTGTTCAGCTCCATCAATTTATGGGCGCCTAAAGATTTGGCCAACCGACGGGGCTAAGCATCTTGGCCCATAAACCAGGCCAACCACTGGCCGACTAACAAGCAAAAATGTTGCCAGCCCGTTTCGAAATCGCAGCGGCAAATGGGAGAAAAAACCTTTTGAGGATTTTACTTGAAAATCCCAATCCTCGCCGGCCAGAGATCCCAAAGTCGATGCCGATGGCAATGGCGATGCAGAAAATGCCGATGGCGCCGCCAAGTTGCTGCTGCAGTTTTATCTCTGCACGGGTTTTTATGCTCCATGCCACAAATTGAGGAAGAGTCCAGCTTATCGCAGGCGAACTACAAATGCTCTAAAGGGTTGAGAAGAAATATTTGGAAAATATTAAAAAAAAATAAATATTTAACATTGAACAAGTAAAATAATAAAAGCAGTTAATATTTTTAAGTTGAAGCCCTTTAGAATTCTAATAATTGGCCTGAAAGCATAAAGCTACTTATTGGGAATCAATAAGCGGATAAAAATGTACTTATAATTGTATTTTCTTGGTTCTATTAATAATTTTATACACCTAAAGCTGCCTCATTTTAGAGCCACACCTTTTATGAAAACATAAGATAGGGTATATTTTTCTGTAACCAAAAAGAAAGCCAAGACCGCGGCGAATGCATTTACTGTAACTGTTCGAGAAGGCCCCGATAGCGGCATCCCGAGCATCTTGGTCTGCGGGCGAGGAGGCAGATCCTTTAAGTAGTTTGTTGGTTAGCGGAGGAGCATAAAATAGCTGCACCTGGTGGCCATTAGGGGGAGCGGCGACAGAGGCGCTCGGCGCCAAGATATTGTTTAGCCCGGCCAAGTCAGGCGGAACCCGAGAGCCTGGGCGCCCCTAGCAGCCAATATCGTTTGTGCGATTCTATAAAACAGCAGGAATTACAGGCACTTGGGAGGGGCGGGAAACCGAAAGGGCCAAAAGGAAATGGCTTAATTTATTATTGAATATTATTTTATACGCTCGCTCGGCTGCTCACTCGCTCCGGTTCAATCTCTCGGATACGGCTGTCCTGGCAGCGTAAAATCGAAAATCAATGGCCGGGATGTGGCCCGCAGTCGTTGGTTGGTGGCCATAACAATTCCGATGCTAATGGCCACACCAGCAGCCGCACAATAGGCACTCGGCCCGGTGCCCAGAGCCAAAGTGCAGGAAGTGGCCACAGACAAATGGATATGGCTAAGGGGATACGATGAACCCGTGACTCACCTCACGGTGAACGCACTGCGGCGGGTCACCTGCGCCTCCTCCTGGACGTGGCGATGCGAGCGCTTCTGGTGCTCCTTCTCCCGGTCAAAGTCGATCGATGTAACGCGCTCCAGGGCCTGGTGGCATATAACGTCCCGATCGGAGACGGATTTCATGTTCCGGATGACGTAGGTGCCGCCGAAGCGCGAGTGACGACCCGGCGGCGGACGAGCCTGACGGCGGGCTCGCTCCCGGCGACGTGCCGCCAGAAGTTCCTGCTGATCCCGCTGCTTCTCGCTGAGACTGCGCTGCAGGGAGGCATCCGCTAGGGATTCGGCACTCTGAAATTATATAAACTTAATTAGAGAATTTATAAAAAATATATAAAAAATCATTGAGCGAATTATTTTAGCATTTCATATTTTTTTGGGAATTTAAATGATATTTTCAAATATTTTTTACAACATTTTTGAGATAATAATTATATTACCTGTTCCCTAAAAAGCAGGCACACAATCTCCAGTCCGTGGAGATGGAACTGCTCCTCATCCGGCGAGGAGATCACAAATAGCACCAGATCCAACATTCCAGTTTGGTGCAATGCCCAAATGACCTGATCGTGGAGACTGGCATCGTTGTCCGCCCGGCACTCGGCCTCCGGATTTGCTGGCACCTGCAGGACATTCCGCACCAGGACCAGGATGCGTTCAATCAGCAGATTCTGTTCCTCGCTGCGAATGGCAAAGGCCTGGAAAGAAAGCATCAAGGCGTGCCATTAGATGTCAGTGTAATAAAATGCTGTAGCAAATCCCTGTGTAAAAATCTAAGCACCAAATCCCGCGAGTCAAGTAAAAATAATCAAATGAAATTAAATTAAATTAAATTGCAAATTTATGTAGCTCGACTGTAAAACGGAAGCCCCGACTCAGAGGAAGACAAGCGATGGGACCACAACAAAGTCAAGTTGAAATCAATTTGAGAATGGTGTGGGCGATAAGAGGAAATGCCTGGGTGGTGGCCTTTGGGGTGGCAAAAAATGTGGGTGGATGGGCTCCAGGGTTAGGGTTGGGCGGTTCCGGGTTCGGGGTTCCAGGGGCGCAGCAGGACATTACAGTTGCTGCTGTGAGCTTAAAAATAAATACAACTAATGCGGCTTTTGTGCCTACAAGCCAGCTGTGACTCCTCCGCCCGGACATGGACACCCACACCCACGTCCACATCCACTCCGCTCCGCCCATGTGCCAGGGAACTCGGGGCTCCAGACCTCAGGACCCCGAGAGCCCATCTCAAAGGCAAAGTTAATAATGACTTCCGTTTTTGGTTTCCCTACGCAACAACAACAAAAACAACAACAGCAACACCAAGAGCCGGGGGGCGGCGGCTCATTCAAAACTGAAAGCTTTCCTTCGGATCGGAGAAAGTGGAGGAAAGGGCAGAGGAGTTCCTTCTATTCCCGCCTGTCCACTTGGCTGCTTGCCGCGCATACATCAAAGCGTGTAAGTCGGCGCGACGCAAATAAAGAAGTAAAGCATAAAAAGTCAGCGGCAACGATACACTAGGGATAATTCTACTGAATTATAAATTATATAATAATTTAATAGATAAATAAAAATTAAGGAATCGATATGTGTGACAAATATGTGTGCATAAATATGTTGTCTAGATATGCTATTTTTTAATAAAATATTTCAAGTTTTAAATTTTTACTACTTTAAACAATACAAGTTATGCTTAAATGCTTTTCATTTTTTTCTACAAATTCAATGTTCTTAAAACAATGTATATATCAACCTATATATGTGCTTGTATATTATTCATTTGTATTCTCGCTAGCTTTCATTTAAAATAAGAATAAAAGGCGAACTAAAGTTTATTATGTTCAAAAAATATTTTAAAATTTTAGTAACGCCAAGAGCGCAAGAATTTTTATAAATAATTTATAGTTATCATTTATTATTTTTTACCGTGCACTAACTAGGAGGAGGAGTGGCTCCGCTAGAGGCAACAGCGGAAAAATCCTCGTACACATTCATTATCAACGACAACAGCCACACAGCAACAAGAACAAATAGACAGCGTCCATATAGAAATTCGCCTGCATTTAACCTAACAAAAAAAAGCGGAAAACCGAGGAAAACGGCACAAATAAACGGAAAAGAGCTCCCTAAAAAATGGAAATGTAAAGAAATCCTGGGGCGACTCTTTGGCAACGCAGTGCCATGAAAATCCTTTGGAATTGCTCCCCGGAGTGTTATGAATGTCGATTCAATCGGCTTTAAATGAATTTATTTCGTTGTGTTAGGCGGTGGTTGGTTGTGGAGACCAGGAACTTTGGCGGATGGCTTCGCTCTCTCATCTTTGAGATTTACGTTTTTACTTTCCGGTTACCAGGGTTTAACTTATGATAATTGTTAGGAGCATCTATCCTCCGTTTGGTTTGTGTTGGTCGCTGGGGAAAATAGTTGAAACCCACAAACAAACAACTTTTCTACTCAATGTAAATTTTCAATTAGATATTTATGGCTATCCAGTCGGAGCTCATGCAAAAAAAATCTACTATTTCGGTTTATATGTGGAATATTTTGTTCTAACCATCCGCTTCTAATTTTATGCTGCTGGGAGGAACATGTTCCCAAATACCCTTAAAGGATCTTGTAAATTTTTTTTTTAATTAAATTTTGAGACTCTTAGCAATAAATAAAAGTAGTTTTTAAAAAGATAAATCTAAAGAATTGGAAAAACTTTACTAAAACAGGTAGTTCATTAGGGGATTTCCTTCTTTAAAAACTAGAAGATTATTCAATAAATTTTGTAAATGATTAGATCCTCAAAACAAGAACGAAATGCCTATTCAAGAAATTTTTAAGGGTATTCAGGTCCTTGGTAACGTTTTTTAATCTAACCACTAGCAATTGAAACCATTTGAAAAACGCAGACTGCTCCCTGCACAACCTCCCACCGAATGACAATCAATGTTACCGGGCTTTTGCCTTTGTGGTTTCGACAATGTCTCGACCCACCGATGTTGGTTCAATTCATTTCGTTTTGGTTTAGCTTTTTTTTGGGCGGCCTTGCTGACGAACGATTTTTTTTGAGAAATCGTCTAGGCCGGAATGAAATTCCTGTCCCCAACTGTGACGCGTTTGATTTGAAGGTGCCTTGTAGTCATTGGCACCACCGAAAAAGCTCCCCAACCGCAAACTTGTCGTGGGTGTTGATTAAATCGACTTGTTGCGGCTGTTTCTTGTGTTGAACGTCGAGTAAAAGGCCGGAACCCTTTGGAGATTTGATTTCATATTGAGAGATATTTTAAATTAAATTCCATTTTTGGATTTCAGAGCTCACAAAGGAAGAGGAGAGGAGAACTACACTTAAGCAGCACAACTTGAAAGAATAAAAGAAAAAAGGGTGCAGGGTACAAATAAAGAAGATAAAAGCGAGTAGATATGAAGTTCAAATTAGTTATGAACCCACAAAGGAGACGAGCTGAGTCATAAAGCCAGATCTGGCCAAAACAAACTTCAAGTGGGATGAGCAATGTGAAAAACATTTTCTCTCCCCACGAAAACTTGACTGCTGGCAGCTGCAAGGGCCATTAAAAGTTTTGCGTACCCGCTTGCCCATTAATACATAGATTAAAAAGATTACGGGAATAGTTGCACAAATGCCCGAACGATAATTGCCTGGGCTTTAGAACAGGAGTTCGGTTAAAGAGTGGGTGGGTCCATTTATAAAGATGAGTCAAATTTTTAGGGATGAAAAACCAGCTAATAAAAGCTTCGAAATAAAAATAATTGTTATTCACGGAATAAGAGGTTTAAGCAGATATCATTAAATATATATATTTCTGATCTTATTTCTGGCATTGTTCCTAATTAACCACGAATCTTCGAAAATTGTCTATTCCAACATTTGACAGAACTGAAAAAATATAAATTCAGCATCATCGCATTTTGAATTTGGAAGGTTTAAAACCAATAAAGCCAACGCTAAGTGGTATTCTGGTAAATGACGAATAGGAACAGCACGATGATGAAGGTAATCCCGCGCTGGAAGACCGTGGGGCTGAGGAAATGTCGCCGGGTGGGATTCAGGGACACCTGACGGAGCATCTGGGGCGGCAGGGGCTTGATCCTGGGCATCGGTGTTGGCGGATATTCGATGTAGCCGCGCAGGAACATGCCCGCCTCGGGTAAAATGGCCAGTTCCCTGATGTAATCGCCGCTCATGAGCATCCGACGTCGATGCTCGTCGATGGTGCGGCACGAGACCGAGCGTTCCAATGACTTCGAATGCCGAACGGTGATGAGGGTATTCTCGCCGATCCTGGATAGACAATAGGGGCACTTGGCCTTGGCACCCTTTGTCTTCATCCAGTTGCGGATGCACCAGGCGCAGAAGTGGTGGCCACAGAAGCTCACGCGGGGCGTGCGGGCGATGCGCATGCAAATCAGGCAGGTGAAATAGTTCGCTGAATCCCTCAAAAGCTCCTCACTATCACTGCTGCCCCTTTGTTTAGAATTGTCTTCCAATAAAACCTGCTCCATGATTTTGGTCGCGTCTCTTGTGAAGTGGAGTTTACTTGTGTGTATATCCTACAACTAATACTCACTATTTCCAGCGCCTGCTTGAGCTTCTCGAACAGGGAGCTCCAGATTTTGTCCCGGGCAAAGGCTGCCTTGTAGCCCTGCAGGATGTCGATGAGCTCCATGAACACCTTGCGGCCATGGTTGTCCTTGGGAGCACCCTCCCTGTAGAGCAGCAGCGTGGGGTTGGTCAGGATGACCAGCAGGCGGATCAGCAAGTCGGATAGCTCCTCGTGGTGCACATAATCCGGCAGCATGTAAACCAAATCCGTTTGGAGCACCTTGGAGCGACCCAAATGGCGGCGATACTCGTGGTTGTCCAGATCCCGACGTAGGATCCAAATCAGGTGCTGGAAGGCCAGAAAAGCGATAGATATAAGGGGATATGGGTAAATAAAAGGAAGAATTACCTTGAGACCCTCGGCTGCATCGGGTTCCGCCTGATATTTCTGGCCATCGCTGTAGCCCAACGCCGCACACGTGGCATCAATGTCCGCCAGCAAGACAGACATCTCGAAATGCACTAATCACTCTATTTTTACACCAATAAACAATTATTTTACTGCGCGATATAAACAAACAAATTTTCACAATGCTTATTGCATGAAAAGCGCGCGAATTTGATCAGCTGTTCGCAACAGCTGAGAGATCAATTATTGGTTCAGCACCAAACTAAACGTTAGCAGTGACACAAACCTTTAAGTGAAGACGCAATTTTCAGATTATCGATAATTAGATATATGATCTTAACTTTTAGTACATTTTCAAACGGAAATTTAAATATATGGGGATTCAAATCCAAAACCCTTTAAAGTACAAATAAATTTATAAAAACATATAAAATATTAATCGTTCTATACATAGACTTCCTAATAATTTTATAACATATTTTAATATTAAATGAACAAAACATTGTATTACCCGAATTGAATAATTAATTTAAAGCATTAGAATTGCAAAATATATCTACGAATAAATGTTTCCTCTTCGCAAACAATCTATATGTGCTTTTGCATAAAACACATTTCCAATGCGTGTGTACACTCATTCGTTTCCATTTTAAATCGATTTAAATCGAAATTATTTGCTTGCATAAGTCCCCATGCCCAAGCTGAGCATTTTATTTGCGGAGCTCGGGCATACATATAAGATCCCCAAGAAAGCAAAAGGAAAGTGCCTTTTGTGTGTCCTTATCTCCCAGTGCGGTAAATTTAAATCTTTTCACCATTTTCATTAGTCATTGGAGCAGGAAATTGCCGAGGCCAGGCCATATGAGTCATGCAAATAGCCTTGGTCAGGATTGGTCGGGATGCAGTCGCTCTAATCACCCGGACACATTAAAAACCAAAGGCAAAAGAAGCGGCAAGAGAGAAATTAAAAGCAAACATCGAGGCTGCCGACCAGGATATATATTTACCTATGATATGAACAAATACGACGGCCAGACCGGCAAACTTTTCCCAGGCAGGATGGAAAACTTGTGGGCCAGTACCAGTACCTGCTCGCCCTGCAGCGCTCCACTTGCTCGCTCTCCTGCCTCCTCCGCTGTCATTTCCCTCGGCCGAAGAAGTTGAATTTAATTAACTAAGTAAATGCCCAGACATGGGCTTGCTTATTTATCAAACTTCTCAGGACTGCGATGATGGGCAACTACTGCAGTGCAAGAAAAGTGTAGATTTATCAAAATAATCTAATCTATATTCATCAAATGATTGAATTCCAATCATTAAGAAAAACATTTCTTATGTTGACTATTATATCAGAGATATTTATTAAAAGCTAAACACTTTAAAATTAATATATAATATTTTTCAAATGGATTTCGCTTCTTAAAAAAATTGTTTTACTAAAATATTATGTTAACATATATATTGTTATTACTTTAGTTTAGTTTTCTATTCTTTCACACATTTTTTCATTATTCAATCAAAATTTAAATTCAAAACATTTTTTTTTTATCTTGTAAATTTCTACTATAAATCAAATTTTAATTTTTATTTAATTTTCTTAATATTTATCACTGTGTAAGACTTGAGCTAACTACAACAACTTGCTGACCAAGTAAGCAGAGCACGTCAAAGAGCCCAAGTTGCCGGATTGCTCGAGGGACCGCTCGACTCGACTCAGTGACTGACTGACAGACTGAAGACTGGGCGAAGGACACTATGCAAACCTGATTATAATGTGTCAAATCCATTATGTGCTGTCAGGCTTTTAGGCACAAAAAGCGCTCCCCTGCCCCATGATTTTCTGGGGGTCGCCGAACGAATTTCTCAACTTTTGAGACAACTTTGGCCCCGTCAGGTTTTGCTGGCCAGACAAAGTTAATTACAATTCTGGGCCTCAGTTAAGCTGTCGAGTGCCGTAGGCCCAATTAAATGCATCGCCACAGTGCAGAAAATATTATTTAGGCATTTACTAAACTGTCAATACATTTTCAAAATATTTTTAAATGCTTCTGACAAGTATTAAATCAAATGTGATTGAATGGCCATCATAATACAAAGGAAATCCTTTGGCGTTTCAATTATCAGAATATTTTAGGCACCTCCGATCATTTAGAAAGTAATTAGGATGGTCAATCACCTTTACTTTCGGGTACTTCAATTTCGTTATGTCGTTGATTCTTCACAAACTGGCCATTGAATTGGAAGTCAAATGGATATTCGGCCATATGCTTCCAGGTGTGCGGAATGGGGGGATGGGCCTGGTAAATCCAGAAACAGCAATAGTTTTCAATCATTTTTCCCGTACGGTTTGTTGTATCGAGCAATGTTCGCACTTGACGAGTCCTTCCCTCGATGCGAGTCCTTCCCTTCAGCTGCACAGGACCAAAAATATTCTTGTTATCACGTAATGTGGTTATTTCCACAGGGATTTCGAAGTCATCCAGGGCTTCCAGCGAATAAGTGATGTCTAGTAGGAAAATAACTGGCACTATAACTAAATTATTCCAAATTGGCTTCTAAATAAAATAAAAAATTACCTCTTTGCTTACCTAATATATAAAACTGTCTTTTCATTTTGAGCGTCTATTCAATGAAAAATCTGCATTGTAAATAATAAATTACGAAGAAAATACATAAAATATGATATGCAAACTTGAACGTGAAATTATAATTATGTGATTCGTCACACGAACGACTAGTAAAGTGTTCAATGCATTTTTTAAATAGTAAGAGGCTAGATTTAAAGTATATTACTTGTTGTTTACTAAAATAAATGTAGCAGTATTCTAAATAAAAATAGCCATTCTTAAAAAATTAAATAGTATTATCTATAAAATAATCTTTAATAATCTTATTTTTGATTTTTGTTAAATACGCAAGGAACATTGCTCGACTCAAATAAAAGACTAACGAGGCAGAGAGAGAATAAATACTCTGAAAACCCAGCTGGTCCATTCAGTCCCCAAAAAATGGTCCACTATTCCCGCGATCGACGTCACCACATGGAGCTGCTCGTTAGAGGCTCCTATTTGGCTCCGGGTGAGCCATTGTGAGTGCGCAGTCGGGCTAGGCAAACAAAGTGCGGCCGGAATAGGGAGCCCAGATGCCCGACTGCAGCCCAAAGGCAACCAAAGTGCAGCGGAATAACAGCATCTGACAGATGTCAGCTGCCATGTTGGCTTTGCAGCTTGTGGCCGCCATTTTGCCAGCATTTGGGCCACCTCACAACCCGACGCTTCTGCTGGGTTCCAAATCCTGTTCCCAGTGCTGTGGGATCCCGGGTACATTTATCCTTTCCAAGGTACAATACGTTAGCCCTATAATTATTTCATCTTTCATAAAAATTTTAAGTTTTTTCAAAAAAAAAAATTATTTAATCCCTAGCGTTTTTAATCATTTATAAAGATGTCTAAATGCTATGCAAAACAAATTTTTGATTTAGTTTGTACATTTTTTTTTTAATTTCTCCAAGTATTTTTTAAGTGGTTTTTAAATCTTAGTGATTAATTTAATTAGAAAAAAAGAATTTTGGTACAGGAACCTTGGCCATCACTGGCTGTCCCTTTCGTGGCCGAATTCAATTGTTTGCCGAGCCTTCATCTTGCATTCTGATTGCGTGGCTTAATTGCATAGCAGCCGCGAACTGGGCCAGATTTGGTTTGGGTCTGAGTTTGGGCTTCGGTTTTGTGTTTGGCCGTAAGGTGAAAGCGAAAGCTGAGTGCACTTCTATGGAACCGCAGCCAGGACGAAATGAAATTACCGCCAGGCCACAAGGAAAACAGACCCGAACTGCGTGCGGCTTCCTTTTCATCCTCTCGAAACAAAGCAAACTGGGCAAAAAAAGAAAAAAACAGGCGGACTCGGAACAAAGCGAAGAGAAAACAATTTCCAAACAAATAAAACTCACACCTGAGACTTTGGGCCCACAAGTGTTCTGGTCAGCTGGTTGGGGTCTCACAGCGGTTGCCCCGGGCGAAAATGGATTGTTGTAAATCAATTTGTACCAGACCAGGAGAACAACAACAATGCGCAATTACATGGGCATTTTTCAATCTGAATGACGGAAAAATGAGAGTACTCTAACCAATTTGTTCTGATGGCCTACGATTTGTTTTAAAAGTATTCGCAACAAAAAAAAGAAAAGTTCAATTTCCAAGCATATTTTTTGGGGCTGTCGAAAAAGTGGTATTTCTGTCAATAATGGTTGTCGCTATACAAACTATTAATATAAAACTCGTTAAATTTTTATATCAAATCAAATACATTTTTTATTTTCATTGCGTACATGTTATTCCAATTGTTTTTATATCAATGAGAGTGTAAAAATTCTATGCCACAAAACAAAATAAAACACAAACTTCTTGTTATTCTTTTATTTAAAAATGTTTTTGTTTAATTGTTTTCAAAACCGCTTTTAGAGGGAAAAAAATGTTATTTTTAATATTACAGTAAAAATACAGAAAATAATACAATGAATATAACATCCAATTAGTTATCATCATCAAATGTAAATAAAAACCAAGCAACCAATGTACCTTTCCCCATAAAGGGCATTCCAGCGAAGTGCATTTCCACCACAAAAGTGTCACGAGATGAAAGCGAAAGTGCCGCAAAGGCAGCCCTAGTCTATATATATATATAAGTTAGACCCGCACTTTACCCCCAGGACAGATATACAATGTAGTCCCCACACCCGTTGGAAACAAATCAAAGGGAAATTGTAAACGACAAGTTAATCTCGCTTGAAGTATAACCGGAAGCCATTTTATGACCCAATGGACAATGAGGGGAGATCCCCGCATATGGAGCTGCATTTGCACGGGGTAAGCACTTAAATGGAACCATTTATTCTGCACATTTAACTGAATATGCTGCAAAATGAATTAAAGTTCAATAAAAATGAGGAGGAAAAATAGGGAAAAGTTTCCTTTTTGCCTTGGCTGCCCTGCGGCTTGTAAGCGTCTTTATCTGCCTTTGGCCTTTGTTTCTTGGCTCGGTTTTTCCTTTTTCTTTTTTTCCCCCCGATGTTGTGGCAGCGTTTTTCATGATGTTTGCACATTCGCTCCTTGTACCGCCCCAAATTTTGAGTTACAAAGCCAAAATCTCAGCAATCTGGGGCCGGCAACGAAAAAGCTGAAATACCTTTTGCATGCTTCATTGGCGTTGCCTTTCTGCTGAGTGAACATCAAATGGGATTTGTCTGCCTCTGCCGGGCTGCCGAACTGCCGAACTGCTCCAACCGCCGGACATATGTATCTGCTGGATATCTGTGTATCTCTCTCTGTGTGTGGCTTCCTGTTGCGTAACAGTTCAATGGTGTGTTAAGCACACATCCACGGAACCCGAAACCAATTTATAGATGGATGTTTATGTGCCAACAGGCACATCTCCATCGCCTAGCATCATCGCCTGGCCCATAAAAATAACCCAGAAAGGTGTCGATTCTATTTGACTCTCGGTGCAAATGTGGCATTGCAGTTTCTGCCGAGCGTAGACTGCACTTAGGCAAATTAATCCCATCAACGAGATGATTGTTAACCGCAATCGTAAACCCAACTCAAACGGCGGGCATTTGACTTGTGTCCCCGACAAAGAAAACCTTTGAGCCCGACACACACATCTCATCAGGCCGACACATCGAAAGCAACCCAAAGGAATAAACAGTCATAAATTGGGTCGAGATTTAGGTTTGACTACAGTAATAAGAAAGGATTCGGAAATTTTAAGAAAAGTTAAATAAAGTCGGAAACCTTATACCTTTCAACGTCCTTAAAAAAAAATGTAGGTACATAAATTTGTTTGTTTCAAGAGCAAATCGCCAATCATGTTAAAAAATATTTTTTTTTTAATTAAATATTTTGTTATTTTGGTAAAAAAACTAACAAAGTTTTTGAAAATGGTACATTTGGGATAGATTGTTTTTCCTAATGCCATGATCAAGTTCAAGCAATATTTGTCTTTTTCAGATGAAGCCGACATATGCTTAAGAATACATTTCATGAATTTTATATTGATGTGTCCGTTCAAAATATTAAACCGAAACTAAAATTGAAGGATTTATTTACAAACTTTTCAAACTTCGAAATAAAAAAGCCGGTAACATATTTAATGCCATTAAGAAAAACTTTCAATCTACATTTAAGCCTGCATTGTCTTAGATCTAGGAGTTTCTAAATCTTCGTCTTGGATTTTGGGTAATAAAATACCTTATTTATCCGTATGCGTGCTGGAACGTATATATCTGTGGGGTTTTAATCGCATCTGGTTTCTTCCACCACTTTCTCCCCTTTCTCCCTTCGCTGACTACGCCTGTGTATCATTGTGTACATTTCGTTTTTCCCTGCCATTTATTTGTTTTTTATGTTTTTTGAGCGTCTGCCAGGCGCATAACTCAAAGTGCTTGAGTCTGAGCCTTCGATGCCGTGCAGATAATGATGCTAAAAGTGTCGCATCCGATGGAGGGAGGAAAACTCAGGGGAGGGGCCATCTCAGATTCAGGTAAACCGAATGCCTCACACGTGAAGCGGGCAGGAATAACATATCGAAAAATGAATTTCATTGGGTGGGTTGGAAAAAAAAGAAGAAAAAAGAAGCCCCGGGGCTGGGGAAAGTGAGCAAAGTCAGCGAAATCTGTTTCAATAGCTTTTGTCGGGGGCTTAGGGCTCTTGGAAGGGGTATGGGGTATATGGTATGGAATGCCTGCCAAAGTCATAAAATCGCGAGAGGAGCTACAAAACATAAACAAGAAGACAGAGGGTGAGGTAGCCGCTATAATGATGTAAAATATATCGCCGAGATTTAGGCGACTTGGAGAGTCAAGGTCTGTGCGTGTGCTGATAAAAGCGAGATGGGGGGAGCAAAAAATAAAGCCAACTGGAGCAAAATAAAATAACAGAATGGGAAAAGTGTTGAGAGCGCGTGGCGAGCACTTCAAAGTCACAAACAAATGCATAAAATATCAGCTCGATATTATTCAATTTGTTCTAATAGCCGCGCTTAACTCACCACCACCCAAAACCCAGAACACATGGCGTATGCGCAACGTTTAGCGGTCGGAGCTCAGGAAAAGATTTGGCCTCACTTAATGGCAGAACCGTCGGAGAAGAGAGAAGTGTATTGATGATGTCGAGCATTTCAACTTCAATGATGCGCAATTTTATGCATAAGTCCTTTACATAAATTTCGCTTCCCTCGAAAGCGTTTATGTCTGCACGAAAGGATTTGCAAGCGCCAGCAGGGAGATTTTGTCTTCCCGGGGCTTTTAAGTCACTTTCTTTACTTTCGGAAAAGGAACGATGGGAAGTGCGTAAAAACGTTAATACGCCTTTGATATGCGCCTCGTATTTTGCCTGCCGCCTCTTTGATTCACATTTATGACATTTACTGATACAATTTAGCAAAAAGCCAGGCCTCAGGAAAATACTTTGCATTTATGCAGATCAAGGCGAATTTATTGAAATTGTTGAATACTTGCCGAATTTATGCGTCGTAAATCTGCTCAGATTTGGGCCATAAATCAGGCTCAATAGGAATATTTTCGAAAATACATTTGATTTTCTGTTTATAGCACTAAAAACTCATAAAAGATTTAATTCATTTTACCTTTTTTTAATAACAATAAATAAAATAATTTAATTTAAAACATTTTGGTATATCAGAAAAAGAATAAATATGAAAGCATGTGAAAATTGAAGCAAAAAGGAATTTAAGTTTAAGTCGCCGTTAATTTTTTTTTAAATAGAGAAATCAGAAATTAAGTTGAACTATTTATACATATTTTCCATGATTTTAGTTTACATTTTTGAAAATATTTTCAAGATAATTAAAAAAGAAAAAAATGAAACATAAATTTATTTAGTTAGATTGATTTACTCGCATATACCAAAATACTTAAACTTTTGGCCCACTTTCTTTGAAAGTTCATCCTTTAATAAGATTTCAATTATCAAACCCATAACTTGAATTTGCTTAACCCACAGAGTTGAGACATTTATCGTAGGCTTTAGTTTACCCAAGCCGCAATTTGTTCAGTTTCGATTTCAGCAGTTCCAATTACCATTCGTGGGAAAACAGATAGAAAGCGTTAAAGGGGTTAACCGGGGTAAGGGAAATTTATTAAGTGATAAATTTCGGGGCATTGCGAAAAGTGTCAGAGAAGGTCAATCGAAAAGGGAAAACTGGCGTTGGAAAGGAAAGGTTGGAAAGCTACGTCTTTGGCACCCACATCGAGCACACCCAAAACTCCCGAAAAACACACTCAATCAGAAGTCCGTCCGTTGTCAACGAAGCGAGAAAGGAGGCGAGAAGAAGGATGCCGCCTCCAAAGTTGGCCAAAACGAACCGAAATGAAAATGGCGCACAAAACAAAAGCCGCTCAGAACAAATTACCAGAGACGTATTTTCTATGGCTTTGCCTTTCTTGCCTTCGGAAAACGTTGACCATTTGGCCAGGTCCATTCCCTTTGCAACTTTTCTGTTTCAACTGTTTGCCAATTGCACTTTTCAACTGGCCCCATTCGGTGGGTTTTCCTTCTATCTATCTTTCTTTTTTTGTGTCCTTTCGAAGATGGCCAACGTCCAGTTTTAATGCCACCGTTAGTACTACTATATGTTGGGTTGCTCCCTGGAGGCAAATGTGTGTACAGCTGCGTTTCACGTTCACTCAAGTGAAGGGACCCAATTCGGGGTTGGGTTTTTGGGCCAAAATGGCCAAGTAGACACTTTTTCCCGGGACCGGGGCCAGTCAACCCATTCAACCATTTAAACATTTATGTAATAGGCCTGAAATTTCCATTTGGCAGCCGCAAAAACTGCACAGCTGTATGGCCACAATGAATCGTTAGAATCTCCAGCCGGACACCTTCGAGTCTTGGCCAGAAAATGGAGTGGATTGTACGGATCTATTTTATCCTGCAGCTGCACCTGCACACGTCTATTAAAAATTTAAAGCAGTTACACAGTTTCCCTCGCACAACCGCAAAGAGTCTTAAGCAGGTAATCCTGCCGACTATGACCCACTCACTGCTGGTTATTATTCAGTTAGAGATGAGCAGGCGAACTGGAACTGGAGTATCCTGAAGGACAAAGGGATCCCAGTGAGCTGTAGGGACAAAGGATTTAAGGGAAATGACAGCTGGGAAATTGGGGCAAGCGAAAATAAAGGGTATGAGTAATAAAAAAAAGATTTAATTTAATTGGGAAGTTTTTTTTTAAAAGCCTAAGGTACAGGCCTTAATTACTTACCTAAATTAAATTTTGATGTTATTTTATTTTTCAAAGCGAATTTTTTTATCGTTTACATTGTTGGTGATTTTTGACCTAATTTTTTTTAATTTAAATTTTTTTTAAGCTTTATTTTTGATTTAAATTATTTATTATAATTGTTTTCCATAATTTGTTTATTTATTTAATTATAAACAATTAAGATTTTTTTCCTTTTCTAAAGCATTATTTTTATATTATCATTTTTAAAGATTATGGTAAAAAAATCATGTTTAATCGGATGGATCAATAAAATATTCGATTTACATTCATTTTTTTTTTTGCGTTCCTCTACTGCCATTGAAGTTTCCCATTGAGTCCAATGGATTTAAAGTCTGAAAAAACATTATAAAATTGATTTCGTTATAACTTTTACTGTCACTCTGCAGGCGCTGCCATGAATATATATTTTGAATGGATTATATCACCATGGGATCGCCGCCTTGCATCTCTGAGCTCGCATTGCATTTAATTTCAGTATGCCAGTGGCACACACTTTCGGTCCTGCATTAATTTGAAATGCGACCTGGTCGAAGGAGTGGGAAAAGTCCTTGCTGTTAACCAGGACAAAAGTGCAAGATCTGACCAAGCTGGCCAAGCCAGCTGGCACGTAAGCTCGTTACGAATTTTAAATTGAAATACTTTGCTCCGGCGGACGAGTACTTGCGTTTTTTAAAACCCAAAATTAGGTTTTGCATTCCGAAATGCCAGCAATGTTCCCCAAAAATGGCGCAACTTTCATTATTAAAGTGCATTTCGTTGGGTTCGTTGGGGGGCAAGGCCAAAAACCGCAAAAGGAACAGGAGGATGGCTCTGGGGCATTGGAACAGGAATTGGAGCTCCAGAGTTGGATGCAACTCCCACGTCTATTTTTTGCATTTTGCTTTTGTTCATTTTTAATATGACTTCTTTGCCTTTCGGCCATTTTCCCTCCTTTTTTCTCCGTTGGCCAAGTTCTGAGCTCTGTGTTTTCTGTGCTCTGCGTTTTCTGTGTCTGCGAGTGGGTCCTGTGAGTGTGCGTGCTTCAGCCAGAAAGTTGCGGTTTGCTTGCACTTAAATTATTGCATCGGAGAAAAGTCCTTGAGCCACAAAGGCATTCGCCTTTTAGGGGGCATGGCCAGATGGCAATTAAATAATTTGCGGTCTATGTGCTGCCGAGGCGTAAACTTTTCAAAATGCTTCAAGAAATAAATTAGCCAAGGGCCTGCCAGTTGGAACACACAAAGTGCAAGTGCTCTGGCTGGATTGAAAAACGCCAATTAGCCCGGCCCAAAAGAGGTCAGGCTTATCTGCAGATAGCACATCCTATCCCTAAAAAAAGAAAGCCCACTCGGCTCGACTCACACAAAACGGCAGGCAATAAATCAATGGTCTATTTCTGCCCCACCCCCTCTCCCACACCACACACAAATAGGCCAACTATTTCATACCGGGCCAACAACTTGGTCAAAAGGGTTTCGTTCGCTTTGGCTTACATGTTTATGCTGCACCAGCAGGAACTTTGGTCGAAAGCAAACAGTCTGCATTACGGATATGCGGCATGTGAGACATTTGGGATCTTCAATAAGTTTTCATTTGGATTAATTGCTGAGAATAGAGGAACAAAAAGAATGCTATTATCAAATTAAAGGAATTTTCCATATTGTATGCTGTATTTCATTTAAGTTTAAAAAAAAAATAATCAAAAGTCCAATCAATTAGTTACAACAAAATCACCGCTGAGCTTAAATTTTGTTATTTCTTTAAACCGGAAATTAATTATTTTCGTTGGAAATTAATTTAAATTTCCGTTAGAAATGTAACGAGTACAAAGAAACGAGTAACTTTTCATGTAAATATACATGCTCAGCTAAAGTTTGTGTATGTAAGCAACAGATGGCGTGAAAACAAATGTATAGCAAATGTGTGTAAAATGTATATAAAGTAAAGCAAAACGGCCGGTTTCAGAACTAAATTCAGCATGTAAAAGTACACGAATTCAGCGCTTAGCGATTTCTGTAGAAGAATTTTATTTAATAGGAAGTTCCGGAAAATGTTGTCTTCAGTTGTAAATACGGCTACGATAAGGATCATGTAAGATTATTACCAACAATTTCCAAAAAAGTATAGAGCCTGCAAAAATAAAATCAATAAAATAAAGAAAAAAATACGAAAATATAATTTTTGTAAATAACATTTTATTTGTTAACTAAGATTACTAAATTAAATAAAAACTCTAAGCTATAGCAAAGCGGCTTCTAAACGCGGCCCATTGAATAAACGAGCACTTGTTCTTTTATTGTTCACCCACGTAATAATTTGTTTATTCAAATTAGAAAAAATTGCGATAATAGTTAATTTTACATTTACAATTATTTACTTGACTTATGAAGATCATATTCGATATCTGCATAGTGGAGCGGACCCTGCACTATTTACACATTATTGCATATTTATGTACATAGATATATCCATAGATCGTACGTATTCAAGATTACGAGGGCGGGGCCAAATGTATGCGCATTACGATATAGTTATGTATAATGTTATGTGCAATTAATTTAAGTTAGTTTGTATGAACATTTTACAGTTAGGTCTTACGGCTATTTATTATAGAATTTGTATTTGCTTTTGCATTTGTTAACAAGGATCTTTCTGTTTTCTTCCCGTTTCTTTGATTTCCCATTTATATTTCGACTTTATAACTTTACACTGAACTTTTTAACGCAATTGGGGGTTTGGGGACTTTAAGATAATTAATAAATAAAACAGTATAGAGAGAGGTCTAGAAATTGAGATGGTTTTGTGGCTCAGCCACATATTACAATTTGGAACTGAGAACTCAGAGGTGTGTGTGTGTATATAACATTGCAACAACTTGAATCCGGCGGATGGGGCAGTCGACGTTTTAGAAACAACAACAACAACAGCTGTGGCAGCGGCAACATCGAGTTGCTGTTAATGCACAAAATCGTTGGGTATATAATGCTGGGGCTCCACAATGACGCTGGTATAATGGGGCGTGGCCACCAAAGCTGCCGCCGCAGCAGCAGCATTTACGCTCTTGAAACTCTCGGCAAAATCGCTAACAACTCTCTGATGTTGCTGCTGTTGCTGCTGCTGTTGCTGGTGGGGCATTGCATAGTGATATTGCTGGTGTTGCTGCTGCTGCTGCTGTTGTTGCGTCTGCAATCGCTGCTGCTGCTGCTGTTGTTGCTGCTGTTGCAGGTGTTGCTGCTCCATGAGATGTTGCTGCTGCTGCTGTTGCTGTTGCTGCTGCGAACTGTTGTCCGAAAAGTAGCTCAGCTCGAAGTTGTGACTCAGATCGCTGTATGTCGTCTGCGAGGGCGATGTTCCGTTGACAATCGAGGCATTGCCGTTGGACAATTGCCGCTCGCTTTCCGAACTGCTCGAGCAACTATTCGAATTGGCCGAAAAGGGCCGAATCATCGAGGTGGCCACATCCACCGTGGCATCGTAGTCATAGTAATAATGATTGTTATTATTGTAGTACAGATTGCCGGTGGTGGTGTCCGGATATTGCATTTCCGTGGAGTAAACGCCGGACGAGGAGGCCGAGGCACTGGAGCCGCCGCCCGCACTTGAGGCGGTGCCACCGCCCACACTGCTGCTCGAACTGACCACAAGGTCGTTGAGGGGGGGATAAAGTTGGGTGTAACTCAGGCTATCGTGATCCATGCCGCCCGATTGCTGCTGCTGCTGCAACTGATGGTGGTGCCACACGCCATTATTATTGTTGCTATTATTATTACTGCTACTATTATTCGCTGAGGGCACGGGCGTGACTGCATTGGGCGGCTGCAACGGCAACTCGGGCTCGAAGTAGGGATCCAACTTGGGACTGGCACTCAGGGCCAGGCTTACGGGCGTTCCCGGACCCACAGGCTGACCCGTTGCTCCGGCACACTGCGGCTGAGGCACCACGACCGCCTGCTGCTGTACCGCTTGAGCCGCCTGAGCTGCCTGGGCGGCCTGAGCCACAGCCGCCGCTTGAGCTGCCTGTGCCGCTTGGGCCGCCTGGGCCGCCGGCGAAATGGGCTCCCGCTTCACAACGCCCGTCTGAATCTCGTTCAGCACCAAGTCTTTCACCTCTCGTTCGCTCAGCACGTAGTTCACGCTCACGATGAACACTTCTCGCGAGGATCGCGAATTGTGCACCAAGGTCGCGTACGACTGCACCCACACCCAGCCGCCGCCTTTGGTCAGGAAGCGGTAGTATTTGGTGGTCACTTGTCCTTTGTACAGCACTGTAGGAATAAGAGAAAAAAAATATTAAATGAAGCATGAATAATTAAAATTGCATTGAACACTCTAAGCCAATAAACACTTTTGTGTCGATTTAAAATTTCAAAAGGGCTGAATACTATCTAAAGTTGTAGTATTTACTGAAATTATTTTTCTATTAATTAAAGACTGCTTTTTATGGTCAATTTTCTTTAAAACAAATTGTATATTACTGAAAATTTTGAATGTATGTACTAGTATTATTAATTGAATTAAAATTAGCTTAAGTCTTATCAATTTATTCTGTGATTTCAAAGAACAAAATGATCTTTAGTTTTTAATTCTTTATCATATTCAACAATATTTTGAAAATCGAAATATAGAAGCTCTGTTATGATCCTAAAAGTTATAAATGCAGCTTTCGAGAACAATGAATTTTTATTAAAATATTTTATTTAAATAAATAAAGGTATTCAGGCCATTTTTTAGTGTATGGCTTAGGGCTCAGTGAATTGCAAAAGATAAGAGTGTATTTTCTTACGGATTTGATGGGAGCATCGCATGGCCATTATGTCCGCGGCGTGGATGTACTGATACAGGGTCTTCTCGATGAGGTCCTGCGGTTCGTATCCGGTTAGCTGCGATACGCTGTAAGCAAATAAACAGGCGACAAGAGTTAGTTGGATCATTTCCGAGGTCGAGGGCACCAGTTTCGCTGGCTTGTCCAAACAATGAAAGAATGGTCATTGGTGTTGCCTTTGTTGCTGGTGTGTTTTATTCGGCTGGTTTACTTTTGTCGACTCCAATTCAATTATGCAGAAAAAACAAAAAAGCGGCAAAGAAAAAGGGGCTGATTTTTGCTCACCACTTTGGGGTTGTTCGGTGCGAAAAAGGAAGGGCGCCAGAACAGGATGGCAATATGCCGTGGCATCATGAGGGTAATTGAGTGACAATAATGTCAGACAAAGTGGGCTGGTTTTTTGGTCCGCCAGGCACTTACACAGACTCTTTTTCCCCCCTCAACACACACAGACACTCGCATACTCACTGACAAAAGGAAAATCAAGCTCAAGAGGGAAATGATTTGTTTTTCTTTTCGTCATGTCGGCCCCGTCTTGCTAACATTTCCTTTTTCCTATTCATTTATTTTTTGTTTTTTGCCACTTTGAAAACATTATCTTTTCGGTGGCGGTTGCCGTTGCCAGTACTTTTTATCGTGGTGTAAAAAGCGAATTCTGCGGCCCGTTTAAATATTTGCCTAGTGTCGAATATACGGCAAACAGGCAAAGGATACTTTGCTGAAGTGGTTTGGTATTTATCTACGCGCTGTCCAGATTAAATAAAAATCATTCTTGATAAACTTTGTTGTGCTATTCGTTAAAATGTAAATTATTTTAAAATGTTATTACAAAACTGATTTTATTTTTAGTTTCTTCCTTTTTGCAATAAATGTAAAAATAATATAAGCTTACTATCTTCATATAAATCTTTTTAGGGTGTTATTAAGATGATATCTTCCCTATTTATATTTTTTAAAATTATTTAACATTTATTTTTCAGAGATCCACTTACCGTGCATCGAAGAAGATGAGCTTCATGTCCAGCTTGGCCCGGAACATGAACATATTCTGGTGCAGCTTGATTTCTGTGATGGCGGATGAAGGCAGCGAGTGACCGACGGCCACCAGGCCGAGATTCTGAATGAGGCTGCCCTGTCCATCCCCGCGATCGGGATAGATGCGAGCCTTGAGATAACCGGAGCAGTGTATCACCTATAAAAAAACCAAGATAAATTAATATAATAAATATCATATTTAGTTGTATAGTTCTGTAGATATTTAAAAATTCATGAAGTAAAATTACTTTCTTCTTTTTAAATAATTTAGAACTTTTTTATTAAGTTATGAGTGATCATGATCTTACCTTAAACCCTGAGGTGGTCAGTCCCGCATTCCTCTTGGCCAGGACACACTTCATGCGCAGGAAGAAGGTCTTCTCGATTTCGATGGTGTGCGATCCGCGATCGTGGTCGTAGGCGGATGGATGCTGGACGCCATTTGGACTGCCGATGGGCGTGTGCGTCTGGGCGAGCTGTAGGGAGTTGAGAAAGGCGGCCTGTGGCGTGAGTACAATGCAGAATGGGATAGACAGAGAAGTCCAGAGAGAGAGAGTGTAAAGAGAGAGAGCGAGAGGGCAAACATTTTGAAATGTTTCGAATTCGAAAGACTCTGTCAAAATTTAGGCTGTACTCACTGGATGCTGGTTTATGTGCGGATGCAGCGACAAAATGGCGTTCATCTCGTCCTGATCGTAGTTGTGGATGTACTCGAATATCGAGTTGCCCGTCAGCTCAACCTGGTAAAAATAAAAATTATTAAATTAGGATTAGAATTTATAAATGGGTAGTACCTAATCAAAAAAACTTGAATTCATTTTCTTTTCTTTTCTTTTGCATTACAAATTTTAAAGCACCTTAAAAATATTTTAACATATTTTTTAACCCGCAACGAGTGCCAATTAGTGAGCAAATGCAAATGAATCGTCTTTTCTAAAGCCACAACACTTGGGTCCCATTGACTTGCAAATGCAAGTGGGGGCCAGGATACAAAAAGGCAAATTCAGGTGGCCCGGCAATTTATGCGCATAAATCAGGACAAGAGATCCGACACTCACCTGACTGAGGCCCAAATGCACGGAGGCCGTTTCCGAGATGTACATGATTTTGCCATCCGGAGCCACCACGAAGATGAAGCCGTCCAGCGTCTGCAGCAGATGGGAGCCCAGCTCCTTGATGGTAGCACCACGTTGCATGGCCGGCGAGGAGCCCCAGGCTTCACCAAGTCCTAGAAAATAAGGAATTATATTTATTATTAATCCGTAGAATATTTTAAAATTAAGCAACTCCTTTTTTAGGGAATTAAACGTAATTGTTGACTAAACAAAAATGTTGTAATTATTATGTACCCATAAAAACCCGTTCTAAATTTCTTAAATAATACTCTTCGATTTCGTTTGAAAACTATAAAATAACTATAAAATACTTAAATCTTCAGTTTAAATGTCAGCTTAACAAACTCCGCTTGCTATTTTATTGACAAGTTACCCTTAATGCCTCGAATTAATTGTTTGTCATCCGGGCAAAGTATCTTAATTCGCAAAATTCCCACCAGCGGCAGCAACACACGCCCTACTTGCCACTGCTGACGTCTAAATATTATTCCCAATTAAAGTCATCGAGCGCCGTAGGTGGCCATTCACAGCCCACCAGCCTCCCACTTTCTCACCCTCACCCTCCACCTCACTTCATTTGTTCTCTATGTACCACATATATTGTCATGTATATGCCATAGCACTTCCTTGGCCCGTCCGGATCTCGTTGTTTGTTGCCTATTATTAAAATAATTATTTCAATAAAGGCAGAAAAGAAAAGCACAAAACGGTGCGGCAACAATGGGAGCGACACCCACCTCCACCCACCGCCCACTCCTCTTAAACAACCCTCTTTGTCAGCAGAAAATCTCAGTGGCGCACACTCACACACAAACTAAGGGGGGTTGGAGGAAAAGCACCGGGAAAATGAGAAGGGGAGCGAGATTTCCAGTCTCCGGCACTCGCTGCTCGTTGCTCGCTCCTCGCTGCTTTTTGAGTGAAACAACAGACGCCATTGTGTTTCGGCCCACCCACTTTATCCCGCTGTTTATTGTCTGCCCATTGTTGAGTGGTTTTCCCCTCGCAAACATATGCTTTAAACAAACATCACCGTTTAAACTTGAAAACTTGCAGCGCAAAGAAAATACACGTTGGAGTTAAAAACGAAAACAAAGGACTGTGGTGTCCTGCTGTGAGGATACGTCGAGGTTGGATTATAATGAGCGTGGCGGTCGCGTGGCTGTCAAACATTCCGCATCATTTGCCATAGCCGCAAGGCGTAATTCACACGAGATGAAAAGCCAAGCAACAGAGACCGGCGACAAATTGAGCGGCAATCAAACCGAGTTTTCCTCCCAATAAAAAAAACGGGAGTGGAAAAAAGGGGGGAAATTCCAAAAGAGGACTTACCATCGGGAAAGACTTGGCGCATTTTCAAATACGATGTGGTCAGCCGGATGACGGAGGCCTTGTCCAGTTGGGAAGTAATCGCCGCTGGCAGCGGCAGTAATTTGGCCAATTCACAGAATTCCGTGTTTTCCTTTTCACGTCGCGTGCGTGCCGCATTTTTGCTTTTCTCCTTCATGGCACACGTTTTGGCTATATCTGGAAAATCACAAAAAAAATCCAAGATATATAAACTGAGTAAACGAAGGGAATTTGTTAAAAAATTATTCCGTTTCAGAAAACCACAACCGACCATGTAATCTGCTCTCATAGCAATCCTTGCGCACTCGTCGATGGTTTGTCATTTTATATGTTTCTTTTAACGGTAAAAAAAAATATATTCCTTGTTTAAAGATCCTGCTTTAAAACTATTATAGCACCTCCTTAGAACTTGCTCATATCCCTGCAATCACCTGTTTGCAACTGAGCTGCTTTCTTCCAGGACCAGCAGTTTTAACAGTTTCCCAAAAAGAAACCGGAAAAGGATCTTCTACCTGATCGCAGGAAACCCAACCTGCCATTGGCTGAACTCAATTCCTACCTGTTTACCTGGGCAATTGACTTTTCGCAATGCTACTAATTTGCCCAGATCCTTTTTGCAAAGGAAATAGTTGCCATCTCACTCGGTCTGACTCCTGCATTCAACAGGTTGACTTTGGCCGACCGCAGGAGTTTGACTTATATCTATATACAATGTATATTCGTGTGTCTGCATGAGCACATAATACTCAAATGATGTCCCACGCACACACTCGCACACAAAACGAGAGTTTAGGAGGTGGCAAAATTTATGTGTAGCATATCCCATAGCCCATACATTCTCGCATTCAGGATGACCCACAGCCAGCGTCTTGCCATTGATAGTTTTCGAACGTGATTTTGGCGCAGTTTTGGCAAAATCTAAGCCATTGGGTCTCCTGCTGCTTTATTTTCCAGCGAGACACTTTTTTTTGGGAGTTTTAAAGAACTTGGCCCGCCGGAGAGTGAAGAATTCGCACGTAATTACAAGTTTATTGACATAGGTCACGTACTTTTAAAATACATAGGTTTGCCCCTCACTGAAAGAGTTAGATCTAAAAGAAGTCGGAGGTCTTTCAAGGTCACTTTGGACGATATTCATGAATAACATTTATCTATACGAGTTCATAAAGAAATAAAACCATCATCATCTAAATACTTACTTAAATAAATTGTAAAACTTCGATTAAAAAACCAAAATTATAATCTATTTTTATAATTTTATGTTTACAAAAATGTTTTGATGATAAAAAAGAATCTTAACTTCATAAACTCGAATTAAATTTCGGTGTTGCATTGCTAGTGCTTTGCATTCGTTTGCTATAAAGAAATGAAACATTTGTCAAGAGTCAGAGATTGAGGGAATTGCCGACATCCGTTACGCATACGCAGGAGCAACAGATTTGCTCAACGATCATAATCCTAAAGAGTATGCCGCGCTAATCCGCAACGCAAATGTGGCAACATGCACGTCTGAAGTGAGGTTGCTTCCCTTTCTGTGCGGAGAAAACCAGGGGAAATAGGGAAAAACAGCGAGGCGTTCCCATTTAGGCCGCGATTATTATAAATGCCTCGAGTCGCGGACGAAATGCGGACAGGAGTCAACCAGAGGGTTGAGTATCATAGGCTGCGAAATCCATTTAATAGGATAGTTTACGAGCAGTAAGTGGGTCAGAATTATTCAGGATATATGCTATTGTTCCTTAAGAACATTATACTATTTCATATAGCCATAAATATAGGCATATATCCAGTGATATATCAGCATTGGTTTCCATAATCTCAATCATAATCATACAAGAACGGAAGTGAGAACTTTAAGTCTAGAAAAAAGAATCCAAAGGCATAATCTAATAATGTAAGATATTGCTAAGTCATTTCAACATATTATTAATTAAGAATTAGAGCTCTGATACCCAAATTCTTTTAATTTCATTTAATCATTTAAATATTAAAATATATTATTACAATATTACAGCTTCTGTCATGGGAGAGAAATTGAAATTTCTAAATATTTTTGGCTATAAATAAATCGGACAGTTCCCCCCAAAGACATTATCTAATAAAGTTAGATATTGCTAAATCATCTTTGGCATATTATTAATTAAGAATTAGAGCTCTGTTACCCAAATTATTTTAAATTAATTTTATCGTTTAAATATTATAATATAATATTATAATATTTCAGCTTCTGTCATGGGAAAGTAATTTGAATTTCTAAATATTTTTGGCTATAAATAAATCGAAAAGTTCCCCTTAGCAAAGCAAAAAGTAGAAACTCAATTCGCCAGCGGTTTTAACGAGCAACTCAATGATCTTTTCCCGGAAAGTGTATAAAACTCCGACTCATGCTTCGAATGGCAACTCAATGAACCGGATCTCAAGCCGAATCCCAGCCCCCGCCGACCAACTTGACCTTAATCTGGTTACAGGCAAACAGCAAGCTAAAAACAAATGGGTAAAAGTTTAAAAATAAAGTCAACACAAATATTCACACTGAACTTGAACTAGAGAGTTGCACATACATTACAGAGGAAGAGAATGATGGGAACAGGATGATGACAGGTAGGATATGAAAGATTCCCACGCAGTGGAAACTAGAGAGTCCATAAAGCAATTAACAGGACACTGGCCGCTGGTCCGATGCTAATGTGGGTGTTGCGGGCGAGGCGCTGTTTCCTACATCCCACTATACCATCTAGCCGATCCTGCTGCTTCCCATCCTAGCTTCCCATAAGGACGATCCACAGGTATGGATATGCTAAGAACCCACTGCTCGCAGCTCGGTTCTCACGCTAGCGCATAGCCATCTATGCCATCCGGGAATTTCCAATTTCGGCCAATTGATAACCAGTCGGGGAAAAACAGGCGAAAAAAGCAGCACATGTCCTGGAAGTGTGGGAAACTTCCGAGGCGGTCAGGTATACCTTGTATCTCACTGAGATTCCCACACATTTCCGAGGTGTCCTATCAGGTGGGAAGCTGTGGAAAGCGGAAAGCGGAAAACTCGCCATACGCTGCAAATGTGCGTAACATATGCCGGGGCCAAAACGATAAGAGCTCTGCTCCTGTTAATGCCAAAATGTTCAGGCACTTGAAAAAACAATTGACGGTCAATGAAATTATTCACTAAATGGATTTCTACATATTGAAATTTATAAAAATGCCCCATTTATTTTTATTGAATTTTTGATAGCCAGATAAAAAATAAAATAAAATAAAATAAGAATACTACTTTAATGGAAGAAGGTATAACTATTTTTTCTATAATTGAATATTGCTGAATAAATTATCTTAACCACTTTACAGAAATATTAAATATATACAAAAACATTTAATATGCATTTGTGTGGAATATTATTCTGATACCTTTTTCTCTGTGCACTTTTTCCACCCAACCCCCACATTTTTGGTCCTTTGCTCTTTTCCCGTGTGTTTTTCCAACGCACATGAAGTTTTTATCTTGAAACAACAGTCGGCGTCGCGTCGCTGAAGGGGCAACCTCCCTCGAAATGGGTCGCAAATTTTAATGCTCAGCTCGCGCTTAATTTTCGGATTAAAACCCGTAAAGCAAACAACGGCTAAGGACACCAGGACACCAGACCAACTGGAAGTGGATGCGGATGTGGATGTGGATGCGGACTCGCATCCGGACTGGCTGCCTCCGTACATTAACCCAATTTCAATATGCTTTTTGATTTGTTTGCGCGGCACTTTAACATTATCAAACAAAAGTTTATGCAATCCGAAGGGGCGTATGGTGTATGGTGTGTGTGTTTGCCTGTTTGGGGGTGTTTGAGGGTGTTGGGCGTACGTTTTTAATTGCCTGCAATAACAAGTAACGACGGTCATAACAACAACAAGCCACTGGAATCTCAGAAGCGAGGGAACAAAGCGTTGGCTTTGTTTTTGGTTGCCCAAATCCGCTAATTGCGCACAGTTGTCGTTGTTTTTGCCCCCGTTAAGATTACAATTGGCCCTTTTAGGGTGCTCTAAGTTATGCAGGGAACGGCCTATTGATTAGCATAATGGTTTATGAGCAAAGAATTAAGCAAGGATTGCTCTTTGGGATCCAAGAGTTCGCCGAAATAATCGTCTTTTGACACTTGAGCATACAAGTCGCTTCTAAGAAATGTATGAAATTTATACAGCTTAAAATTCATAAATATAAACATTTTTAAATATTCGTAGATAAAATGTTCCGTCAAATAGTTACACTTATAAATGCAAAAACTTGTAAAAAGTAATCAAATTAAAATTTCAATTAAAAAATTAATTATTTAAAATCAAAAGAAAACCGCAAATTCCTCATTAAATAAATTGCTTTTATTTGTTCTGTTAACGCACTTAGGTAGTTACATTTCCAAAAGACCCACCGGTGTAAATGTACACTTTTAATTGCCAACAATAAAAACCTCGTAAAGCTGGGCCAAAATCAACAGAATACATTTTAATCCAATGGTCGTGCATCGGTTGCAAATGCCAGTATAAACAACAAATAAGAATTTAGTGTTGGGCTCTTTTGTAAATTTGAGCCGAATTCCACCGCAATGAACAACGCAACCAATATAATTTATTTAATATTAATCCGGCAAATTATTTTGCATGAACTTTACCGTAAATCAGAAATAAAACACAGCCAATGCAAACATTGGCAGGCAGCGAAGTGAAAGCAAATAGAATCCCATCGATCCGTCTGACCAAAGCCATAATAATCGTAATAATAATCAACCAGCACATCATAATCATTGTTTTCATTACACTATATTTTCAAAAATAATTATGCATGTATTTTATTTGTATTTGTTCAACAAACATAACCAGAGCTGCCGGTTCACAGCATCCAGTTGGGAATTATGTGGGGTTTTGTTTTGCGTTGGGGCTGGGGAAAAAGTGGAAAGGGGGCGGACAAATAGCCAGAGCAAATACGCAAAGCGATGAGGCGTTCAAAATGCGAAAGTAAACTTTCAAATGAAATAAAAAAAAAAAGAAAACATACATATATATGTACAGTGTACACAAGCAACAATAACAGGGGAACAACAAATACGGCAGCAGCGAAATGTGTACCAGGAGCAGCCAAGCTATAAATACGGAAAATCTCGGAAATATCACGTAAAATCGATCAACAATACAAACTTGCAACCAAATGGCCGATGGGCCCCATAGGCCATAGAACAATACCGAAACCAACATTCCCCCTGCTCGTGGAAAATCAAACAAGTCAAAATGTGCTGCACGCCAACAGCTTCCAAGGGTCAAATCGATAATCATAATTTGAGGCCCCGAACTTGCAGCATATGCACATGTATCGCAAGTATACAGACATATGTCCGACCTCACCTACGCGTAAATACCCAAACACCTCCATTATCACTTGCTTCACGAGGTGCAGCCAGTCCATCGCAACTGGACTTCCAACCGAACCGCCGTCCATTGTTGTCATTGTTGGCCGTCGTCCGTACGTGATGTTCACCATAAATTTGAACTTGATTTCGAATTTGCTCCAAAACACCAGCAGCAGTAGGAACAACAATAGACTGCCGTACTTGGAAGCCGGTCAGTGCTGCCATTTTGTCCTCTTTCCGGACAGATCTGTCCTTTTTTTAACGGCTTTATCCGGAAAAAATTTCAAACATCCCCTATCCGGAAATCTATCCTTTTTTCAAAAAAAAGGTTTTGAGTGTTATTTTGGCTAGTCGAAAGTGTATAAACCTGTTTTTATTTGCTAAAATGCCTTTTTAACCATCATTCTTACAGTTCGGCACTTAAAAAATAATTCTTTTTACAAATTATCAAAGAGACGTAAAGCAGTCGATGGTTTTTCTTTATAGTAGGGGAGAGGTCTGTAGGTTGAGACGGTCTGTAAGTTGAGACACTCAATTTTCTCAAAACTTTTCCACTAAAAAAATTTTTTTTATTTTTTTTTTTGTAGTCCTTTTTAGTGACACAACTTTTGGGGAAAACATTATAAGCCAGGCTCTAGCCAGATTTAAGCTGTGAGAGTCGTGTACCATTTTGCACCAAAAAAGTTTTTGTCTACTTTTTTCAAAATTCCATTTAAAATTAATAACGTCCTTAAATTAACTTGGTAAGAGATTTAAAACATTAGTATATTAACTGTTAACTAATTAAAAAAAGAATCAGCTTAATGTGACAGTCAGAACAAAAGTTATTAATTTTTTCCCGAAACATCCCATTTTGTGTAAGTTGAGACAC
Organism: Drosophila takahashii; assembly: GCF_030179915.1. Taxonomy (NCBI): domain Eukaryota; kingdom Metazoa; phylum Arthropoda; class Insecta; order Diptera; family Drosophilidae; genus Drosophila; species Drosophila takahashii. The sequence goes on from NC_091681.1 coordinate 23,818,738, forward strand.
CCGTTTTTCATAGAAAAAGGCCTTAGGCCAACAGAGGTCGCTTTCTGCCTAGCACATTTCTTTGATATTAGGGGAAAAGTGAATGTTCAAAGAGCCTTTTGATTTTAATTGTTATTTGGTCGAAGTTCTTAAAAAATGGATGGGGAATAATTTAGGACGAACTAAAATTGATTAAATTAACATAAATAAATAGTTCCTTATAGTTTGGAGTACTTTTTGTGTGAGTATTATTGACTTTAAAAAGTGGCTCAACCTACAGACCTCTTTTTCAAATTGTCATTTTTTGGCACTTTTCAAAAAAAATTATTTTTCAGTTTTCCCAAGGGGAAAAAATTTTTTTTGTTGCTTTATTTTACAGCTAAAAGACTAAGCTTTCGATCGGTACCTAACACGTGAAGTTTCAAAAGCGAATGTCCAAATGGGAGACTAAAAACAAAAGGTGGCTCAACCTACAGACCTCTCCCCTACGATTTTCACAAAAATTTACCATGGTAAAATGATCAAACAAAGAAGGTTGTGAGTCGGGCGCAGTAGATCATTACATAATTAAATTTTATTTAAAATCCATTTATATTAAGTAAATATATAACCCATTGGTAAAAACAGAAAAATGTAGGCACATTTACTTTTGTCCTTTTTTTTGTCCTTTTCTTAAATTTTTTGTCCTTTTTTTCCCTGTTTTTTGTGGCTTATCTGTCCTGTTTTTCAAGCTGAGTGATGGCAGCACTGAAGCCGGTTACCATCTGATGGCTGATGGTGGACACAGAACAAATATTCTGGCAAATAGACCAACAGGAACTGAACGTAAACACGTTACACATAGGTAGTAGTACAGCAAATAAAGCTCAAGAATTTGGTTGACAAGTTGAGAGCGTAGTAGTATACTAAAATACTTAAAACTTAATTTAAAAAATATTTTTCAAATTTTGAAAGCTCTTTAAAACTATTTCATGAATATTTACTCTAACTATTTAACTAATATTTAAGCATTATCTTACATTTATGTATATTACATATATATATTAAAATGCTTTCCAAAACAACAATATGTAACTATTTTAACTTTAATAACACTTTTTCACTTACTCTAAATTATTTTACAAAAATAAAGATTGATAAATAAAAGCCTTTAATAAATCATTAAAAATTATATGAAATATCCATTCAGATTCTAAATAAAAATATAAAAGTAACTTCCGTCGTTCATGAAATTCCTAGAATTGTAGCTCTGTCGTTTCGCTATTAATGACAATATTAAATCCATATCGAAATGGTTCGGTAGCCAATCTACTGCGTATTCATTTAGCAGTTGACGATACCATTTTTCCGCTGCAATGAAAACGGCAAAAGCAAAAACAGCGGCAATAAAAAGAGCAACAACAAAGGCAGCTACAACTACAACAAGAAATATTGTGGCTCAGTCTTACGCTTGGGTGTAAAATGAAACAAAAGTATGGTTGGAGAAAAATCAATACAAAGTCACGTTTTAGAGAAAATCACGTTTCATTAGATACCTATGGGTATACACAAACGCAACTGCAATATATATATATAGTGAGAGAAATATATACATATACACCGACAAGGCATTAACATTCCATTGTGGAATCGTTTTATGTAAGCGAAAACTATAGTTTAAATTTAATTGAATTACTGTCAAACAATATTCCGAAATTCAAATGCGAGTGTTAAGTGAAAGGCAGACATATTGAATGTCTCTATTTGGAAAATACATAAGCAGCAACACCTAGAGATTTTCTATGAATATATAATTTCGTTTTTCCCTGAACCGCAAGCTCACCTTGAAATTTACGATACTTTTCACTTTATTATCAAGCCCAACGCTTCTGTTTTCGGCCTTAAGTGCCTAAAAATAGTTGGAGTACCAACTTCTGGGGGATGATCGGCAGGAGTGACTGCAAGTTCTTCCCCCAAAATAAAATGCCACAGAAAGTGGAGGTGTTAAAGACCTTCTAAGTCCGGGCAATTAGTTGGTTCCCCAAAATGGTGTTGAAAATGCTGAGACTTTGGTGTTTTCATGCTGGGATTAAGGGATTTTATGAACGGAATCTTTTGGATGATAAATCGCTTTTTATTGACTTTAGATTTAAACATTTTGGTCAAAGGATTTAAAGAAATTAAGAAAAAAAAAAGATAAATTAAAAATAAAAAAACGCTTTTTGTCTTGATATGAAAATAATTTCAATAAACATTAAATAAAAATGAGATTATTAGTTATTAAACAAACATCTAAATTAACTCTAAATTACCTAATCATTTGTGTTTTAATTTCAGCCGACTTATATAACAAATCAAAGCACCAAAACCTTTATTCTTTTTATTTCCAATAAAAAGGATAGAGAATATTTCAACGTACCTCACTTTACCTCATAAAACCTGAAATGTAAAAGGAATTTGCACATTTGCTTTGCTTGAAATTGTTACACTATCAAAGTTGACGTGTTCGTTTGAACAGCGCAGCAAAATTACAGCATTAAGCGGATTTCCTCACTAGAAGTCAAACACGCACACACACATTGTCGTACCCATACCAACAGCCAAGATAAACACTCACCGATGCTGAAGAACAAGAAGAAGAACCCGAACAAACACCCCCAGAAAAGAGACAAAGACCCTACATGCAACGTACATAGAGCATTCATCAAAAAAAATTTACGAGACAAAAGAATTTAAAAAGCATCAAATCCTAGACGAGACCAGAAATACGGCAAACGAGCACAGGAAACAATCCAAAGCACGCGGAACTCACACAGGCAAACAAACACATTGGGGGAAACAACAATACAACAATAAGAACGCAAGAAAATGGTGTCTCAGTCCCATTCCCAATTCCATATCAAATCCCATTCCCCAGGTATAATTTTAGAGACATTAGAAGACAGGCACAGTGGTGCATCTGTTATCGAATACAAGACCAAAAAAGATGTGCCAAAGGTCGCTGACACTTAAGCGTAGGAAAAATTTCATTGGGTAAGATAATAATAATATGTGGATCCGGTTTTTAAATAGCAAGTCACATGCAGCAATAAGTAAATAAATAAAAGCACCACTTATCATTAATTTAATACCTCGATTTTCTTACAAAAATTGTCATGAAATTTCCCTTGCGTTTTTTTCTGTATAATAATATTGTGTGAATCTTTAAAAAGAAAAAAGTTCCTTGAATTTTGGAGTTTTTCAATTCTCCTGATTCGGGTGAAAATTATTAGATAATATTGCGTTGAAAAGTATGCTACAAAAATGTAAGCAATCTAAGCAAAGCCCTTTTGAAAGAAATCCTGAGTAGGGCACTTAGTTTTTACTTAATTTAACTTAATATTAATATTTGTGAATACATATAAATGAATTGATAAATGGTATACAAGCAATAATTTGAATTTCAAATCTTGAAATCACCCCATGTCGGTTTTGTTCAACTAGTCGTATACGTAATATTGGCAACTTGCGGTATTACAAGTGAGTTTATGCACATTTTAACAAAATTTCTTACGTGATGTTTAATTTTGTAAGCAATCTACATTTTTATAACGCTATTTAACTATTTAAGAACATGCATTTATTCCATTACTATATCATATGAAAGTAGATTTTTCTCAATAATAATAATGATATAAGAAAGTATTAATTTTAAGTAAAAAAGGGTGCAAAAATACGAAAAAAAAAACAATTTGTAGCTGCATAAATTACCCATTAATATTTTAACATTTTGTAATATTAATAGAAAATCATGGTGCTACGGCCACTGTGCATGGTTCATTCACCGACCGATGCAATACGACTGCGCTGCTTTTGCGGCTGTTTCAAATTCTGTTGTTCAGTGTAACAGACTGTGTTTGGGTGAGGATGGGGGGTGGGGGGAGGAAAACGGGTTCCGCCACTCACACACACACACTCGTTCAGTCGTGGAACAACCACCCTCTCCGGCAAACAACAACAGTGCGCGCGAGCGAGAGCGGCGGAAGAAGAAGAGCGGCGAACATTACACAAATACACACACAAACACGCAGGCAACAACATTTTCTCATTGGCTGACTTGACACACACAGACACACACTGGGGCCTGGAAACTGGAAGTGGAATTGGTGTGAGTGTTTACGCTTGTGTTTGTATTTCAGTTTCAGTTTGTATCGCGCCACCGCTCCGCCCACCCACACAGTGGCACATAATTGTTGTGTTTGTGTTGTGTGTGCCTGTCTGGCAACGCCTTAATAATTGTTATTTGAGTTTCATTTTGTTTTCCATGCTTGTGTGGGTGTTTTGGCCGTACATGTGGATATGTAAGTGTGCGTCTGTGTGTGGCCTGTTACACTCCATTAGCGAACATTGCTGGCATACGAGTTTTAAGCTTTCCCCTTTCGTTATCCTTTTTTAACACAGAAGCAATCTTTTTTGCATTTTTTTTAGACATTCCCTCTGCGCGCACTCCTACACTCTCACATTGAGAACTTCCGTTCGTCAAAATTCAATGTCACTTTTGTCACTTCCGTTTGTATTGGTGGTCCGCTTGTCATTGTATTTGTGAAAGAGAGAGGGGACTTCCCCCCGTTTTACATGGCCGCCATTTTTATTCGTTTCTGTCTTTATAAGCTCGTAAACATTTGATTTTCCCCTTTTAAATGCGTAACTTTTTATGTCCCATAAAAACGAAAATTTCATTTATTTCTCTCAAAATGTCCATCATGGGGTCCATAAATATGTACTCAACGAAACTAATTAAATGCGACAAATAAATAAAAATGTATTGGCAACGACATTTGTAAATCTCAGAATCGTAAAATGATGTGTCTGATAGGTTAATAAACGACTAAAGATTAAAGAAAATTTCAAGAAAATCTTTTTATAGAAAAACAAGATTTAAAATGTACAATTTTTCTAAAAATATTCGTATTTTTGTAAAAACAGAAATAACCATTCATTTATTTTAATTAAAGTTTTTGTTAATTAAATTTAACTTTCCATTCAAGGTCCAAATTATTTTTGACTTTATAAAAACTTTCCGTGCTTTCCTAACTTTACAGCTGAAATTGTAATTTAATATGTTGCAGATTCGATTTCGAATGCACGTTGCCATAAAAACAAAACGAAGGCAGTTGTCCCCAACGACAACTGCAAAGAACATTGCCAATCCCCTGCCCGAAAACCTCCCCCTTACTTTGCCTGTCGCCTGGGCAGACAAAACAAATCATTTTCGGTGGCTACCGTATGCAAACAAAAATCCAAAAAAAAATGGGAAAAACAACAAAAGCAGGGAACAAGAATCCCGAGACTCAGTAAAAACAAACACATTGCAGCTGCAATACACAGTAAAAAAAAAAATCAAAGTGTACTAATAAAATATTCTTGGTCCAAAATATGAACCATTTTCTGAACATATCATATCTGAACGCAAAAATGTTGTTGGTTTCAAAATATTCCTAAAAATATAAATATTTTTACAATATTATGTTTATCGAAACCTCACAAATTTAGGTAATAGCAAAACATATATCTCTAAACTGATATAAGTTGCACTTTTTTTCTGAAGAGCACTTTTTAGTCCTTTGGGTTGGAAAAATGTTCAAATTGATCTTTGAAAAATCAAAATATTTCTTTATGTGCAGCTCTGGTTATTCCTTTTGGCTAATGATTACTTTTGGGATCCATTTCATAAGCGGGCTGCCGGGAGTGCAGGCTGCATCGCTTGAGGGATTCGCTGGTCGAGATGAAGTTGCAAGGCGTCCGCGAAATCGTAAATTATGCCACATAAACCGCGCGCGACAAGGGGTATCAAAAAAAAACAAAACAACAAAACGGCGAAGACGACGACAACGACGACGACTTGGTCACTGGGTGCAGTGCGACTTGATCCAACACTAAGCTGACCGCAACTAAAACGCTCCAACCGTCAGCGCCGACGCCGCTGCCCAGAGACCGATCCGCTCAGCTTTTTCAATGGGTTCTGTGTTCTGGGTTCGCGGTTCTCCGCCGTTGATGACTTTCGATTGGACTGCGACTGGGTGAAAAATCATATGGAGAGCCGAGCTTCCAATGTCGCCTTCGCCGCGGACAATGTCACATGCTGGGGAAAATAAACAAACAAAAGCTGGCGAGCTGCGACCATGACTTGTGCGGCGTTAGCAGAAAGTGTTGCATTTCACCCGAATCGCAGCGACTTTACTTTCTTCGCGACATTTGCTGAGCTCAGTTGAATCGGAGGGCGACGCCAGTTATAATAAAAGTTATCCAAGCCCACCGTTGACCCCTGAATCAGATATTTATGTAGAGGTCTGATCAGCAGTTAACCCCCTGAAAGCCAACCATACTGAAATAAATTATGTTTTAAAATTTCTAGTCATGTGTCACAAGCTATGTTATTTTTAAAACATTAAATTTACTCTATTTTTAAAAATTAAAATTATTTTATTTTTTAATACTTATCTGAATTATTTAGAAAAGAATTACTATGCCTTTAACAAATATAATTTATAAATTATAATAACTAGAACAACAAAAACTCAATAATCTAGAATTTAGTATTCTAAATTATTCGATCTAGTTATAAAAACAACCATTAAATCGGGTTAAATTGTGATTTACCATTATTTGTTGTCATAGTATCGTATTTTAGACTTTACGCGATTCATTCATTGATCGATCACGAATAGTGTGAGTATCTTTTGGCACTTGTCAGCCGGCTACTTGGCACGTGTTGCCGATTTGTTGTCGTCGCCGATAATGCCTTTTTTCAGCTGCCTGTGTTTTATGTCTTACAATATTTCGGCTTCTTTTTCTGTCTTTGTTTTTTGTTTGTTTTGCTGGCGTCGATGAGCTAATCGCAAATGACGTTTACGATTTCTTGCACGCGCAGCACAATTTTTGCCCTCAGCTGCAGCAGAGCAGTGTTGTTGTTGCCGCTGCAACAGCAACATCTTTCATTATCTTGGCTCAACGTGCAAAAATTTTAAATATTCTTTTTCATTTCTAGTCCCTCCCACCTCAGATAATTTACCAAAGTGATTCACTGGCGCCGTGGCAACATTGGAAAACATAAATTGGTAAAAAAAACCTGGGATCTGGACTTCAATTTGAAGACTTGTTTTCATAAAATTCCATATCATATGAGCAAATAAATATCATACATTTGGTAAATATTATTTCAACTTACGAGATACTATATAAAGCTAGTAAATGTCTGTTAAATTTTTCTGAGACTTTCATTTTTGTATATACATTAACTACCACAAAAAGTATACAAGTAAAATGCTTTCATAATTTTCGAAAATATGAGTTCTAAGAAAAAATTTTTAAAAAGGCTGTGAGATAAAATATTTCTATGCTCTAAGTCTAGGGGATACGTCGGATCATCCCTCAACTTGTCCGCGCTTACATGTCAGCCAAGCCCACAGATCTAGATTCATATCTCAAGACGTTCGATGATGGCATAATATGCACACATGCCTGTGCACATTGGACACAGAGATTCCCATATTTTCGGCACAAAAACCTCGAACCCTTTTTTCGTAAAGAGAAAAAAACTTACAAGTTTGAAGCGCCAAAGATACGGATACATGAGGACGAAATGCGGGCTCTGTTATCCGATAGCGGAATGGCAAGGACTAAGATGAGGACAATGGATCCAGGATCTCAGCTATTTCTCGACGCTGTTCACTTGGAAACAAAGTTGCCTCTGAGATCGAACCGATTCGATATCGACGCGGGAACGTGATCCAAACAATGGACACAGGACATGTGGCAAGGACTATCCCGAAAACGTTCAGTAAAATACATGTATATACGCCACAGTGCAAAGAGTTCGTGTCTTCGCATAAATTAAGTCATTAACAAATAGTTGTAAAAATTAGAAAATATATTTCAGCAGATCTGGGTATAAATAAATATATATTTAATTTTTGGGTGCGATAATGGCTTAACTGTTGCTCCAGCTGCAATTCACGGTTGGCTGCTACCCCTCCGGTTTTGCTTTTACGGAAGCTGGCGACCGGAAAAACTCCGAACCGATCCCGGATTCATGGCAGAGCTGGGCCAACCAATTGGATTTGTGGCAGACATAGTGGCGGCAGTTGGACAGCTCAAACCTGGGATACTCAAACACTTAAAGGAATCTAGACGGGGACGGCTGTGCGGCTCAATTACATCGGCGATTGAGCGTGAAATTGTAATGCATGATTTGATTTCACGTGACAAAAGGGACACGACATTGAAGATACTAGCACATGTGGCCTAGGGGTACACTTAGCGAAACAAATACACTGTCTAAAATAACTCAATACTAAAATCACTCAAATATCTTTCTATTCTAAAATCGAATTTATAGATTATGTTTTTTTAGGACACAAAAATATTTTTTTCATTGTCTCAAAATAGATTATTTTTTTCATACATGTAATATCAAAATTCTATTATTTGTTGTCAGTCTATAATCTGTTAAATTTCATTCTATTCTTATTAATAATAAGTTATTATATTCTCTCGAATATTCTTAGACACTTGATTCTACATCCGCCGGAATAATATTTTTTTAAACTACTGATTTCCTATTTAATAATCCACCGAATTATACAAATTGAATTTTTTAATGTTTTTTTCAAATCTAATGGATTAACTTTTTTCTCAACCAACATGAAATCTTTAACCCTTATTCTCGAACACTTTTACATAATTTTCCATGTGTATTTTTCCAACTGTTTAAATATGTGTGCGAGTTTTAGGACGACTGAGTTCCAGAGTTGCAAGGCTCGTTTTCGAATTGGACACACCCGCTAATTTGCTTGGCGCGCGACACCTTTTGGAGTGGATTGCATCTGGAGACGGGAAGTCGGGGAGCTGGAGAGCTGGGGACCTGGGGATGCAGAGACCTGAGAAGCTGAAACTGGCGACCCGTCATGGTCATTTCTCTTGGCCAGCGACCAGCGACCAATGCCCAATGTCCGAGCCGAATGCTGTTTTGTTTGCTCGCCGTGCTTTACGCCCTTCGGTCGGCACTCTCTTTTTTTTGCCTTCCTGGAAGTATTATAGTAAATTTCTCGCATATCTCTCGTATGTCATTGTCGCCAGGTCCCCGTATCCGTGTCTCCATCTCCATCTCCATTTCCATATCCATCTGCGTTTCGGTTTCCGTTCACGCTCTTCCTCCCTCTCGGCCAGATTATTAGTTATTATTTTTGTCATAAATGCAAATTAGCAATGCGCAATTTGCATATTCTACATTAAACTTGGAACGCATACTGTCTCGGCAACTCTCGTTGGGCATTGTGAGGACCCGTCTGAAGTCTGGTCAGTAATGTGGATATCTCTGTGCTCCTGCTTGGGTTTACTTTGCGATTTCGCTGTGACAGAGTTGTTCACTGGCTAGGCATGTATATATTGTATGAAAGTATGTTTAACTTTCCTTTTCCACTCTAATCAAAATGGAGTTGTAATTTAGTTTTATAAGCTTTAGAAGTATTTACTAAAAATCTGTCCCATTTGCAAAGTTTTATGAAACCATATTTTTAAGTTCTTCAACATTTAGATCTATATAATTTAATTCAAATTAATTCTTTTAAAAAATCAATAATAGACCTTTTACAAAAATAACCACATTAAAAGCAGAGGAGAACGCTATAGTGCCCCGACTATCAGATACCCGTTACTGAGCTGAAGGGAGTGCGAGAGAGATATAAAACTTTGATCGCGCATAACTTTTTAAGGAATGGTCCGATTTCAAATATTTCTTCTACAATTCGATAGGTATTGATTAAATGATTAAAGTTAAAAAATCAAATAGACCAAACTACAGTTACTTATAAGTAACTAAACCAAATTTTTTCCAACCAGGGTTAAAATCCAAATTCGGCTGAATGAAAGCTCTATAATACCACCGATTCTCGGAGAGGACCATAAACGAAACAAAAACATTCGTTGACTTTTGTTTTATGAGGACTACAGCGGATTCTGTAGAAAACCCGGGCTGATGACCACAGCGTCTGGGATTGGAATCCGGGATCTGGAGTCTGAGCGAGGGGACACTTTTAAGTGCAATTCGATTTGCTGCTTTTCCCTTTTCATAATTATAAAAAGTCTTTCGGTTGTTCTCGCTTGGGCCCTACGAAATTTGCATTTGGCAGTGGGGCGTTTCGGTTTATGGGTTCCCTCTTTTTCGGGGCTATATTATTTCGTTTTATTGTTATTGTTGCTAAACAATTATTTCTGATTCTTGGTCCCCGAACCCCAAGGAGAACGGAGCCAGAAGTAACCTCCGCCGACGGCATCGTCGCAGTGGCGAGCGTCATATTACAGACGACTGTGTGACATGCCCTCGATGGCGATGACGCTTTCGTACTCTTTGTTTGCCCTGCATACATAAAGTATGTTTTTTTCAAATGTCGCCTACGACAATTCGCATTGAATTTCACTTGTTCACTGCCCTGTTTTTCTTTCCTCTTCTTTTTGTTATTAATTTTTATGGTGTAAGAAGGTTCCTTTGAAGGGTTATGCGTCATCCAAGGCTCACTCACCTCGGGCAGCTATCCGTTTTGCCGCTGGTATTGTTGCAGTTTGGCCACCGTCGATAAATCCCAATAGGAAAGATCCGCTGAACGAGCAAACAAACTAAATAATAGGCGCCTTAACCGCTAGCACATTTTTTTGTAAAATCGATGATTTAAAAGTAAATAAATTTAAATGTGTTGCGACCGAACGATTTTTATGTTTTCGCCGGAAACGTTTTTTTAATGGGCCCGTTAAGGGGGATTATTGGATTGCGTTTATGGCACTCGAGCAATTAGCTTGTTAGAATTCCTTAATTATTTGTAATATACATTTTTTTAACACTTGCAGGCACGACGAGCAAATTATCCAGACTGGGATATGGATATTTTATATTGGATAGGTGTATATATAAATATGGACAGACGGCGTGGACGCGCAGCTGAACCAGCGAGCGGGCGGCAAGCGAATGAGTGACTACTCAAATGGACCGACTCAGCCTGCAGTAACTGGGGGCAGCAGCAGCAGCAGCAGCGGCGGCAGTACGGCAGTACGGCAGCAACATCATAGCAGCAACATCGGCACGACAGCAACACCAACACAAAGGCAAGTGATGTGGAGGCGCGACGAGTGCGCACGCACATGCACACAGACACAGCTCACCCATACACTCGGAATTTCAATCCCTTGACTGGAAGTTGCTGGTGTCGCTGGTGGTGGCTGAACATGCAACTTTCCAGCCTCCTTCCAGTTTCCTCTTCAGTGTGCGTGTATTAATGAATGAAACGCCAATGCCGCCGCACCACCCCGCCTTCAAAAACACCCCTCCCACCTATTTATCATACATACATATGGACTCACGTTTCTGCCGGATCTGGATGATATGGACGTGCCCGTCGACCGGTGTCAAAAGAACTGTGCTGCGCATGCGCCCGGTGTGCCAAAAGGTATTAGCAAGGATCATCATTTAGCCAGGATTCAAATATAACATTTTTATGTTTTCGATTCCCAGAATAACATCTTTATCAATAAAAGTACTCTAGTTATCAGCCTAGATGTAATTCAATTGCATACAACAATGTCCAGTTATTAGGCTCTTAACAAATATATTAAAAGAAAAAACCAGGTGACAACACATAACTTTAAATGTGTAAATGTAGAAGTCCAGTTATGATGATTAGCTATTATTGGAACAAAGTTAAGAATTTTTTCCTTTAATTTAAATAGTATTGAGGCAAACCCACTCAAACTTTGGAAATAGCTTTACACATGATACCCTTTATTCGTCGCTTTTAGTAAGCAATAAAAAATAATTACTTTTCTACATTTACGTGCATTTTAGCAACTAAATTAAGTACAGAACATCTTAAAACAGCTCACAGAATCAGCAGATGTATAGGTACAAAAGATAGGAAGTTTTTAAAATCGCTAAGTATAAATTAAAAAAATAAAGCAACCCTTTGGTTTTTTTTCAAATCATTAGTACAGATTTTTTCATTATTTAAGAAATCATAAATCAGAATTAATAAAGTAATTGTGCGTAATAGTATGCTAATCAAAATTGAAAAAATGTTTGGATCAACCAGAAATCAAACGAATCAGACCAGAAAAGCCCTAAAAAACACCTTTGCTTTCATTTAAAATTGGTTTTTATTAAATTAATGCGGGACTGTGGCGCAACTTTGAAAGAGCGCGTGAGACGCACTTAAAACAATTTTTTTGCTACATTGTCAATATTTTTTACGAGCAAACACAAACGAGGAACTCGTGAAACATCGCGTGTGCGACAGTCGTAGCATCTAGCACGGAGAGCTTCGAATCGGTAGTTTCGTGGTTAAGCGGGATACATGGTATCGAAGTTTCATGTACATTCAAATAAATCGCGTCGAGACAGTTCCTTTTCCAATACTTATATACAACTGACCAAAAGGCCTCAATGCATGCGTGTGAGGTCCTCGACGATCTTAATGACATCTTCCACATCCGCACCCTTTCGCTCGCCGTTCAGTGTAAACTACAAAATAAATGTAAATATTTAACAACGGGCTAAAAATTAAACAAGGTAAATAATTTCACCTCCAATCCCTGAACGGCATCGCGCATTTTCTCTCGACTCAAGTCCAAAAAGCTTTCGATTAGATCTCCATCGATGAATCCCTCGCTGGGCTCCACTTTGGTGTTGATTTGGAAATTGCGGTAGTACGTATGCTCAATCTTGCCCACCGACTTGATGATCTTCTTTAGTCGCTCCTCCAGTCCGTGCAGGAAGTCGTAGAAGTCCTGCGGTATCTGGGTGACAATGCCAATGGCTCCGTTGCATGTTCCGTACAGCACACATCCATTGATTGGCGTTGTCCGCTCACCCACGTTCTGCATCACCAGGGATCCGTGGCGGAAAACGTTGACCGTATCGCCCAAGTGGAAGCGGGCCAGCTCAGGCAGCAATTGACGTTCCTCGTCGGTTGTGGCGGCACTAAAGTAATAACAAGTTAATTTATGTCATAAAGCTTTTTCATTTTTCGGTAAAACTAACCTGTCTTTCTGGCAGACAAACAGATTGCCATTTGTCTCGGAACCCAGGAACGTATCATCGTCTAGAATCTCAACGGCTCTCATCCATTTGGGCTCACAATCGCGGGCAATCTCAACAAAGATGCCCTCCATCTGCTTGTGCTGCAGCAGCGTAATGGATCGCATCAGATCCCCGACCAAGATGAAGTCACCCTTGGCCTTCAGATATAAGGCGGCAATCATGTTTTGAATGTTGCACTCCATGCGCAATTCCTTCTCATTGGTCCACTCGTATAGACGCACGAAACTTCCGATTCCGGCCAGAACTTTGCCATTGAACTCAACCAAAGCATAGCAAGTGCCATCCACCTTAGTTTCAGCCACTTGGGTGAGCTTGTTGTCGTGGTAATGGAAGATGATGATCCTTCCCACCTTGGGCTCCGGTTCTTCGGGAATTACCAATGAAGTGGCCACCACGTAGTAGGTATTGGGATCATCGCCCAGCTTGGCGGACATCAGAGAGGATATAGTTTCGGGCGACACGAATTGGTGGGCATGCAGAACCTCAAACGTGTTTTGATCGATGACCAGTAGGTTGTGCACATCGATCTCTTGACCCACTTCCGCATTAGCAGCCGTGGAATTGCCACCACCCGGTTTGGGCAAGAAATTTGAGCTACATGTGATATTCTGGGCCTGCGTGGAGGCACTATTCCTCAGTGGCTTAGCTCCACCTCTTCCATGGACATCGATTCGCAGCGTGGACACAGCGAACGTCTGCGAAGCCTCCTGGTAGGCAATTCGTCGAGGTCCCTCCCCCAGCGGCACTGTTCGAATGTGCAGCTTCTGGATCTCATCGATGGTGCCCAAGATAACGGCGTTCTTGTTGGCCAACGCTAAGCTATCCGGATAGGCCTGTGCATTCAGCGAGCACATGTGATTGACCTCCTTCAGATTTACATTTGAGAACACTAGCTTGTGATTCGACGAGTAAATCACCGTGGGACGATCGGAGCAGGCAAATACATTCGTGGTGGACAAGGAACGGAAAGTGCGCAGCGTGGTCGGTTGCGTACCCAGGGTCACCTTTTTCTTGTCCGTCAATTGCCCAGTTTTTTGGTCCATGATAAAGTAATACATGGATCCGTCACCCAAGGCGCAGAGGAGATAATGGATTCCCTCAAAGGTGGTCATCAAAATGGAGCGAGGAATAATTTCTGAAAGAAGAAAATAAGAGATTTAAATATGGAATAAGATTCCATTCAATTTAATCGCCTACCTCCGCTAAGTTTCTCGGTGTAAATGGTTTCAAGATCGGGCAGCGACAGGATTACAGCAGATATATCTGTCCACAGGCCCACGGCCACCAAATCCGATTTCTTTTGCGTCTCATCCAAGGGAGTGATATCCAGGCAGGCCACCTCATAGGCCAGAGTCCTGCGCGACTGCTCTCTTAGGCTTCCATCCTCAATGATGATGTAAAATATGTCGCATGCCGAGGCCACCACAATTTGAGTGGTGTTACAAGATACGACGCCGATGGAACGATCGCCCTGCGGACGCCACTCAGCCACGAGAGCCTTGGTGGCACTGCTTACCAAACGAACGCTGTCCGAAGTCACTTGAATCAACTGAAATATAAGTTAATGGTTAATACAATAGCATATATCTTAGTAAAAACCAGACTTACCTGATCATAGTCCACATTTGAACAGAGGAAGGTCTGCAGGTCGCTGGCAAATCCGGGAATCTCGGTTTCCTCCACCTCTTCGCCGGACAGGGTGAGGATTCTAGTGTGACCCACAAAGGCCAGGACCAAAGTGTTCTCGTACGGACTCTCATCGACGCCCACCTTCAAGGACCACATGCCCTTGATGCCGGGCAGATCAATGCAGGCATGCTCCTGAATGCCGATTCCTATGCGAATAATGCGCAGAGATCCATCCTTGAAGCTGCCCGAGCACGTGATGATCTGGCCCTGTCCCTGGCGATCCAGATCAACGACAGCAATGTCCAAAATGGGAGCCAAGTTGGTGAAATTCTCTACGGGCACGACATAGGAGCCATCGATGGCTTCCGAATTGAGACGCACCAACTGCGAATCCCCATGACGAGCTCCGATGTAGAGGAACCCATTGTCCAGGTAAGTAATGCACTCCGGTATAGAGATCTCGCCCAGCTGCTCCACCTTGATGTCCTTCACAGTCACTCCCTTGCTCGTTTCCGAGGTGCCCAGGAACAGCATGTACAGCTGGCCATCCATGTTGCCCAGCAGATAGCGCAATCCATTGCTACTCACACGAGCATAGCAGTTGATGGTGCTTTGGCGGAAGGTGAGCGGCGCTACAGCGTGGTAGTTGCTCCCATCGTGATACACAATCGATTCCCGCCCGATGACGATCACTCCGCCGATGGGCGACGGCACTGGGATCAGCATGGTGGCCTCCGTCTCCACGTTGTCCTGCTTCCAGGCGATCTTCATGAACTCCTTCTCCCGCAGGTTGATCTCGTGCGACTTTACGTGCCGGCCGTCGTTGTCCTTGTGGATCACTATGACGGTGGGGTTGAGGCAGCCGTGCAGAAACTCCACGTCGTAGACGTTCAGCTCATCCATTCTGGAAAAGAGGAACTCGGAGTATTATAAATAATATTTATAATATGTATAAATATTTTAAAAATAAATTATGTGCAACAAATTAGTTTTACAATATATTAAATATTATTTCGGCAAATGTGGAGTTGCTGATAAGGAATACAAGTTTACGTAGACCCATTCAGATGTATATGAAATAGAGCCCTGCGTGAATCATTCAATTTTTGCTTTATCATAGTATGCCATGAAATTTCTGATTTGTTTAATTCAATTCTATGTGAAATAAATTAAATATTTTTCTAATTTATTTAAAATTAAAAGAATGAAAAAAGATTTCTTGAATTTGTCGGATTTTTTTGTGCTTTTTTTTTAAAAAAAAAAGTGGAAAATTTGTAACAAATCTATGTTAACTGCTTAGTAAATAAAATTCAGGCATATTTAATTACAAAATTATGAGCCTTTCTTTTTCAAAAGAAATTGTCGTTTGAATTATTTCAGAATTCATGCCATTCATTCATTCAATTCTATTAAACTCAAAATTCAAATTCATTCAATTCTATTAAGCTCAAAATTCTAATTAATTCATTCATATAAAACAAAAAATTCAAAATAATTAATTGAATCCATTCTTGCAGGGCATCATATTATGAATTATAATGAGTTTTAAAAGTGGATCAGAATAAGTTTCCAAGTTACCGCAAATTGGTGGCCTTCAGCTCGCTGGCATCCTTGTCCATCGGGATGATGGTGAACAGGCCTTGGTACAGGCACATTCCGATGACCCTCGCCTTGGGATCGATGGCCGCGATGACACCGCCCTCGGAGGGAATGCCCACGGAATCGGACACATTGCCATTGGCCTTGGTCACCACCGTGATGACGTCGTTGACCATGCGAGCCTCGAGGATCATGACGTTGTAGCGACGCGTCAGGATGAAGAGCAGATCCTTGTTGCTATCCGGCGGCCGGAAGTGCCGCATCACGGCAATGGTGCCATTGATGTTGATCTCTTTCAGGGGACGCAGTCCTTCCGGCGTGACCAGATCAATTTCCACCTGGTTATTCCGGGCGATAATGAGATTGAGATCCGTGGGCGAGGTGAAGTTGCCTGTGGGAGGTTGAGATGTCGGCGTTTAGCTAACATATTTACTTTTGGCTTGTGTAATCCGGCAACCGGCAAGCACGCTTGTTTCTGTTTTCGCCGGGGAGACCACATAGGGAACCCCTCCCCGCGCCCCTACTTACCAGTTAAACAGGCAACAACCGCTGTCGGCTTTTGCGCCGTCACCACGTAGTGATGCGACATGGCTGCACGCTGTCCAGGATGCGGATGCTGTCCTCGATTCGATAGAGCTCCTAAGCTGCGGATTGATCGGCCACCACGAGGATTACAATTGCTTTTTCACTGGTCCGTCGCAACGCGCTAAAATATTTCCTGCCTGGCAATCGGCGTTGCTTTTAGGGATGGACAATAAATATGAAGACATCAATATATCGATATGCAAGGAGGGTGTCTCTGCTGCGGAAGGTTGGTGACTTGGCTATCTCTGGAGGGTGTACTAAGAACTAAACATTTGGAATGATCTAAAATTTTGAATTTATTCATGTTCGCTGTTTTCTTATCTTATTTCAAATTTAAATTGTTTGATTTAGTGTGACTAAGATATTGTAGCGTAAAAGGAAAACAAGAATTAATATGGTTATAATAAACGCCTCATACACCCGAATACTCTCTCAATAATCGCTTTTTAAATTTTTGGTCTTGTTCTTAACTCTGCGAGCGGAGACATTCCCAAATGAAGAAGGTTTCGATTTTTAAAATGCATTTCATTGACTTTCAGATATCAAAAAGATCTAAAAACCTTTTTAAATCGTTAGTTAGTTCCTTTCTTAAAAAGTTCGCCTTATCATTTTTTGTTTCCCTCCCTAAATAGTAAGGAATAAGAAAAACAATCAAAAAATAGCACCCAAGTTTCACCACCAAATTCCACTATCGCATTCAGCTTATTTTTTGTTTTTATATATTTATTTTTCTTGTTTTATTTTTATGAACTTCTTTGCTCAGCAATAAGAGATAACTTTTAATCTAAACACATGCACAAGTGTAACTGACCTAAGTGGTATTAGTGATAAGAAAGCCGGCGAACCGGTTCTCTTTGGTAATTATTTGAAGCTTATATAGAGAAATATATGGTGCCGGGAAGAGAGCCCCAGTATAAAACTCTCGCCAAACATCGTCTGATTTTTATTCCGCCGCTGTTCTTCGTTCCACAACAACCGCCAAGCCATGTCGAATAAATGTAGGAATCTCGTATATACTTTGTATTACAAACACACGCCTCGAATCTTTGATAAAGTGAATACAAATCCCGAGCAATTTTGATAATTAAATTGTTTTTCTGCAGCCTGTTGCCGCGGACCGGGTT
This sequence comes from Drosophila takahashii, assembly GCF_030179915.1. NCBI lineage: Eukaryota > Metazoa > Arthropoda > Insecta > Diptera > Drosophilidae > Drosophila > Drosophila takahashii. Next base: position 23,836,756 of record NC_091681.1, read on the forward strand.
ACGCAACCCCGCTAGACGCGATGAGGAGTGGTCCCCGGGAGAAACTCCTCTACACGGTCACCGTTCAGCCCAACTTGGATGAGCCCCACGGCGATTATCTGTCCACAGTCGATGTGGATCCCGAGAGCCCCACCTACTGTCAGGTAAATAAGTCAGGTATCATCCAAACCTGACACTATTCTTAATGAGCAATTTCAATCAACGTAGCGAGCAAACAAGATTAAGTTCATTTATCATTAACTTAAATGGTTCTTATGGATTTGGAAAAAATAGAAGTTCTTTAGACAATTTTTTCATATTTCTTTACTTTATTTTCATTTCCACAGTTTACTATTTTAATAATATTTTCTGTTAAAGATTGTTCACCGCACATTTACAAATCGAAAAGGTGATGAGCTACATCATTCTGGTTGGAACGCCTGTTCCAGTTGCTACTACGTTGATGAGAACTCAAAAAGCGTGCCAAAAAGGGACCGACTGGTACTGCCAGCCTTGAATTCAGACTTTATCTATATACTCGATGTGGTCAAGGATCCCCGAAAGCCGGAGATAATCAAGACCATCGATGGCAGTGTGTTGAAGAGTCATAATGTAACGGGTCCACATACCACTCACTGTCTGGCCAATGGAAATATTATGATATCCGTAATGGGCGATGCAGAGGGATATGCCAAAGGAGACTTTATCCTCTTCGATTCGGAATTCAATTGCATTGGCACTTGGACAAAGGGAGAGAAGAAGGCATTGTGTGGTTACGATTTCTGGTATCAACCATATTTCGATGTAATGGTCTCATCGGAATGGGGAGCGCCCAACAAATGGCGACGGTTCGTGTTATATTAAGATATATATATTTTTTTAATTATTAAAATTTTATAAATTATTATTTTAGTGGCTGGAAGAATGGTGACCTCGATGACATGACTCAGTATGGCTGCCGTCTCAACTTCTACAAATGGTCCACGCAGACTCTCTATCAAACCATCGATCTGGGATCGGATGGTATAACCCCCTTGGAGATTCGGTTCCTTCACGATCCTAAACGTGCGGAGGGATTCGTGGGTTGTGCCCTCAATGCCAAGGTGTTCTACTTCAAGAAAAAAACCGATTCCGATGAGTTTGAGGCCAAGAAGGTGATTGATATTCCCGGAAAACTGGTTGATACCGGCAGTGGAAAGGCGGAGGATATGGGCGGCATGATTTCGGACATTATTATATCCCTGGATGACCGATTTCTCTATGTCAACTGCTGGCGACATGGCGATGTGAGGCAATACGATATTACAGATCCCGAGAATCCCAAGCTGACGGGTCAGCTTTTCCTGGGCGGTGCCATATGCAGCGATTTGCCCAATGTGATTGTTAAGGAAGATAAGGAACTGAAGGTAGATGAGAGATTATTTTATATATGATAGGTATTTCATAATCTCAAATTATTTTTAGGAACGACCCCCTGCTCGTTATGTCAAAGGTCGCCGATTGGAAGGAGGTCCCCAGATGATGCAGCTATCTCTTGATGGCAAGCGCTTATATGTCTCTTCCTCATTATATTCCCCCTGGGATAAGCAGTTCTATCCAAAAATGGTCTCCCAAGGCGGTCACATTGTCCTAATTGATGTGGATACAGTTAATGGTGGTATATCCCTAAATGAAGACTTCTTGGTGGACTTTGGCAACGAACCCTATGGTCCCAGTCTCCCCCATGAAATGCGTTATCCTGGCGGTGACTGCACTTCCGACATTTGGCTGGCCAATGATGCTTGAGTTCAATTTTTTTTAGATTCTTAGGCAGACCTGATATTCCAATACATTTTACCTTAATAAGCAAAGCTTTAATAAAATCATTTTTATAACAACCCATAATTAACATAACTTAATTTAATCCAAAGTTTAAATAATTTCTTCGGAGACATCTCCATTTGGTGCAGTCAGAGAATAGGAGATATCTCCCATTTCTCTAGTCACAGATATCGCAATTAATTTAGGGGCTCGTCACCTTCCAAACCCGTTTTGAGATTAGATACAAATAATTTATGCGCATAGCTTATAACGTAATATGGTTTATAAGTATGTGACGATTTATGTTACAAACCTTAAAGCCAATTATGATTTGCTTCTGAACATCTAAAAAATTTTAATAGTATTTATATATACACTATAAAATCTATATTAATGTATTAATAGCCAGAAAAGTCTAATTTCATTTTATTATTACCAAAACGAAGTTTTTGGTGACTTATTCGCCGTTTCTAATATGGTGTTAATATTGGGCAGATTCATCAGATCCAACAGTCGCTGGCCACTGTAATTAATTTATAATGGTTTTATATGCTTAAAAAAAGTTTGTATCATAAACTTACTTTTTATCACATGTGCAGTCTATAAAACTCCGGGCAAGTTCGTTCAGATGACGTTCGTGGTAAAAGAAAATGTGCACTAGGTAGGCCAGATTACAAGGTATCAGCAGCTTTGACCAGGGAATCTTTTGCACCTTCGAAAGTACCGGATCTTTTTCAGCATTAAGATTACACACCTGTTGCCAAATCACCTGGATGGCGGTTACAAAAGCGAAACACATGAAGGTGAGACGATTTGGCAGAAGGGCAAAGGAAGCTCCACTTATAAAGGATGCTAGAGCATTGGCTTGTTTTACATTCAAATTTTTTAACGGAAGCAATTGTACCAACTGGAAAAAGATTAAAAAATGAACACTTTAATATACATAATATTTCATATTTAATATCTTTAATTGTCTATTTAATCATCTTACCTTAAACAATCCAATATAGGCCGCCAAAAAACTCGTCATTTTTGGTCGAAAGAGTTTTAGGTTTCTTTTGGTTATGGGATTTAGTAGATCCAATCCCAGTCCAATTCCCAAGTAGGTTTTCAATTCTCTGAGCCCCTGCAACAGTTGCTTTGAGATGGTCCACTCCTTGTGATCCTCGGGCAAAGAAGCTGGTCGTATGAACCAGAAACCGGAATACTTTTTGGACTGCTGATAATGCAGGACCACCATCGATGATATCATAAATATCAGAGTCTGAGAAAAGCGGGAATGAACCAAACCGACGTCAAAATATCTTAAAAAACTTTCGATGGCCTGTAAATGACTTACATTTTGTATCGTTCTTCTAAGATTAATGCATTTACTTACTGCAGGAACTATTCCAGTCACAAAGAAGTGAAGAACCTGGGGAGGCATCAACCAGCAGAGGTGCGAGGCAACCCAACAGGGCAGATAAGGGATAAATAATAACACAAATCGACCATTATAACGCCTGGCCACGCACATTAAATAAAAGGTGACGGCATTTATGCAGGCGGCAAAACTGGCGGATTGCAAAAAGTTCTTTAACACAGAAGATACCAAACTTTTGGAGAGACGTCGAATGTTTAGTAACAAGGGTAACTGCAAGTAAATAAATATTTTTAATAATATTTTAAAATATTTGAAAGTATTTCTTTTTCTCGAATTTACACCATTCAAACCCTTTAAATATAATATTTAATAACAAGAAAGGAAGTTAACTTCGGCTAGCCGAAGTTTATATACCCTGGCAAATATGACTATTTAAAAGGTTGTTTTTAAATTGTCAAAAATCAACTTTTGACTGAAATAATTAAGGTATAAATGGTATAAAAACAATCTACTACCAGACCAGCAACAAGGGTAAATAGTACTTCGCACTGGAGACATGGTTGCGGTACAGATTCCAAAGCAAGGCCTTTGTGCAACTCTGACCCGGTCGACTGTGCAGAATGGCGCAGTGCACCCGATTCAGGGGCGGCTCCAGAAGTTTGCTCGGTGCGACGGCCATTTCACGACGAAATTCCCGGTGAAACTGATCGGTGGTCGAATGGAAAAAAAAAACACGACCAGCTGTGCCAAGCTTATCAAAGGGATCGTAAGGTTAATATGCTAAACATTGCAAACACACTCAAATACATTTAAATGTTTAAATATATTAGCACAACAATTTAATCGTCAAGCTATTCGCTTGTTGGAAAATAGAATTTAAAATTATTTTTAGTACCTGGAAAATCAGTTGAACTCACTAGTTGGCTGTGGAGCTTTTAAGTCTACTTGGGACTTTATTACAAAGTCTTTGGATGAGGTAAGGTATTATATAAACACAGTGCTTCAACGATTCCAAAAGTTCTAGGGTGAAAAAGTAAACCAAGTTACATTTAGTTTTCAAAATTACACTTGCAATAGTCAAACAGTTTAGCTTAGTCCACCTCCTCCACAGTGGGATGGGCACCATTTCCCGCCGTCGACTGTTTGGATCCCTTATTAATTATTTTCTAATTTAATTTAATTATTTTTAGTACCCGGAAAATCAGTAGAATTCACTAGTTGGCTGTGGAGCTTTCAAGTCTACTTGGGACTTTATTACTTTATTATTATCTCTAAAGTTATTGGAAACACCACTGGATGAAAAAGTGAACCAAGTAAGTTACATTTAGTTCTCAAAATTAAATATTTATTAATACATTTGCAATAGCTAAAGTTTAGCTGAGTCCACCTCCTCCACAGTTGAGGATCCCTTATTAATTATTTTTAATTTAATTATTTTTAGAACCCGGAAAATTACTTGAGCTCACTAGTTGGCTGTGAAGCTTTCAAATCTACTTGGGACTTTATCAAATGGTTTTTGGATGAGGTAGACCAAGTCGAAACGCTTTTTTAACGATCTCTAAAGTTATTGGAAACACAAATGGATAAAAAATTGAACCGAATAAGTTACATTTATTTTTCAAAATTAAATACTTATTAATACATTTGCAATAGCCAAATAGTTTAGCTTAGTCCACCTCCTCCACGGTGGGATGGGCACCATTTCCCGTCGACTGTTTGGAACCCTTGGCTGCTCCACCATGTAGCTTCGCCATTATGGGACTGCAGATGCGCTGGCACTCCTTGAGATGATGCTCGAACTCCTCCTTCTCGGCCAGCGAGTTCTTGTCCAGCCAGGCAGCCTCGGAAGTGCACTTTTCGCGCACCTTGGAGCGATCGGATTCGGTGAGGACACCACCGGCTGGAGCCTCGTCGACGGCCTGACGACAGCTGTAGATGTAACCCTCGAGATTGTTCCGCGACTGAACCCTTTCCCTCTGACGATCATCCTCCACCTTGTACTTCTCCGCCTCCGCGAGCATGCGATCGATCTCCGCCTTTGATAGCCTTCCCTTGTCGTTGGTGATGGTGATCTTCTCGGTCCGCCCAGTGCTACTATCCTTGGCATTCACATTCAGGATGCCGTCGGCGTTCAAATCGAAGGCCACCTCGATCTGGGGCACTCCTCTCGGGGCAGGCGGAATGCCGGTGAGATTGAAGGTGCCCAGCAGGTTGTTATCCTTGGTCATGGCCCTTTCGCCCTCGTAAACCTGAATGGTCACCGCATTCTGGTTGTCACTGTAGGTGGTGAAGGTCTGCTGCTGCTTGCAGGGAATCCGAGCATTGCGCTCCACCAACTTGGTCATCACACCGCCGGCGGTCTCGATGCCCAGCGAAAGAGGAGCCACGTCCACGAGGAGGAGATCCTGGATCTGGGAGCTGCCCACGCCGGTGAGGATGGCCGCCTGCACCGCTGCTCCATAGGCCACCGCCTCATCGGGATTAATGGAGAGATTCAGCTGCTTGCCACCGAACAGATCCTGCAGCAGTTTCTGGATCTTGGGGATGCGAGTGGAGCCGCCCACTAAAACCACATCATCGATCGCCTTCTTGTCCATCTTGGCATCGCTGAGGGCTCGCTCCACTGGCTGCATGGTGGAACGGAAGAGGTCCATGTTCAGCTCCTCGAAACGAGCCCTCGAGATCTTCGAGTAGAAGTCGATGCCCTCGTGCAGGGCGTCAATCTCCAGGGAAGCCTCCGAGCTGGAGGACAATGTCCTCTTCGCTCTTTCACAGGCCGTCCTCAGACGTCGCAAAGCCCTGGCATTTCCCTTGATGTCCGACTTGTGCTTCCTCTTAAACTCCTCGGCAAAGTGATTGACCAGCCGGTTGTCAAAGTCCTCGCCACCCAAGTGGGTGTCTCCGGCCGTGGCCTTCACCTCGAACAGGGAACCCTCGTCGATCGTGAGAATGGAGACATCAAAGGTGCCGCCACCCAGATCGAAAATGAGCACATTGCGCTCCCCCTTGAGATTCTTGTCCAACCCGTAGGCCAAGGCAGCCGCCGTGGGTTCGTTGATGATCCTCAACACATTCAGACCCGCAATGGAACCCGCATCCTTGGTCGCCTGTCGCTGGCTATCGTTGAAATAAGCTGGCACTGTGATCACGGCGTCCTTCACCTTGCCACCCAAATAGACCTCGGCGATTTCGCGCATCTTGATCAGCACCATCGAACTGACCTCTTCGGGTGCAAATCGCTTGCGTTCCCCCTTGAACTCCACCTCAATCTTGGGCTTGCCGCCCTCGTTGATCACCTTGAAGGGCCAGAGCTTCAGGTCCTCCTGGATCTTCTTGTCGTCGAACTTGCGGCCAATCAGACGCTTGGCATCGAACACCGTGTTCTTGGCATTCATAGCGACCTGGGAAATCAGATTTTTAGATGTACTTTTAAAGAAACGCATTTTACAATGTTTTTGATAAGTGCCCTTCCCATTTATTTCCGTATTGTATATTATTTTTAATTTAATAAAAATATAATATAAATTTTTTTTAATTTTAATAAAGCTACTTTTAAAATTAGTTTCCTTATGAAATGAATTTATTTTAATTATTCATCATTTTATTTTAAAAGGAAGTAAACACAAACTAATATTTTTTAAATATTTCATATTCTGATATTGCCCTTAAATGTATTTTGTAAAATGATATTTTGTCGATTTACCTGCATAAATCCAAGCGGATTCACTATTCCAATTTAAAGGGAAATAAACACAGACTAACCTTAAAATTTGACTTTAACTGTATTTTGTAAAAAAATATTTTTTCGGGATCTTTTACCTGCATAAATTGACTTAGGCCAATCGGATATATAGATGTGTATGTATATATCCAAGTGCTCGAGAGAAAGACGCCCAACCACCCACATTTTCCGCATCTCTCGGATTTCTTTATGTACCTATACGATTCCAATTAAATCACTCGCATCACATCATTACAGGCGGCTGGCTATTCTCATCTGGCCATATCAGCACTCTACAATCGACGTATTTGGAAAATCATAATGGGGCCCCTGACTCACCTGGTTTTTGGCCGCATCGCCAATAAGGCGCTCCGTGTCGTTGAAGGCCACATAGGAGGGCGTGGTGCGGTTTCCCTGATCGTTGGCAATAATTTCCACCTTGCTGTTCTGCCAAACTCCCACGCAGGAGTAGGTGGTGCCCAAGTCAATACCTATAGCCGGTGTTTTAACCATTATTTCTAAGTATCTTAAATATCCTCTCCTTTAGATGCTGCAGCTGGTAATGCTGATTTTAGACTGAAAAATCCGCGACTGCTGCTCCTATTTATATGGTGCAGCCTTCTCGCATTCCGCGAAACGAATACAATTTTGCTTTCCTATATTTTTCACACGCCGAATTCGAAAAATGTGTTCGTATTTTGGAGATTGTGACGTTTGTTCTAGATGTGTGTTTGCCACTGACGTTTAACTTTGGGCAGGCTGCGTTTTTTGGAATTGTTTGTTTCTTGATCAATGATGTCTTGTTTTGGTTTCATAAAAATAAATATGAGCATTGCTCGTTAAGCACGTACATATGTTCTCAATTTTACAGGTCGAGGGGGATGATCTGAAAACTTTTACTTTCGTTTTCTTTTCGAAAATTGTTTTTCTTGTTATTTAATTTAAAAATTATATTACTGTAAAGAAGCCTTTTGCTTGTAATATCTCTCTTAGCGCTTTCCCTTCTTTTTCTTCTTTTGTCCATCTGGCCAGGCAAATCCTCTGGACTTAAGAACGTCCTAAAAAAATTAATTAAGTATGTAAAAATCACATGTTTTGTTTAAATCTGGAATTGAGTTTCTAACTCACCTGCACATTATGGCACACATAATAGGCATTTTCCATGGCAGCATCATTGAAAATATCACAACCAATGGACTTTCCTACGCCACCTTTCTTTTTACCTCCCTCTTTCTTTTTCTTCTCCTCACCTTCGCCACTTCCGGCATTACTGGATGTGGAATCCTTGCTATTTCGTTTCTTCTTGCTTTTTCCAACCATTTTTTATAAATTTTTGTGTTCGAAGACGAAATTATTGACCAAATAAATGGCACCTAGCAACCAAGACATTTAATCTATATGCAGGAAAATACCAAAGATATTTTTTTAACGCCAACTGTTTTATAAAACATTAGCAAACGCACTTTTTTCTGATTGCACAATTTTATTAATGACTATTTTTAATTATTAGTAAACTCGCTATAGTAATTGGGCCACACTATAGATGCTATCCAGTCGATGTAGGATGAAACGCGCGTGTAAACACCTGAAAGATTCATGAGTTTATAACTGAATTTAAAAATTGCTTATATATTCAAATTAAATTACCTGGCAATTCACTGCGGCAATAGGCTCCATAGGAAGTGATGCCCACGAGGTAGTAGCGATAATGCCTGCGACTTCTGTGCCGGCGACGTCGTCGCTCCAGGTTCAACTGAAGAGGTCCACCGGAATCGCCCTGTAAGAATTTATAGGATTTAGTACTAATCCTTTTAACTTTTTTGTTAACTTAAATAAAGTACCTTTTTTAAGCATGACCTGTATTAAAATTATTAACACTCACTTGACAAGTATCCCGATTTTTCTCATAGTCATGGGCGCATATCTGACTAGTGAGTATTCCCTGGGGAGAACCTTCATCGGCGGGCAGACTGGAATTGCACTGATCTGTTGGCACCACCGATAGGTCCAGTTCCGTAAGGATGTTGGTTTGCGGCTGAGCGAATCCTGTCGATCCATATCCCATGGTATGCAGCTTGCCGTAGGGTATCTCATTTTTGGGCCACAAACGAGCTGGCTTTACAAACCAGGTGTATTCCACCGGTCGATTCAGCTGGATAAGTCCGATGTCATGGTAGTTAAGTGTCGAATTGTACAGCGGATGCAGATAAATTTTCGCCACTCGTCGTCTTTGAGGAGCGACATCGTCCTCCCATTCCTTCAGTTTAATGTCGCCGATTTTTACCACGTCGGGAGCGGTTCTACAAGAAAGTAATTTAAATATTATAATTTAAATTAATTGAAATTTAATGGAATGCCATGGAAATACCAGCTATTCAAAGCAGATATAAAATAAATATTAAAACAATAAAAAAACATGTTTTGATTAATATATAAAATGTAATCCAGTTTTTAAATGGACATTGTCCATTGGACAAATTAAAAATTTATCTTTTTGAACCTAATTTGATTAAAAATTCATTCTATTTTTTAAAAGCTCCTGTCTTTCATCTTCAACTTTATTTATTTAATTTTTCTTTGCTATATTGTCTAATCCTTTTAAATACAAAATCGTTCCTCTTAGTTTAGGTGTGTCTCTCCAGGAAAATATTCTCTCAGTCATTGTTAAATCACTCGAATAACGAAGGTGGTTTCGCCAAGTTCTGAGCAAAAGCGATAGTAATAGCGAAATCGAAATCGAAAGCTTACCCGTGAGTGGTCAAACAGTGGGCAGCTGTGAGCACAAAGTACTCACTAATCAGACTGCCTCCGCATTTGTAGTCGATCTCGTGGTTCTCATTCCGGAATCCCAGAGCGGCCTGTGGATCGTAGAAGAGAGAGGATTAGTAAACCCCCCAATAACTGTTATCAGATGGCCCAAGTCTAGGTCTTCGATTTGCAAGTCAGCGATCGGTTTTCAGTCGTATTTGTGTTGTGATCGGCGGTACTTTGGCGTTTCCCCCATTCCGGTTTCATGTGATTTTTTTTTTGGTTTTGTGTTGATCTTTGATTTGTTTGTTTCGACTTTTCGACTGCACCTCCATACAAAATACTAACCATGTGCGGGTACTGGCCAGGTGCCACAATGGATCGTCCGTTGAAATCATCGTGCAAATCCTCCGTTTCCGCCGTCTTGTTGTAGTTCTCCTCATCCACTTTGCGTTCGGTGTTCAGGAAGATATTGTGAAAGTTCCTGTGATGATCGGGGGGCGGACGACGGGGTTGCCAACGCCGAGGGCCATTATCCCAAGGCGGAGGCGGGGGTGGAGGACCTCCCGGGCAGCCGGGCGGAGGACCAGGCGGAGGTGGACCCGGTGGCGGTGCTCCTGGCGGTGGGGGCCTTCCGCAGGGCGGAGGAGGGGGTGGCGGCTGTGGTCTATAATAGCCGTAGTTATTAACGTAGCCCGGCGACCACTGACCGTTGTAACCGTAGCTATTGTAGTTGTTGAAGTCCCACCTGCTTGGATCCGGCTCGGGATTGGGATTTGGATTGGGAAATGCCCACTGCCCTTGTCCCTTCACTCGGAATCCACACAACAGCAGGCACAGTGCGATCCAAACGGAAAGTCTCTTCAGATCCGCCATCCGTATAACATAGGTCTTGCTCGATTGACCGATTTAATCCGACTGGGATCTTCCAATCCACAATTCAATTCGATGCGAAAAGAAACACAGCGGCGCAGGCAAACAGTTTTATTGAAATTCAGCCGAATTTATAATTGAGCGCCCGCATTAATTAATAAAAATACATTAAACAAAAAAACATTCACACAGACAGACAAGGGTTTGTTTTGGACACAGTGGTGGCTGAAAAATTGAAGCCAATTTACCACATTTTAGTGAATTTAAAAATATTTTATTAAAATACATTTATTGCAGCTCTTTATTTGGAATATGCACTAAGAAATAAATAATGAATCCCCATAAATTACCAATAGAATGATAATACTTTGGTCCCTAATCATACATCTTCAATTGACCTGCTTGCATTTGCTTCTGCAGACTCAGCGGCTTGAGGGTAAATACTGAATTATTACAATAAATATATTTTAGGAATCCGTAAACCACTGATCTATTTTCCACAGCTCTCGATGCCCTGGAAATAATCAATTACCAGACCACCAAGTACACAATCCCCGAAGTTTGGGAGGATCAGGCCATTGCGTCCACGGGCGAAGATAAAGATGCTCAGGAGACCGAAGAGGAAGGGGAGAGTTTTTTGAAGTTCGGCGACGATGGAGAGGCAAGGACCCCCGCTTCCGAAGGACTTCCCGAGGGTGCCTTCTGCCGTCGCAGTTTCGATGACCGAAGTGGCTACTGCATCCTGGCCTATCAGTGCCTCCACGTCATCCGGGAATATCGGGTGCATGGCACCCGCATCGACATCTGCACCCATCGGAATAATGTGCCCGTCATTTGTTGTCCTTTGGCCGACAAACATGTCCTGGCACAGCGAATCAGCGCCACTAGTGAGTATAATTTTTTAGTTTTAATGAATTAAATTTTTAAAACAATTAATTAACATTAAAGGGTTTTCCAAAAAAATATACTTTATTTATTTAATTTAAAACAATTAATTAACATTAAAGGGTTTTCCAAAAAAATATACTTTATTTCAGTTCACACTTACAAAATAGATATATTAGGTTTTTAAACTACACACAAAAAAAGCATGTTTCCAAAAACCGATATCATTATACCCTTGTAGAGGGTAGTATAATTTCAGTCAGATGTTTGCAACGCAGTGAAGGAGACGTTTCCGACCACATAAAGTATATATATTCTTGATCAGCACCAATAGCCGAGTCTATCTAGCCATGTCCGTCTGTCCGTCTGTCCGTCTGTCCGTCTGTCCGTCTGTCCGTCTGTCCGTTTCTATGCGAACTAGTCTCTCAGTTTTAAAGCTATCGCGATGAAACTTTCCCGAAGGTCTTCTTTCTATTGCAGGTAGTACATATGTCGGAGCCAGCCGGATCGGACCACTATATCTTAAGGCTCCCAAACAAATATAAGAAAATTCATTGTAACTTTGTAGGAAGTAGGCGTTTTGATTCTTGACTTAAAAACAAAATTGAAATAAATCGAAACGCTGAATCCCTGGAACTGCACGGAGTGAGTATTCTTTTATCTACAAGGGTATATAAGCTTCGGCTGGCCGAAGGTAGCTTCCTTTCTTGTTTTTACATAAAACACCCTTTTTGACCAGTTCAAATTTACCTGGCCGCATTTCAAATTAAAATTTATCTTAAATAAAGTAAAATCGTTCAACGTTTCATATCGATTTTTTTGGGTGTATGTACAATTAAATTTGTAACTACTGAATACTTTATAATATTTTCTAGAATGCCAGGAGTACAATGCTGCCACCAGAAGGCTTCAGTTGGCCGACACCGGACGCACTTTCTCCGGGAAGCAATGCGTGCCCAGTGTACCTTTAATAGTGGGCGGAATTCCCACCCGACATGGACTCTTCCCCCACATGGCGGCCCTGGGATGGACGCAGGCCTCCAGTGGCTCCAAGGAATCCGTGGACATAAAGTGGGGCTGTGGCGGCGCCCTGGTTAGCGAGCTCTACGTCCTGACCGCCGCCCATTGTGCTACCTCGGGTAGGTAAGTTTCAGGATCCTTTAAGATAGAACTAAATCAATATACTTTGATCTAATAGCAAACCACCGGACATGGTTCGATTGGGCGCCCGCCAGTTGAACGAAACCAGCTCGTCCCAGCAGGACATCAAGATCCTGATCATCGTGCTTCATCCAAAGTACAGATCCTCGGCCTATTACCATGACATTGCGCTGCTCAAGCTGACCCGGCGGGCCAGGCTTTCGGAATGGGTTCGTCCCGCCTGCCTGTGGCAACTGCCAGAGCTCCAGATACCCACCGTTGTGGCCGCCGGCTGGGGACGCACCGAGTTCCTGGGCGCCAAGTCGAATGTCCTGCGACAGGTGGACCTCGATGTGATTCCCCAGATGAGCTGCAAGCAAATCTATCGCAAGGAACGACGTCTGCCCAGGGGCATCATCGAGGGTCAGTTCTGTGCGGGTTATTTGCCCGGAGGCAGGGATACTTGCCAGGGTGACTCAGGTGGTCCACTCCATGCCATCCTACCCGAATACAACTGCGTGGCCTTTGTGGTGGGCATCACCTCGTTCGGCAAGTTCTGTGCGGCTCCCAATGCCCCCGGGGTTTACACCAGGCTGTACAGCTACCTGGATTGGATCGAGAAGATTGCCTTCAAGCAGCACTAAAACGATCTTTTGATACCTTTAATAACTAATTTAATTTATTAAATATTCTCTTCACAAGTTACAAAATATTTTATTTATTTTACAAACATTTTCACATGATTTATCAAGAAAATAACGTTTAATATATTACTGGTAATTCAATAAATATTTCTATATAAAAAAAAAATACTCGAAGGTACTTTTTATAAATGTTTAATACAATTTACAGTAAGTTAATTTAGAATCCCAATATTTTTAAGAGAAGGTTCAAGGCCACACCTGTTGTTCTATCCACTGAATGTAGTGGACTATTCTCACATACACACCCGGCTGTCCAGAGGCACAGGCTCCTCCAAATGAGGTTAGGCCCACCACATAGGGAATCCTATGATGCTGATGCCGCATTTGTTGGTGGAGCAACAAAGGTCCTCCAGAATCTCCCTAAAATACAAGAGGTTGTTGGTTAATACTAAATATTTATATGAAAAATTTAAAAATATCAAAACATTTACAAGGAACTATCTATACAATATTTTAAATATTTAAAATATTTAATATTTCTAACTTTAATTTTTTAACTCACCTGACAAGTGTCCATATTACCGGAGTAATCCCCCGCGCATAGTTGCCCCGATCCCAGGCCATTAACCAATTTGTCATCGTTTTGCAAATATCTCTGGCATTGTTGAATGTTCAAGTGGTGAAGCATTATTTGCAGCAGATGGTTGGAGTGCGGACCAGCTGTTAAATATTTGATCAAATTTTTAAAAAAATTAAAGGGTTAATACTTTTTTGTAATACTAACCGAACTTGGTTTGCCCATAGCCCAGGGCAGTCAGCGGGCTCTCGGGCAGTGATTCCTGGTTCCACAGGCAGGCCACTTGATGGTGGGATCTTCTGGCCAATTTGATCACCGCCAAATCGTTGATTAGGGTCTCCTCATCGAAGTGCGGGTGCTTGGTTATCTGCTTGATTTCAATGAGTTGCCCGCGACCGCTGTTCAACTCAACGCCACCAATCAACGCCACGGACGGGGGTTCCCTGTTCGTTTTGAAGAAACAAACCCATTAGCATTTCGAGTATTTGCTGTATTTCTGCTGCTCACCCGCCGACGTTGGCACAGTGGGCGGCCGTTATGGCGAACCGAGGCGAAATCATGACACAGCCACAGTTAAACATATATCGCCGCTTGCTGGAGCCGTGCTGGTGGATCCATCTATTTGTGCGGGATGGCCAACCGAGGGCACACTGTAAAATAAACGAACGAAAGTAAATTACAAAGCAATTCAAATAATTTCTAAGGAAAAAGATAAGATTACTTTTAAAACAGCAATATTTATTTTCACATTTAATCAGATGTAAAAATGAAATTTACATTCAAGAGTAAAGTAATAGTATAAAAATTATATTTTTCAATACTCTTTAAAATATTGATTTCTTTGTTTCCTTGTATTATGATTTACTTACCATATAAGGATGCTCGTTATCCAGGGTTAACCTGCCACCCACCAGGAAATTATCGCTCTGATTGCGCTTCTGGATAATTGGCTCAACTAGTTCCACTTGCTCTTTATTATGGTTAGTATTTCGACGACGACGTCGACGGCGCTTATGATGAGCTCTTGGATAGGCCGACGAACAGGCTTCTTGGCTCTTCGAAACCCTGGGTGTCGGAATCACGTAGCCGCCATGTGGACAGCACACCAGTTGATTGGGCCACACCGATGGGCAGAGTAATGGCGTCACTCGGGGCACAGATTGCATGGCACTAATGCAATCCACGTACCTCACACATTTTCCCACCAAAGGACGATCGTGGGCCTGGCAATTTCCGTAGGTATCAATCGAAAGATACGAGGGATTTACTCCATTCCACGGCGAACTCTGTGTATATCCATTGTAGTAATAGTTTTGTGGACTGGCCCATAAAAATGACGATGCTGAAATCAACACGAACTCAAGAAGCAAGCAATTAAGCGACCTCATCGCTGATGTCTACACTCCACGGCGTTCGAATGCCGAATAAGTTGCTTGCGAAGATCTCATCTCGCATAACCTGAGACTTGCGCTTAAAATTTCGCGTCAAAAAACGAGAGAAAAACAGAAAAATAAGTACATTTGCACTTTTATCGTTATTTTTATGATCATTTTTATTACTTCAATGTATTTTATTTTTTCTGCAACTTTTATTTGTATTAAATTTTATCCCATTTTAACCCGACCTTTTTTTTCTGTGTATTGACTAAGAACCTTTAAAGTACACCATTCTCAAGTGAGTAAACTATTAAGACATGTGTTTTTTTGTTTACTTCCACAAATTTAAGATATGGTCCAATATTATGTGTGTTCGAATATTTTATACATATGTATATTTATTATTTAAATTAAAAATAAAATGTATTTTAAATTAATGGTCCCAATTTATTTTAAAACATTTATTTGCTACAAGTTTATACAAAAACAAATTTAAAATTAAAACCGAAATTACACATTTATTTAATGGAAACAATTTCTAAGGCACAATGTTCCATGGGGTGAAAGTTCCGGCCTCGGGTGTATCAAGCTGTGAAGATTAAAGTATAAATTGATTGTTCTTTCTATTTAAAACTTTTCTTAAGTAACACCTACCAAATTGGTGAACTTATCCTGACAGGCGATTCGAATACGCGCCGAGGTGGAGGGCGCCTCCAGTGGGAAGTCTCCACTCAGACCCTGATCCTCGCGAGCAGCTGCAATGGCCTCCTTGATGGCAAAGAAGGCTGATGAGCCTATGAAGAGCGGTGGTTCCCCAACGGCCTGTTAAAAAAATATAGGAAATCAATATCGTTTTAAAATCGCAGATCATTAGCAATAAGTTCCTACCTTGGAGGAGTAGACAGCCCTCGGATTTGGGGCCCCAGTCAGCAGACTGACATTGAACTCCCCGGGAATGTCGGCGAATCCTGGCAGCTTATACATGCCCGGTCCCCTCGAGTAGAGCATTCCTTGGGGCGAGTACATAAGCTCCTCCAGCGTAAATAGTCCATAGCCCTGCATAAAGGCTCCCTCGATCTGTCCAATGTCAATGGCCGGATTCAGACTCGATCCGATATCCATTACGATGTCCGTGCTGAGCACCTGATGGTCGCCAGTCAGGCAGTCGATCTCCACCACACTGACGCCCACGCCATTCGTGTAATAGCTGTAGGTTCGGGCATTGGGATTGGTCTCCGGATGATAGCCGATGCCTGGCATGGCGTAGAATCCGGTGGCCGAGAGGCTGACGCGATCGAAGTACGCCTTGTTGATCCACTCCTTCCACGTGCCGCCGGGCAGAGCCTCCTTGATGGGAGCCAGCCGCTTGTTCAGCTTCTCGCAGGCATCCAGAACGGCCATTCCATTGAGATCGGATCCCACACTTGCCGCCGTGGGAGAAGTATTAGGCACCTTATCCGTCGCCGTCTCCGAGATGTGAATCAGTTCTGGGGGAATACCCAAAGCCCTGGCGGCGCACTGAATCATCTTGGTGTTCAGACCCTGTCCGATCTCAACGCCTCCGTGGGACAACAGCACTGAACCATCTCCATAGATATTGATCAGGGAACCAGCTTGATTCAAGTGCATGACACCAAAGGCAATGCCATATTTCGTGGGAACCACTGCCATTCCACGCTTCCTCCAGCGATTCTCCCGATTGAATCGAGCGATCTCCAAACGCTTCTCCTCGTACCTCGACTGCTTTAGGCAATCATCCAGACACCGCTCGATGGGGAAGTGCTCCAGTTGCTGATGGTAGTGCGTATAGTCGCCTGTTTTGTAGAAATTCAATCGCATCACATCCACCACATCGCGTCCCACTATCCGGGCCACATCCCGGATAATGTGCTCGCCGGCGTACATTCCCTGGGGACCTCCGAAGCCACGGAAGGCCGTGTTCGAAGGCAGGTTCGTCTTGCACACCCATCCGCCCACGCGCACGTTGGGAATCCGGTAGCAGTTCTCAAAGTGATACATTGCTCGCTCCAGAACCTGAAAAAGTTACGTAAATGAGTTTATTGTAAGTATAGAATAATGAAAATTTAAAAAGGTATTTAGTTTTTTTTATATTTATCCAGTGTAAGATCTGAAGTTGCCACGAGATATTTCAGTTAGTTGTTTTAAGTATAAATGAACACAAAATATATCCGATGACCAACAGGCCAATATTGTTCTTTATTATTTGAGTTCCAGATTGAGAGTGCTCGCTTACAATAAGTATTTTGCGGCTGAGCTGTCGACTTACGCCGGCAGCGGTCAGCAGCGGCTACATGTATATAAGAACAATATATATGAATATCTATGCTCACACATAAGGCTAAGAGCGCGAGAGAAGTTGTATACACATGTACTGTATATATGTGCACTCAGGCAGTGGGAATATGCTGACACTTGCATTTCCCATGTTAAGCTCTGAGGCATGATCATATTTCGGCTGGCCACTTGAGTTTGATGGCCGGGACTTTTTATATATTTTAGTACACTGTTGCACAATGTTAGTATTGGTACAGTGGGTATTCGATACACAATACATGCATATTACATCTCCCTCCTTTTGAAAAATAACGTAATATTATGAAGTTATTTTAATAGGAATATAGATATATATGTATAAAAATTGTAAGTGTAGTAAAATAAAATTATTTTCTAGTCATAAAATGTATGTTTGAAAATATTTATTAAAAAAAATTAAAAAATTTTTCTCTTTTTTTTTTTTTATAATATATATTTTAGAACTTAAAAATTGTTAAAAATTGTTTTGTATAAAAAATATAAAAATTGGAAAATATAGATAAAATATATTTTTTTTTTTTTTTGTTTTTTATTATATATTTGTAAAAGAAATTTTTTTTTCGAATCAGAAAATGTTGATTTATTATTATTGTATTTAAAACCTATGATAATTATTTTTATTAATAAAATAATTTTAAAATTTGATTTATATAAAATTTTTTTTTGTTTCGGTTGATCAGGCCGTTTTTTTTTTTTTTTTATATACGGATGTTAATGTCTATAAATTTTTAACCTGTTTTTATTTACTACTTGGAAGTTCTTTTTTCCTGTATCTATTTTAATGTTATTTCTATCTTCTACATTTATAACTTTGTATGGTCCTAAATATCTATTTTCTAGCTTATGAGCTGTTTCATTTTTTAGCATAACTAAATCTCCTATTTCTAATTGTATATCATTAATTTGTTTGTCATATTCAGATTTTCTTTTTACTTTTTCTTTTTCTATTAACTGTTTGGCTCTGTTTTGTGCCATTTGCAATCTGAATTTAAATTCTTTTGCATAGTCATCTATATTATAGACTGGTTCGACTACAGTTGATTTGTCGAATTCTTGGAATTGTTTTGGCATTTTTCCATAAACTAGTTCGTAAGGACAGTATTCATGGACTGTCGAAGGTGTAGTATTGAAACAATAGGTAAAATAATTCAACCATATATCCCAATCATTTTTATCAATTGAAATATACGAACGAATGTATTCATTGAATGTTCGATGGCTTCGTTCTATTGTTCCTAAAGTCTGGTGGTGATAAGCTGTGGATTGTATATTACTTATTTTCATATACTTGCATAAGTCTTGTATTAGTTCATTTTTGTATTCAGTACCTTTATCCGTTATGAACGTCTTCATAGGACCGTACTTGAGTACAAAGGATTCAAATATTGCTTTAGCAACTGTTTTTGCGCTTTTATCTGCAACTGGTACAGTAACAAGATATTTGGTGAGGTCACAGATTATAGTGACTGCGTATTCATTGCCATTTATCGTACGAGGTAATGGTCCAATGGTGTCTATAAGAACAGTGTCAAAAGCTTTGTCAGGGGTGTTTGTTAAAATCATTGGTGCTTTTGTATGTCTTGTTGTTTTTGCTTTTTGGCATTTCATACATGTTTTTACATATTTTGTTATTGTTTTAGTCATTTGGGGCCAATAGTATAATTTTTTGATTTTTAACAGGGTACGCGTAATTCCTGTGTGGCCTCCTTCGATTGGATCGTCATGGTATTTTGACAGGATTGCATTTATAAGATTTGTATCTTTTTTGTCTATTTGGGTCACTTTTGTTAGTAGCGCTACTTTTAAATTTTTTAATAATTCATTGCCCATATTTTTAAAATTGTTGAGTGATACATATTCGAAAATTTGTTCACTTGGTGACACCTGTAAATTAACAATTTTTTGTAAACTGGCTTCTGAATTAAGCCTTTGAAAAAATTGAGCTAGGTCAAGATTCTCATTAGAATACAAATCATTAATTGGAAATTGTGAAATAATTATTTTTCCTTGTTTAAATAAACATTTGGAATGATTTATTTTTAGTTTCACGAATTTCTTTACATCGTTATTATTAACGACTTCATAGACATTGGGCTCTTTTATATTTTTATTGGGCTCCTTTATCATTTGATAAGGTTCCTTTATATTTGTATGCAATTTTTTGTTTTCATCTGGCCAGATGTTTTCCTGTCTTTTTGATGATCTAGTTTGTACCATCAATATGTTTCTATTTATTTCTTTTAGTTCGTCTATATTTATGCGGGATAATGCATCCGCTACGTGATTGTCTTTCCCCTTAAGATATTCTACGGTAAAGTCGTATTCTTCCAAATCGAGTCTCATGCGAGTTAATTTTGAACTTGGGTTAGTCATTGAGAACAAATATGTTAGTGGTCTATGATCTGTTTTAACTGTGAAATGTTTGCCATAAATATATGGACGAAAATGGTTTATTGCCCAGTGAATAGCTGCTAATTCTTGTTCTGTTGTGTTTTTATTACTTTCTCCCTTTGTGAATGATCTTGATGCGTATGCAACTGGTAGTGGTGTTTCATTATAGTTTTGACTTAAAACCGCTCCGCATGCTTTTTTGCTTGCATCGGTTGTTATACAAAATTCTTTATCAAAATCGGGGTATTGTAGTAATGTGGGTTTCATCAGTTGGACTTTCAGATAATCAAATGCCTTTTGACATTCATCTGTCCATTCGAATTTTACATTCTTTTTGCACAGTCTTGTTATATGACGTGAGTAGTCGGAGAAATTTTTAATAAAACGCCTGTAGTAATTACAAAATGCTACGAATCTTCTAGCGCTGTCTGCGTCGGTTGGGACTGGGTATTTTTCTATAACGCTGTATTTTTTACTGTCTGGTAGAATACCTTTGTCAGTGCACTTGTGACCTAGGAAGGTTACTTCATGCCTGAAAAATGAACACTTTTCGGGGTGTAATTTAAGGTTGTGCTTTCTACATAAATCAAAAACGTTTGTAAGGTTTTTAATCATGTGTTTTTCAGAACATCCGATGACAATTAGGTCATCCATGTACAAGAATGCTTGAGAAGGTTCAATGCCTGAAAATGCGATTGTCATCATCCTTTGAAAAGAGTTAGGTGCTATTTTTAAACCGTAAGGTAATCTAGTGAAACGATAAGAGCCATTACTGGTGGAAAAGGACGTTATATTTCTAGAATTTTCTTCGAGTTCTATTTGATGAAATCCTGACATCAGATCTAAACATGAAAAGTATTTAGCTCTACCCAATTGGTCAAGAATATCGTCTATTCTTGGGAGTGGAAATTTATCGGATAAAATTTTTTTATTTATTTGGCGATAGTCGATTACTAAACGCCATCTTTTATCATTTGAATCTGGTAGAGATTTCTTTGGTACAATTAATAGTGGGCTATTATACTCTGAGACTGATGGTTCTACTATTTTATCTTTAATAAGTTTTTCGACTTGTTTTTCTACTTCTTGTTTTTGACTGTGTGGAATTCTGTAATTTTTAATATATACTGGTTCATCATCTTTCATTCGTATTTTTTGTTTGTAAAAATTGTTAGTAGTTATTGATTCTGATTCTACTCCGAAAATATCTGTATATTTGGTGCATAATTCTGTGAGTACTGATTTAAACTGAGATGGAAAGTTTTTCTTCAGTTTGGTTAGGGTTTCTATGTGGTTGGGATTTGTATCTGGAATTATTATATTGTAATTATCTAGCTGTTCAGTTTTTATTGCATCTAATTTAATTATTGTGTCTTTATTAGTTGTATTAAGAATTCGGATAAATGTATTTTTAGAATCTGCGATGGAGTTTCCAATAAAAATTCCATTTTCTATTTCTTGGTTTGGTATGAATATATACCCGGTTGCTGATTGTAAATTAATTTTTCGGACAACTTCGGATCTAGCTGGTAAAATTGTTAAATTGTTTTCAAGTGTATGAAGTATTTGAATGTTGATAGTATTACAAATATTGCTTGGTCTCAAGATAAGCCAATCGCTTTCTGGTGTGAGGTCTATTTGACAATTATATTTTTTCATAAAATCTATTCCTATTATTCCATCACATGGAATCGGAAATTGTGCATCTACTAAATGAAAATTGTGTGGTATAGCGTAATTATTTGAAAGAAGTTCTATTGATACTAATCCTTTTGAGTTTGTTGTTCCCTCTCCAATACCAGATATTTGTGAAATTTCTGTGCAATCTATATCATGAAATGAATCTGTATTTTCTTTTAATAATGATATGTCTGCACCTGTATCTACTAGTAATGTATATGATTTACGTGATTTTTCATTTTTTAGAGAGACAAATAGGTTGAAATTTAAATTAAGAGTATGAACCGTATTTTTTATTGTATTTTCTATCTTAAGGGTTTTTATTGGTTTTCCGAATTAGTTTGTATTTGACGAACGTTAGTGTTCTGTCTGTTTGAGTTATTATTTGTATTGTTATTAGTGTTGTTGTTGGCATTGTTATTATTGTTATAATTATTATTGTTGGATCCACCACGGTTATTACCTCTATAACTTCCACGACCTCTATTGGTGTAGTTATTATAGCTTTGATTATAACCATTGGATTGGTAGTATCCGTTGTTTTGGTTATAGCCATTATTGTGGTAGTTGCCACGGCCATTTCCTCTACCGCGATAATTTCCTCTGAATTTATTATTGCGATTTGAATGTCCTCCTCGGGTATAGAAAACAGTATTTGTACTGCCAGTCATTTCAGTACTACATTGTAAATACTTCGTGACTGCTTCATTCATTGTTGAAAAATTTCCTGCTTCGAGAATGGTTTTTATGCGGTTATGCTCACAATTTTTTACCATTGTGTTTATAGCTTCCTTTGTGCTAAATTTATCCGCATGTTCGGCTGGTAGTCCTTCGTCAATATACGATGCTTCGAGTAGCTTTCGTAAATTGTCAATTTCAGTTGTAAATTTTTCTGCCGTTTTACCCTTTTGGGTAGTTTTTGACATTTTTGCCTTAACTACGTCGGATGTTTCTCCGATAATAGTGTCTTGCAATTTTTTTATAATGTCGTTTATGGTGGATTCATTTTGTACTTTGTACAGGGTTGATCCTACTATTTTTGATTTTATTACTTCAACAGCTATCGCTTCAAATGTCCCTTTTGTTAGGTTTACCAATTTCAGGGCTGTGATAAATCTGTGAAGTTGAATTTTTTGTCCGTTAAATTCAGGTATAGCGTTTACTATATCCTTGATGTATGCCCGTTGGGCAACGGTTTCGTCTGCCATTATTATTGTTGGCTTTTGTTCTAATTCGCTATCGGAATCTGCTATTTCCTGATCTGATATTTCAGGTCGATAGAGTACAGCTGGGATAGTAAGATTATTTAAATCTTTTTCTTCTATTTCTGGGCTATCAGAGTCAGAGTCTTCTACTTGTACTGAGTCGACTGCTGGTGGGTCTGATTCTTCTCCAGTTTCTACTGTTAAGGGTGTGTTTAGGATATTTGGTATTGCAATATTTAAATTGTACCTTTTCTTTATGGTTATTAAATTTAGTCGTAGTCTAGTCAGAAACCTTGATACCTTAGACCAATGATTTCTATTTAATCTATCTCTGTGCTCATATATTAGTATACGCGCCTTGTTAAAGCTGGTTACTAATATTTCTGTATGCTTGCTTATTGTATTTTTCTGTATTGGTCGCTTTTGTGTTAACGACTTATACGATTTGTCAAAATCAGTTTTGAATGTATTTAATTCCTTATATATTTCATGCCATTCCATTATATTATAAACATGGATTAGTTTCTGTAAACTACAGGAATTAGAGCTCTGCCTAACAGGTCGTTATCTTCTCTAATTGTTCTCACATGTACACCTGGGATGGTGCTCAATATCATTGCTTTTTGTTTAGTAGAGCAATGTATTAATGGTGAGGTCTCTAAATTGTATATAGACATATATAAGTATTCTAACTGATAGATGGTTTTGGGGGTCGTTGAGACCAGGGCTATTATTCTTTCACTAAAATTAGGATCTCTCATGTATGTTTCAATTACTGCCTCTACTATATTCATTTTATTTTGTTTATTTAAAATTGTTTATTTAATATTAAGAATTTAAAAAGCAATTTTTTTTTTTTTTAGATATTCTTTCAATAATAATCGAAATTATAACTAGGCAAGTTTTTGTTTATATTTTGTCCAGGTCATTTGCTTTACTCCGGAATCTCTGTTTTAAACACCTATTGTGTAATTTATAAAGTTTGAGAAAAACACTTGCTGACATTATGATTACTATTATTATCAAAAGTATTGTTATAGTTTTTACATCAACTTTTTCGGATTCTACTTTGTTGACGACGTTCGCCGTAGAGTCAACTACTTTCGTGTCTACAATTCCCATCGTGTGAATATTTTCCAATGTTCTATATTTTATGCCAAGTATATATGGTTGATTATTACTTTCAATTTTGTATTCTTTACTGATGTTATTTTTCATGAAAGAAAAATTTTTTTTTGAAAAAAAAAGGTATATTGGAATTTGAAAAAGTGAAGAAAAAAAATTGTTTGTGTTAAATTTTCACATGGCAGATTTACAAAGTGTCTCTCTATATAATTAAAATATCTGCCATATGATTTTAGTATGAAAGCCTAACAGAGGTTAGTAATTTTCAAGCAGCGTTTTCACGCATCGGCTTGATTAGAAGTGTTTTTAAATTAAAGGTAACTTAGGCATTGGCAATTAATGCAGCCTTTGTTACGTTACTTCGCACCAGTGCGAAGTTGGTCCTCGATTTTCCTTAGTTGCTCTTCGTGTTGTTTTTCTTCCTCGGTTGTCGCTGCCGTCTTTATTAAATCCTTAGCCAATCTCCGTTGGCGCAAAAGATTGTGTCTCCTGCCGCTCCTCTTCTTCTTTATTTTAATTTTCTTCTGCTGCCGTGCCCTGTACTCAGCTATTGTGAGGGGGCGTGGTCCATCGGTTGGACACACCTCTAAAACTTCTTTTAGGCTTGGTGCGTCCCTTTGCTCGACAGGAGCAGCGTCTTGTAGTTCAGCGTCTTCTTTTTCCCACGTAGGTGTAGGCGGCTTTGCCATACCTCCCACACTTTTTTTTATATTGATGGTTTCTTTCTCATTTGATGTTTGTGTTTTTTTTTATAAGTTCATTTTTGTTGGTTTTTAGATGTAAATTATGCGAACACCACTCGCTTAAAACTTTGTTGCTGCCGTAATCGGCGGATTCCGCGAATCTTTGTTTTCGCTGTCAGCAAACGCACTCGAAGAAGCCATTAAATTATTAAATGGCAGGCCAAATTAGTATATTAGTGTATTTGCAGTTCACTGCACTCACGGTCGCCATGTAAGATCTGAAGTTGCCACGAGATATTTCAGTTAGTTGTTTTAAGTATAAATGAACACAAAATATATCCGATGACCAACAGGCCAATATTGTTCTTTATTATTTGAGTTCCAGATTGAGAGTGCTCGCTTACAATAAGTATTTTGCGGCTGAGCTGTCGACTTACGCCGGCAGCGGTCAGCAGCGGCTACATGTATATAAGAACAATATATATGAATATCTATGCTCACACATAAGGCTAAGAGCGCGAGAGAAGTTGTATACACATGTACTGTATATATGTGCACTCAGGCAGTGGGAATATGCTGACACTTGCATTTCCCATGTTAAGCTCTGAGGCATGATCATATTTCGGCTGGCCACTTGAGTTTGATGGCCGGGACTTTTTATATATTTTAGTACACTGTTGCACAATGTTAGTATTGGTACAGTGGGTATTCGATACACAATACATGCATATTACACCAGAATCCATTAGTTTCTTTCAATCTCTAATTTAAGTAGGTACTTGAAAATTCCCAAACTTGGCAGATGTTACCATGTTCCATGTTCCATGTTCCATGTTCCATGTTCCATGTTCCATGTTCCATGTTCCATGTTCCATGTTCCATGTGCCATGTGCCATGTGCCATGTGCCATGTCCCATGTGCCATGTTCCATGTGCCATGTGCCATGTTCCATGTGCCATGTTCCATGTTCCATGTTCCATGTGCCATGTGCCATGTGCCATGTGCCATGTGCCATGTTCCATGTGCCATGTTCCATGTGCCATGTTCCATGTTCCATGTTCCATGTTCCATGTTCCATGTTCCATGTTCCATGTTCCATGTTCCATGTTCCATGTTCCATTTTCCATTTTCCATGTTCCATGTTCCATGTTCCATGTTCCATGTGCCATGTTCCATGTTCCATGTGCCATGTGCCATGTGCCATGTTCCATGTGCCATGTTCCATGTGCCATGTTCCATGTTCCATGTTCCATGTGCCATGTGCCATGTGCCATGTGCCATGTTCCATGTTCCATGTGCCATGTGCCATGTTCCATGTTCCATGTGCCATGTGCCATGTGCCATGTTCCATGTTCCATGTTCCATGTGCCATGTTCCATGTTCCATGTGCCATGTGCCATGTTCCATGTGCCATGTTCCATGTGCCATGTTCCATGTGCCATGTTCCATGTTCCATGTTCCATGTTCCATGTTCCATGTTCCATGTGCCATGTTCCATGTTCCATGTGCCATGTGCCATGTGCCATGTTCCATGTGCCATGTGCCATGTGCCATGTGCCATGTTCCATGTTCCATGTTCCATGTTCCATGTTCCATGTTCCATGTTCCATGTTCCATGTTCCATGTTCCATGTTCCATGTGCCATGTTCCATGTTCCATGTGCCATGTGCCATGTTCCATGTTCCATGTGCCATGTTCCATGTTCCATGTGCGATGTTCCATGTGCCATGTTCCATGTGCCATGTGCCATGTTCCATGTTCCATGTTCCATGTTCCATGTGCCATGTTCCATGTTCCATGTTCCATGTTCCATGTTCCATGTTCCATGTTCCATGTTCCATGTGCCATGTTCCATGTTCCATGTTCCATGTGCCATGTGCCATGTGCCATGTTCCATGTTCCATGTTCCATGTGCCATGTTCCATGTTCCATGTGCCATGTGCCATGTGCCATGTTCCATGTGCCATGTTCCATGTCCCATGTTCCATGTGCCATGTTCCATGTGCCATGTTCCATGTTCCATGTTCCATGTTCCATGTGCCATGTTCCATGTTCCATGTTCCATGTGCCATGTGCCATGTTCCATGTTCCATGTGCCATGTGCCATGTTCCATGTGCCATGTTCCATGTCCCATGTTCCATGTGCCATGTTCCATGTTCCATGTTCCATGTTCCATGTGCCATGTTCCATGTTCCATGTGCCATGTTCCATGTTCCATGTGCCATGTTCCATGTTCCATGTGCCATGTGCCATGTGCCATGTTCCATGTGCCATGTGCCATGTGCCATGTTCCATGTTCCATGTTCCATGTGCCATGTTCCATGTTCCATGTTCCATGTTCCATGTTCCATGTTCCATGTTCCATGTTCCATGTTCCATGTTCCATGTGCCATGTTCCATGTGCCATGTTCCATGTGCCATGTTCCATGTTCCATGTTCCATGTTCCATGTTCCATGTGCCATGTTCCATGTTCCATGTTCCATGTTCCATGTGCCATGTTCCATGTTCCATGTGCCATGTGCCATGTGCCATGTGCCATGTGCCATGTGCCATGTTCCATGTGCCATGTGCCATGTGCCATGTGCCATGTTCCATGTGCCATGTGCCATGTTCCATGTGCCATGTTCCATGTTCCATGTGCCATGTGCCATGTGCCATGTGCCATGTGCCATGTGCCATGTTCCATGTTCCATGTGCCATGTGCCATGTTCCATGTTCCATGTTCCATGTGCCATGTGCCATGTTCCATGTGCCATGTTCCATGTTCCATGTTCCATGTGCCATGTTCCATGTTCCATGTTCCATGTTCCATGTTCCATGTGCCATGTTCCATGTGCCATGTTCCATGTGCCATGTTCCATGTTCCATGTTCCATGTGCCATGTTCCATGTTCCATGTGCCATGTGCCATGTGCCATGTTCCATGTTCCATGTGCCATGTGCCATGTTCCATGTGCCATGTGCCATGTGCCATGTGCCATGTGCCATGTGCCATGTTCCATGTTCCATGTTCCATGTGCCATGTGCCATGTTCCATGTGCCATGTTCCATGTGCCATGTGCCATGTTCCATGTGCCATGTGCCATGTTCCATGTTCCATGTTCCATGTGCCATGTGCCATGTTCCATGTGCCATGTTCCATGTTCCATGTGCCATGTGCCATGTTCCATGTTCCATGTGCCATGTGCCATGTGCCATGTGCCATGTTCCATGTTCCATGTTCCATGTGCCATGTGCCATGTTCCATGTGCCATGTGCCATGTTCCATGTGCCATGTTCCATGTGCCATGTTCCATGTGCCATGTTCCATGTGCCATGTTCCATGTTCCATGTTCCATGTTCCATGTTCCATGTTCCATGTTCCATGTTCCATGTGCCATGTTCCATGTGCCATGTTCCATGTTCCATGTTCCATGTGCCATGTGCCATGTTCCATGTTCCATGTGCCATGTTCCATGTTTCATGTTCCATGTGCCATGTGCCATGTGCCATGTTCCATGTTCCATGTTCCATGTTCCATGTTCCATGTTCCATGTTCCATGTGCCATGTGCCATGTTCCATGTGCCATGTTCCATGTCCCATGTTCCATGTGCCATGTTCCATGTTCCATGTTCCATGTTCCATGTTCCATGTTCCATGTTCCATGTTCCATGTTCCATGTTCCATGTTCCATGTTCCATGTTCCATGTTCCATGTTCCATGTTCCATGTTCCATGTTCCATGTTCCATGTTCCATGTTCCATGTTCCATGTTCCATGTTCCATGTGCCATGTTCCATGTTCCATGTGCCATGTGCCATGTTCCATGTGCCATGTGCCATGTGCCATGTGCCATGTGCCATGTTCCATGTGCCATGTGCCATGTGCCATGTTCCATGTGCCATGTGCCATGTTCCATGTGCCATGTTCCATGTTCCATGTGCCATGTGCCATGTGCCATGTGCCATGTTCCATGTTCCATGTGCCATGTGCCATGTTCCATGTTCCATGTTCCATGTGCCATGTGCCATGTTCCATGTGCCATGTTCCATGTTCCATGTTCCATGTGCCATGTTCCATGTTCCATGTTCCATGTTCCATGTTCCATGTGCCATGTTCCATGTGCCATGTTCCATGTGCCATGTTCCATGTTCCATGTTCCATGTGCCATGTTCCATGTTCCATGTGCCATGTGCCATGTGCCATGTTCCATGTTCCATGTGCCATGTGCCATGTTCCATGTGCCATGTGCCATGTGCCATGTGCCATGTGCCATGTGCCATGTTCCATGTTCCATGTTCCATGTGCCATGTGCCATGTTCCATGTGCCATGTGCCATGTGCCATGTTCCATGTTCCATGTGCCATGTGCCATGTTCCATGTGCCATGTGCCATGTTCCATGTTCCATGTGCCATGTGCCATGTTCCATGTGCCATGTGCCATGTGCCATGTGCCATGTGCCATGTGCCATGTTCCATGTTCCATGTGCCATGTGCCATGTTCCATGTTCCATGTGCCATGTGCCATGTGCCATGTGCCATGTTCCATGTTCCATGTTCCATGTGCCATGTGCCATGTTCCATGTGCCATGTGCCATGTTCCATGTGCCATGTTCCATGTGCCATGTTCCATGTGCCATGTTCCATGTGCCATGTTCCATGTTCCATGTTCCATGTTCCATGTTCCATGTTCCATGTTCCATGTTCCATGTGCCATGTTCCATGTGCCATGTTCCATGTTCCATGTTCCATGTGCCATGTGCCATGTTCCATGTTCCATGTGCCATGTTCCATGTTTCATGTTCCATGTGCCATGTGCCATGTGCCATGTTCCATGTTCCATGTTCCATGTTCCATGTTCCATGTTCCATGTGCCATGTGCCATGTTCCATGTGCCATGTTCCATGTCCCATGTTCCATGTGCCATGTTCCATGTTCCATGTTCCATGTTCCATGTTCCATGTTCCATGTTCCATGTTCCATGTTCCATGTTCCATGTTCCATGTTCCATGTTCCATGTTCCATGTTCCATGTTCCATGTTCCATGTTCCATGTTCCATGTTCCATGTTCCATGTTCCATGTTCCATGTTCCATGTGCCATGTTCCATGTTCCATGTGCCATGTGCCATGTTCCATGTGCCATGTGCCATGTTCCATGTGCCATGTTCCATGTGCCATGTTCCATGTTCCATGTTCCATGTTCCATGTTCCATGTTCCATGTTCCATGTTCCATGTTCCATGTTCCATGTTCCATGTGCCATGTGCCATGTGCCATGTTCCATGTGCCATGTGCCATGTTCCATGTGCCATGTGCCATGTTCCATGTGCCATGTGCCATGTTCCATGTGCCATGTTCCATGTTCCATGTGCCATGTTCCATGTTCCATGTTCCATGTGCCATGTTCCATGTTCCATGTGCCATGTGCCATGTTCCATGTTCCATGTGCCATGTGCCATGTTCCATGTGCCATGTGCCATGTGCCATGTTCCATGTTCCATGTGCCATGTTCCATGTGCCATGTGCCATGTGCCATGTTCCATGTGCCATGTTCCATGTGCCATGTTCCATGTTCCATGTACCATGTACCATGTTCCATGTTCCATGTTCCATGTGCCATGTTCCATGTTCCATGTTCCATGTTCCATGTGCCATGTTCCATGTGCCATGTTCCATGTTCCATGTGCCATGTGCCATGTTCCATGTGCCATGTGCCATGTGCCATGTTCCATGTTCCATGTGCCATGTTCCATGTGCCATGTGCCATGTGCCATGTTCCATGTGCCATGTTCCATGTGCCATGTTCCATGTTCCATGTACCATGTACCATGTTCCATGTTCCATGTTCCATGTGCCATGTTCCATGTTCCATGTTCCATGTTCCATGTGCCATGTTCCATGTGCCATGTTCCATGTTCCATGTTCCATGTTCCATGTTCCATGTGCCATGTTCCATGTTCCATGTTCCATGTTCCATGTTCCATGTGCCATGTTCCATGTTCCATGTTCCATGTTCCATGTTCCATGTTCCATGTTCCATGTTCCATGTTCCATGTGCCATGTTCCATGTTCCATGTGCCATGTGCCATGTTCCATGTTCCATGTGCCATGTTCCATGTGCCATGTGCCATGTTCCATGTGCCATGTGCCATGTGCCATGTGCCATGTGCCATGTGCCATGTTCCATGTTCCATGTTCCATGTGCCATGTGCCATGTTCCATGTGCCATGTGCCATGTGCCATGTTCCATGTTCCATGTGCCATGTGCCATGTTCCATGTGCCATGTGCCATGTTCCATGTTCCATGTGCCATGTGCCATGTTCCATGTGCCATGTGCCATGTGCCATGTGCCATGTGCCATGTGCCATGTTCCATGTTCCATGTGCCATGTGCCATGTTCCATGTTCCATGTGCCATGTGCCATGTGCCATGTGCCATGTTCCATGTTCCATGTTCCATGTGCCATGTGCCATGTTCCATGTGCCATGTGCCATGTTCCATGTGCCATGTTCCATGTGCCATGTTCCATGTGCCATGTTCCATGTGCCATGTTCCATGTTCCATGTTCCATGTTCCATGTTCCATGTTCCATGTTCCATGTTCCATGTTCCATGTGCCATGTTCCATGTGCCATGTTCCATGTTCCATGTTCCATGTGCCATGTGCCATGTTCCATGTTCCATGTGCCATGTTCCATGTTTCATGTTCCATGTGCCATGTGCCATGTGCCATGTTCCATGTTCCATGTTCCATGTTCCATGTTCCATGTTCCATGTGCCATGTGCCATGTTCCATGTGCCATGTTCCATGTCCCATGTTCCATGTGCCATGTTCCATGTTCCATGTTCCATGTTCCATGTTCCATGTTCCATGTTCCATGTTCCATGTTCCATGTTCCATGTTCCATGTTCCATGTTCCATGTTCCATGTTCCATGTTCCATGTTCCATGTTCCATGTTCCATGTTCCATGTTCCATGTTCCATGTTCCATGTTCCATGTTCCATGTGCCATGTTCCATGTTCCATGTGCCATGTGCCATGTTCCATGTGCCATGTGCCATGTTCCATGTGCCATGTTCCATGTGCCATGTTCCATGTTCCATGTTCCATGTTCCATGTTCCATGTTCCATGTTCCATGTTCCATGTTCCATGTTCCATGTTCCATGTTCCATGTGCCATGTGCCATGTGCCATGTTCCATGTGCCATGTGCCATGTTCCATGTGCCATGTGCCATGTTCCATGTGCCATGTGCCATGTTCCATGTGCCATGTTCCATGTTCCATGTGCCATGTTCCATGTTCCATGTTCCATGTGCCATGTTCCATGTTCCATGTGCCATGTGCCATGTTCCATGTTCCATGTGCCATGTGCCATGTTCCATGTGCCATGTGCCATGTGCCATGTTCCATGTTCCATGTGCCATGTTCCATGTGCCATGTGCCATGTGCCATGTTCCATGTGCCATGTTCCATGTGCCATGTTCCATGTTCCATGTACCATGTACCATGTTCCATGTTCCATGTTCCATGTGCCATGTTCCATGTTCCATGTTCCATGTTCCATGTGCCATGTTCCATGTGCCATGTTCCATGTTCCATGTTCCATGTTCCATGTGCCATGTTCCATGTTCCATGTGCCATGTGCCATGTGCCATGTTCCATGTTCCATGTTCCATGTTCCATGTGCCATGTGCCATGTTCCATGTGCCATGTGCCATGTGCCATGTGCCATGTTCCATGTTCCATGTTCCATGTGCCATGTGCCATGTTCCATGTGCCATGTGCCATGTTCCATGTGCCATGTTCCATGTGCCATGTTCCATGTTCCATGTTCCATGTTCCATGTTCCATGTGCCATGTGCCATGTGCCATGTGCCATGTTCCATGTTCCATGTTCCATGTTCCATGTGCCATGTGCCATGTGCCATGTGCCATGTGCCATGTGCCATGTTCCATGTTCCATGTGCCATGTGCCATGTGCCATGTGCCATGTTCCATGTGCCATGTGCCATGTGCCATGTTCCATGTGCCATGTTCCATGTTCCATGTGCCATGTTCCATGTTCCATGTGCCATGTGCCATGTTCCATGTTCCATGTGCCATGTGCCATGTTCCATGTTCCATGTTCCATGTGCCATGTGCCATGTTCCATGTGCCATGTTCCATGTCCCATGTGCCATGTTGCATGTTCCATGTGCCATGTTCCATGTTCCATGTGCCATGTTCCATGTTCCATGTTCCATGTTCCATGTTCCATGTGCCATGTGCCATGTTCCATGTTCCATGTTCCATGTTCCATGTTCCATGTTCCATGTTCCATGTCCCATGTGCCATGTTCCATGTGCCATGTTCCATGTTCCATGTTCCATGTTCCATGTTCCATGTGCCATGTGCCATGTTCCATGTTCCATGTGCCATGTGCCATGTGCCATGTGCCATGTTCCATGTTCCATGTTCCATGTGCCATGTGCCATGTTCCATGTGCCATGTGCCATGTGCCATGTTCCATGTTCCATGTTCCATGTGCCATGTGCCATGTTCCATGTGCCATGTGCCATGTGCCATGTTCCATGTGCCATGTTCCATGTGCCATGTTCCATGTGCCATGTGCCATGTTCCATGTTCCATGTTCCATGTGCCATGTTCCATGTTCCATGTGCCATGTTCCATGTTCCTTGTTCCATGTTCCATGTTCCATGTTCCATGTTCCATGTGCCATGTTCCATGTTCCATGTTCCATGTTCCATGTTCCATGTGCCATGTTCCATGTTCCATGTTCCATGTTCCATGTTCCATGTTCCATGTTCCATGTTCCATGTTCCATGTGCCATGTTCCATGTTCCATGTGCCATGTGCCATGTTCCATGTTCCATGTGCCATGTTCCATGTGCCATGTTCCATGTTCCATGTTCCATGTTCCATGTTCCATGTTCCATGTTCCATGTGCCATGTTCCATGTGCCATGTTCCATGTGCCATGTTCCATGTTCCATGTTCCATGTGCCATGTGCCATGTGCCATGTGCCATGTGCCATGTGCCATGTGCCATGTGCCATGTGCCATGTGCCATGTTCCATGTGCCATGTTCCGTGTGCCATGTTCCATGTGCCATGTTTCATGTGACATGTTCCATGTGACATGTTCCATGTTCCATGTTCCATGTTCCATGTTCCATGTTCCGTGTTCCATGTGCCATGTTCCATGTTCCATGTTCCATGTTCCATGTGCCATGTGCCATGTTCCATGTGCCATGTTCCATGTCCCATCCTCTTAGTTTTTGCGATACCTTTCGATCGGACCATCACAGCAGATTTTCAATTCTGCGGCTATATATAGTAGTCGCCTTCGCACACTCTCCTTGTGCGCTTCGTCACTACTTGGACTGCCGTTCATAGTGATATTAATTTATTATAACACTAAATATTCTTTATAAATATAAACTTTAAAAATCTTTCTGTTGCACTCACCGAAAAGGACAGATCCATGGACCATCCGGCGTTGTTGTAGCACTCGATGTCGCAGGCAGTGATCAGACCCTCCTTGGTGAAGCCCACCTTGTATTTGAACAGGAATGGGTGGCGGGTGCCGGTGATGAGCATGTCCTCGTCCCGATCCAACATGCAGCGCACAGGACGACCCATCCGGTAGGCAGCCAGTGCCACTGGGAGTGCAACGGAAATGCCCCGCGATTCCTTGCCACCGAAACCTCCACCCAATCGCTTCGCTCGACAAACCACTCGGTGGGAAGGAAGAGTGGTCACGTGGGCCACTAGCTTTTGCACTTCCGATGGATGTTGGGTGGAGCAGAAGAGCTCCAGCTCATCGCTATCGCGAGGAACGGCAAGTGCCGCATGGGTTTCCAGATAGAAGTGCTCCTGTCCGCCCATTCGGCAGGTGCCCTCGAAGATGTGATCCGCCTGGGCCATCGCCTCCTCCACATTCCCCTTGGTCACGAAACGCGGATAGTCCGGAAAGTAGGACTTGTGCTCGATGGCCTGTTCAATGGTCACAATCACCGGGCTCAGCTCCTCGTACTCCACCTTCACCAGGCGAGAGGCCCTCTGAGCCAAAGCCTTATTATCCGCAGCGATGGCTCCAACAATCTGACCATAACAATGAACTTCGCCGGCGGCAAAGACGTGCTCATCATGGAAAACAGGACCCACTTCGTTCTCATGTTCGGTTAGATCCTTGTACGAAAAGAACTGATGGACGCCCTCTAAAGCCAGAGCTTCACTGGCATCCAGTTTGGTGATCTTGGCCCTTGGTTTGGTGCTCAGTACAAAAGCCAAGTAGACCTCCCCATCCATTCGAGGTATATCATCTGTGTAGATGGCTTCACCGGTGGCCTGTTTCAAAGCAGCTGCATGAACTTGGGGTCTTCCAATGGGATCGCAGGTGGGTTGGTCACTACAAACCCTCTCGAAGAGCTGAGCACTTTTGAGGACCGGCGTGTGGAAGGTCTCGGCACCACTGCGCTCCTCGGCTGGCAACGCATCGGAGGCTATAATCCCCGACTTGCTCAACTTCAGAGTGATGGAAAGGTAGGCCTTGAAAAAGAGGCTAACTACGAGCGCCCTTCGATAGGCGATCATGCCACCGGGAGCAGAGGCGGCCAAAGGTAGCTCCTGGCACAAACTCTCCGCCACTTGCTCCACCAGCTGATGATTCCATTCCTCACCAGCCATTATTTGAGAAGTTCGAGGAGCCAGTACAGTTGTAGGAGCCATTCCACCAAAGGCCATGGAAATCTCCTCTACAACATTAGATTTCTCCCTAAAACGAACATTTATGGCGGCATTCACGATGGCTATGTCATCATCCCTTCTTCTCGCCTGCTTGAAAGCCACGATATATTGATCCGGAGAGGTCTTCTTGAAGTGGATGCCCAGCAGAACCTCATGCGCTTCAATGACATTCCTTCGGTAACCAGTGAAAAAACCAGTTCCCATGTGCACCGTTCTCCGCTGAATCTTGCCATCCACAAAACTGGCCACATCCAGTTGAGCTCCTGCCGCCGAGAGCACGGGATTCATATCGGAAATGGGACTACCAGTCATGATATTGCCACCCAAACAGGCGACATTGCGGATCTGCTTGCCGGCAAAGTAGTGAAGCATGTCCACGGTGCACTGAAAGAGTCTCGTTTCCGATTCCGGCAACTCTTCGATTCTCTGACGAAGCAAAGCATCGATCTCCATCAAACTGACTGCCGATCCGAAGTAAATGCCCTCCTGGGTCTCCCTGATCTCCAGCAGATCCTTCACCTGGGTGGGATTGATGAGGTGCGGGTAGAGGAAGTGCTTGAACTTGACCTCCACGCCCACTTCCGTGTTGCCCACCACCAGTTTGGCCGCCGGATGCTGGGCCTTCAACTGGAGGAGCTCCTCCAGATTGGTGGGACGATACCAGGTCACTCTGCCCGAACTGAAAATCAAGCTCTGCGCATCAAAGGAGTCACTCAACTGAAGTTCCGGCGGAAAGATGGGTTCCTGGCTGGCGTCCAAGGGCTGGAATTCGCTGCGCTCGAAGAGCTTGTCATCGGTATCCGATCCACATCCCTTGCCACTGATTTTGCAGCATTTTTCGCCCATCCCACAGGCAAACTCCTTGGTGAAGGTCTTGTAGCCCTCGAGAATGGGTCGATAGCCGGTGCAGCGGCAGAGGTTTCCCTGGAAGGCCACCTCCAAATCCCTCATCGAGGGTTGCTCCGCATTCCGCAGGAGAGCATACATGGACATCACAATACCAGGAGTGCAGAAACCGCACTGGGATCCATGGGCCTTGGCCAATCGCTCCTGGACGGGATGCAAACGGGTCTTGGTGCTCCCAATGCCCTCCACCGTGGTCACCGCACATCCGTGCATGGCACAAACCGGAGTGAGACAGGCGTTAACCGCCAGGTGACGGATTTTATTGGCCCGTCTGTCCAGGCGGGAAACCATCACGGTGCAGGCACCGCATCCGCCCTCCGCACATCCCAACTTGGTGCCACACAGCCGCAGCTTTTCCCGCAAATACGTGAGGAGAGTGCATTCCGGATCCGGTCTCACTTCGGTAACCTAAAATGGATATAACAGGGGTTTGATTAAATTTTACTAAAAAAATAAATATTCTTGTTATAAAAAAATCCAAATTGCCTTATTTTTGCTTAATAAACCCTATTATATATTTTATTTGCCGAATTCTACACTTAATAAACTTTTTTCGATCCAAGTTAATGGTAAACTGTAAATGATATACAAAAATTTAGAAAAATATGTTTACAGTTGTTCTTACTTATAAGTTATGATTAACCAGATTTTCAAGACAATGGTACAAAAACTTTTTTTTTTATTTCGTTATAAAGCTTTGCATATTAAAAATCCATTTTATGAACTTTTAACTATTATTTACTTCATTAACGATTGTAATAAAAAAAACATCTTCCCGTAAAATCGATATGACCATGTAAATTTCAGGTCATGAAAACCCCATATCGTTTTTACATGAAATACTCTATTCGACCAGTTTAAATTTACCTGGTCGCATATCAAATTAAAATTGATTAAATAATTTAAAATCGATCTATGTTTTATATCAATTTTTTTTTGGTGTAGTCTTCTTTTCAATTCCATACTTTTGATCTTAAGATCTTTTAAAAACCTGTGACTAATTTTAAAGTGTGAAATTCAGTTGTTAGTCTGCCAGCCCTGTGTAGATACAGCCCACTATCTATCACTATCAAATGCCGGCAACACGAGCAACAGGTTATATTTATTGCCATACCACTTGTGCCAAAGCTGTGGGGGTAAATTTAAGAACTTTAATTGCACTTTTCCAACACCAGTTGCTAAATATGGCCGGTTTTATCTAGATAATCCAGCCGGGCTTACTTTATTGTGCGCCACAATGTAAACATTGTAGAGCCAGACGGAATTTGTGGATTAGAAGGCCGGGCTATTACGCAGACCCACATTCCCATGTGAAACTGCTCCCATTCGATTGGCAAATGCACGATCTTGATAAGGTGATAAGGGGGCCACCAGCAAACAACGATGCTCTACATAGGGGTCAATTGTTATCAGCGCTGTATGCTCAATAAATACTCAGTATTTGCTACGTATTCGACACAATCAATTGGGCAAGAAGTCGAATTCCTTCGAGTGCCAGTTAAACGCAATTAAGGCAATAAAACAATAGAGAAAATCGATATGGGGATAGCACAGCTATCCCAGCCTAAGAGTCTAAATTTAAACGACACTAAGAACACGCGACGTATCTTGAAGTGTCTGAAAGTATCTTAAAGTACCTTTTTTCCATTCACAAAAAACACCAGAATCGAGTTCGTTTGATTGACCGACATGTTGTTGTGCTGTTGTATCTCTCAGTACCAATGCCTATATAAAGTGCGAGCCTGCAATTACGTATCGTTTACATATATGGGAGGTTCGTTCTTTGAATGTAAAACGAAAACAAGTTTTTTTTAAATTAGACAACCGAGAACCTCATGCGCCCGTCGAATAAAAAACACAACCGCCTCGCGCCGTTAACGAAAACGTAATGAATGTGCCAACGACCGAGCAATCCATCCAATCGCCGACTTTTATGAGATAAGGCTGACTGCCAGACGAAATGCAGGATCGCATGTGTGTACAAAAAAAACCATGTCTATGGGTTTCGAGGCGGGAGTTCCAACATCTATCATCTCAGACGAGAGCAGCTACTCATTACAGATGGGAATAGTCAGGTAGAAGATCTATCGTTGAACTAAACATGACTTTCACTATCTTGACGTGTTAAAGATACAGTTTATAGAATTTCAGTTCGATAGGATAGCATTGAAGATTACCGAATTATCTTAAATACTTTTAATCTGGTTTAAGTGGACTAAACTAAAAAATAATAATGAAAATTAGTCATAGCTATATATATACTTTTATCTATAAATATCTTTACACATACAAATGTATAATAAGATATCTATCACACCATCTCAGTTGAGAGTACCTACTAATTAGAGATCCTATCAGTAATGAAGAATGAAATATCATGTCAGAAAATATGGCAATCACATGTAGTCAAAATGTTATCAGAAATATTTGGTCTAAGGGCCGGTTTCTCGAGTCCCTG
Organism: Drosophila takahashii; assembly: GCF_030179915.1. NCBI lineage: Eukaryota > Metazoa > Arthropoda > Insecta > Diptera > Drosophilidae > Drosophila > Drosophila takahashii. The sequence goes on from NC_091681.1 coordinate 23,875,373, forward strand.
TCAAAGTCCCTGATAGCTATCTGTTCGAAAAACTTAAATACCAGATAAACTGTTCGTAAAAGCAAATCGGCTTTCTCGACTGCTTTAATTTATCTGAACGAGAAACAATTACAGAGTGCTGTTAACGCACAGAATTGTGCTGTGAAGGGTAAAAAATGGCGTGCTTCGATTATTTCATCAGCTGTTTGGGTATAATTTAAAGGAAAAGTCAGCTGTGATTTCGTTTCATCTTCATAGTTGGCTTTGGGAAATCAGCTGTCATTCTATCGAGTCGAAAACGCTTAACAGGGACTCCGAGTCCCTGTCAAAGTTAGCTCTCACATTTATGCTCGAGAAAGCCAAAATGCCTTAGCAGGGACTTTATCTGTTCGAGAAATGTTAGCCGGCACTCGAGAAACCGGCACTAAATAGGCTAATAGGACCCTGTCATGCTAAAGATACATTTAATTTAGGAATAAAACACAATTAAGCTGCAGATCTTTTCAAAAATGCTTAGTAGCTTGAATATTAATTGAAGCTATTTTACAAAATATTTACGATTTATTTTTAAAACTCGCCTTTTATTATACGTTTATTAATTTTATTTAGTCCACAACAGGAAAGCACAAATATCTATAAATCTTTAACCAGTTAATTAACATGCCAGATTTTCTAATGAACATTAAAAAGAAATAAAAATGTATATAAAGTTTACGACAAAGAACATAAATAAATTTGACTAGTTAAAATGAAAGGAACAATAAAATAATAACAGGTTTTGAAAAGTCCCCTACGATTTGACTAGGATTCATTGGGTTCCCTTAATTACTTCCTGATGTAGTTAACTAAAACACGTCAAGTCATAAATTTCTTCAAGGTAAGATGTTACTTACAATGTAATATATTGGCTATTATAAAGCTGTTCAGTAACAAAAGGTAATTTACAAGAAAAGGGTTTTACAAATACCTAAATTATTTGGTACCCGAGTACAAACACAAGAATGGGAGTTGTTCAGTGGGATAGGAACTGACTTATGCTACGCCGACTTAAGATCTAAATCCCGTTCGACTTCGGTGCCCTCATAAAGGGCTTGTCGTCGCATCGCCTCCCGAAGTTGCTGCTGCTCGAATCTCCTGGAGGACCACTGATATCTGTGGGATTAAAGTACGTGTATATAAGACTTATAGGGATTAGTCAAAAACAAATCCATTTACCTACAGGACATCCAGTAGGCGATGGTGCCGCAGAAAAAGGATCCGAATCCCACGTGGGTAGACAGATGGGTTCGCGAGGTTCCCAGGAAGGTTAGCAAGCCGATTCCGATTCCGCCGCTGATTCCGTAGAGAAAACTGTTACGAAAGCACGGAATTTGCGCCACATCGCGGCCAAAGATAACGAAGCTCTGTGGGGATGAATGGGGATATGGTTTTATTCAGCAATCCTTGGCGAATCGGTTTATGTAATGCCCACCTTTGCGGGTTCCTCAGGTTCTTCGGCCATGCTGCAATTGCAATTTAAAAAGTCGTGTGCGAAGCTAAACAAAACAAAAGTGTGACCCCAACGAAACCGTTAAAAAACACCATCTGTAGAATATTAGTGGCATTCTTGAAAAAGATTTAATAAACTCTTATAAACCGATAAATTGCAATAAATGCTGAGGATGTATGATAAGCTGTAAATTATTAATAATAATCTTTATTTTTAAATTATTTTAAGAAATTTATAACATAGAAAAGAAGCTACCACAACATTAATTAATAACACACATTTTTTAGAAAATACCTCTTTACATTTAAAAACTAAAACTATTTAATATAAGTACACACTAAATAACACAAAATCTTAAAAAAACAATTTTAAAATTTAATCGACCGATAAATCGATAACTGCTCTTCCGTATAAGAGCCGCTCTTATATTTCCCATTCAGTCAGTAGGCAACACTGGTCGACGCTAGGAAGAAGAAGAAGAAAATAATTTGCCACAATCACAATTTAATTTCTTTAGTTTTTTGGGTTTTTATTAAAATTAAGAGCACGCACCGAATCAAAAAGGCGGACAGTGGCAGCCGAACTGAGTTTTCAATCAGAAGATAATAGTCAATTAAGTGGTTTGCCAATTTGCCCCGAACACAGAGCAAAGCAACAACAACACCCACACTAAATACAAATTTTCAGGTGAGTTAAGTAGAAACGGAGAAATGCCCAGGTGAATTAAACAGAATCGGGCATATAAACAACATATGTTTACATGGCCGGGAGTTAAACGTCAGTCGAGAACAATCGACTGCCCAAAATCATCTGGCAATGTACGACACGTAGGCAGAAAAGTGATACAAATTTGCAGTTTGCAGAGAGTAACGTAAAGGCAGCGTATTATCTATATGTACTATATGTCTCTGATAATCGCTCTTCAACTTTTGTACTCCACAGTTCTTCGCCAGATGTTCATACGTCGCCTCGCCATCAACCGAAACCGAATTTCCACTCGCAACCGATTCTTCCAGGCTTCCAACTGAACTCCACCATGGACGTATCCGCATCCACGTCGTTTGAATCCTCGCCGGACAAGCGGAGCAGCACCTATGTGGGCGACAATACCTTATATGACAGTGCCCTGGACCACCAGCTGTCCACCACGGCCTACAAGTCCTGTAATGGTAAGATGCCACACCAACTCAAAGTCGTGAAAACAGACGGGATTCAGGGAGTGGAGAAGCTACCAGATCATTCCTTTGCCCACGAGAGCCATCAAATAGATGGGGATAACGATTTAGACCAGATGTTCCAGTCCATTCTCAGTCTGCCTCAGGATACCGAGAGCTATGACCTTTGCAGACGCTGGCTGGACGCCTTAAAACACTCAAATAAGCTGGAGAAGCACGCTGTTCACCGTCTCTTGCGAAAAATGGAGTACCAGTTAACCATAAATAGACGACTCAGCGCTCCCTTTACAGACTCCGTCAATCTAGAAGATCTTTTGGAGGATACCAGCAACGAAACCAGCGGCAGAACATCCGATTCAGGAGCCTTTTACCTTCAAAAAGACCTCAAGGAAGAACATGCCCACCTCGAACGCAAGATAAATGCTCTAAAGCTCAAGATTGTTGCCCTGCAAATCCAAACGAATCATCAGCAGCAAAAGCTAAGGAAACTAAACCTGCAGAACAGCCACAAGTCAAGCTACAGCAGGGGTATAAAGAAAAACCTAATGGTGGCAGCTCGCAACAGTCTGCAATCCCAAACTCCCGAGACCTTTCCCAATCATTTGTTATCCCAAATCTTTACATCCTTTGCAGGCGATGAAAAATTCAAAGATCATTTGAAAACCTTAGACCATGAGCTAAGGAAAATTGTGCAGAAGATGAGCATTCACGCCTACGAACAGAATAAACCATCGCTAGAAGCCACTATCAACGAGAAGATTAAAAAGCTGAAGCAGAGGCTAATTCAAAAATATGAGAATCAGTTGGTAAAACAGGAAGAAAGCCAGCAAAGAAATGCTTTGGCCATGAAGCAAAAATGTTTCGATCTATTAAAGCAGTTCCTACTGACCGACTGTCCGGATGGATGTTGCGGAGCGGAATATCTAGAGCAGCTGGAAGTTCTTTATGAACAGGAAATCTTAAAGGAATAATTTATATTTTCGTTCTTATATTTTATTTGTTGAAAAATCTTTGAAGAATCTGGCAAACACTCCTTGAAACCCCACATTCATACACAATTTATATATATTTTCTGTTATAAATCAGTAAACATGACTTGCATCTTGATAAACTCATTTTTTCTTTTATTCCAATCCACAGAGAGCCTTGTCAGCCCCTTAAGTTCGGCCAACAAAACAGCCAGTGCGGAATTTGGCAATGAATCGGCCGTCTTCAAGGCTTTTGGATCCCCGGCGTCGGCAGCTTTCAACAGTCCTACGCCAGCTCTCAATGCCAGCATGCTGCTGATTCAGTCCGAGAGCACCGACACAAATACCTCGCAGGAGGAGGTGGACCCCAAGTCGCAGCTGGCCAACAAGACAATATTCAAGACGGATAATCCCAACCTGTCAATTATAGAGATTAACGATAACTCGATTAAGGAGGAGGACCTCGAGAAGGTGGTGCTGGTGGAGGGCGACAGTGTAAAGAACCTACTGAAGAAGTCGCCCAGCAAAGACACTACGGCCAACGCGGACAAGAGACGCCGCAAGGAGTCGCTGCTGCAGACGAGCAAGCAAAAGCTGGACATCTCCATTGCCGAGGCCTCGGCGGCCGCTGATGGCGATGGCGAGAAGCGGGATCTGGTGCCGGTCATCGATCAGCCGCCGCAGACCAAGCGCGAAATCACAATCTACGACACCATCGAGGAGTTCGAACAGAATCTGCCGTCGACGGTGACGCTGCTCAACACGCCATTCGGCAGCAAGGTCTATCTCGTGGGCACGGCCCACTTTAGTGAGGAGTCGCAGGATGACGTCTCATTTGTGAGTGCCTCTTATTAATTCTTATTTACTAGTCCTAATGTGGAATTATCCCTAATACTTTAGGTCATTCGCAATGTCCGTCCAGATGTGGTCATGGTTGAGCTGTGTCCATCGCGTATACACATCCTGAAGCTCGATGAAAAAACGCTGTTGGAAGAGGCCAAGAGCATCAATATTCCCAAGGTAAGAATACGAAATTAAGGGACTAATAGCCTTGCAGAATGACACCTGATTCTCGTAGATTCGCGGAATCCTGCACACTCATGGCTACATCAACGGCATCTTCTTCATCCTGCTGCTGCAGATGAGCGCCCAGATCGCCAAAGATTTGGGAATGGCACCGGGCGGCGAGTTTCGGCGTGCCTTCGAGGAGATCCACAAGCTGCCTGGCTGCATCCTGCACCTGGGCGATCGTCCCATCCGCATCACACTGTACCGCGCCCTGCGTGCTTTGTCCCTGTGGCAGACGATGAAGCTGGTCTGGCGCCTGACCTTCACCGACAGCATCAGCATCGAGGAGGTGGAGGAGTGCAAGCAAAGCGATCTGCTGGAGAAGCTGATGCAGGAGATGGCCGGCGAGTTTCCCGCCTTCTCTGACGTTTTCGTGCGCGAGCGCGACCTTTTCCTGTGCCACTCGCTGCAGCTGGCTGCACTGCCACAGGCGGCGCCGGGTGCCCAGCAGATCCGTCCGGTACGCGTGGTCGGAGTTGTGGGCATCGGCCATGCCAATGGCATTGCCAAGATGTGGGGCACCGTGGACCCCAAGAAGATTCCGGCCATTCTCGAAATTCCACCGGCCAGCCTGGGCCAACGCGTCTGCAAATATACGCTGAAGTACGGGTTAATTGGCCTGGGATGCTACGGTGCCTTCCGCTTTTTCCGGCCCCGCCTGACCCGCTTCTTTTAGATGGACTGTGGACCAAGCATGAGGCGACTGTGTATCCCCTGCGTCTGCTACGTTGTTGATTTTGTTTTTAGTACATAACGAACGAATCCCTGCGCTGATTTACACATTTAGGCGTACGCAGATGAAGCGAATTAGTTGTATTGTATTTTATTGTACAATGATGTTTTGATAGACTCGTTTATATACGAAATATATCCCTGGATGTATATACCTGCGTACACAGATACTACCAAACACAAACAGAAAAGACCATTACACATAATCTTAGTTTTAAAAGTCCCGAATTCGGAATATAAACTTTAAACATGTCAGAATTTCGGAAAATTGCCTGAAGGCATTTACATTTTTCTTTTATTTAATAATTAAAAATAATAATATTTTCCAAACATTACTATAACAGTTCGAAAACGCTTCGATCTGAATTTGAAAAAGTATAAGAATCGTAGGCAACCTATTCATGGGTTTTATCACATTGTTATTGTCCACCTGATTGTTAACCCAAAAGAACCACATGTAAATGAAACTAAGTTTTGGATAGTTAGGGCATCGTATTCCATGTTGTATGTACAAGGTTTCCTAGCAGGCCTGGCTTGTGTTAGGCTCGAGAATGCAATGTAAATTCCAAGAAGAACTACATATAGAACCCGCCTCTGCATTTGCATTACATTATCTTCCACTCCTACTCATAGATGTTTGTTCATTCCGTAGAGAAAATCTAAAAGTTAGCTAGTACTGTTCAGAATAGAGGGAATTCGTGATGGACCTTCCAATGGCCGTGTGTTATAAATGTAAAACTAATGCTAAATGCTAAACAAAAAAAAAGAGGAATTTTACAAAACGAAAACAGAAACATACCAACCCTACATGTACTTTATTACCTATAACTATACTATATCTGAGCGTTGTAAACGTAAAAAAAATGTTTTAGAAATACGAATACCAAGCGAACTTTAGGCAGTCTGTATGTATTTTGACGCATCATTAGCTGCGCAGATTCGCTAATCCGTAAATGGTGTTATGTAGCATTTAGAATAGAACTTACCACCCGAAGCAGACGAGCCTCTGTTTGTAACTGACTCAAATAAATGTACTATATGTATTCCAGTCGATAAAACACGTGTGTCAATTCCATTAAAATACAGGTGTTTTCGCTTTTCTTTTGTTTTTCTTTTTATTATGTACTTTAAACGTATCTTAGCACTAAACGTCTCTCTTGTGTGTTGCTTTTGTTTTGTTTCTAATGTTTTCTTTTGTTTGTTTTTTTTTTGTATGCCATAATTGTGTTTGTTTCTCGTAATTAAAATTTTCCAACATTTGCATTTGTTTTTGCGTATTTTCACTTACAATTTGCTGCAATACAAATAAAAATCTTAAATTGTAACTGTAAAATTCTAAATAGTTACAAATTAAAGTCTAAATATGTAGTAAATTTTGAGGCGTGTTGTGTGTGGGGATCATCATAACTATACTCCTCCTCCTCCTTGTTTTCCTGCGTTGTTTAATTATGTTGTATTGTTTTATTTTGTTTGGGTTGGTAATGCAAATATGTATTGTATTTTAAATTAAAACATAGAAACTTGGAAAAATTCAAATCAAGCGCTGGCACAGGCGCGCAACGAATCCGTTTGACAACCGGAACAAAAGAACAACAGCACGGATACACGGGACTCCACACATTTCACAGACAGACAACAGATGATGATGACTACTGCTGGGGGGTTTTATCTTTTATTTTTTTTAATCCTTGGGGACTGCTCCTGGGGGTTTTCTTCTTTTCATTTGATCCTTCTCCTTGGCCAGTTGTTGTGCTGGACTCCATTGCGCCTCTGCCCGTTGCCATCATCAACTCCAGCCACTTGTGGACAGCAGATGCCTACGGCGCCTCCGTTGACTCGGCCTTCACCTCCGTTTTTATGCTCGATGACAGATGATTATTAGGGTCGGGCGCACTCAGGGGCTAAAAGCAAGAGGGGGTCAAGGATTAGCAACTGGGATTAGTCCATTAGTGGGCACACAGGGTGAGCAAAAAAGCCCTAGCCTAGCCAACACTCAACTACGAGACTAACTAGCAACACAAACACGGACTAGAGCTGGGAGAACCACGCACACTATTACCACAACAATCGCAACTTGGCCAGCTGCTGAATAGCAAGATGGTTTGGTAATAGATGGCAAACGTTTGCTGGCAAACAACACACACAAACACAAGACAACAGAGGGGTTTTTTTTTTGTTTTTTGTTTGGACTACCTACCGATTGGCTACTCACAATTCCAAGCGGCAATCCACCGACCTGGGGCGACAAGTGCGGCGGAACCGGCGACGGCAGGAGGGCGGCGGCGGCTGCCGCAGCGGCCACGGCTGCAGCGGCAGCTTGGGCGACTGTCGTCGGACCGCCTCCTACTACGGTGCTGCCCAGGTTGGTTGTACTGTGGGGGCCATCGTGCGGCGTGGTGCTGTGTGCCCGGTGATGCAGTGCGCCTGTATAATAGCCGCCATTTAATCCTGGATTGTATTTCGATTTGGTTGGTATTGGTATTTGGTATTGGTAGTTGAAAGTTAGGTAAAGATTATGAAATGTTGCTGTTTGGTTGGTTGGTATTATGTGTTTTTATCGGGTTCTGAATTGCCGGGGGGTCGGGGTCTGTGTAATCAGGCGACTGACTATACAAATATGAAAGAAGTCTTGGATTGGTTTGGTTTGGTTTTAGTGATGCAATGATTTAAGAGGAACAGGCGCTGGTATAACCGTTTATACGAATCTCGGGGCCTTCCGTTCCTTAGAGCTAGATACAAATTGGCTAAGGCTACGGGAATACGAATACGAATTGGACTACCAGCGTTTCCATTCATTACTGACTTTCGACTTAATTGTGCTCTCTGCTCTGCTGCTTGCTCACAATGATGCCATCATCCCAGGATTATATACAAACATTTAGGCGGGAAAATAACATTTCAAACAAACACTGCCACACATAAAAAAGGAGGACAACAATTTGACAGCTTCCAATTGGCAAGTTAAAACAATAATGGGTTCATTAAAGATTTTGTTTTATTTGTTTTTATCTTTTGTTTTTTTGTGGTTTTTTTTTTCTCTGGAAAGGTTTTCTTGGTTTTCATCAAATCAACTTCTCCGTCTCAACTTTTTACTTTGTTTCGTTTCGTTTTTGTTGCTTCATATCGTCAATTGTTACGCTTTTAATTTTATTTAGCTTTCACAGTTATTAAAAATATCCTTTTATACATTACAAAATAACAGTATTTTATTCTTTTGTCTCATTACTCATTACTTTTACTTGTTTACGTTTACTTTTTACTTTTACGCTTATGCTTATTTATGTTTTACTTTGCTCATTTGTTGTTGCAGCTTGCTATATAGGATCGCGTGTGTGTGCGTGGGTGTGTGTTTGATGTGTGAGTATACTGCTCCGTATATGTGTCTATGTTGTGTGTGTATGCGTGTATGCTTTGTGCTTGTAAATGTTTGAAATATTACAAAAAAAGTTTGTCCCTATAAAAGTAGTTTTACAATCAATTAAAAAAAAAATCGGGATTAAAGGATCGGATCGGATCAGGGATGTTCTTGAGCGTTATCGGATAGACTTTAGATAGAGTTAGATAAATAAAAAATAGGAGAGAAGAAGGATAGATTCATCCAAACTGCTTGAAGCTTTTCGTTTCTAAACTTAAATTGCAAAATTGTACAAAATGATAGTCTTACAATTGTTGCGCACTTCCGTTTACATGTAAATATATATTCTCGTTAAATAAAATTACAATTTACACGCTAACAATGTTTAATGTGCCGCTCGCTGACGATTATATGCTTGTTATCATCGTCGCTCAGCTGCCTTTTATCGTTAAGGTAAATCTAGGTTCATTAATATTACATGTATTATCTTTTTTTGTTTTCTTTTAGCATTTTATAGTTTTTTCTGGGTTGCTTTAATATAATTTCTGTTATATTTTAAATGTACATAGACTATGCGTTAATTTAATTGTAGTTTTCTTCTTTCTATTTATAGATGTGGTTGAATCTAACGCGCCGAGTTGTCATCTATTTAATATATATAGTTTTAATTATTTACTTTCTCGCTGTTTGTTTGTTTGTCTGTCTGTTTGTTGTAGCCAATCGAAAATACAAGAATGTACGTAAGGCGAAAATAAACTTGAATGATGAGATCATTTTGTAATATAGAGCAGAGCTTGAGCAACAGAATAGTAATTTCAGTTAAACACGATGTCCTCGGGGGTGTGTTCTCATATCTTAATCGAACCATTTTTTAACAATTGAAAGTCAGCAATGAATGGAGCAAAATAGGTTAACCAATTTTATTCTTAAGCTTACAAAATGTTTTGACGTGGGGAGTTACTCGTATTGGAATCATTTGCTTGGTTTTGCATAATAATATTAATTTGTAAATACATTGAATACATGGCTAAATACACTGAACATAATTACTTTACATACTTTCCGCTGATTGTTTCTAGTTTCTGTAAAAGTTAAAGCCGGATACTTGTGGGGTTTTTTTTGTGGGAGGGATGAAGGGAGGTCGCGAAACATCAACAACAATAATCCATCATATTGTTTACTTTCACCTTGTTTTCATGTGTAAATTATCTTGAAACTTATTCTTTTAAATGTATATTCACTATGTCACTATATATGCACGTAATTGTTGTAGACTAAAGTGAAGATAACTGGCCACATGCAAACGCTGAATTTTGAAAGAAATTTGAAGCTCTTCTCTGGCTAAATTGAAAAATGTAATTGCAAAGGAGTTTGGAAACTCGGTGAAAGCTCTTTAAACATTTCTTAGAGGTTTGGTTTTTCAAAGCGTTTTCTAGATCGTTTTTTTTAGAGCCAAAAACAATGCATATACATACACAGACACATATTGAATAAACGTAACTTTTGGCCAACATCGGCTGCGTTCTAATCCTCCTCATCGACGTCAAACATTCTGATCTTGGTGCAGCGCTTAGCCACTATATATATAAATATATATATATATATTTGTATAGCTTAAACTGTGTAACTTATATATCAACTCTTATAGCGTGTGTGTGTGTTCTTGAATCTTGCTTCAAATGTTATATACTCTCTCTGGCGCGCTCCACTCCCGTCGTCTATATATATATACTTTCGAATGAGTCAGAGAAAGAATAGAAGTATGTTTTGGATGCTTGCTACATCTGTGTGCGTGTGCGTGTGCTTGTGTGGGTGTAATATGGATGGTGTGAGTGTGTGTGTGTAAAGTATGTGTGTTTAAACGATTTCTGGTACTGTATTTTTGCTTGGATTTTGTTGGTTGATTTCTTATGTTCTTTTTTTTTTTTGTAAGTTTTGTTTTGTTTGTTTCATTTTGTTTTGTTTTTTACTTAACGCTCCCTCGCTCGCCTGTCTCTGTCTCTCTACTTTTCTTGATTTGATATCATTTGTAGTTTACCTTCGGGATAAACAGCCGCCGCCACGCCCCCGGCGGCAGCGGCAGGCGGCGTGCGCATGAAGTACTCCTTGTTGACGCAGTTCCTCAGCACGTCTGGAATATTGCCGACGATCGCCCGCCGGATCTCGGTGGCTGCCATTTCGCGCAGCTCCGTGGCGGACGCGTCGCTGAAGAAGGCGGCGTGCGGTGTGCAAATCAAATTGGGGGCATCCTTCAGTGCGCCCTAAAAGTCAAAAGAACTCCGGTTAGTTGCGATCAATAGCCAACGTAGGTGCGGCGCCAACTCAGATTGCGTAAAATGTCTCGTTTTACAACAATCTCTTACTTGAAATACATTGTAAGGTTCGTTTTCGTGAACGTCCAGGGCGGCAGCTCTTATCCTTCCCTGCTTCAGCGCCAACGCCAGGGTCTCGTCATCAACCAGACCGCCGCGGGCGGTGTTCACCAGAAATGCACCAGGTCGCATCTAAAACGAAGCAAATTATTAGTAAATATGTTATAAATTTAGTCATTAACTTAGAAACAAATTTACTGTGGATGTTTTAGTATTTAATCTATTTAATTATTATTTAATATAAATAGTGAATATAATATTATTTAGCTCATTAATTTAGAAACAAATTTATTGTCTATGTTTAAATGGAATAAATCCTTCATAGATATAGTAAAACATTTAATGTTTTGTAATGTAATGTAATGTTCTTAAAAGGTTAATGAAGTATTTTTTAATAAAAAAAACAAGTTATAGAAACATATTCACATATTAAAAATATAAACTTATTATCAAGTTCTAAATTTGATTGATATCTCTTTAGAAACATTATTATACGAGTATCTCTTGAAATACATCACTACTAATTGGCTTCTAAATCTCAGATAGAATTCTCTTACTCACCTGTTTAATTGTGAATTCATTGATTAAATGATGGTTGTGCTCATTGAGCGTGCAATGCAGTGAGACGCAATCGGACTGGAAAAGCAGGTCCTGCAGCGTGTAGACGCGAGTGAGGCCCAGCGACTTGTCGATGCCGTCGGGCAGGTAGGGATCGTAGAAGATGACGTTGAAGCCGAACGCCTTTGCCCGCAGGGCCACGGCGCTTCCGATGCGGCCCAGTCCCACCAGGCCCAAGGTGTCGCCGCGGATGCGTGCACAGCCCTGTGGAGAGAAAATGAACAGATGGTGTTCCAGTTAGATGCATTCAAAGGTGTAGAAGAAAGTACGTATATATCGATTAAATGTTAATGCCGCTTATATGCAGATATTCTACATCACCACCTATTTCTGTGTTTACCGAGGAGCTGTAGAGCTTGCTTATATGCAAATACTATTTTTGAACACAATTTGCATTTGAATTTGATGAACCAATTTGTATACGGGTTTTAGCCACTGAATTTCATCAGCTTTACAGTAAATCCAAGTGCATAATGGAAAATAATCAGCGTTATCAATATTTTATGATTTAATATTTAATTTACTCAAATAGAAGTTGAACGAATGTCACGGTGACAGTTTACAAATGTATTTTCTAGTTAATTCGTAGCAGTTACAGTTTTTTTGAACCGAACACTTTTTAAGTCAAAAACACATCTTGTTAAAAACACATTGTGTAAAAATCACGGTGTGTTAATAACACGTTGTATTAAAAACACAAGTCGGTTGTGTGTGTTAACAATTATTTTTCACATTTTACACTTTTGTATTTGACAGACATGTCAACAACTTTGCTCACACTGTAAAATACAATTTTTCATGTTTTTAACATGTGTGTCAAATTCCGAACCCTGTTTCTAATTGAACTATTATCAAAGCGTTAAGCCAAAAAACATACGTGATATCTGGACACTAGCATAAGTAAAATCAACTAATTTTAGGCATGAAAACTACAGCTATCGAGAAAGGTTCGCTGGGGGCTGTCAACACATTTAGGAATGCCTAGATAAGCATGTTAAATTTAAAAGCGATAACAAACTATTTTTCTTATGCTCCCAACTAACTAAGCAAACCACTTACATGCGCTGCCTCCCGCACTTGCTCGGGTCCAGTGAACTTTTTGCCCTCGCGCACCATGTTCGCTAGCCAATACGTCCGCCGGTAAAGGTTGAGGATCAGGCACATTGTCGTGTCCGCCACCTCCTCGACTCCATAGCCGGGAACATTGCACACTGCGATGCCCAGTTCGCCCGCCGCCTTCACGTCGATGTTGTCTGTGCCGCTGCCGATGCGCACGATGATGCGTAAAGCTTTGAACTTCTCAAGATCCTCCTTTGTCAAAATAATGGTGTGCCACATCAGAGCTCCCACTGCCTCGTTGAGAACCTGAGAAATACCAATTATTAGAGTTGTAACCACATGAAGGAATCAAAATAAGTGTAGACTCACCTTCTCGTGTATTTCGGAGGTGCTCTGTGCATCGCAAAAGGCCACCGTGGCCACATCCTTCAGGATGGGCATCTCGATGGAGCAATCGCGTCCATCGAGCAGGGCCACCAATGGGCGTGCTTGCAGCGGTCCGTTGGCAAAACTGCCCTTGACATCGATGCGCGAACGCTTCGGCATCATCAGATTTTTGTCCATTTCGCTGTTTCTGTATCTGTCTGTCTGCTATCCTCTGCTCGTCGTCGTCTTCGTCGTCGTAATAAAACTTATGTGGTTCCTTTTGATTCTCTGTCAGTGGTTACCGTGTTAAGAGGGCGCTGGGCGCAGGCTGGTGGAGGAATCCCTTTATCCCTGGTCGCTCGTTTTTGCTGGCTGGCCAACCGCTTTCGGTGGCTCTAATTAAATCAATGAAAAAAACCTTTTCAAGACTACGATGCAAACGCTGCAATCATTTTTGGCGCTTCATATTGAAATCGAGAATCCTGCAATGAAAGCAACAAAAACACACATAACACATAAATTAAATGGAAAACATGAAATGTGATGTAGAAACAAAAAAAGAAAACCAAAATATAAAAAAAAACAGCTCATGTCAGCAAAATTCGGCTGATGACAAGTTTCGTTTGGATTTCGCCAACATCAGCGATAAAGCTACGTTATTGCCGCACTCACATCGCTGCCCTCTTTTTCCCTTTCCCGCCCTATTGAGTGGCTTAGGCGCAAAGGGGTGGGGATTGGGAGTGGGTGGGGGGATTTTGGGGGAGGTGTCATTGCAGAAACATAGAAATTTAACGCTGTTCACATGCGACCATCGAAATCGACTGGAGCGGAATGGCCAGTACCCGGTTTCCCTGTCTGAAGTCCCCCCTTTCGATTGTGTTCGATAGCATGAAAGGGCGTTTCTTGTTGGCCAGCTGGCTCGAATACACCTCGTCACAGGGTCCGAATTAAAGACCCCTACTGCTCCAAAATCCAAGTGAACTTATCGTACGGTTGATTAGACACAAGAATGGTTCTCGAGAACCCAGAAGAGCAAGGTACTGTACCCACACATCTGGTTTGTCACCGAGTGGATACGGATTACGTGTAGTAGCCCGCCTTATCTTATCACCCCGACACTTCTTGGTTATCTGACGTCGTGGAATGGCGTGGGGGCAATGGATGGTGGGCTTCCAGCTCGGCGTGATGGCAATGTGACCGATATATTTGAAGGGCTTCAGGTAAGTGTGAACATCTATAAGATGGTCTGTACATTCAGAGATTTTATTAGATGAGTTTGGGATTAGATTACTTTAATACTTTTCAGTTGCGTATTTTTACTAAGAACTTTAGATTTAATTCAGGGTTTACTAACTTATCAGCAAATCCCTTCTAAAGAACTCAATTGACATTTTTGGTATACATCGAAAACTAATCATCGTACTTTAACCACTAATGATATTATTTTGTGATAAGCCAAAGCATTAGGCAAATTTCCAAAACTTGTTTTTCTTATCGCCATTAATAATTAGAATGACTATCGTATTTATAGGAGGGTAAGCAAAGCAAACAGCTGAGTGAGTGGCTATCAATAAAATGATAATTGTAGCGATCACGTGAAATTACTTAAAGCGACATTTATAGTCCGAACCCAAATACGAAATATATATCGCATGAATTGCTGGGTTGGCGCTCTTATAGTTTTTATTTTTTTTTTTAGTTATATATACGAGCGGAGATTCACTTCGCAGCGCGCTGATAAGAGAAGCAAATCGGAACAATAACAAACACTTTGACAGCACAGATATATTTCTATATACTGGTATATATATATTTTCTGTGCGTGTATCTGCGGTGATAAGCCGTCAATGACTGCCTCTATAGGCTATAGGCTATGTTTAGACACACATCTGCCCCGACCCGAGACTGCCCGCTTCCTCCGTCGGACACTTCCCATCAGCCATGTGTCACGTATTGTGCAAAAGTATGAAATACGTTTAAATGCGGCAACCGACGAGACTACAATAATAATAGCAAAAAAAAGAAAGAAAAAAAACTTGCACAGATACTGCGGGGGGAAGAATAACGCTCGAGCGAACGTTCGCAAAATCGCAAGCCAAAATACAGAAATACAAAAATAAGCAACGCAATTATGACATCGGGCAATGGAAAAAAAATATCCCAGCACAATCACATCACCCCGAGAACCTCTCCAACCCCTCCTCCCTATGACTAGTACTACACCATGCCATACCATACAATACACAATACACATATATATATTTATCAAGTGAATAGCCAAAGTCAAGTGGGCGCAACGCTTTGTTAATTTTCAAGCAATTTCTCTATGCCCAGAATTTGTAGCTCTCATGTGGCTGCGGATTTTTGATTCGCATTTGTTTACTCGGAAATATATTTTTTTGCAGAGATTATCTGCGTGGATAACCGGCTCAAAATGAATGATTCACTGCACTTATTGGGAATTCACTAGAATATGTTAATCCAGTTTATTGAAGGCACGAGCTTTCTTCCAACTCCGCTTTATGATTCCAATGTGAAAGTGTTCGAGAACATACATTATTTTGTGGTACAATGACCATTAAAATATGAACCAGCTTTATCTGAACTAAACTGCCGATAACAGCATGAGAATTATTTAAAACGTAATATTTTTGGATTTAGGGAATGCTGTAGATAAGACCTTTCTGGAACTTTACTGACGTGGTGATCCACGTAATTCACTCACATATTATTTACACAAAAGGAACATTTATTGGTTGCCTCTACTGAAGCTAATTCTTCGCTCAAGTTACACTCTTGCACAACTTGGCGGCAGAAAGACAAACTCTTTCGAAACACAGTCGAAATGGAAAATGTCAGTTAAGAGTGTTTAAAGCGCGCCAAGAAACCAGTTTCACTTCAGCTTGCTTTTATTCGTTTTTTTTTTCCTTTTTTTTATTTTTTGTGAATGCCTGAAGTTGCCACAGGATGTGGCATTCGCAATGTGCGAGCGCCCACGCCTGCGGGAGAGGCACTTTTCACCCGACGACTCGACTCAACTCGCCTTTGCGAAACCACCGAATCTCAACCGAGAAAACCTGTTGATGCCCGCGGGCAGTGAATAGGAATAAATATCAAATCAAAGCATATAATGCAGCAGCGAGCAGAAAATCACATCCAGCGAGGCATTATAAATCACAACTAGCGCCAGAGTGTACAGTAAGTCGTGGCCGCGTATCTAACAGATACATTCATTCCGAGTGTGACGCGCTGCTACCTGAGTCCGAGTCCGGTGGCCCGATGATTCTGTTTCTGATTCCCATTCGGATTCCAATTCTACCGATTCTACCGTACAAACCGACTAGCCGCCGGCTGTCTAACAAACAAGCCGGCCACATTTGGCACCAGAGCAGCAAGTTTGGCTGGTTTACTGATGGTTCTACTTCTTTATAAGATGAAAATACCTGCTGGTACCCCAATAAATCATAGCTAATTACAAAATGTTTAAGTTCAGTATTGAATTTTTTTTTATTTCAAGAAAATTTACTAGGCGAAATGGGCTCTGTTTCTATATTAAGAGTAGTTGAAATTTTCGTATACTAAACACCAACTTCCCAGTTTTTTTTTCAACTGAACTAAAATCGCTATTGAGGATTGAATATAAATTTTTTTGTTATTTTCAAGAAAATGTACTAGGCAAAATGTAATCGTGTTTTAATAAGAATAGTAGAAATTTCAGAATACTAAATACAAACTTCCCGGTTTTTTCAACTCAACTAAAATCGCTATTGAGGACATATTTATGACCGATTGATATGAAACTTGGTATGTGGTTGTACTTTAGAAAAACCAATGATTTGTCTCTTGGATACAAATCTCTATCTCATAAGCTTTAGCCGTAATTACATATTAAGTATTATAATTTTCTTTAATAAAAATTGCACAACAGTTACTGTGGCCGGCTTTAAAACTCGGGCAGCACTGTCCGACTGAAAGAGCAGTAACTCCGGCACCGATGACGATGGCCGCGTACATATCTTTTTATGGACAGGGGACAGCAGCAGGCGGCACAGCAACAAACCAAACCAAACCAAGCCAAAGCGAAAAACCGGTTTATCAACATGAAACGAGGCAGACGATAACAGAGTGGCGGCAAAAGAGGAAAGTCAGCGCTAAAGAGCCGCTGGCAAACTCAATGGCTGGCTTTTTTCACTCGATTTTATTTTTATTTATTTGCTGCCTCTTTTTCTGTTTCTGTTTCTTTTCCTTTTTTTTTGGCCACAATTTCAAGCAGGAAAAGCCATGTTCGCTTAAATTGTTTGTTGGCTTACTGCGAGTGTGTGTGTTTGCGACTGCTTAAAACACGTTTAAATAAGTCATGCGCATTTGTGGGCAACTTTTAAAGCCCAGCAGCAGCAGAGCAGAGATGCTGGGGGAAAATGGAGGTGGAAATTCAAGGGGTAGGAAACCATCGGCAACTGCAACTGGAAAATTCAAAGTGCAACTGCTCATGCGTCGTTATTGCGACGACTGCCAGTGATTTTTCAACTTTAGGTCGGTGCTCGTAACTTGTTTTTTGCCTGAATTAACGGATGCCGTTTGGTCGTAACGTTGCGTTCCCGCGCTTTTCCACCCGCCCCCGCCCCCTCCTACTGGTTTCCATTTCTGCTTTCTGTTTCATGCATATGCATTTAAAGCCGGCTTTTAAGATGATGACGCCAAAAGTCTCGTGGTTAGCAGAAAATACGAATATTGTTGTCCATATCTAAGATGTTAATGCCACAATATTATTGCTCTGGCTATTGCGATTTTTAAAGCCGAATGGCGAAAGTTGTGAGAATTTGATTCATGGCCTTACATCATAAATCATTTGCAAATAATGCAGTTGCCATTACTAAGTTCGATTTGAGTGGATTTTTCAGTTTATAGGTCTAGAAAATATACTCTTTTAAATAAATTCGTAATCAGAAAATCCTAAAAGTAATAAATAAATACAAAATGATTTACAAAAACCACAAAAAAAAAAGTTCTAGAAAGCAAACACAAAACTCCTGATAGTCTACAAAATCACTAATAAAAAACTGCTCAAATCAGATTATTCTACCGATAAGTCGGTTATTGGTTAACACCAATAAATGGATAAAGATCCAGACCTCTATTAAACCAACAGACTTGGCCAAGTAAAATTCCGAAACGTTAATTGTCGGTGATATTTACTGCACTGCCATAAAAAGTGCAGATAAAGCGATTACGTTTGGACCTTCAGCAATAATTTAAGCGACGATATTTACTGTACTACCAAAAGAAACCACTTAAACTGTTTGCCTGACATTGGCCAATGTTTTTATTTGTCTGTATTTGTCATTCTGCGTTGCTTTCTCATTGTTTTCCCTCGCGTTTTTCTCGTTTTTCCCACTTGTTTTTTTTTTATAATATTGATTGGTGGTGCGCGGTCTGCGAATGACGCAAATTGAAAAACTGCAAGCCAGCATAGCGAGTGGCAAGTGACCAGAAGTGGGAAAAAATCAAATGAAATACAACTTATATACGTATATATTGCCCTCGCACGCTTACGAATTGCTGATGTTGCGTTGTGGCCGCTCTTGCTATTATTATTGCTATGCTATATCTATTCGTTTAGACGGATTTTGGCTGAGCCATCTGAAAGTGTGTTGTCTGTTTTTATTTGAAATACGCTTACGTAGGGGATAATAATTATAGTGATTGGTTTGTCAGCTATAAAGACGTGATCTTTATTAGATGAATAAGTAAATATTTGAACAAATAACAATTTTAAAGAGACTGAATGATTGACTATAGAAATCTTTTGTTAAAGAACTTTATAAATCTATACATCTAACGAATTTTTAGAGTATTAAACCCTTGGCTTGCCAAAATTGGTTGTATTTATTTCTCAGATCGATAGGGATAGAGGAAAATGGGGAAACAACACATGGCTGCCATTGTGTTTTTGCCCGAATTTTAGTTTCACAGACTTATATTTAAATTTAAACGTTTTGCTGCTATTTCTGTGGCTGCTTTCGCTTTGTTTTTCCCCGCGCGCACCACAAAGTGTGAAATTCTTTGGGCAGGTGTGCATTTTTTCACGCGCGCAGTCGGCAACAAACACAAAACAACAAACATTGCGCAAAAATACAGAGCATCAAAGTGATAAGGGGGCGGTGGGTTCGGTGGGTGGGTGGTAATGCCTGGCATTGACAATAAATAACGGTTAGAGTGGGCGGGAGCGGGGGCGGGGGCAGCCATACACAATCAAATTTATTATTGCCCAAAAAAGGGCAGTGACAACGAAAGGCAATGGAAAATGTTGTTGCGCCAAAAAACGAGTAACAACAAATTCAGCAATGTGTACAGTTATCGATGGACTACATATAAAATTCCATGGCAATGCAAATATTCAAGTGGATACGAGAAAAGGGGTCTCTGCAATATATTTCCATATTTCTATCCATTCTATTTGCCTTGTGTGGCTGACGTAGCAAAACAAGAAATGAGAGGGGGGAATAGGAATTCATTTAAAGATTCTTGTACAAACTTACTGAAATTGAATTTTCAGTAAATAAAAACCAATATCTATGGCTAATAAAAAAATTTAACTTATTTTGTTTTCCTATCTAAAACTCATATTTTTTAAAGGTCAAAAAATGTATAATAACCGCTTTTTATGGTATCGATTTTATGTGCAAAGTTCTTGACTTGTTAAATTAGTTTTCTGAACCCTTTACAATATTTGTAATTATTTGGTGTACATTGCATTTATGTATCCTAATAATCAAATTACATTCAAAACAGGAAACCAAACTATAAGGAAATCTAAAAATCGGCCAATAAAAATTAAAGTTAACTGTTTTGGGGGAGACTCTTAAGAACCCTTTAAATAATTTCAATTACTCCCGCTTCCAAAGGACCTTAAATTATTTTGATTACCCAAAAGTGCGCAAAAAGTTGCAGAGGAAGAAAAGAAACCAAATAAATAACCGTCCGTATAACTTGAACTCTTTATGTTGCAGAAGTTTGTCTGTATTTCCGTTTTGGCAAAAACAACAACACCATTTGTAATCCTCTCCGGAGTTTTGAGTACTGCAGAGCAACACCAACAACATTCCCGTTGCAAATGCGAGTGGGTGGGGGTAGGGAGGGGGCGGGGGGAGCCCAGAGTTGCTTGTCTGTCTGCCTCTTCATGTGTGCGTGTGTTTCTGTCCTGTATGTGTTTGTGTGATGGGTACAGGCACGTCGAACAGTAAAAGGGCGAACGAAAAAAGAGAGAGAAGAAGCAACGACAAAAACACGACAAGCGCAAAAATTTGTAATAAAACTAGAAACAAGAGTCAATTTGAATGGACATTCGCAACTTTATCAAACTTTTTCACTTGGCATTTTGTGTATTTCAATCGGCATAAACACACGCACACAAAGGCACCGCAATTCCAACGGTAGCTGCCTGTGTGTGTGTTTGTGGGCTTGTAATTTCCAATAAATATGCGAAAAAAAAACAAGAAAACTTTAAAGCTTTGATTCGCGGAGAAGAAACGTCAAAGCGATAAGCAGCACTTTCACCCTTTAAAGGCTTTTTAATCCGAGCGAAAGAACGAAAACCCGGTTGAAATGTGTCAACATGAGGCTTTAGTTGGTTTCCAAACTCGTTGCTTTCGGCCTCTCCCCCTCTCTGTCGCACCAAATGTGGCGGCGGCAAAACAACAACGATGAGACAGCATGTTGCAGTGGCGTGGGCAAAAGGGGGTGGTGTAGAAAAGGGGGGCAGGGGGCGTTGCGCAGTGAACCTTGCGTGTGTATTGTCACTAGGCGGGCGCAAAATAAAAAAAACACATATTTCAAAGGGAGATTGTATGTATCTGTGGCTGTGTGTGTTCGTGTGTGGGGAAATTATTGCACAATTTTATTTATGTTTTGCATAGAATATGGCAGGCGTTGCTCACTCGCTCACTCACTCACACTCACGCACTCAACTTTGCATTAAACCGCAACAATACTTGGCCAAGTGTGCGTGCACCCACTCTGAAAACACGCAAACATACATATATTTCACCTATACATGTAAAAGTAGTTCCGCTTTAAAATTCATCAGAATTCTGCACGTTTAAATTTTTCTTGTACACGTTTATCGCACACTCACACACACACACAGAGGCACAGGCGCACACTCGTTGCAAACAGAAAGACAGTAAATGGAAATGTATAGTGTAATCCGTGGAAAAATCGCCGCTGCCGTGGATTTTAGTATTATTAAATTGCTGAAACGCAATCAGCGGCGCACAATTTTTGATTTTCTTTTCGCTCGCCTTTGCCTTTTTCTCTCGCTTATTCGCCTATTCCTTTGTGGCGGCGGCGACGGCGGCGTCGGTTTTTTCTTTCTCTTTTCTTTTCTTTTTTGCGAGTTCACAATTGGACTGAAATTCACGTGCCAAAAACGCGGCCACACACCATTTTCGGGGACAAACACTTGGCGGCGGGGTTCACACGCCGTCGCCGACCACTTTTCACAAATTTTCTGCACTTTTCGGACAGTTTTCCCACAATTAATTTACCAGCAACGCGTCCAAATTCCACTCGCAGCTTTCAAAATGGCGGAATACGAACACGGCGGATTTTTAGGTTTTAGTACAGCAAAGCAATGACGCTATGCGGGCAGAGTGACCGCGGAACGGTTGTGCCGAAATACCGCGGTGCGCGAGGGTCACACTGCAAAAATACCTGGGATATAGAAAAATAATGGTGGCGAACTCGATTACAATTTACGAATTCGGCTTTTCGAGTATTTTAGGTGAATCGAAAAACTTTCTTTCGTTTATGCGGGTAAGGAATAATTGCAACCGTAGTTAAAAAATATGAAATTTAACAGAATTTGTTGTGTAATTTTTAATCATTTTGAGAAAATAATTATTTGTAATCTTTAATTTTGTATAATAAAAATAAATTTGATTTTAAAAATTGGTTATTAGCAATAGAAAATAATAATAATAAAAGATAATTACACAACTTATAAAATATATAAAATAATAAGAAGGATATTTAAATATTTTTTCGATCGGTAAAAAGTGTGACCGAAAGGCAGGACTTTCAAATGACTCAACTCAAGCAGCAGACGTTCGAGTTTCAAACACCACCTCCACGGTCACACTGCTGGAGGCCAATAACAAAGAAACGGGGTTTTTTCTACAAGTAACTGCCAGTTAATTGCACTATCTGACTAAACATACCGATTAGGGATCTCGCACTAAAATGTCGGCCAGAAGAGCAACCCACGCAGGCAGCTGGTACACCGATTCGGGTGAGTAATTGCCCATCCATAGAAAAGATAACACAATCAATTGCAATTGCACCGTGTGGGTGTGGGGGATATATGTATATGTATTGCACCTGTGTGTGTGTGTGTGAGTCGGGTAATGAACTTTAGGATGAACCATAAAATAACATATATCTTTAATAACTAAGTAATTGCTCATTCAGAAGTTCTTTTCCGGATCAGAGCCCACCGCATTGCGAATCTCGTCCATGCGATCGTAGGCAATCTCAGTGGCCCAGCACAGGCGCTTCTCCAGCTCGCTGTTGCGCCGTCGCTGCTGACGCAGTGCATCCAATCCGTGCTCCAACTGGGTGCACGCCTGGAAGAAGGTGCTCAGCTCCGGAATGTCCCCAAATTCACCGGGATGCCGGCGAAAACCCTGCGTGGCATCCGTGGTTATCTTATCCAGGCGATTCTGCAGATAACGCTGGTCGAACATCTTCTGCAGCTCCGCGGTCGTCGCCTTGCCCATCTCGTTGTTGGAGTCGTTCAGGTGCAAATCCCTGATGCGATTCTTCAAGCCCGTGAAGCTAACTGACTCGAACTTCTCGCCAATGCCCTGGAAGAGCTCGTAGCTCTTCTTTAGCTCCAGCTGCATCTTCTGCACATCGTCGTCGATGCTCTTGGCCGCGTGCGATTCCATGAACTCGGAACGGCTTTTGGAATCCTTGGGCGGACCCTCGAATCCAGATTTCAGCGAAAAACTGGAGGAACTGGAGGTCGGATTAGTATCCTTTTTCTGGCCATCTCCACCCGCCATCCGATCTTCAGATGAACCGGTTGCAGACGAAGAACTCTTGCCACTGCCGGCGGATGACGGCTTGCCCACCTTCTTCTTCGAATTCCCCGCCTTTGTGAGCCTACTCTTCCTTATTTGCCCGAAAATGGGCAGCGGATTGGGACTCAGGAGTAGCTCATTTGATATCTGCCTATCATCTGCTGCCCTGTTATAAAAAGAAAAAAATTATTATTGTAAAATGTAATATCCTAATATTAAGATTATATATTTTAAGATTCGGATATATTTGTAATATTTCTAAATATGTATTTTAAACTTACTCCTGCGATATAATGGCTGTCAGCTCATTTCGAATGCGATTCATGAGCTCATCGCTGTGCTTTTCCTTATCACTTTCCATGGCGGAATGTTTAACTAAAATTTTAATCAGTATTTAATAACTTGGATCGCAGCTGTATTAAGTCGATTCAGCAAAATTCTAATAGAACTGTTGATATTTTTTGTTTATTTGCTGCTAGGCAACGCAATGCCAACTAAGTTGGTTTACTGGAATACTTGCATTCTTTCAATTAATTTAATTATATGCAAAAATATCATTAGTAAATGGTGTTTGAAATTTACAAGTTATAATAAGAATTACTAAGTAATTATTTTTACTCGTTTTTCAGGCACTGAGCTCTCTAGGCAGTTGGACCGCTGGTTGGGTGCCGCTGATCTCTCCCATGGACCGGCTCGCGCCATCATTGCTCCGTAAGTTTTAACCAAATTCCTATTGAAAATCCTTATAGTATTTTAAAAAAATCTCCACAGACACGCTGGATATACGTACTGTGGTGCCTGCGGTGCGTTCGCCTATCGCCAAGTTAGCCCTGTTGTCGTGTAAGGACTTGAAATTATAGGTTTCAATCTAGACAATTGAACATTTGCTTGCAGAAAGCGAATCTTCATACTGGGTCCCTCGCATCACGTGCGCCTTCGTGGTTGTGCCTTATCCGTGGCGAAGAAATACCGGACTCCCCTCTACGATCTCAAAATTGATACTCAGAGTATGATTGTTGAGCGTACCAGGATTCCTGATTTTTAATTTAATTGCTTACTGATTTTAGTCAACGCTGAGCTTGAGAAGACTGGACAGTTTTCTTGGATGGACATGAAAACTGACGAAGATGAGCACTCCATTGAGATGCATTTGCCTTACATAGCTAAAGTGATGGAGGAGTAAGTTAAATTGGTTATTTTCCAAAACATTATTAACTAATAAAATAATCCTATTTCTTCAGCTACAAGGACCAGTTCACCATTGTGCCTATCCTGGTGGGTTCGCTCAATCCCGAGCAGGAGGCTCAATACGGCAGCCTGCTGTCCCCTTATCTAATGGACCCCACCAACCTGTTTGTGATATCCTCCGACTTTTGCCACTGGGGCCAGCGCTTCAGTTACACCTACTATGATCGCTCATGCGGCGCCATTCACAAGTCCATCGAGAAGCTGGACAAGCAGGGCATGGACATTATCGAAACGCTCAGTCCGCAATCTTTTACCGAGTACTTGCGCAAATACAACAACACGATATGCGGCCGCCATCCCATCGGAGTGATGCTGGGCGCCGTGAAGGCTCTGCAGGATCAGGGCTACGACAAGATGAGTTTCAAGTTCCTCAAGTACGCCCAGAGCAGCCAGTGCCAGGACATGGAGGACTCCAGCGTCAGCTACGCCTCCGGATCGCTTGTCTTTGAGTTTTGAACGCAATCAAGTATTTTAGCCACTCCACAGCATCTTATACGTGAAACTTAAGCATAACGTTTTTATAATTACTAGCATCAAATTGAAAATTTAAAATAAATGCAATTATCTCAAGAAGCTGTAATTTCATTTAATAAAGATTAATACCCCCTCGTAATTCTAATAACCAATTAATTTACAACTAAAACCATTTCGCATGTGAACTTCCATTTAAGTTAATTTTTTCTTTATTTTTCTCTTTTTTGTTGAAACATTGAAATTGACTCCTAAGCCATTTTAAATGATTTCTTGGATGCTTTTCTGTTTTTTGTATTTTAATGTTTCTTTTCTTTTTTCTGGTTTTCATTTATCGTTTGTTTTCAGCCCTATCGATGAAATGTCTGCGTATGTGAGAGTGGGATGAATGTAAGGAGTTCAAATCAATCTGCTGGCCATGCAGCAGCACCTCTTGTCATGTGGTTCACCACCAGGCGGCGGCCGCATTGGCGGCTCCTCCGGCGGTGGCATCCGCCGACGGGGCATCGCCCGGTCCTCCTCCTCCTCCGGCTGCCGTCCCGTTGAGCCGCGAGCACTGCTCGGCATCGCTCGCGATCTGCAGCGCACTCATGTTCTGGACGAACGTTTCCAGGGCGGCGGCACTCTCGTCCTGGCTGTACGGCGAGGTTCGCTGGCTGAGCGGACTGCGGCGCAGGAATTCGTTCAGGTCGCTGGCCACGCTGGCCGCCTTCGAGCCTCCGCCCGGCACCACCGAGGGGTCGAAGTCGTAGCCAAAGGGATCGGGCGGCGCTGGAGGCTGTGGCATTCGCGTCAGCAGATTGTTCTGGACAAAGAGGTGGGAATCTGGAAGAGGAATGATCGTTATATAGTTCAGGGTTCCGAAAATAACACACACTGTAAATAACTTGTGTTATTAACATGTTAAATGTCAAAGTGTTAAGTTCAAAAAAAGTTATTGACATGTGTTTGTAAAAAATTGTAGCCTATATATGTTAGAAACATAAATAACACACACATGTCATTTGTGTTACTTACACGACGTGTTATTAATACGACGTGTTTTTTACACAGCGTGTTTTTAACACAATGAGTTTTTGACATTTAAGAGACCGCTCACAATGTATGTAAATAAGTTGATTCTGTCTACCGTTACTAATACAATGTGTAAATTTTATAAAAAATGTATATGTTTTTGGTTATGGATAGGGATAATCCAAATATCTATTGAATTAAACAATTTTGAGGGGTAAAAAATGTCCTACTTTAAATTATTTAAATTGGGAATTAGATCTCTCCATGAATACTCACCACTGCCGTAGTCGGCGGCTACGCTGTCGCAGTAGTTGGCACCTGGACCTGGACCGACCTGCTGTGGATCATAGGCGTTCGAGGAGCGCACCCGGTTGCCAAACACGCTGGTAATCTCCACGTGGTGCGGCGATGGCGACGCGTTGTTGCGCGTGAAGTTGGACTCCGATATATTGTGTATGGAGACCTGTGAATGGGAATGATACAAATTAGACAACTCTAGTGTCAGTTTGACAATTTAAATTCGTTGATAATAATTTTTAAAATTAAAATTGTAAAATGGTTAGGAAGTAAAAACTAAATGAAATGATCCGATCAATTTATTTGTAAATTTCTTTAATTCCCTCTAATTTGTCATCGATCATTATATGTTCAAGATGAGAAAAATGAAAAGAATGGATAGGTCTGGTGATTCCAATAGGACACCGGATAGTTGGGGTAGCTTGAATAGATCCAATCCCCTTCACGCACCTCGTTGTTGAGATGCTGGCCCGGTATCAAGTTCTTGAGAAAGGCGGCGTCGTCGTAGCGAATGACCCCGGTATTCGGGATGCCCTCCAGGTAGGAATTGAAACCGGTGATGGTGGGCGGCGGAGAGTCGTCGCCGCAGCTGTGATGCATGTGGCATTCGCTCGATCCGCCGCCGCTGCCAGGACCTTGTGAGGCGGCCGCCGCTGCCGCCGAGAAGACCTCGAAGCCGTTGTAGTAGCTCGACTGCTGGTACTTCTCCTGCAAGGGAACGCCTCCTCCAGCTCCTCCAGAGTTGTAGTCCGACGTCGGCTGCTGCTGCTGGCCATAGCCCGTCCACTTGCTGTCCTTGGCTTTCTGCTTCAGCTCACTGCCAATCGCCGAGAGACATTTCTGCGATTGCTTGGGACGGGCAATCACTGCCGCGTCGCCTACCAAACGGCCGGGACTGTTGCTTCCGCTTTCGGTATTGCTCGGGGGAACGTTGGTACAGCTAATACTGATATTGTTGTGCGTCCCGTTGCCACCGTTGCTGCTTCCGCTGCTGTTGCCACTGGCCGATCCACTGGAAAAGTAGGAGAAATTTGAGGTATTGCTGCTGCTGGCGGCAGTAGCCTGCTGCTGCTGCTGTTGCTTCTGCTGCGTGGCCCGGGCCGCCTCGGCCACAGCCTCCTGGGGCGTATAGTAGTTGACATTGCTGCCGAACTGTCGGTAGCCGCCCATGGCCAAGCCATTGGTCACCGCCTGGTGCAGCGCCGGATTGCGTATGGTGAACATGCCGTTCTCGTTCTTGATGATTGCGGCAGGTTGATCCATGGCCATGGGCGGAGCAGCGGGGAGGCTGGCGCCAAAGTTTCGCACTGCAATAAATGGTTAATTATTGAATTATTTACTTATTTCATATATAAATTACTAGACCTCGGATTTGGAATATTTTTATAGGATAAAGATAGATAAAAAAAAATTAAGTTTAAAATTAATGGCATATTTTATTATTTTTTGCATATTTGCATAAAATGCATATGCATAAAATACGCAAAATATACGAAAATATAAAATAAACTCAACTATTTCATAGCGAACCTAATTTACCCGAAGAAAATTGTTTGTTCCTTTTCGTCATTTCTAAGATATCTATTTTTTTCCAAAAGTTAAAAAAAAACCTATTTATATTTCCAACGAGTAGGCGATAAGGGGGCATATTTTATGCATATATTTTGCATATTTGCAATATGTATTCGAATTTATTACATTTAAAAATATGACACCTTCCTATAAATTTTGTTAAAAATCGGACCAAAAATGGACAAATATGCAAAATCCGTGGTCTAGTTATTTATAGTTTACTTACCTGGTGGCATTGGGTTGGGATTGGGAGGCATCATACCTCCACCGGCCACTGGCCCATTGGCTTGGTGGAACATTGGATTGCGCAGGGTTATAATTCCACTGGCATTCGCTTCGATAGTGGCTGCACTGGCTGGCGAGGCCGCTGGTTTTTGGCTGTCTCCAGAACCAGCAACTCCTCCTCCCGATCGCTGCTTGTTGGCCCCTCCGGAACTGCCAATGTTGCCGCCGCCGCTTCCACCACCGGACTTTCCACGATTCCTTCGCCGGCGTCTCGAGGATTTTCCACTGGCACTGGCCGCCGATGCCGCAGCAGCCACGTTAGGCGGTGCAGAGGGAGCTTGGCTATTGCGATTTGGCCGCGGATTGGCCTCAACCATGATTACACCATTGGGATCCATGCCAGCGGCTCCAGCTGCTCCATAGTAGCTTTGCAGTAGGTGCGACGGCTGCTGGAAGTGATGCTGCTGTGGCTGCTGTTGCTGCTGCTCGGCCAAAGGCTTCGATAGCAGTCGAATGGACTCGCTCTTCTGGCGCAACTGCTCGCTCTTCGCGGGGTCCACCTTGGTCAGCGTGATGCCAGGCGGCAGCGAGAGGTGCTCCACCTGTACACCGCGGTTCAGCTGGTCCATAATGCTGCAGTTGGGCGACTGCGATGGCTGCTTCGAGCTGGAACTGCCGCCCGACTGGCCGATGCGCAGGTGCTGCATCTGCTGGGTCAAAGTGCTGGCATAACTTCCAGTCTGCGGCGGAGGTATGGCAACTTCGTTGGGGTTGAAATAGCCCATGTTGTGTGGAATGCCCGAGAGATCCTCTGCAAGGGGAGAAATATGAGATTTAAAGTTGGGATAAGTTGACCAAGTTTCTTACCCTGCTTTTGGCGATGCCCGCGCTTGCCGCGCTGCGATCTCTTTGGCGGAGCGCTCGCCTCAGCTGAATGGGGATTGGAGTGCTGCTGGACCTGCTGCTGCTGCTGCTGTTGACCACCAGCCGAGGGCTTCGTCCGACCATTACCACGACCACCTCGCGACTGCTGGGGCGCCAGGTTTGGAGCATTGCGGTTGGATTCGAGATTAACAGGAGCCTGTTTCTGCTTCCTCGCTGATTCAGCTGGACGCTGCGACTGGCTCTTGGCAGGCGGTATCTTTTCCTGCTGATACTGCTGCTGCTGCTGTTGCGGAGGATTGGACTTTCCAGCGGAAGCAGACGTTGCCTTGCCCCTTGCCTGAGCTTGAGCCTTGGCGGGAGCTGCAGGGTGTTGCTTTTGCGGAGCCACCTCCTGTTGCTTAACCTTCTTGACAGGTGCAGCAACTGGTGCGGGAGTTGGCTTCGCCTTTGTGGCTACTGGAGGAGCAACTGGCTTGGGCGCCGGAGCAGCTGGCAGTTTGGGCTGCTGCCGGATGGGCGGCGGCGCCTCGGCTTCCTCCGACTCACTGCCCGTTTCCCATTCGCCCTCCGATGAATCCTGCATGTGCAGCGACTTGAAGGGATTGTTGTCCAATTGGCCAGGATCCAGCCGCGACTTTAGACGCTTTTGCCTCTTCGGTGGCTCGGGCTCTGGAATAGGTGGTGGTGGTGTAACTTCCACCACCTTGGGTGGCTTGGCCGCCGGCTTCTTGGGTGCAGTCTTTGGCTTCACACTGCACACCGAGCTCTCGCGCGTGCTCTGCGGCGTCTGCGTTTTGGAGGAGTTGCTGCTCGCCGTGGAACTGGATGCGGTGGTTACAGCTACGGCTGATTTCTTCGCCTGCTTCTTGCTTTTCAGCTTGACTTGCTGCTCCGCCGCCGCAGCTGCTGCTGCTTCAGCCTCTGCTGCCGCCGCCGCTGCTGCCGCTGCAGCTCGCTTAGCCTCTTTCTTCTTGGCCTTGGCGCTCTTCTCAGGAATACTGGGAGCTGCTACAGCCTGAGGAGGAGCTTCTTCCGGCTGCGCCGGACCCGAAGCCACCATGTGACCGTTGACAAAGGTGTAGAGCAGCTTGTCCTCGTGCGGAGCACTGCCCTTGGCCACCACGGTCACCTGCTGCTCGGCTCCCGGATGGGGCAGCTGCACCCGGCGTATGGTCACAATGCGCTTGGAGGGATCGGCAGTGATGGAGTTGGCCGCCATGGCGGCAATCACATCCCGTGAGAGTTGAGGCGGATGCTGCGACTGCTGGGGAGGAGCAAAACATACGGGGGTGTTTTGTCCGGGCGGTGAATAGAAAGAGTTGCTGCTGCCACTGCTGAAATCGGGATACTGCGGCGCAGGTTGTGGCGCAGGAGTCTCCTGTCTAACAGCGGGTGGGCCTCCATTGAGGATCTCCTCCAGCTGGGCCATCTTGGCCAGCTGCTGCTGCTTGGTCGGCAGGTAGGAGAACTTGAACTCGCTGTTCGTCTGCTTGACGGTGGCTATAAGCTCGAGGATCACCGTCTCCACCTTGGCCTTCGCTCGCTGCAGGTTCTTGATGTTCGCCTCCAGCTCACCGATGCGCTTCTTCTCCTTTTTCCTGCCGCCCGCAGCCGTCAGAGCCTTCATTTCGTACTTGTCGATGAACTCCTTGAAGTAAATGTCCAGAAACTGGCCGCGCAGATCCTCCAGTTCCTTGATCCGTTTCTCCTCCTCCTTGCGCATCTTCTGCTTGGCCTTCTTGGCCGCCTTCTTCGGGTTGGCGGTCTGCGGCTGCTGGGACTTGCCCTCGATAAAATTGAGGGTCTCGTTTATCCAGCGCTGTTGGTCCTGTTCCCGGGTGTATGTATAAGTGCCCAGGAACTCGGCAAAGTCCTGCATCATGTCCTCCTTGCTGTAGTCGGCGGGAAAGCCGCCGCCGCGTTTAAAAGCGGCCACTGCCGCCGCAGCCTCGGCCGCCGTGGCCGCAGCAGAGGCATCCGTGGCATCTGTGTGCATCTGGAGCCTCTTGCAGAGGCTGTCCAGGCGCAGCAGACTATTGTCGCCCCCGTCCTGCTCCTCTTGGTCCTGGCCAAACTCGTTGAGAGCCGCCGCTGCAGCTGCTGCGGCTGCCGGAGGCATCTTCCGCGGATTGCTGGAGGACTGCAGCTGCGCGGTGGCGAACACTTTCAAGCTGGGTGGCTGGTTCGGCGGAAGGGATTCGGCCTTCGGAGGCCGCTTCGGTGGGATCGCTACCGGCGCGGGCACAGCAGCTGGCTCCGGCATTGTGGTCTTAGTCTTAGATGGCGGCGCCTCCTCCGTCGACTTGGTCTTTCGATCGTTGACAATCTGCGAGAGCTTTTTGCGCAGCCGGTCACGCGTCTCGTTAAAGCGCGCATGGTTGCACTCCTTCTTCACGCGTTTCTTTGAGTGATTCTCCTTGCAGGGCTCACCAATGTCCGCGTAGTCGGCACAGCCTGAAGGTAGGAAAATTAATAAAATGTTAATAGTCCACAGATAAATTTAGTTTATTGGTACCCACATTTGCGCATCTTTTCCTTGCTCTTCTTGTTGCCTCCCGCTTCGCCATTTCTGCCTCCTGATTGCGACAAATTCGAATCTCCGGCCTTGGATTTGGCACCCGATAAGCCCGTAGTGCTGTCCGGTTTAGTGCGTTTTCTGAAAGGATTTATTTCATAAGTTTGGAAATCTTTAGTTATAATAATCTACATATTAATCTTTCATTACAAAAATTAAGAACCTTGGATATATTTCTTTATAATACTTACATTATCTGAGAATCATGCAACATCATTAGCTGATCCACTCCGAACTGCATCTTCTCTATGTTGGCGTCACCCAGCGTAAAACTGCAAAGGGAATCACAAATATTATCCATTTCGGAACAGTACAACTCAAGTTCTGCCTTTTCGAGTCCCATATTCCAAATGTCAGTTTCTGTCGTGCAAAACAAAAGCCTGCTGTATTAAAAATCGTCCAGATTATTCTAATGTGTTTTTTTACCGGATTTTCAGAGAGGTAAGGTTTAATTAGACAACAATCGATAGATATTTACAGGATTGCCGAGTCACTCTATTTTGTTTTAATAACACTGAACTCATTTTAAAGAAAAACGAAAGAGTATTCTAATTATATTACTTTACTAAAGTTATATGACAACCCTATTTATCTGCTCAATGTAAAGTGAAAAGCAGTAATAAAAGTGCAGTCCTCGCAAATTGGGTTTAGTTTTTAGAAAATCGTACATTTGTGGATTTTAATCGTTATACTTACTCATCAGTGATTTTGAAAGGTGAGTACCTGAGGAAATATAAACAGAATTGTTTTAAGGGACAACCGTTTTGGGAGAGACTTCCACAAGTACTTACCCAATAACCTGGGCCAAAAACTGCTCGAACCGGCCGTCGTCCTTGTCGCCAACCACACTGTTCAGCCGCAGACGAAGATCACCCTTGAGCAGTTCCAGGTGACCAAAGTCCGTGCTGCTCGAGTTGAATTTCACAAAGAAGTTGGCGTAAATGGAGAGGACGAAGGTCCAGTAGGTTTTGTACACGTAGTGCTGGTTCCTCAGCTCCTGCAACTCGGCGGGACTGGGAGCCAGCTTTCGGTTGAAGAACATCAGCGAGGGCAGCGTGGAGCGCAGCTCCTCCCGCGTGAACGACAGCGGCTGGAAGCAGCGCAGCAGATACTTGGTCAGCGGCGGCGAAAGCTGGTTGGCCAGGATCTTTCTGGCCAGCTGGCAGGCGGAGACCCGGCAGTTCTCGCCACAGAAGAACTGCGCCTCGATCGACTCGTGGCGATAGCGCTTCCTGGTGGTCAGGTGCTGGAACACCGCCCATGCGATGTGATATGTGGTGCGCAGGGTGTCGGTCGTCTCCGCCTGTCGCCGGTACACCGAACCACTGCTGCTGCTGCTGCCGCCGCTTCCGGATGGTGACTCATCCTCCGGGAGATCGCTGGTGCGTCGCTGCTGCTGGGCGGCGGAGGAGCTCGAAGTGGCCGCCGCCGCCATAGCCGCATTGTGCTTAGCCTCGTCACTGGTGCAGGTGCTCAGGATCTTGGACTTCATCAGCTTCGGGTCCTTCTCGACAATGCCGAGCGTTGTGCACTTGGCACAATGGCCCGCTTGTCGCGGTCGCAAAGGAGTGCCGGCGATGGAGCAAGTGATGCATTTACAGTTCCTGAAGGTATAGAAATAAGTAAGTAAATATTGCAGTAATCAAAATAATATTTAGCTATCCATTGTAATTTATTTTGTAATCTATTTTAGAGCCTTGCGTGTATCATTCAATTTTTGTTGTATCATAGTATTGCATTAATTTCTGATTTGTTTAATTCAATTCTATTGAATTATAAATTGAATGTTTTTCTAATTCATTTTGAATTGGATGATAATTTTCCACATTTTTTTTGTGCTTTTGAGAACAAAAAGTGGACAATTTTTAACAAATCAATGTTAACTGCTTAGTAAACAAAATTAAGGCAGATTTAATTACAAAACGATGGGCCTTTCTTCTTTCAAAGAAATATTAGTTTGAAATATTTCGAAATTTATGACATTCATCTATTCAATTCATTCATATAAGACAAAAAATTCCAAATAATTCATTGAATCCATTTATGCAGGGCTCTAATCCATTTATACATATTTGTTGTATTTTCCACCCGCTACTCACTCGTTATGGTGCTCGAGAAGCGAATTGCACTTCTTGCAGAGATCCTCGTGCACCAGCTTATTGGGCGGATCGTAGAAGCCGTCGGGCCACTTGAGCTTCGTGAAGGCCATGATGTTCTTCCAGGCCAGCTGGCGGTCCACGATGCGCTGGAAGTCGATGAACTCATCGTCGCTGATGTCCGGCAGCGAGAAGGAGGTGGCGTCCAGGACGACCTTGTCGAATATGTTGTACACATCCAGCAGGCCCATCCGGCGCTCGTGCTCCGTGGGCGACAAGTTGAACTTGTTTAGCTCGATCCAGATGTCCGTCCAGCGCCGCTCGATGGAGTGCATGTGCTCGTCGAAGAGCATGTACCGCTTGATTAGCGCCGTCGTCTGGGCCGATGGAGCGGCCTCCTTCAGCGACAGGATGCAGGCCAGCATGGTATCGCCCAGGGGCGTGAACACATGTTGCTGGAACAGACGTTGGCACAGGAGCACCCACGAGAGCTTGAACTTGCGCAGAAAGTCGTTCTCGAACGCAAACAGGCTGAGCGAGATCTTCTGCGAGATACAATTCAGATCGGAGTAGCCGTCCAGAATGTCTAAGTGGGAACAAAAAGAAGAGAGATTCATTAAATCAATGTGAAAGTACTACTATTATTTTTATTTTAATACAGTTTAATATTTTCATTTATACAAAATTCCTTCCCCTTAAAAAATTAAAAAAGAAATTTTTATGTTACCATTAAAAAAAAACAAATCGAATTTTGGGGTCTTTTTTGTTCTAATTTGTACCTCACACGCGGCTCCTAAATATTTTAGTAATTACTGTGATTTTTTTAGATTTTTATGTCAATCATTTCTGGGTGGAATTTGCTACTGACCGTTTTTTAGAGGTCGGATTTTATATTAGTTTAGATAAAGCAATCTTCAGACATTATTCAAATATCTATTTTAAACCCACAAAATTTTTCATATATCAAAATTATATTGCTCTTACATGTCAGCATCCTTTCTGCGGAAATCTTTTCGTTCTCCTGAATATTCTGGGCAATCTCGATCATGCCCTCGGAGAATGCCTTCACAATGCATTCCACATTATAGGCGAGTATTTGTAGCAGCAACATCGGATTGTTGGCCATTAAGCTAAAAAGGCAAAAGATATTGAAGTTAATGTTTTAATGCACAGAGAAAGTTTCCACTTACATGGCGCTGAATAGCACTAATATCATATTATCGGAGATCGCTGTGTCATCAATAAAATCAAGATATTCGGCATTCTTATCGTAGAGATAGCCGCTAGTAATCCAATAGATCTCCTTGTTGCACTCAAGCAGCTTCTCAAACTTATTGTAGGCAGCATCGTTTCTGTGAAATACAATTTTAAATATCATTAAGATTCTAAGAGCTTTAAAGACAATCCTTACTTCAACATGGGGCTGTAGGCCTTGATCAAAACGTCCAGCAACATGACCACCATGTGCGCAGCCTTAAATTGATCCATCATGATGGCCATGATGGTTTCGCGGTATTCGAGACATTCCTTGCAGGAACAAAATGTGAAGAACTCCTCCTTCCGGTGTTTCACAAATATGAAGGCAAGATTCTGGAAATATAGCTACAATGGATTAGGAGTACGTTTCATGATGGAGCTCGTTTATTTCAGGCAAACGCACCGTAATTGCACGCAGCTGTCCGTCGGCGTCACGCAGCGGATTCTTTGGATCCTCGGAGAAGAGACGCATGTTCTCAATGGCCATCTGTAAAAAACACCAAATTATTAGGTATTTAAAAACAAAACAAATTTGAAAATAATTAGTTTATTAGACATTACGTTTATTATTATTACGAAGACAGGAATTACTGAAAAACGATCCAATAGGATTATTTTCTGTATGCTTTAGGAATATTTGTACTGTTTTTTTTGGGAAGCCCAGAATAGAATATAAAATAAGATATACCACTTTAAAATTTAGTTAATTTCTATATCCATATAATATTTATCATTATTGCGATCCAATAAGCTCATTTTCCTATTTACCTAAACCTCTATTATCGCCTTTCTGAACCCACTAAATAATTATTATAATTCAACATTGATCCAATAAATATAATTAAGCAGTTCTACAAAGTAAAACATACCTATATTCATACCTATAATCTATACTTTATTATTTATGGATATTTTATATGTGAAGAAGCCAAACTTTGTACACCTTATAACTAATTATAATATTTTTTTTTTTCCTAGACCTATATAATACTCAATTAATACTATCTAATTCCCCCATTGGAATTATTTCTGATTAACCCACCAAGTAAGACCGCGTCTCGTCGTTGGGATCGCCGCCCTTGTGCTCGCACTCGTGGAGCAGCTTGTCGCTGACCTCCAGCTCGATGGCGTTGTCCTCCCGCTGGCTCCACTGCATCAGCGACACGACCTCCTTGTAGACCGTCTCCGCCTTGGGGGCGGGGGCATAGGGGTCGAAGGGGGGCAGGGCGAGGATCGTGTGCAGCGTGTTGATGATGTTGCCCTCGGGAAAGTTGAGCCGCTCCAGGAGATGGCATGGCGGTGAGCTGCTCCGCGCCGGCTTCGCCTGTTGGACACCAGCAGGCGGTGGCGACGGATTCAACTGGGAAGTGGAGCAGGATGTGGCTTCCGCATCCACATCAACGTCCGGATCCGCATCCGCATCCGCATCCACGTCCATGGAGGACAGGGACATCACATGGCAGCAGGGAGGCGGCAGCGGCGTCGCCTCCTCCTCCTCCGATGGCAGTTCGCCATTCACCAGCGGCTCCTCCGCATCCGTTTCTTTGGTGTGCGCCACCTGATCGGCCATTTCACGGGGGGGTTTCACGCGGAGCCCTGCCCAGCCCTGGCCAACTAACTCAATCCCCGGATCCGTATCCTTATCCGGATCACTTGTTAGTCTTTGGTGCTTCTGCTGGCCAAATCCGCGTATGCGCGACGCATTATTATATACGAAATCACAGATGTAGATGCACTTTCACTCGTTCACTGTATGCGCGCGCGTGTCTGTGTGTGTGTGTGTGTGTGCGAGTGTGGGGATTGGATTGGTTTGGTTTTTGGATTCGGAATCGAAATCGGTTTGGAAAAGAACGCAACGCGCTTCGCCCCTCGAAACGCGCCAAGTGCGCCTCTGCTGTTGCGCTTTTCACTGCCGTGCCATCCGATTTTCCGGGCTCCTCTTTGCGTTGCCTCGCTGCTCGTTTTCCGTTCCGTTTGCACCCACGATTGTTGTGATTTTCCGCTTTTTGTGATTTTTCGCCTGCTCGTTGCAATTCGTTCGTTTTCTCGTTGCAATTGGAGCAGTGTGACCGTTGTGCCCCCGCGTCGGTACACCATAACGCATTGAAAAAACGCCGCGGTGCAAGGGTCATACTGCATTGCACTTGCTTTTAAGGGAAATTTGTTTTTCAATATGTTTTCCGGGCCTGTGGAGCTTTATTCACTATGAAAAGGGCCACAATTTTTAAACATACAAAGAACGGTAAGATATTGAGCTGTTAGAAAATCGCGCGCCAAAAGCTGAGGGAAAATCCTGGATAACCATCGTTGCCAGACTGCCGCCCGAAAATAGCCGTTACTTACGATTTTAAACTTGTATAAATTTTATTTAATTAAATTGATTGTTTATTAAACATTGTGTATTGAACATAACGTATATCTGCACAAAAAAGGTTGCTTATAAAGTTGTAACATTCCCACAAAAACTTCTTCAAAATAATCTGAATTAATGGAAGTATTGACTTGATCCTTTTGTACAACTTTAAACCTTTAAAGTACAAAAACCTTTCGAATTTCTTTGTGTGTCATCTAAACTATGTTCCACTAGCAACAATTATATATGATAAATTACCTCAAAACTGTGAAGTGCTAAATACTATTTAATATATTTTTAATTGTATAGAAATGAAATTTTACGCTTTAATGGTTTTTGTGCTAATCATTTCAGTATTCGTTTAACAACTCGGGCTTTAAGATGAATATTAAGTTTGTTTTTCTTGTCCAATTTTTTTTATTCACCTTTTTAGCCATTCAGGTACGTCTTTATGGAATAAAGGTACAACTACTTAACAAAATAATAATGTAATTGAAATTGTTGTTAATAAATGTAGATTGAATCACATTTTGAGTTTACAAATTTCATCTGCGAATCTTTCGATAAAACATTCGGCGAATTCGAATATTGCTTCCTGAAATCAGTGAACCGTACCTACAAATATATTTCCGGAAAATTTAAACCTCATCGACTTCCAATAAATAAACTTAGGGTGAGTGCGCTTGTAAAAGAACGTTAATCATAATCAAAATTTATCTAATTCATTAAGGTGAACTTTGCTTTGTGGAAACGATATAATGGATACAAGCCATTTATGTATAATATAACATTTGATGTCTGTTCATTCCTGAAAAATCGTAATTCAAACCCCGTAATAAAATTTATTCACGACTCACACTCGAACTACTCGAACATTAACCACTCATGTCCTCTCAATGTAAGTATGTGTATATGAACATTTTGCTATTAATCATATTATTTTTTAAGCACGATGTTATTCTGGAAAAGCTTCCAATCGAAATTCTTAATCACCGACTAACTAAGGTTCTTCCTTTTCCGGAAGGCGATTACCTACTTCGAATGTACTGGCTTATTGGTAAGAATCGTACTGCCTTGGCCGAAATTTATGGAACACTCTCATAAATAGTTAAGGTGTATTTTTCTGAATAGCTTTTAAGTATAACTTTTAACAAAAAGAATATAAATACTAAAAATATTTCATATAATTTAATAACCTTAATGTTGACCTATTATAATAATAATTATTTTTTTATAATATTAGAAATTTCTAAGAAATCGAACAGTAGTTAACTTTTTTTCAGAAATGAAATATTCACGTTTCTTCTAAAGAGTAACGATTTAAATATAAGAAATATAAAAATTAGTAAACTCTTTGAAAGGGTATACAAAAGTCGAACAAGTTTGAAGAACACATATCGCCCACTAATAATCGGCACTTTCCCTCGGTTCGTTGGCAACCCTACACGAATTTCGTAATTCGAAACGAACTGGTGCGATTTCAGCCGGCGAGCAGGAGAAAATGTCCGCAGCGGATCAGGACCCCGTGGAACTGATGCTAAAGAAGACCGGCTGCATAGAGCTCCACTACAAGGTGCAGGAGTGCATCGCCGAGACGGGCGACTGGAGGGCTTGCCAGGACAAGGTGAAGGAGTTCCGGGCGTGCATGCAGAAGTACGTGGAGCAGCAGAGCCAGAAGTATGCCCACGTCAAGTAGCATCCTGCAGAAGTTCCTCAGCAACGGTTTGGCCTTTGGCAAGTCCAGCAAACTGGCGCTGGTGGTCCGTGCCGACCTGAAGATGTCCAAGGGCAAGACGGCGGCCCAGTGCGCCCATGCGGCGGTCATGTGCTACCAGAGCTCAATGCAAGGAACCAAACTGCAAAACGTTATACTGCAGGAATGGTGCCGCCTTGGCCAACCGAAGATCGTTCTCCGCGTGGACAACTTTGAGCAGCTGAGCTCCCTGGAACGGCAGGCCCAGCAGGCCAACGTGGTGGCCGCCTTGGTGCGGGATGCTGGACGCACTCAACTGGAATCCGGAACGGCCACGGTGCTCGGATTGGGACCTGCCCCCGCCGAGGATCTGGACAAACTGGTGGCGCACTTGAAACTCTTGTGAACTCTTAGGTTTATGCAAATGTTACAAATAAAGTACAAGTAATTAACAACTGTTTATGAGGCGCTCTTCTTGCCCTTGGAAACGGTGGATATGGTAAGGGACACCGCCTGGCCGAACATCTCCACCAGGTCCGAGGTGACCCTCTCCGTGATCTGCCGCAGCTTTCCATTGGCCTCGCCGCAGATTAGACGCTCGATTCGCGTGGTGGGGCACTGAACTTGAACAGAGGTGTAGATCACATCTGCAAGGGGAATTAGAGATTAGAAGGGAGCTCGGTTTCTGAAA
Organism: Drosophila takahashii; assembly: GCF_030179915.1. Classification (NCBI taxonomy): domain Eukaryota; kingdom Metazoa; phylum Arthropoda; class Insecta; order Diptera; family Drosophilidae; genus Drosophila; species Drosophila takahashii. Next base: position 23,915,013 of record NC_091681.1, read on the forward strand.
TATATCCCTACGTTTCTCCACACTGTAGTACTCCAGCTCGCACTTGAGGTTGTAGGGAATCTCCTGCGGCAAGTAGTCCAGCAGGCGGGCCCGCACGCTCTCCACAATCTGAGCTTCGGGAGTCGTGTCCGTGCGGATGTCGGCTGGGTATTTCCAAACCCTCGGCTTGGCCTGGCTTAACAGGTAGTTCTGCAGCTCCGGCAGGCCATTGCCCGTCAGGGCGGACACAAGGAACACATCGCTAAAGTGGCTCCAACTCGTCTCCCTCTTGTTGAGCCTTAGCTCCTTGGTTTGGACATCCTGGCCTGCTGCTCCTCCTCGCTTGCCCGCAGTAAGTGTGTCGTTGGTGAGCGTCTTGATCAGATCCAGCAGCAGGCGCTTCGACTTGAGGGCGTCTATCTTGTTGAGCACCAAAAAGCTGGGCAGGTTGCTATAGGCTTTTAGAGTGTCCAGCACAGTGGGATGCAGTTCCTTCCGCGTCCAGCCATTCGAGGCATCGTGGACCACGGCAATGATGTCGGCATGCTGAATGGCATGGCGATAGGCGCTCTTGAAGCTCTGGTCCAGGTGATGCCGCCGAATCTCGTGCTGGGTGACCAAGCCGGGCGTGTCGTAGAAGACCAACTGCGTCTGGCCGGTGGTGCAGATGGCCGTGCTCGACTGGCGGGTGGTGTGCACCTTGGCCGAGGTGGGACACACGCGGTGGTTGACCGTGTTGTTAATGAACGTGCTCTTGCCCACATTGGGCACTCCAATTACGGCGATATGCAGCGATCGCTGTTCCTCTCCGGGATTACCGGACTCCGCGGGCGGTGGTCGTGCGGTTGGAGCCACTGCATCATTGGTCTGGGCGGCGCCCGTCAGGCTGCGCACGTTTACCACCAATAAGTTGTGGTTTTTCGAGCTATTTAGCAATTTTATGGCACTGGCAAACAAATTATACCGCATTTTATTTCATTAAAATTATTTACTTTACTATTTACTTTACACAACGGCTCAGCTGACATCGATACCGATTAAGTAATCGATTTACCATGAGCAATCGATTTTCACTCGTTGCTTTCAAATGGTTTGGCGCCAAGTTATAGGCTTTACTTTTTGATTTAGCTTTTCGAAAGTTTAAAAGTTATTAGTGCTTCAAATGAATATTAAATGAATAAAAAACCTTAACTTAAATTTTAATCAGAATTTTATTTCAATACAAATATATAAATTTAACTCAAAAACAGCTTTTAGGAAAAGTATCCAAATAAGTTTATTCACAAAATTTGTAATTATTTTATTTTGTGTTTTGTTTGCATTGCAGTGTAGTTATGTTTCAAGATTCCCCTTTTGTTTACCTTGTTTCACGAGCAATGGCAATGAATATGAAATGAATGTAAATACGAACATTACAAATCATGTCAACAGTCCCGTTCTTCATAATTTTGCACTTGTTGTAGACTTACTTTCATTGAATAAAAATTATTTTGTTTTTGGAACCATGTGTTGAATGCCTAATTGATTGAAAAGCTTTAAATAAAAAAACCATAATTAGATTATAAAAAAATACAAAAAGTAACTTAATTTTTAAATTAATCATATTTCTCCCGTGCGACTAATAAGTATGTAAATAATTTGATTTTTATTGCCGATTAGTATTGGCAATATTATCAAGCTAACAAGGCATAGAACCGGTTTGAGAACTCGTGAGAGTCTCTTATCAATTGTAATATTCAACTTTCGAGCCACAGAGTGTAGATTTCAGATGAGAAAATATTGGCTTTCAGTCGCTATTGAAGTCTCAGCTTGGAAAGGCGAACTTGATTGGGTTCTCCAAGCAATCACTAAGCAATGTTATCGCCACAATTTCTGATTCTCTGCCTAATCTCAGGAATACTTTCCTTGGCAGATGGCGATCCCATGATAGAGGTCTTCAGATGGAAGCAGATGGACTTTTATAACCGAGGAGATGGCCATTCGGCGGGATTGGGCGCCAGACCAGACAGACCGAGTTACTCAGGTGAATATCTAAAAAATATATACTTTCTAAATTTCTAAATTTAATATACCCTAAGCTTATAATTAATGTATCAGCTCCGTAGTAAATTTGTTACTACGAGTACTAACACATTAAATAAAAGTTAAAACATTTAATTTAAATTATTGGCAATTTAATTATTTAAAACTTAACTTGTTTTCCTATAATAAATGTATTCTCTATTTAACCAGCCCCCGTTGTCTTTCCTGGGAGATATTCTCGCCAGAAGCGTGAGATTATGACCTCCCGCGATTCTCCAATACTCATAAACAGCAGAGTCGCCAGTGATGACCCCAATGCCTCCTACATTCCGTACAACAACGTGCCCATGGGAGCCACCCATTTCCGGGGGCGACTCTTTGTCACGATGCCCCGGCGACGGTTGGGCATCCCGTCCACCTTGAACTACATCGATATGGGTCAGGAGGGATCGAATCCAAGCCCAAAGCTGCGGGCCTATCCCAACTTTGCGTTGAATCAGTATAATGCGAGTGCGGAAAATCTGGTCTCTGTCTACAGGACCTCAGTGGATGCCTGCCAACGCCTGTGGTTCATCGACACTGGAATGCTCGAGCTCCCAAGTGAGTTTACTACACTCAAATTGTATTATTCTTTTCGAATTTCCATAGGGCTGTCGCTAGCGATTTTTGAATCAGATTGTGTAAGGAAAGATTAGTTTATTTTTAGGGTTTCATGGTTTGTTTGTAGCTTGTGCCTTATCAGTAGCAAGGTCAGGTCCAGCCTTCTTATTTTGGGGACCAAGAACTCTAAAAAAATGTAATTGGGAATATTTAAAATTTTTCATATTTTTGTTAGGCGGTTTTTGCACTTCAGTTCGCACAGTTTTTAAAATATTTTTAAATATTTTTTTTTAGATAACCGCCAACAGATTCGTCGTCCCAGCATTTGGGTAGTTGACCTGGCCACGGATCGGGTGCTGAAACGCTTTGATATTCCGCTGAGCATTGCGGAGACGGGTCGTGGATTGGCCAGCATCACCGTCGATGTGAAAGCGGGTCAGTGCGGCGATGCCTACGCTTATATTCCGGATCTGGTTTACCGCCGACTGTACGTCTATCACCTGCGAAACGATCGGATGTGGTCCTTCGAGCATAACTACTTCAACTTCGATCCGCTCTCCGGGGATCTGAGCATTGGCGGGCAGACCTTCCGCTGGGATGACGGCATCTTCTCGGTCACCTTGGGAGCACACAAGTCAGATGGCAGCCGGGATGTCTACTTCCATCCCATGGCCAGCACAAATGAATTTGTGGTTTCCAACCGAGTTCTCCAGCAGGAGTCCAATGCAGCACGCTCCGATCATGGGAATGATTTCCGGGTACTGGGAAGCCGTGGACCATCTACCCAATCGACTATGCATAGTTATGATCCCGGAACCGGAGTGATTTTCTTCGCCGAGATCCAGAAAAATGGAGTGGGATGCTGGAAACCCACCAAGCCAATCTCGGCGGAAAACTATGGTAGTGTAGATTCTAATGCCATGGACATGATTTATCCCAGCGACTTGTCGGTGAGCAATAGATAAATAATATAATATAGTAGAATTAATTTATATTAATATTTTATTTATTGTTAATTTTACAGATTGACGAGGAGGGAACCGTTTGGGTCATGTCCAACTCCATGCCCATCTTTATCTATTCCACTTTGGACACGAATATATACAATTTCCGGATTTGGAAGCAAAAGGCATCGCTGGCCAAAAAGGGAACAGTTTGTCAGTGATTTGTGTGGAATTGTTTTTTTAAGAAATTTGCCAAAATAATTAAATTTTAAATTAATTGTATTGCATCCCAAAAATTGAGAATCGTTTTCAAGAACATCTTAAATAAATACTACACTTAAATAATACAAAATGTAGATGTAGAAAGCGTCGAGAAATAAAGAGATGCAAAACAACAGCTTGAGAACTGAATGAGATTCTTCTCTTATCAATTATTTTATTTACTTCTGAGCCGCAAGGCACGTATAACTCAGTAGAACACAAGTTAAGCACCAGTCGCAAGTGATATTTCAGCCTGGAAAGGCGAACGACCGGATTTTAATTCAGTTTCTCAAGTAAACCACATTTATAAATGTTATCACCGCGAATTTTGCTCCTCTGCACAATCGCTGGGCTGCAATTGCTAGCCTATGCAGATGGTGATCCCATGATAGAGGTCTTCAGATGGAAACAAATGGACTTTTACAATCGCGGGGATGGATATAAGGACTTGTGGAGCAGGCTCTGCATACCAGGTAAATCTTATATCAATTAATTATATTACACTTAGCACTTGTATTATTTTAATTGTAATATTCCATTACGTCATCAAAAATAATAAATTATGTGAATCATGGTGTTTTTCAAATAAATACATTTTAAATGTGTAATAAAATTTTTTTAAAATTTATTTTACAAAAATATATATGTATCAAAATTATTTTAAAGTTAGTGTTAGACTAATTATAAAAAATGATCCAAATATTTACTAAGAACTTTATGAATAATTAAAAAAAAATAATAAATATCTTAACCTTTTCTTCAAGATCCGCATGTGTACAATTCCCGTACATGTTTGGGTGCTTCTGGTTCCGCTGCCAATCTAAATGGATCCTTTATCCAATACAACAATGTGCCCCAGGGTGTAACTCACTTCCGAGGACGCCTCTTTATAACGACACACGACGGGCATCCCGTCCACCTTAAACTACATCGATCTGGCCAAGGATGGTTGGAGCCAGAGTCCCAATCTTCGGGCCTATCCCAACTTTGAGTTGAATCAGTTCAATAGGAGTGCGGAAAATCTGGTTTCCGTCTACAGGACCTCAGTAGATGCCTGCCAGCGCCTTTGGTTCGTCGACACCGGGATGCTGGAGTATCCCAGTGAGTTTAAAATGATTATAGTATATAATGTGACACTATAAATGAATTTAAAATTCTACACTTAAGATAACCGCCAGCAAATCCGGCGTCCCAGCATTTGGGTCGTTGACCTGGCCACCGATCGAGTGCGAAAGCGCTTCGAGATTCCACTGAACATAGTGGAGGTTGGACGTGGACTAGCCAGCATCACCATCGATGTGGATGCGCGGAAGTGCGGTGATGCCTACGCCTATTTACCGGATCTAGTCAATCGCCAGTTGCACGTTTATCACCTGCGAACCGATAGAATTTGGTCCTTCAACCACACCGCTTTTAACTTTGATCCGCTTTCCGATGATCTGAACATTGGCGGGCAGACCTTCCGCTGGGATGATGGCATTTTCTCGACTACTTTGGGACCCCATCAACCGGATGGCAGTCGGGATGTCTACTTTCACGCCATGGCCAGCACGAATGAGTTTGTGGTATCCAATCGGGTCCTTCAGCAGGAGTCCAATGCAGCACGCTCCGATCACGGCAGTGATTTCCGGCTCCTAGGAACCCGCGGACCATCCACACAGTCCACGATGCACAAATACGATCCGTGCACCGGAGTAATCTTCTTCGCCGAGGTCCAGAGAAGCGGAGTGGGTTGCTGGAAGACCAGCAAGCCGTTCTCAATTGAAAACCATGGATCTGTTTACTCCAATGCTACGGAAATGATTTACCCCAGCGACTTGACGGTAAGATTAATAAGTTCTGGTTTTAAAAGAATAACTCTAAGTTTCTTATCTGCATAGATTGACGAGGAGGGCACCATTTGGGTCATGTCCAACTCCATGCCCATCTTTGTCTATTCGACGCTGGACAAGGAGAAGTACAACTTTAAAATCTGGAAGCAAAAGGCATCGCTGGCCAAGAGGGGAACAGTTTGCGAGTGATTTGTGTGGAATTGCTTTAATAAATGTTTCGCAAGGTCGTTACATCAGTAATAATAATAATATATGTGTTTATCGAAATTACCCACTGAAACTTAAATATAAAATAAATCAAAAAGCATTTACATGTACCGTTAAAAATTGCCTAAATTTGAGTACTCATTTTTATCACATCTTAAAAGTTACGACAGATGCTTTTGTCTTTTCGCACGAAACAAACGGAAACATGAAAGAAAACAACATCAATGAACAAAATCAGAGGCACTCCAATATTGCATAAGGATACTAAGTTGCACAGGTGTGTGTGTGATACGCGTGTATATGTTAACCTAAAATACTTGAATTTCGTGTTGTAAATTTCTTATAACTTTTCCGCATCTAAACAAATTCGAGGTGTAAATTTGGTAACCCTTCAAAGTGTCTGCTATACATTATGGTGTATATATATATATGTTCAATTTGTATATATATGAGTTGATATAAAATTTTGCAAAAATATATAGGTTGTTTTTGTATATGTTCCTCAACGCTACTCCTAAGTCCTTTAAGTAGTTTCGATCATAGTAAGTGAAGTGTGTAGTACGTAATATAGCGAAATGTTTCTACCAGTTCTAGTTGACTATATAGGGGATCCGTTCATTGACGTATACGCGAAAATGGAATGATTACTGGCCGAGAGCTATTCGAAATTACTTCGCGTATAGCAACATATTACAGTTACGAGTTATGTGTGGTTATATGGAATCGATCGTTATTGCCGGGGACTACTGCACTAAGTAATCCTTGTAGCCGCGCAGGGACTTTAGCTGCTTCTTTAGCTTGGTTATTAAATCCGACGGTTGCACCAAAATGGATATATCCCGGCCCACCGAGTTCAGCCGATCGCGTATCTCCAAATCCTTGAAGAACAGATTCAGTGAACGCCCATTGATCTCGGTCAGCATCCAGAAGGTTAGTGAGCTGCCATCGCACGATTGCGTCTGAAATGGATTTAATTATTAGTATTTATTAGGCTAAAATAATTATTAATCGCCTACCTTGGGTGGCAGGCCGTGTCGTGCGGCCAAGCTGTTTGGCACAACATCCACGATTGTCGAAGTGTTTCCATCCCGAATCAGTCCCAAACATTGACCCTCGCGGTCACGTCGAATGGCATAGGCCCGGCCAAAAGGAATGCGTCGAAGCAAGACCTCAACCTTGAAATCAAGGAATTGGAATATTAGCAAATTAAATATTAGTATTTGAAAAAGAAAATATCTAATTATATTTGCAAAAGATTGAAAGCATATTTTAAAATGAAATAAATAATTATGCATAGACTCAAAAAATGATTCGCCCTGAATTATAGAAATTTGCTTCACTGGCGATTTTTTTCTATATTTCATGAAATGTTCTTATATTTAACAAATTTTCATTAATTTGAAAAACATTTTCTTTACCAGTATAAAATTTTTTTTATTTTAAGAAAAAAATCGCCAGTGAAGCAAATTTCTATAATTTAGGGCGATTAATTTTTTGAATGTAGGGAAATACACTATTTTCTTTTTAAAGATCTTACAAATAGCGTGTTGGTGTTCCTGATTATTTTATTCGCCTCCGCAGCACTGCTGATGTTCACGCCTGCTATGGAGAGTAGCTGATCTCCGATGTGAAGGGCATTGTATAGCACTGGATGCTCCTTTTGCTTCCAACCCGCAATCCTGTGAATAAAATTCGTTAGTAAATATTACAAATAGTTGAAAAATTCAAACTTATGATTAGACTACATACAATCACACTGACGATGATTCCGAGTTGTGCTAAACTTACCAAACTCCGCCGAAGGCATCCACCCAGGCGATGGATCCAACGCAATCCTTGCGCCGCAGATTCAGTCGCACTCCACCTGGATGCATTATCTCGCGCCGCAGCTGCATCACCTGCTGTTCCCTCAGAGTTAATCGCTTGTTGGGCGACTGCTGCTGGGCGGGATTAGTGCTGGACGGCGGTGCTCCCTGCGGCGGTGGCTGCATGCGAAAAGCTCCGTTTCGGGATGGCGTAAACTCGTTGTTGTTAGCGTTTCGTTGCGTCACCGGCTGTGAAATCCGCTGAAGAGGCGCCTGAGCATCCGAGGTGGACGAGCTGCGCCGGCGCTGCTCTTGGCTGTCACCAGTGCTGTTCCTTTGTCCTGCAGTTCCTTGGGTCTGGTTACTCGTTGAACTGGAAGGCGTGGACTGTTGCGGTTGCTGTTCGATGTTGTTATTCGCGGCGCTCGTTGATTTATTGGATGTCTTAGTTTTCAGTGGAGTGTTTAGCAGTTTCAGGTAGTGGAAATCCCTTCTACTGGGCCGCGAACTAATCACCAGTTCCGTAAGTCCTCGTGTTAGCTGCGGCGTGGGTCTAACTGCTGCACTGGGGGCTACTGGCGAAGCCAACCGGCGGCGTGGCAAAGCTGGACTTCCGTTGACCACCGGTTGGATGGGATTATTGCTTGCCGCTCTCGTCGGACTACTTCTGCTGGTTATGGGAATGCTCGAGGAGAGGAAGACCTTTTCGTAGTGGACATTTCCACTGATTATCGAGTCACTGCCCTGCTCACTATTCACACTGATGTTCGTTATGCCCGAGGTGTTGGCACTGAGTATTATTTTCTTACTTAATCTCGGTGTCTGCGGCTTGGCAGGATTGCTAGACGAGGAGGCGGTGGAGGAGGAGGTGGTGGGACTGCCACCGGGCGCCGGGTAGCAGGTGCCGTAGACAGCTACCTCGCCGTCACCCAGCACCTTTACTTTCGTGGTGCCGGAAACCTGCGAACTGGCGCTATTGCTTTGCCTTACTGGCGTTGTATAGGGATTACTGATGCTGGGCTGTTTGCCCAGGACTTGGATGGTACTGGTACTGCTACTGGTATTGGACGGAATGATTTGTACATTGCTTTTATACTCGTGATGGGGCTGAGATGGCTGCTGCTTGGTCTTCACCTCTGGAAAACGAAACACCTCGGCTGCGGTGGCGTTCTTGGGCGGCAGTTCGGGCGGCTTTTCCTGGCCATTGTTGCTGATGTTCGACACCTGGATGATTGTAATATTGTCCTGAGAATCCTCGCTGTTGGCAGCAGCGGCGACGCTGGAAGATTGCGATTGGAGAGGTTTACGTGGCGGCCGCTTTGATTTGTCAGCCGCACCAGCGGACATGGATCGTGATGTTTGTGGTCTGAAATGAAGGTAAGGATTTCATTTAATTAATGAAGAAATAGGCTTAGTAGTCTGCTTCAAAAAAAGCAAGTCCTTTTGATATACAAAACTGTATACAATTTTATGAGACATGGCCAAAAGGTTTTCGTTGACCGAAGAAAAGCTGGACGATCTTTTTGTGGAGGAGGTGGCAAGTGTGGTGAAACTGGTTGGTCGACTGCCGGCCAAAGATCAGATTGCGCCCACCTGCACAAGGTGGCTCAATATATTCCAGCAGGCGACGCCGAAGGAAAGGTTTTCCCGAAACTATATGCTTCTGCTCCTCCACAAGCAACTAAATGAACGATGCTCTTTGGGTTCTCCATTTACGAGTGCAGATAGTTTCCAGATGGATTTGCGCACTCTCCACCAGAAGACCTTGAAGATGGACCAAATCGATGTAGATGATGCAGAGTGCATATCTAATGAGACCTTGGAGGAGGAGGAATTGTCCTCTTTCAGTTCGTGTGAGAATCTAGAGGAGGCCAATCTCAGATTGGTTGAAGAAAATACAGTGCTTTCCAAGGAGTTGCAAGAGCTTCAAAGTACGATTGAAAAATTGCAGATAAAGCGGGATAAGGGCGAGAAAGCCATCCAAATGCTAAGTGAGCAGATTTACATGCTCGACAAGGAGAATCGCTACCTGAAGCGTATTTTCGCCTGCTCATCGACGTACGCTTTAAAGCAACTTTGCACTGGACAAGATCCTGCGCTGTTCTTCGATACCCTGTACAGTGTTCTCTGCGAGGAAGAATCCGACTATCAGCAGGTGAAACATTTTAATGAGCATTTCAAGGCCTTGCTGCAGGCGCACATGGATCACCACCAGCGGCAGCAGAATGCTCCTTTGCTGCAGCAGGCTAGCCAAAGGTACGACAAGTTGCGTTCCAAGGTGAGCAAGAGATACAAAAGTGTGATGGCCATGAAACTGGATGCTCAGGGTCAGGAGCTGACCCTCAATGCCATGCGCTATTTGAGCGTTCTGCGCAGACTGTTCCTCGCCACCTTTGAGGGCAAATCAAACACCAAGAAGGCAGTCGTCATGTTTCTGCAGCAGAGCTACGACCAAATGAACGGCATGTTGTAGAAGCTCACCTGGGAATCAGCCGTTCGCATTGCAGCATGTGCTCCAAGTTCAGGATTTGATCTGTAATTGTAAAAATATATTTTATAATTATACTGCAGCTTTTATTATAATAATTAGACTTCGGATTTTGCATATTTGCTCTCTTTTATAGGACAAAGATAGATTAATTCCGAAAACTCCAAAGTTCGTTTCAGTAAAAATACACATAGTTTAAAATTAATGGCATATTTTTTTTTTGCATAAAATGCATATGCATAAAATATATATATAAATATATGCAAAGTATAAAATAAAATCAACTATTCAAGATTGACCATTTAATAGCCAACCTAATTTACCCGAAGAAAATTGTTTGTTCCTTTTCGTCATTTCTGAGATATCTAATTTTTTCCCAAATTTAAGGAAACCCTATTTAATTTTGCATATTTCCGATATGCATCCGAATTTATTACATTTGAAAAATATGACACCTACCTAGAAATGTTGATAAAAATCGGACCAAAAATGGACAAAGATGCAAAATCCGAGGTCCAATAATAATAATCTTACCGGCAGAAGCTCGCTGTGCAGTGGCTGCCACCACGTCCACGCGGACGCCATTCTCGGTGAGCACACAGGCCTTGCGCAGCAGCGGCGACAGATATTCATCGTCCGATAGATTCAGATCAGCATCGCTGCTGGACGGTTGCTCCTCTGCGACTGCTCCTCCTTCCTCCTGACTGGAAGCCGGTTCTACTGACTCACTGATCTGCTCGCTGTAGGTGCTGATGGGATCGGATAGCATGTTGAGAAGGTGCTGCGTCAAAGTGTTGGACATGGCAGCAGGAGTAGGAGCAGGTGCAGGGGCAGGAACAGGAGCTGCTGGCGTTGTGGCTACCGGACTGGAGGGCTGCTCTGGAGGCGGCGCTGCTGACTGAGCCTGATGATTGGCGGCCACCACGCGCTCCACTCCGGGCACCAGAGCAGCCGGAACCGGAGGCGGTGGAGGCAGTGGCGATGTGGGATCCCTTGTGGGCAGCAATGGAGCGCGCACTTCAGGTAGCTTCGTGTAGAGGTTTTCGCGCGGCGACAGAATCTTCATTTCGCGCAGCTTGGAGCGCAGCGTTTCCACCCACTCTTGCATAATCTCCCTGCGAAAAAAAGCGAAAGTAAGCTTGGTTAATTGGTGTTGCGTGCGGGGAGCTTTTTTTTTTTAGACTTTACCAAGAGACGGCATGGAAGCGCAACACCTCGTGGCTGAGCGTGACCACAAACTCGAACTCATGGGAATTGGGGATGAGGGCATGGGAGATGTGGAGCGTTTCCCGCAGAGAAACGGCCCACTCGGGCAGATGTCCAGCTGCTTGACGAGGTTCCGCATAGCCCTCCAGCAGGGCGTCCGTGTCGTCGTGGACGCAGAAAACCACCCAGCTGCACTCGGATTTCTGTGGAACACAAAGAGATTTTGTAGCCAAGGAATAATAGGTAACCATATGTACACCCACCTTGGGACCCACAGTCAACCGTTTGCCATCCGCCGTCAGCCGCTTGAGCCATGTATTCTTGTGTATTTCCCGGAACTGGGCACCTGCTCCTCCAACACCTGACGCGCCCCCTCCCCCGCCGCCGCCGCTGCCAGGGGCAGTCGAAGGCAGTGGAGCAGGTGCACCACCACTCGCATTCCCGCTGGACGTTGCTGGCGCTGCCGTCGCCGCCGCCGCCATGTCCGCTTGCCAAGACTTCGGTGTGGATTCCTGGTTGGGATGGGCTTCTTTTGCATGCCTTGGGCTCTTCGCTCGCCGCCAATTAATCTCACATTTCACTCGCTTCTTTGCGGGGGCACAACATGCATTTTCTTTTCTCACGGCAACTGGGAAATCACGACGCCATTTTTGGTATCGGTATTTGGATATGCGAACCTATCGATATTTATCGAGAGTGCAGTGCATTAGGGGTGTTGTCGCAGTAATGAAATATTTAAAAAGTATGATTTTTTCATTTACAAATTTGATTTAATAATTTAATGAATTTAATTTCATTCAATAAAAGTTCCAAATGTTTTTGGAAATTAAATTTTGACAAAACTAATAAAACTTTGTTTATCATTCATTCCACTTTTGATTTTTTAATTAATATTCAGAAGAAGAAATGCCATCCAATAAACCCCATTTTAAACCACTTTTACAATCATATTTGAAATAAAATCCAAACATGACATTTTTATGCTATAATAATACTTCTTTTTATTGAGATTTTTAAAATCATTTTTTGATATTTTTTTTGTTGGGTTTTTTATATCTTTATATCACACGTAACGTAAGTAATGTAGTAGATCTTTTAATGCTGTCTTAAGTCACTAAATCTAAGCTGATTGAAAAAATAGAAATTCATCTTTGTCTACATGCCGAAACGAGTTTTAACGATATCAACAAAATCGATTTGGGACTTGTGCATTTGCTCCAGGGCAAACGTTTCAAAAGAACTTTTTCACTTAAAATTACAGAACTATTTGTTATTGCAGCATTGGTTTTGTCTGTTATCTTTTCCATTAACACTAGATATACATATTTATGCAGGCTTTTTGTATAAAGAGGCGTTAAACATTAGTATCTCAATTCGTTTTAGTACACTAAATTACAATTGTAAATTACAAGTATTGCGAGAGTCAGAAGGGAAGTTAACAAGCGCTTCTCATAACTTGGGCTTAGAACGTACAACGAGTTAACAATGGTGCAAAATTATTTTTAAAAAAAACTAGTAAACACGTACATATATTCCACAAAATGTTCAACTTAAAATGAGTGTAGACAGTGGGCGGGACGTTAAATTAAATACAATTTAAACTACAATTAAAGTCTTTGAATAGAATTTCAATTTAACGACATGACAACTACAAATTCTGTTCGTTTCTTGGTTTGTTTCTAACACAATCGAGTCTTGTTTGTTGCTTACAGTTGCTTTAGCTGGAAATTGGCATAGTTTAGTTGTAGTTTTTGTTTTAGTTGGTTGACTCCTAGGTCGATAGAAGTCGCGACTCCGTTTGTCGCGTGTAAAAAGTCATTTGTTTTCGTTTTGTACGTTGATACCAAAGTTTTCACTAGCTTCAGCAAGCGCCTGCGTCTGCATTTCTCGGTAACATTTTGGGTTCGGAATTTCTGGGGCTCCGAATTCTTCGGCAAACAATTCGTGTTTAACTCTAATTACAATGTACTGTGATGTACGCGGCATAGTTGTTAATTGTTATTTGTCGGTTCTTAGTTTTTAGTTGTGTTTTTGTTGATTTTTTCTTTTAAACATTTTTTTTATATTTCTGCAGTGATCTTGTGTTGTGTTTTTTTTTATAATGGTTTTTAAAAATATGATTCGTTTGCATTTCGGTCGCCAGCATTTGGAGTTTGTTAGAATCTTTAGTTGTTTTTTCCAGCATTTCGGTATCTAGAAATTAGATAACTACGAGCTACCTCCTCCGTAAGCTCTAGCTGCTCAACTTGGTCAGGATATCAATCTCAATCTCATTAGCGGAATTTGTAAGTCGAGTCTTAGCAAAGGATATTCAGTTAATCGCATATGAGGTCCACGTGTTATGGGTTCGGGGTGGTTTGTGATTCTGTGGCGGGCAGGGAATGAGTTGGCTTTATGAGGCGGGAAAATCCAGAACATGACTACGCGGTATGAACTCATCGGCCATGGGATTCAGAACCGACTGTTCCACATTACATTGGCTTTTGGGCAGGGCAGAAAGCGCCGTGTTCTGTTCGTCCGTTCTGTTAATTAATTAATTTAATTTTAATTTAATTCATGGCGGCCAGATGGTCACTACTCACTTGGCCTTCTCCCACTCATTGATCTGTTCTTCCAGCTCGTCCTCGATCATGGCTTCAAAACACTCCTGCATGATCTCCTCCTCCTCCAGGCGTTGAAGTTCCTATAACCAGATAGTTAGATTGCTTTGTCAGTTAATCTCCCCAGGTTTTTTCAGCTTGATCAATCTTACGTTCTTGTCAAACTCCTCCTCGTTCTCCATCCACATGTATTCGGAGAAATCTGGCTCATCGTCGATGTCTGACAGCGAGTCGTCGTCTTCCACAACGTAAATTATTTGATCCGTCCAGTCCACAGATGGCACTTTTAACAACATGATATTTGCTGCAAGGAGATAAGATTCGGATTACTTTGTGCCAACTTGTTAGCCAAACGGTCTTATAGGTACATCTATCTTATTAGCTCAAAATCGGCACAATTAGGCTTATAAAGAAAATATACTCAAAAAAGCGAATACCAGCTTATTCAGCGGTGCCACGGAAATGTCTAAGGATAAAGCATTCGATTGATTTATAAGTAGATTGAAAAACCTTCAATTACCACATAATCTCAGGAGTTTTAGAGATCTTGGGAGTTTATGAAGATTTTTTCAATGCCTACTATTATATTGAAGTTTCGTAATGATAGCAAAACAGATAATTAGCATTACAAAATATGTTAATTAAATATTTGTGAAACTGGCATTTTATTATTGCTCAGATTGACTTAGGCAAGCTTTTCTGTATTTGAATATATAATCGCATTTGACCGGCAAGAAGCCGACCAGTTTTGTTTTTGTTCTAAAAAACCGGTTTTCCGTCAATCTTACGAGATAAACAAAACAAAAATCGCACCTATACAGGTAAAGTAGTATTACACTAATACCTATTTGTTTTTATAAATAAGCGAACATTTTCTCTTTTCTTTTTGCGCAACGATTTTTTGTTTATGCGCGAGCGGTGTCTATTTTTTGCGTTGTGGCCGCGGCACACAAAAATTTGAAAACAAAATGACTCAGCTTTTAGTGCAAGAGCGAAAAGAGCCCCAAATAAGTGGACACACTTGTATATTATATGCTTTATACTTCACTTATTTATTATGCCGATTTTATTACTCGTATCACTTCTAGCCCCGTTAAACATTTTATGGCGTATAGAAATGCCGTTATCAGTTAAAAACAAGCAAACGTGTGAAATGACACGAATGTCAAAAGTGGAAATTTATGCAAAAACGCAATTAGCCAAAGGCGACGATCGTCATCGGTCAAAACTAGGGGTTCATGGTTGTAACTATCAAGTTGGCCGTGGCTGTGCTAGTGGATTTATGTTTTTTGTGTAGCCAAATTTAAATGGATTTATTTAAGATCTTCAATACCTTTTTTTAAGATACATTTTTAATTTAAGGTTTAGGAGTACCTAGTAAATCTCCCTCGACTGTGCTGCGATTTGTTTACTGTTTTCTTCAAGTTTGTGTGGGTGTTTGTTGGACCTTAGATTTTATAACAGTCGATTTTAGGTTTTTATTGGCTTTTGCGAGTCTTATCGCACTATCAATAAGTGGAATTTTTTGCTTTTGTCGACTTGTTTACTTAATTATTTATAGAAATCAGCTGGTATTTATCAGCAAAACAAAACACTTGCAATACAAAAGAAAATTGGCTGGCAACTCTGGCCTCTTGTTGGTGTACGTGCCGCCTCACACACACCCGCGCACAAGCACAGCTCATCGAATTGCAAGTAGAAGTTAAGTTAAGCGGCCATATTTTAAGCGAAATTGCGAAAATTAAAATGTATTTGCACGGTGGACTCGACGAAATTCATGCATGCATTAAGTAAATATGCATAAAACACAAAGGAGGTAAACAATCACACAAACACACAGTTGGGCTTTTCAAGTGCACTGGTGTTGGTGTGCCCGATTGAATGAACCTCCCTCAACCCAAAATAAAAAAAAACAAATACAGCAACGGCAATGATAATACAACACCGCGTATTATTCAAGGTAACAAGTGTTTAAAGTTTAAACATTAATATTCTTTGGGTTCGTGTACTTGGAGTCTAGCCTACGCACACGTACACTGCAAAAAAAATTGAAAAATAAGCTGAGGTACAAATTTTTCCCAACTCTAGCTACATATTTGAACCCTTTTTAAAAAATATTTAATATAAATGAGTATGGTTTAAATGAAGTTAAAATAAAAATAGACGATTTTATTTGCTAATCAAGATCCGTAGTTTTCATATGGTTTATGAAAGTAAATAATTTTAAATGTTATAAAATAAAATTGAAATTATTTGAAAATACTGTATATTTTGTATTTAAATGCTCCCTAAATAATGAGAAAACTGTAAAATTTATGATATGATATACAGTTTTCTCAAGTGTAAGTACGGGGACCCCAAGTTAATGCCCGATCCGACAGTTGGCCTTTATTGATTTGTCAAGAAGCGGTTTTAAGTGAGCGTTTAAGTGTTTTGGCGGAAGCGCCAAAAGGCAAATGAAAAACCAGGAAGCCAAGTTCTCTGACTTCCGCCTTTCCCCGCGTCGGCGTGTGGGATTATTTAATTTTCGAGATGATTTTGTACCCGATACGATCCCTTCGATCCGATCGTTCTACTCACTTCCAATCCCGTCGAGAAGCTTGTCCGATGATTTCCACTTGGTTGCTTGGAGCCACTTCCTCCGGTCGACTTGTTGTTATTATCGATGATGGTGAATTTCTTATGTTGTCAATAAGGCGTTCGGTTTTTGTCTTGCACTGAGAATTTTGCGTCGTTAGAAAATCGGGAAAAACACTGGTAATTTAATGTTGCATCCAATCCAGATAGAACCCACACGGAGAATTTTGATATATCTATTGCGAAATGTATTCGAGTATGAGCTGTGTGCGGATACACGTCCGTGAACGTCAAGCAAACGAATTGAAAAATTGAAATGATTAATAAAGCAAGTGGGGTAGAGGCGGAGAAACATCGATGACACTATCGATGCATCGATAGTTGTCTATCGATGTTCTTCTTTCTCGAAGGAGAATTAGCCCAAAAATATTCAGCTTCCAGAGCTTCAAAATAGCCTTTACTATTTCAATTTAAAAAATAAACCTTTAAAATTGTTCAATTTACGGTTTTTGCCCCAGCTAACTTTTTATCCGCGACTCGAACCCAAATCGAGACCGCCAAAAATATTCGTTAAAGCACACAGCTATCGATAGACTTTCAAGTGATTGATCGCATGGCAGCTAATCGATACACTTTCGACCACCAATAAGTGTTTGATTTAACGCATATTTTTGTCAAATTTAATATTTATGAATAGTTGACATTAAAATCCGAAAGTGTCTGTTTAAAAATTAATTGTTGGACTGCTTTGGTCTGCACCTTAAAAATATCGATAAATATTCAAGATGAGCTTACATTAGGGATGTTCCATCATGGCGGTTTTTTCAAAATTGAATATGTATTTATAAATTATATCATTATTTTTATTAGTTTTTAGTATAAAAAAACAATTTGTTTTTACTTTAACCAAAAATCTAGTTAGGAAACGTTTAATCGTAATCTTTTCTAAAGAAAAATTTATTCGAAAGGCACAGAGTTAAAATACAGAAAAGTAAAAACAAATAAAACATAGGTATAAAATCATAATGCTAACTATTTACTGCTTTTGCTGGCTTAGGCCTAGTTTTCCCCTTTTCGCTGCGAGGATCCCATGGCTGCAAGTTGGTACTACTGCAGAATCCAAATACCAACATGGCCATCGTATTAAAGGCAATCAGCGTGATCATCACCACATTCCACTCACTTTTGCTGCCCTACGAGGTATACAAACCGTTGAATTATAAATTTAATTATTAATTTACCAGATCTTACGGTGTGCACCAAGGCGGCAACGAGATGAGGCGCCAGGAAACCGGAGAGATGGGCCATTCCATTGGCCAATCCTGAGAGTAATCCTGCGAAAGAGGGTGCAAAGTAGAGCAGCGTGGGCCAGTAGCCACTGAAACCCATATCCGTGGAGGCCATCATGAAGGCAAACATCAAAAGGACCATTATTTTGTCGCCACAATCAGCCATGATGATGATTCCAATAAAGCACGATGTCAGAATGCTGCCTGTTATAAAGTAATGATATAATATATAAAAAGATGTGTACAGGGGTACCGCGGAAATCTCTAGAGGTTCTCCTGGGTTCAATATAGATCTCAAATTAAATTTTAAACCTCTAGAAAATTTCTATGATTCCCCTGATATCCAGTGAATCTTACAGATCCTGTACAGCATTCTTCGCATAAAGTTCTGATCAGGACCCACGCGTCGTTCAACGTAGCTGCCACCCAGGATGCACAGGGCTTTGGAACAGATCCCGCCCAGATACGGAGCCGCCGAGAGGAAGCCCACCTCCCGCAGATCGAACTGCATGGCCTCGCGCATAAATCGGGGCATCAGAAGAACTATCACCAGGAAGGTGTAGGTATGAAAGACGTGGGTCAGGACGAAGGCATATGCGGGCGAAGCAGTCAACAGTCTCTTCCAGGGAACCCTCACTACCTACAAGGAAAGATAAAAGCAGCTTAAAATTCTAAAGAGGCTTTAAATATTTTTATAGTCCCCCCTCACCTGCTGTTCTCGAATCCCTAAATCACTCCTTCCTAGCAGCAGGTAATCCACCTCCTCATCCGAGATGCGAGGATGCTGCTCCATAGTGTCGTATATGAGAAAGCAGCAAGCGATACCAAAGAAAAACGTAACCCCACCGACGACATAGAAGGACAGCTCCCAGCCAAAGTTGCTCAGGTAACTGGCCACCGGGTAAACCAACATGGAGCCCATTAGAAGTCCACTATAGGCGAAGGACAGGAGCGCCGTTCGCTCGGTGGGATGAGCCCAGGTGACAAAAAGTTTGTACATCGCCGGATTTCCGCAGCCCTGTGAAAAATTAGAAACAACTTTAGTAGAGTTTAAACCATCTGATCTTTGCTTCTTCTCACCGCTAGCAAGCCGCAAATGACCAGATCAACAACCGCTGCTTCGAAGCTGAAATGGGCCATCGCTGGGAGCAGAACGTAGGCCACTGCCTCAAAGATCAGCGACACGATGAACAACACCTTGCTACTGCACCGATCTGCCAGATAGCCGGACAAGGAGATGGAAACCACATAGCCATAGTAGTAAACTCCCGGAAAAGTCAGCTCCTGGTTTCGAGTCCATGGTAAGTCACCCGACTATTACAATAGGTGTTAAAGAATTTTACATGCTTAATTATTTTAAATTTAAATACAATAAATAAATACAATAAATTACACAACTTATAGTTAAATCACCGGCTTATTTAAAAAAAAATTGGAAAATATATGAAACAAATATATAAAATGTTAAAATACATTTTTTGTAACTTATTTAGAGGTAGAATACTTCTAATAACATTTTCAAATTTTATAAATTACATCCAATAGTAATATTTCTGTAAGTGTAAGCAATTGTTTATGGTTAAAGTCAATACTAATTTATGTTTTGTTTGATTTAAGTTTGTATGTGAGCATTAATCAGTTTTATGACTTTAACTCATGACTTTCTGTTTGCTAACATTTATTTTTATCTCTATAAGGTCTTTAGTATATCCAATTATGATGGTAACTTTTATTTATTGCCTTTTTTAAAGGTAAATCATCTTGCCTGAGTCTCTCGGATCAGCGGGTTGGGAACCATCCGAGGATATCCACATCGCCCCACCGAGGTGATATTGGTATCCGGCAGTCCAGCCATCTCCTGTGGAATTTCCAGGGCATCATCCGGCCGTGGCATAACCATTTTGAGGATAATCATGCCGAGCATATTCCGCATGGCAGCATGCAGACAAGTGGCCAAAAAGGCGCATATCGCGTAAGTCAATCGCACGGAGCCCAGGAGCCTGTGGGTGGACACACTCGATTGCGAAAGGCGGGGCAGAGTCCACGACTGGCTGCCCATGGTGCCAAAATATTAAACAACTCTTTCAAACATGTACACAAAACACTAATTTGAGAATTAAACAAAGCGTAACCCGAGTTATGGAGCGACTGATTGGCATTTCGTCGGCGATGCAACTGCAATGCAAACGCCTGTCGATCGGTTGGAGATGTTACAACGCGAAATTATTTGCCATTTGTCACGATTTGGCGGCTAGTTTATCGTCGCCCTCTCGCCGCAATATGGAGAATTTATCTGGCAACTGTAAACAAGAAAGCAACACATGTAAAACGGACAGCGTCGATAAGAATTCGCCACTGAACCAAGCTTCAAAAGCTTTGTCGTACTTGTACCTTTGTAATTCTAAATTTTGACCGCCGAAAAGCTCAGACTTAAAGATAACTTAATCTATATAAATACGGATAAAAACAAATTTTAAAACATCTCAGAATTTTTGTAATTAATTTAAGAACTTTTGTGGATGTCCAAAATGTGGCAATAGATTTTTTTTGAACTCGCTATTTTAAAATTGCATGAGTTTTACTTTAAGCTTTGCTTTCAAATTTAAGAACTTCAAAAAGCTTGTAATAAAATAGTAATTTATTTAAACCTTGTTAGCGTATTATAGAAATAAGACCATATAAGATTAAATTCTAAAGCACTTATTTTGTATAATATTTTCTAAAGTGCCTAAGTATTCCAAAATTGCAGAAGTTGCCAAAAGAAATATAAAATTTCAACTTAAAAGGTACAAGTTTTTTTTTTAAATACACTTGGTTTAAGAATTCTTAATAATTATTAATCGTGTCTATTCTTTTATAATACTCCCATTATTATCTCTTTGGCCAATTCATATGTATGTTAGAAAGAAAAATGAGAGAAAATAAGAGAGTGAAAGTAATATTAGAACGAATAGTAAACAATAATGTGTTGGTGTACTGTGCACGGCACCGATTTGTGCAATCAACTGGGCTGCACTTTGTTGGGGGACAGAAGAAACGGGGTGAAGTCGGGTCAAAGTGCACGCTTTGAACAGTCCAGTCCTGACAGCCAATTGGCTTTCGCATGGCCCATGTCAGTCGTGTCTTCCCCCATAAATTTGGATTTAAAAACGTGGGGCACTCAAGTAGCAACACTACAAATAATGGGTAAGGTGATTGACTAATATTTACTATTGGTATAAAATTTTGTTGTATTTAATAACTGATTTTATTTTTAAGAATGCATTAATCTTAAAAACTTCTCATAGGCCACACTATTAAGGGGGGTTTTTCGCCGTCACGAGATTTCATTGTAACTTGACTACTTAATCTACTTAATTATTCGCATATTTAGGCGGTAAATTTATGCAGCTTTTTTGCAATTACTTAACAAAAGTGTATATATTTTTAAACTGCATTTTATTGTTTAGCGGCATTTTTGAAATATCTGCATAGCTAAATTCAAAAACCCCACGAGTCATAAATAAGACATTTTTGAATAAATTAATGTGTTAATTTACTAATCGGTATTAAAATGAAATTAATGCCCTACTGGGCTGTCGAATAAGTGTTTCGATTAGTGATGTATTTGGCATTGCTCTTTTCCCTCTCCATAAACCATAAACCCATAAAAGCATTTGCAGACAACCGCATGCACTTTGCTTATCTATTTGGACGCATCGCTTAGAGTCGCATTGTGCCGTGTTCTATTTTTCGCCTCGCCTGCACTATGTTTCGATTAAAATTTTGAATTTTTTATGAGCCGCACATGTTAGTTGTCGTTGTTTCTTGTTTCTGTTTCCGCTTTTCCGCTGTTTTTTGTTTTTGTGATGTTCTGTTGTTAGCTCATTTGGCATGCATATGGGAATATGGGGGAGTGGGTTTTTGGGTAGTGGGTTCTAGGTTCTAGGTCCTAGGACATTTTACATATTTACCGACTTTTTGATTGATTTTTTATTTATACCCCGCATATGTCGCCCCATTCGAGTGACTAAACTTCGCGTCCTCCATTTCCCATTTCCCCATTTGCCACATCTTGGGAAATACCTTATTCTGGTATTCCTATTTGCTGTGAGCGCATATGTCGACATCGAATCTCGAGGGCAATGCATTGTTTGCATTTGCATAGCCAAGCCATAGCCACTAACATGTTACCATATTCAGTTACCTGTAACTCTACCGTTGGCGTTACCTTGTCCTGGTCGCGTGTCCTGGCCAGCAAAACACTTTGTTTTCGGTCTAAAAATAACCATTTTGGCCGCCAGGGAGTCCAGTTTTTGCCGAGCCAACTGCGAGCGGGAAAATCCAAACAATTTCCCCACTCACATTCACCCACTTTCTTTTCTGGTCGTAAAAACAAATGTTGTGTACGCTGGACATGCATATGGTTTTCCTAAAACGGAGAATGACAAAAATTAACACCATACGAGAAGGTAACACTGCGTATATTAACCAAATTTTAATTTACAAAATAGTTCAAGGAATTTCCGATTTTAAGAGTCTGACATATTTTAATATTTTTGTCATTCTTCATATAGATAATAATCTTAAATAAGTGGATATTTATTTACAATTGTTTAATAGCCTAAAACTTTAAAACTGTATATTTATTATTCTCAAATATTTACCTTAAATGACTTGTAATTTAATAGCAAATAGTTTAGGAAACTTTGACAATTGCACAGCTGGAAACCGCAGAAAAGTTTATAAGTCAAGTAGTTAAAGTCATATGGCGACATCTCCCATGTACATAAGTGTTTACGTTGTTAGTCAATCAGTAGACAGAAGTTCGACAGATGGCATAATGGCGCCATTTAAGGACCTAATGACCTAAACAATGTACTCAAAGGAACTTAGGAAGAGTCCATACTACAGAGCAGGACATTTATTTATATTTTAAGACCAATTATGGGTTTATATCAAGTATTATTTATTAGGTTTTAAAATTTAATACTTTCCTGTTAGACATAAAAAAAAATCTAAAGAATTTACGGCAACGAGATCGTAATAAAACCATAATTAATCTTAGATTAGCTCCTGTATATCCTGCAGGAAGTCGCACGCTTACACCCACCTAACTTTTGCTGACCATCAGCATTATCCTGCCGAGCGGATTGCCTTCCAGTGGTATTGGGCTAACCCCAGCCCCATTTTTTATACACTCTCGCGCTCCTTTTTCTCTCTGTAGTTTTTTTAGTTAGTGTTTTTTTTATTGTGGTTAAACATTTCCGACGAATCCTTTGTATTCCCACCTGGCCAGAAGGAAAGAGAGCGAGAGAGATGGAGAGCAAACAAGTGCTGTCCGAATTTCGTAGAGGGTTCAATTCCAATGCGGCCACTTGACCCAAATTTGTTCCTTCTTCACTTTCTGGCAGGGATTTATTGCGGCTTATGTAGAGTGGAGTTGTTGCCTGCTTTTGGAGGAAACCATTTCGTAATAAAAACGTGGCTAAGTGCTTAAAAGTAATTTTCTATAATTTATTTTCGCTGTTCCATTTTGCTATCTTTGGTGGGAAAGGGTGCTTCCTTTTTTTTTGCTGCGAGAACTTTATGAGCCCCCTAATAGTGCATAGTTTTCATGACACTGCCACGACACTTGAAGGGCGGAAAATTGTTGCTCTGCCAGCGGGTCAAAACACGGTTACCGTTAGCTTAACAATTAGGGCCCGAAGACGTGACTGAATCGCGACTCGAGTTTTGAGTGTCTCTCTCGACACTGTAAAAAAAATTCCCTTTTTAGTAATTTTAAACATTTACTGAAGATCAGTTTTTTTACTTTATTTTTTAACATTTTATATAATGTTTTTGAAAGTATAGTTATATTTTAACTTACACTGATGTTAAATTTAAATTTAATTTAGACAAATTTTCAAAATATATGTTTTTAAAATTAGACATATTTATTTTAGACTTTATTTTATGGGTAGGTATACTATCTAGAAAAATTGATTGACAAAGCTTTTTTAATTTTTCGTTTTAATTAGTCTGAAAGAGGGATTTAAAATGGTAATTTTAAAATAAAGGTAACTTCAAAATAAAAAATTTGTTAGTTGAATATCTTAAGGATATTTCTGTGGGTGTATTTTCCGCCTTCCTTCTGCTTTGACTTTCTCACCTGCTCTCACTCTCACTTTCGCAATGCGCTCAATTTTCGTTAGAAGTCGCTGAGAGTCGTAAACATACGAAGCCGAAGTAAAAGCCATTAGTAGCGGCTTGAAGCTCGCTACGAAAGGATCACGTTACGTTCGTCCTTGGTAACGTCGCTTCAGGAATAAGTCCTGTAATAACGGAGTGCGCGTAATCGAATGCAGTGATATTTTAACAAGTTACCCATCGCCAATAAAAAGAAAACATTTTTTTAAAATAGTAAAATAAATCAAAATAGTTTAAAAACAAGAAATATAAAAATTTAGAAAATATTAACAGTGTGTAAATATAAATAAAATATTGAAAAATCCTTCATTACATAATTACACAAATTTTCGGTGCGATTTTATTTAAAAACTTTAATGAGTATCGATTCAGTGTGAGGAATAAAAACATGCTTTGCCGTGGACGGGTCATGGAGGTCATCACATTCGGCGCGCCAACGCTTAACGTATTTCAATCCATTATATGCATAACCACACCAAAATCACCAGCACACTAACCAACCAGCTCACCAATACAAAGCCATTAATAGGGCGTCATTTATTACATATCGAATGTGGAACTCATTCCCATTTCGATTCCCATAACCATCCCCATATCCATTCCCATTCCCAGCTAACTAACGAGCCCAATAGCATGTGTTCTTGAAATCCACTAATTTAGTTTATTATTAGTATTATTTGTTCACTTCATTGCTGCATGCATTAGGTTGATTAAAGATGGACTCGAGATGTTGGGCATTTTTAATCAATGATAAATTCAAATTATTCAGTGATCCCTTGATGGCATAAAAATATATATTTAAACAGTGATAAGAAATAAAAAACAGTGAATAGTATAGTGTGTGTGAAATACCTTAAAAATCTTATTTAACTTCTGGACTTGGATTAGACTCAGTGCCTGCGAAAGGAGCGTCCCTTTAAGCCAAATGTGAGTAGAACAAAAATCCCAGACTGAACTTAAATGGGACAATACAAAACAAGTCGATAATTCCAGAGTGCGTCCTTGCACTTGTACCGAATAACTTTGGGGCATATACAAATCCATATCTAAGTGTATATAAAAAGTTGTATATAATATGTGTCGCTGGGTCGGAAGGTTGGATATAATTTCTCTTGCACCTGTCGCTGCTCTTTTCACTTTATCGCGTGCGTGGCAAAGCATTTTTATAGCCACAAAATGTCCTTTTACGTTATGTCTCTGAAAAAAAAACCGAAGGGAAAACCACAAACAATAACAATGCTAGCCAGCGGGAAAATTGAAACGCGGTCAGGAGAAAGCAACAAACAAATAGAGAGAGCCCCACGCATTATCACAGCCCTCGAAACCCCATTCATTAGGGTCTGGATTCCGCTGAAATCTGACGAAGTCAGTACCTATATGTTTTGAATGGTTTGGGGGGTTAATTTATTGCAGTTTGCACTGATTGAACTGAATTGGTTAGCCAAAGGGCAGAGTTAATTCCTCCGCGGATGTCACTTATTTGGCCCCAAAATTAACCCCTTTTACATCGATTGCTCTTTACCTATGGACATTTCGATAAACACATTCAAGGCCGCCTCTTGCGACACTCGTGGACGACGCTGTTCCGCTATTTTTAACACATAATTCATATTGAATTATAAATACACTACAATTAGTAATTTACAAAGCCGTCATCCTCACGTCCAAATCGGTGGAACCTGAGGACACTGAAGCGCAGGCTCAGAAGACGACGGAATGAAATTGGGAACACGCAGAGTGACCTTCCAAGTGAAACGCCCCTTAAAGAGTCTCAAAACTTTTTATACCCGTTACTCGTAGAGTAAAAGGGTATACTAGATTCGTGCAAAAGTATGTAACAGCTAGAAGGAAGCGTTTCCGACCCCATAAAGTATATATATTCTTGATCAGGGTCACTAGCCGAGTCGATCTAGCCATGTCCGTCTGTCCGTCTGTCCGTCTGTCCGTCTGTCTGTCTGTCTGTCTGTCTGTCTGTCTGTCTGTCTGTCTGTCCGTCTGTATGAACGCTGAGATCTCAGAAACTACAAAAGCTAGAAGGTTGAGATTTCCCACACATATTCTTTGGCTTCCTACGCAGCGCAAGTTTATTTTAGCCGAGCGCCACGCCCCCTCTAACGCCCACAATCGCCCACTAACGATTTTAAAATGGGTCCTGCGCCCACATCTTTAAAGATTTCCGAGAAGTATAAATGCAATTTTGTTGTGTATATTTATACCTATCGAAATGTAGAAGACATTTTTTAAATCGGACCATTCATTAAAAAGTTATACGCAATCAAAAATTATATATCTATCTCCCTCGCACACCCTTTAGCTGAGTTACGATTCGGGACACCAACCCGACACAGCGTTCGCACTCCCTTTAGCTGAGTGACGGGTATTAGATAGTCGGGACAACAACCCGACTATAGCGTTCTCTCTTGTTTCTTTGACAAACTGACCATAAGATGTATTAGTCCAAACTTGTCCAAAGATCCCTGGTGTTTCTATATTTTTGCAAATAAAATAAGAAAGAGATTATAACGACGATTAGGTTTTACTAGAAAGATGTTTTAATCCTCTAAGACCCGTTTTCCCATCGACATGTTCAATTTAAAGCATTAAGAGTTTGAGGTCTACTTTAAATTTAAACGGACTGTAATTATATGTGTAAATATGATTTGAGTTAAATATTACATTTTCATATTATATTATATGTTTTATTCTATCCTTTCTTTATTACTTTTAATGGTTTGACAAATTTATTCTAAGCTGACAATTTATTCTGAAAATTGTTATTATCACAGATTAATATGTTTCGCATTTAAATTACCCATAGTCTAGGAATTAATCTATGCTATCATAATTTATTATCAGTGATACCAACCCGATTATAGCATTACAAGCACTAATCGCATTTAAATGTGACAAATAGTAAATTATGTAGTTTTCTCAATGAGTGATTCATAGATTAGTTATTTTATATAGCACTAAAGCAGTCCAAATAAAACCTTACCATCGATTTAAAACTGCCGCCTCAGCGTTATCAGCTTAACTCTTGGAAAGAGACCACAGAAGGGGTTAACATTATTTTACTACAACCATTAGGCCGACGAACAGGTGTGCACAGCCAGGTGTTGGACGCTGATAAGTGATATCGGTACCACTTAAAATGTCCAGAGAACCGATGACGGCGACGACGGGCCAACAAAGTGGGTAATCACTGTAGCCCTGGCAACCAATTCCGGTGACATTTTGCTTGAAACTCCACATTGCGATAATTCAAATGGGGATTATCGTGAAAAACCACCGACCAACACTCCAATTGCCACCGGTTAATCATCGATGTATGAGTGTTTTTACGGCCTACGAACAGATAAGATTAACCGGAATCGGGCACTCGATATAGTCCAATCCCCAACCGAAATGGTCAGTTGCCTTTTGGCCATATTAGCCAGCAGTTCGGGGAAATCAATTTCGCTCTCTGACCAGAAAAATGTCAAACTTCCATTGGTCTCTAACGCTCGGCGTCCTTTTCTGTGCGGTTCTCAATCCTCAAGGTAAAAGAAAAAGAAACAGAAAAAAAAAAACAGAGAGCGAAATAAAAACAAACAATCGGTGGGAAATCATGTGGCCAAATGTTGCGAGCGATTTCCGGTAATTGAATTAAAGCCGCGATTAATCGGGTGTGAGGCCATCGAAAGGGCAGCAGACCAAATATCGTAGGCGTACGACAGTCATAACATTAAAGAACCAACGAGTAATTAATGCAAACGCAATCAAGGTCAAGTACTTTGCCCTATTGACCCCACCCACCACCACTGACCCCCCCAAATAGGGTCTCTCACGAAAGTCCAGGTCCCAAGGTCCTTTGCGGTTTGAGAAATTGTTTTGCCGGCCACGGAAAATGGAAATTAAAGTGGCCAAGCGTCGAGCGAAATTCAGCTTTTCTTTTGTGTGTGCTATTGTTATTGTTATTGCCATTTTTCGCGTTATTTTTCTTGTTGTTATTTCTGCGTTGATACTGTTTTGTATGGAAATTTTTTCGTTGCCGCAACCTCATCCGGAAGTCGTTGGCGTATACGTAATAAATTGCGGCCCCGACACGTTGCGTGCCAGAAGAAGCTTTCGCCGTCGCGACGCGGGGAATTCGGTTACAGAAGGATGGGGCCTGGCTTTTATAAGGTTAATAATCAGCTGGCCAGGTAGATAAGAAGGCGTGGCCACGCCAAGATTGACGAGGATGTTCAATCAATTGGAAATTTATCGCATTACTAATGGCCTAGCAGAAAAGGATTGTAAGAGAACACCAGCTTAAAATTTGATATATAAAGTTAAAGCAATAACAAAAACTAAAAGCTTGAATAGCAAAAATATTGAAAAATTTAAGGGATACATTTTTATATATTATATGAAAACTCGTAAAGGCGTGTGCCTTATTATCAAAAAAATAAAAAATACCTGTAAGTTAAAATTAAAATTATTAGAAAATAGGATTACTTTATCCCAGTCTTCCTATATTTTTATAAAATTTCTCAATAGGAAATATTTTATCAGTTTCTAATTGGTTTATATTTTTATACGAAAACTTACTTAATCAATTAATTATTTTTATTTCTTTTAAAGAAATTTTCTTTTAAATATACATTTTGAATAATACATATTAATACATATTATGTATGGTACGTTTATTTTAAACTTTCGCCTTAAAGATGTAAGATTTTCAAAAATCGGCTAACTCTCAAGAAATGAATGAAAATGTGATGGATCAAGTGTGGGAACTGGAGCCCGTTTTGAATAATTAAGGTGGCTCGAGGGTGGCCCGAAATTGAGGCCCGTAACTAGGTCGGCTCGACACATCCGAATGTGTGGTCACAGGCACCGGCGAGACGTTAATTTTTAACCAACCAGGCTGGCGATTGGTCCGATTCATAACCCATTCTTCTTAACCCATTGCAGGCGACGGCGGCGCGTTGGCCGTATTTTGGCCATGTGAAAGCGCGGCGGACTGCACAGCTGACGGTTCGAGCTGCGACTTGGCCAGCGGCCAGTGCGAGTGCTCCACATTCGACTCGGTGCTCGCCGAAAACTTCACCCAATGCCTGGCGACGTCGCTCATTGGCGATAAGTGCGACGACAGCGTCCAGTGCAATCTTATGCCAACGGGGGCCAGTTGTAAAGCCGGGGTCTGCGATTGCGCCGATGGCCAGAACTATCTGCGTGGCAAGTGTCGCCCACTGAACGGACTCGGCGAGTCCTGCGAAACGGTGAGATCCGCTCTTTTACATCCTCTTTATATGTTAATTTAATGTATTATTGCCTTGCCAGGACTTGGACTGCTATTTTGGCTACGATCGTGCGTCTGTCAGTTGTCAGCAAAACGTGTGCGGCTGTGCAAATGGCTATTATAATAGATATGGAAACATCTGCCGTCGCAAATCAATGGGTAAATATTTTAATATGTACACTGTTGTTCAGAAAATTCGCACCAGTTAACCCACAATAGTATAGATTTAATAAATTGTACATGTTACATTGTACATTGAATGTAAATGGTAAAATTTTTTTTTTTTTTTTTAAAAAATATAGTAGTTTTGAATCATATATTTTGAATGTAAATAGTTATTTATATTTTTAAACAGTTCAATTTCGACAGTCAATGCGAACGGTTGTGCCTTTCTTGTGCTCGCTCAAGTAAAAACACCTTCCAGTACCCGAAGTTAAGCTACGCGTAATCTATTTATAGATCCCTTATCGGTTTGAAAGACAATTTGACTCACGCTCGTAACACAACAAGTACAGCTTAAGTCACCAAAAACCAACAATGCTCGACCCCCCCTGGAAGAGGCCCCCGGCACCCGATGGGAAATTCCTCGTGGTCTCCAGATCGGACAATGAAACATTTAAAAAAACCTCACCGTTTCTAATCAAAAAGTCAATCGACTCTGCCGTAGGTGGAGAAGTCTCAGAGTGCAAAAAAACTAGAGAAGGTCACCTATTGATTAAAACAAAAAGCCCAAACCAAACTGAAAAACTCTGCAAACTTAACATAATGGCTGGAAACATACCAATTCAAGTTTCAGAACATCGATCACTAAACTCTTGCAAAGGAGTGATATACTGCAACGACTTAAGAGATATCGAAGAGGCAGAAATTTTGGAAAACCTAAAACAACAAAATGTCATAGAAGTAAAAAAAATTTTGAAAAAATCAATGTTTGGAATCCCCACCGAAACTGGACTTGTAATACTTACATACTCGCTACTCAACCTACCGGAAAACATCAACATTGGATATGAAAGAATCAAAATTCGACCATATATCCCACAGCCAATGCGTTGTAGCAATTGCCAGCGTATTGGACACATTGCAAAGTTTTGCGAAAGATCAGGTGCCTGCCCGAATTGCTGCCGCTCTATTCATACCGACGTTCTGAATGGAGAAGAATGCAAAGAAACTCCACAGTGTATCAATTGCCTAGAAAACAAACACCCTAATTGCAATCATCACGCAAGAGATAGGAAGTGCCCTGTCTTCATAACCCATCAAGAAGTTCAAGCAATAAAAACCTTACAAAAAGTGGACTACCGAAAAGCCTGGTCAATCTACAAGGAGAGACATCAACACGATGGGTCGTTGTATTCATCAGTTGCAAAGTCTAGCCAAAATCAAACACACCAACAACAGGAAGCAACACAAAGCCCAACCAAACCCACACCATCAACAACCTTGGAGAAACCATCAACAAGCAACCAACGGAAAATTATCACCTATGAAGACGAAGATGGGATGTCCACCAGCTCCATCAGCTCGGAACAAAATGCCAACGATAAGTCTAACACATGCAAAATTTACCCAAAAAACCTATCCAAAAGAGATAAAAGACTTTTAAAAAAAGCCAACGAGAGCCCAAAAACCTCAATGCTAACTAGATCTAAAATTAAGAACTTAATAAACACAGAAGGAATTCATAATCTAAATTAAGAAAACCTCCAACATAGCTCCATAAACTCATTCCAACCCTTTAAAATGTCTCTTAATATACTACAATGGAATATAAACGGTTATAGTAACAACTATAACGAACTCTTAATTTTAATAAGACAACACAATCCAAAAATAATTTCTATTCAAGAAACCCATATAACACCTTCCCAACACATCCCTATCCCAGTCAATTTTGAAATATACCACACAACATCTATCGTAGCTAAGGGCGGAGTCGCCTTATTAATTCATAAAACACTACAACACAGACAAATCCCTACGGGACATATATTCGAGACCATTGCGCTCGAAGTTCAATCAGCAAAAAAATTTAATATATTCGCAACATACATTCCTCCTAATCAAAAATTCACACATAATGAATTGAAAACAATGTTCCCAAGCGCTAACACACCATCTATTATCACAGGTGACTTTAATAGTTGGAATAGTATGTGGGGATCACCCAAAAATAATAAAAGAGGAAACATTTTAGGGAAATTTATACTCAACAGCAACTATATCATTCTAAATAATGGTAAACCCACACACTTCTCCACACATAGCTCATATACCCACATTGATTTAGCCCTCTGCTCACCTGACCTTAAAATTCACACCACGTTTAAAATTAGCGACACATTGCAAGGAAGTGACCACTTCCCCATCAGCATACAATTGTTCCACTCACAGGAAAAAAAAGAGAATAGATACATACCTAGATTTATTATAAACTTAGCCAATTGGGACCAATATGAATTACTTACAAACAACTTAAACTCTTTCGTACCTATTTCACAAAATACTAACAAAGAAGCCAGTAACATCCATAAAATAATTTTACAAAGTGCTTATAAAAGCATCCCCCAAACTAAGCCCCCTAAACAACACCACAACGTTCCCTGGTGGAACAAAAACTTAGAATCCTTAAAAAAACAAAAAAACACAGCCTGGAGAAAATTTAACCAAAATATGAACAATGAAAACCTAATAAACTTTAAACGAACTAACGCACTATACAGAAGGGAAATTAGAACAAGTAAGAAAGAAAGCATACAAACGTTAACATCCAATATCAACCCAGACACCAAATGTCAAACAATTTGGAACAAAATTCGAACATTCTGTGGCTTACATAAGTCAACGACTATTCATTGTATAATAGACCAAAATTCAAACAACCCCTTAACAAATCAAGAAGATATAGCCCAAGCTTTCTCCAACCATTGGTCTTCACGATCCGAAGACAATAATTTCTCAACTCCTTTTCTTCAAGCCAAAAACGACATAATAAACAACACGCAACTCGATGTACCGCACAAAACAGCAGAATTTATGGAACACAACATTAATTTCATAGAATTCTCTGCAGCCTTGAATAGCCTTAAAGGAAATACACCAGGGTACGACAAAATCAATTACGCAATGATAAAACACGCTTCAAAACCCGTAAAAAATAGAATAATAGCCCTCTTTAATAGCATCTTAAAAACACACATACCCCAAATATACAAAGTCAGCACCATTATACCAATCCACAAGCCCGGAAAGGACAAGACATTGATCGAGTCCTACCGCCCCATATCGCTAAATCCCTGCATATCAAAAATATTAGATAAAATTATTTCCAAACGACTATGGTGGTTTGTTACAACAAACAAACTGCTTAATAATCACCAACTTGGCTTTAGAAAAGGCAAATCAGTTACAGACTGTCTACTGTACGTAGACGCTTTGATCAGCAGAGCCCTCTTCGAAAAACGACACGTATCCATTATATCATTAGATTTTGAGAAGGCATTTGAAAAGATAGGATTACACACAATACTAAGCCAATTACGGACTTGGGGTTGCGGTGAAACCATCATAAAATATGTAAGCAACTTTATGACGAACCGGAAAATTCGAGTACGTACGAATCAGGTACACTCAAACATTAGAAATCTGTATAATGGTATTCCGCAAGGATCCCCATTATCAGTTATCCTATTTCTAATAGCATTTAACAGCATAGCTGACATCATAGAGAAACACAAAAACCTTAAATTCACGGCTTATGCGGATGATTTCAATATACTTATTGACCTAAAAAGAGGAAAATCCCTAAGACCCAATCTAGACACTCTTTTCACTGAAATAAACAACTGGTGCTCAATTTCCGGCGCGTCACTATCCTTAAATAAATGCAACCACATTCATATATGTAGAAAAATCAACTGCAAATGCAAAATAGACATAAGCTCATGCGTGATCAAAACATCTAAAGAAATAACCATTCTAGGACTAACCATTAACTCAAAATACAGGTGGAACTCCCACATTAATAAACTAAAAAAGTCACTGTCTAAACCGTTAAACATAATTAAATGTCTGTCAAACTATAAGTACAATTGTCACCCATGCACCCTAGTCCAAATAGCAAAAAGTCTATGCATTTCAAAAATAGAATACGCCCTACCAATATACGGTAACGCCCCAAAGTCTACTTTAAGGCCAATTAAGACTTACATGAACTCAGCTCTGCGCTCTGCGTTAGGAGCATTTTACTCCACACCAACCCACAACCTCTACCTCGAGGCGAATGTATGCCCACTGGAAAACAAAATCCTATTTGCAAAAGCCAAACTTTTCAACACAATAGTACTCTCCCATGACACCCCCCTTAATTCATTAGCGAAAAAAATTATAAATAAACACAATAAAAAATACAAGAACTCAGTGCTCCAAGACTGCATCAACATTTGCTCCAATCTTAACCTAACAATTACATTAGCTAAAAAACTACCTAAAGCCAATCCACCATGGCACATTAATCCCGACACAATAGACACCCACCTTAATAAAAATGAAAAATCAATTACCCCAAAGGAGGTATTTTTAAAAGAATTTTTTGAAACTAAAAACAAATTAAAAGACTATACCCTTATATACACAGACGGATCTTTATCAAAAGAAATAATCGGCTATGCAATAACAACAGAGAGCTCAATCTTAAAACTGGGAGTACTCCCGGAGTACTCTTCAGTGTATACAGCCGAAGCTATAGCAATTCTTGAAGCGATCAAGATATCCTTAAAAGTGAGAGGGAAAACATGCATTTGCACTGATTCCCTATCGGTAGTTGAAGGCATAAAAAACATAGAAAATTCTACACATATGATCTCCCAAATTCGAAGTCTGCTAATAAACAACTTTCCAAAAATTAAAATACTGTGGATACCAAGTCACGTAGGTATAACAGGAAATGAATTTGCCGATGAAGCTGCTAAAGCAGCCACGATTTCCCCCTTAATAGCATCACCAAACATAAATAAATCAGACATAAACAGATATTTAAAATCAACACTCCTAAATTTTTCTTCACACCTGCTTAATCAAACTTCTACCTGGTACCAAACGTATAATGACGGCCAACTCAATATTGCCCACTACACAAAAAACACTTTCTTTGCCAGGCTGACAAGAACTGAACAAATCAAACTTATACGGTTACGACTTGGTCATACTAAGCTGACCCATGCAAATAGATTCCTTCAACCTCCTTCCAACCAATGCCAATTCTGCAACAACCCTGACACATCAATCAAACATATTTTAAACGAATGCCCATCGTTTCAAAACATTAGACCCTCAACACCGAACTCCGATCTCATTCCTCTATTAACTAACCCAAAACCGGAAAACCTACTTATCATTCTTACTTTCCTTAAAAAAGCCAACTTACTTAATCGCCTTTAAGATATACTTCTTATCAACATATACCTATTATACCTATTATTACTAAAATCAAATGTTAATCTTAAGACTACTATATTACCCATTATATCAATTGTCATTTAATTAAACGTTAAATGCTAAACGTTCTAGATAATAAGATGGAAAATTTATGAAACGTTAATCAGCCGAAAGCCACAGCAGCTATGGCTGTCATCCCCTACGGTAGCTTAATTTTGTAAAATAAGCATACCCTGTACAAATAAATAAATATTTTTAAATCTCATAGTTAACATGATAATTTTGATAAATCCGAAATTTATTATTTTTCAAGATCATTTTTAAAACTTTTATTTAAAAAAAGTGTTCATATGTTGGAATCCCCATATTCCAACAACTTAATACAAAAGATGTTTTATTGGAAATAATTTTTTAATTAATTAAATAACAAAGTTTGGAAACATATTATTTATTTAACTGGTCTGTCATTTGACGTTCTTAAATGTAAATTTTTTTTATAGTATATTTTAAAATATTCTGTTAATAATTGCATTTTTTACTTGCAGAAGAAAACGATGCCTGCGTCGTTAACGAGGACTGTGATGCACTGGGCGCCGGTGCCGAGTGCGTTGGCCTAGTATGCACCTATGTGGACGAGATCACAACGACTCCGGGGACCGGGGAGGGGGAAACGGAGACCACCAATCCGGAGTGGCCGGAGGATGACTCGACCACAGCGGAGGCGATCACCGAGAGCGCCGAGGCAGAACAGGAGTCGACCTTCCGGAGCCGCAGGCAGCTAACCAAGGCCTTTGTCCACGCCCCCCCGCCCACTCACAGCGATGCCGCCGCCCAGGTGTCCTTCGCCCAGCTCACCAATGGCGACACCGAGCCACTCATCTCCCCGCGATCGCACGAGATCGCCGTCCAGACGAGCATCGAAAAGTACGAGCTGCGGGAGGTGGGTCGCAGTGTGCGGAATGTGGCCACCACCACCACCGCCTCCACGAGCACCAGCAGCCGGCGCAACTCCAGCCGGAACCAGAGCCACGCCCTCAGCCAACAACGCCGCCGATTGCCCGCCCTCTTCCGCTTTGATGACGAGGACATCAAGACCTACTCCACGCTGGGATCCAGTCGCGATGACGACGATGTCGATGAGAAGAAGTGTAAGTAGTTTTAAAAGTTTCATTTTTTATTTGAAAAAAAAACGCGAATTCTTCAGAACAATTGGTAATTTGCTTATAACTTCAGTTTGAAAAAGAAAAAAAAACTCCTTAAGGAAGTGTTTTAATTTTAACCTAAACAAAATGGCTCATATTATGTTAAGATCTTATCTTAATCCAAAATATTTATCTTAGTTATAATTAATTATATTTGTTTTTAACACAATTATATAGTTCAAACCCTACTTTAAAAACATTTCGCAAAAATATTTAAATAATTTTTTATTTCTTTTCGATTGGTTTTGTTAACTTTAATTATTAATAATTATATATTAATTTTAATAAACTATATTTTCTTACTCAGATGGCAGCAGCTGTACGGATAATGGAAAGACATGTTCGGGTCTGCCGCACTCGATTTGCACCAAAAATATTTGCCTATGTCGCCAGGGCTATTATGCCCGCAATGGAAAATGTTTTGCAGGTGCGTAAAAGTTTATTTTAATATAAATATAATA
The DNA here is from genome assembly GCF_030179915.1 of Drosophila takahashii. Lineage (NCBI taxonomy): Eukaryota > Metazoa > Arthropoda > Insecta > Diptera > Drosophilidae > Drosophila > Drosophila takahashii. The sequence continues at coordinate 23,951,359 of NC_091681.1, forward strand.
TTTTAAATAAAAATTTATTTTGTAGAACTTGGAGAAATCGCTGAGAGCACGGACGAGTGCGAGTATGAGTTCGACGAGCTGTCGAAAACTTGCGTATGCCAAAAGAACTATTTTTACGAGCGGGATCTGCGCAACTGCAGGAAACGTGAGTGGATCTTTTGTAATTTTCTATAAATATATTTTAATATATTATTATTCCCCAAAACAGCCATCCAATATCACTTGTCCTGCACATCGAACAGCCAATGCAGTCCGTTCGGAGCCTCCTATTGCCACCCGGAGATCCCGAGGAGGTGCACCTGCGAGGAGTACGCCCTGTACGATGCCATCAAGCAGCTCTGCGAATATAAACAGGGCCTGGGAGCCGAGTGCGAGTCGAATGATGCCTGCCCCGTGGATCACTCCGTCTGCTCCAACCGCCTGTGCGTGTGTGCGGATCACTACTTTGAAAAGGACGAGGTCTGTCTGCGGGGAATCGGGGCCGACTGCTCGGTGGAGGATGACTGCATAGCTGAGAACACCACCTGCCAGGAGAAGGACGAGGAGGACCAGTCGCGCACCTGCCAGTGCCGAAAGGGATATGTGCACTTCAAGGATCAGTGCCTCAAGGAAGGTTCGTATTTTCTGAAATATTTGTGGGAAGCTAGCAAATAGAAAACATTTTAAAGAACTAAGCTAATTCATTATTCCAAAGTCGATTTAAATATAAATAACTATTATTCTTTATTCGGATATTATTTTCTAAAACATTTTGCAAAAAAAAGGAAAATAGAAATATTTTAATAATTGCTTTCTTAGTTCCTTAGTTTATGATCTATATATGCTGTATACTATATACTAAACCTATTTTTTAAATAGCTGAGGAGCTAGAGGACGAGTGCGTCGAGGACGAGCAGTGCAAACCCCTCCTGGCCAGTTGCAATTCGGAGGGGAAGTGCGGCTGCACCGATGAGCAGCACGAGAAGAACGGTGTCTGCGAGACGAAGCGAGGTAAATGATTCCTTTTTGAATTAACGAAGTATTTTACTAAAATATTATTTTTTAATCCCACAGTTCTTGGGGAATCGTGCACGAAGGCCACCGAGTGCTTTATAGAGAAGGATCCCGAGAATGTGGAGTGCCGCAACTCAGTGTGTCAATGCAAAATCGGTTATTCGGCAAACTCCGACCAAAAGCAGTGCATTCGCGTGATGCCCAATAAGAAAAGTAAGTTTCCATAAATTTAAATAGAAATATATAGACAAGAGAAATAAATTCTTTCTAGTTTAAAGAAAAACTGTTTAATGTTAAAATTTATGCGGAAACAATAATTATTTTTAATTTAAAGAAAGAAATAATATTCGACCAATCGTTACTAAACTCTTCTTTATATTTCCCTCTATCCATAGATTCTTCCGGTAGACCCAGTGCTCTCAAAATCATCACCTTCATGCTGATTGGCTCCGCTTTCCTGATCACCAGTGCGGCTATAAAGCAGGCCTACTACTAAAAGCAAACCCAACCCCTTTACATGCGTTGTGAGGAATGGCAAGGATAATTGGATGAGGGGCAGCAGGCCAAGGACCCCAAGGATCGGGGAAAATCACCTTGGGTGGACTGGAGTGGCCAGTATTAGCCAAGTTAGTGGCATGGATCCATGGTCCATGAATAGAAATCAAGTAGTCCGTAAGCTGATATTTAGGAGTCGAAGCAATATTTGGAGAAGGGTCCTCAAAGGGACATTCGCTTATCTAATACGACTAACCATAACGACAAATTATCTCTAAGTTTGAAGTTAAACTGCTTGTTGATAGGCTAAGCGAACAGTTTTTAACCAAATTGTAATATACATCATAATAAACTAAGGCCAACGAAGAGTTGTATCAATCCAGAATCTTGCGTGTATTTATTTTAAGCCAAAAGGCTTTTGGTTGGAATAATATTTATTTTTTCATAATTTTTTCAACGCAGACAGCCTTGAAAATTGTATCTGTATTTTTCTTATTTAAGCACTAATTTCAAATTCTAGTAAAGCTAAAAAGCCAAAATAAATATGGAACCTTATGTAAATGGATATTTTAGTTATCTGATGGAAAATCAGCTTCAATGTGAGGACATTCCGATGAGGGAAGCACTACGTCAGGGAGCAGAGGAGTGGAATGCACTAAGCCCAAGTGAAAGGACCAAGTATAGGGGAAAGGTGAGTTGGAAAACTTATATTATACACCTATTTTATTATCTCTAAAAAACCTAATTCCTGCAGAACAAAAGTCGTCATCTGCATAAATGCTCAAATTGTCGTCATAAGCGTCAGCCAGAGAAACAAAAAAGCTTAAAGCGATGTCCAAAGAGCCCGACTCTAAGCTATAGTCATCGATCCAGGATGCAACGTCCTTGCAGCCCAAGGAGCTTTAGAAATAAATATTGTCCAAGAAAGTGCAGTTCTCGGCGCACAAGACGGGTATGCTTACTGAAGAGAACAACTAAAGTGGTAAGTCCCAACATTTTATTTAGTTATTTATTTGGTTGTATCCTAGCCAGGGACCGTAACAGTTATAAGTTTTACTTTAAAAGTCATCGATTAATCGTTATTCAGCACCTTTTATTTATAAGTCATGACGTAACTGTTATTTCAGACTTTTAAAATAAAAGTCAGAAAATAACAGTTATTTTTTGACCGAAAAAATAAAAGTCCTCCGTAACTTTTATTCATGACTTTTATAATAAAAGTCTAAAAATAACTGTTATTTTTAGACTGAAAAAATAAAAGTCAAGATAACTCTTACGAAAAGACTTATAGTAAAAAAATCATTAAATAACTTTTATTTGGTGATCGAAAATATATAAGTCTTAAATATCTGTTGCTCAATTGGAATTGGAATTTTAAAGGTTGCAATTTGTACTTATACACATGAATTCTTCAACATAATAAGACCTCGAATTCTTCAGACCTAGAGGAACCATTAATGACCATTGTAACAATTTTTAAAGTTCTAACCAATACAGCCATTCATGAATTCTTCAACATAATAAGACCGCGAATTCTTCAGACCTAGAGGAACCATTAATGACCATTGTAACAATTTTTAAAGTTCTGGCCAATACAGCCATTCATGAATTCTTCAACATAATAAGACCGCGAATTCTTCAGACCTAGAGGAACCATTAATGACCATGGTAACAATTTTTAAAGTTCTAACCAATACAGCCATTCATGATGTCATAAACTCATATAGCGAGCCTTGATAATTACTAGCGCGACATTGAATAATATGCGTATACATAATCGAGTATTCATATGTTATTCAAATATTTTATTGTCAAAGGTTTTGTTGTACATCGTTACATTATTAGTTGAGTTCAACATAAAAGGTTGTCATAAATTTTTACTAAAAATGGGTCGTAAGAAAAACTTAATTCATCGAAATTTTTTTGAATTCGATTCCGTAAAAAACCTGTCGGTATGCAAAATTTGCCACAAAACTTTTTTCGGAAATTTTGTCACGAACTTAAGGCGCCATCTGGAGTCAGTTCATGGAGACAGCGTACCTGACGAAATGGAAAAAAAAAATGATGAAAGCCCCGAAAAAAAAATTAAATTTTCCGTTTGTTTTGCGGCGGAAGACGTAAAGGACGCTTGCGTAGAGCTAGTAACGTCCGAAAAAGTACCATTTTCTCTATTTGACTCGAAGGCATTTCAATTCTTTACGGATCAAATTTTTATGGGCGTGAACATCCCCAAAATTTCTTCGCGAAATATAATAGAGTTGGTATCTCACAAATACGACAGCATTAAAAATAAAATGATTTCGGGCCTGAAAAATCGGATGGTGTCCCTAAAAATTGATGGAGCTACCAGGTTAAATCGAAGTATTCTTGGCGTAAACTTGCAGTACTATAATGGAAGCAAAATTGTAATTCATACTCTTGCAATAATAGAGTTAAATGTGCGATCAACAGCGGAGAATATTAGTGCCACAGTGTCCGACATTTTAAAACAGTTTGCGATTCGTAAAAGCCAAGTTTTCTCAATTACGACTGACAATGGACGCAACATGGTTAAATCAGTGGAGCTGTTGAATACTTGCGAAGATAATGAAGGTGACATTGCTTCCCGGGATGATGAAATGGACATACTTGAAGGAGTTTCAATAGACTCTGTAAAGTCCGTAAAGTGTGCAGCACACACTCTCCAGTTAGCAGTGAAGGACTTCATGGACCAACAATCATGCCAAATAATTGATAATGCCAGGACATTAGTAAAAAAATTAAGAACCCCTTCTTACAGGTAACTAAAAATCAAATTCTTTACATTATTTAAAGATAATTTTTAAATTTGATAATTACAGGAACCTGCTAATGAATGGATCCTTTACGCAACCTCCTATGGACGTGTCAACTAGGTGGAACTCCACATACTCGATGCTGAAACAGCTTCTAAATCTAAGGGAGCTTTGTGAGATGCATGTACCTACCCCATTGGCGAACGAGGACTGGGACTATTTGAAGACCTTGGTAGCAACACTTAAGCCCGCCTACATAGCCACAAAAAAACTGCAAAGCAGCCAGCTATACATGGCAGACTTCAACAAGCTGTGGATTGAACTCAAGCTCAATATTAAACTTATGAAAAATAGTTGCAGCGATCTCTTAGCCGAGTGCCTCGAAAAAAGAGATGAAATTTTGTTAAACAATTCTGTGGTTCTCTGTAGCCTATTCCTTGACCCTAGACTTCGGCGAGTTCTAGGACAGAATGAAGCTAACCGAATATCCGCAGTACGTCATTTAAAGGACCTCATGCAGCAAATATTTGCTGTTAAAAATTTTGTATGTAAACATGAAAAGATTACAAAACGTTGTTAACAAAATTTTACAACTTTTATAGGTAAATTCACCAACCAAAAGTTCATCATCATCATCATCATCATTATCATCGTCATCATCATCATCATTATCATCATCATCATTATCATCATCATCATCATTGCTAAATGAATTTTTAAATTCAATACCTAGCGAATCTAATGAAGAGGATAGTAGTGACGAAGTAGGAGCCAAACTCAGAGAAGCTTATTGGGAAATTGAAAGCTACTACCCTAAGCCAATCGATACCACTATTGACGTAATGGAATATTGGGAGAAGGTTAAATTTAAATTGCCATATTTATATCAACTGGCTAGGGTCGTGCATTCAGTGCCGGCCACACAAGTGAGCGTGGAGCGCTCGTTTTCGGCACTGAAACTAGTTTTAAGCGACTTAAGAAGCAACATAAGCCCTGAGTCGCTTGAAAAAATATTATTTGTAAAACTCAACAACAAATTCAATGAAATATAAATTTTATATTATAAAAATACGTCAAATGCATTTTTAATATTGAACATATTCGGTAGCACTGCGGGGTTCGATTGGTGAAAAAGTTTTACTATGTAAGAGCCTATGGTTTCTCTAGGTCTGAAGATTTCGCGGTCTTATTATGCTTATGACTTTATGAATGGCTGTATTGGTCAGAACTTTAAAAATTGTTACCATGGTCATTAATGGTTCCTCTAGGTCTGAAGAATTCGCGGTCTTATTATGTTGAAGAATTCATGAATGGCTGTATTGGTTAGAACTTTAAAAATTGTTACCATGGTCATTAATGGTTTCTCTAGGTCTGAAGAATTCGCGGTCTTATTATGTTGAAGAATTCATGTGTATAAGTACAAATTGCAACCTTTAAAATTCCAATTCCAATTGAGCAACAGATATTTAAGACTTATATATTTTCGATCACCAAATAAAAGTTATTTAATGATTTTTTTACTATAAGTCTTTTCGTAAGAGTTATCTTGACTTTTATTTTTTCAGTCTAAAAATAACAGTTATTTTTAGACTTTTATTATAAAAGTCATGAATAAAAGTTACGGAGGACTTTTATTTTTTCGGTCAAAAAATAACTGTTATTCTCTGACTTTTATTTTAAAAGTCTGAAATAACAGTTACTTCATGACCAATTTCAAAAAAGTTACAAAAATTTAGGTCATTGCGGATCTGAATAGACCGCATTAGATTGGTTATGTGACTTTTTTCTCTGATTTTTAGTGGGATCCGAAGTGCAAGATTTTTTTGATTAAAAATAATAAAATAACTGTTATTTTCGGTCCCTGATCCTAGCGTTACAAGTTTAATGAATTAATCCGCTAGTCATCCAGTTATCCTTATATTTATTTTGAATACATAAACTTACATGTGTAAAACACATGCAAAACAACAAATATCATTTAAACAAAAGCCAGAATTTGGGTGAGGGGAGTTTTCGGTACTGAATTTACTTCTGAAAACCATTTTTTGCAACAAAAACCTCCATGCTACGCACCTGTCTTAAACTTGTAATCACGTCTGTTTTTTTTAATTACTTACTACTTACTTTACCACTAAATTTTTACTTTCATGAAGATTTTTTCAGGATTTTTTGGTATTGTTTATAGTTATTATCATATCTTGATAGCTAGATAGGGTTACCTTGCACTTGTGGCAGTTGGTTTTAAAATTCTATTTGCAACAAAAGATATGATTAACTTTGGCTATCAATTTTTCCCTGTTATCAACTCTGTTTCCTTTTTTTTCATTTTTATAACGTCTGATGTGTTATTTTATTTGTCTTATCAGCGAAGCTTTTAAAATTATCAACAATCATTTTGAACAGATCTTGTTTTTATGGTTTCTTTGATGGTTCACTTTTTTGTTTTCGTTTTCATTCGGTTATCATGGAATCGACGACACCTGAATCGCCCGATTTCTTTATCAAACTTCAGGTGGCTTAATGTGTCCAATTAGTAGCCAGTATTGATTTATAGTCCATAAAAATATCGTTTTTTGATAATTTGAAAAAGTGTTACCTTTTTCTAGTCATATTGGAATATTTAGTCAAAAAGTTTTGGATTTTTAAAGGTCCAGTAAATCGTTTGCACTGAGATCCAAGACACTCAAGACAACGGTGTCAAATTATTCTGGGAGAAATTTCGAAGTACAAATAGGTGAAGTCGATTTTTTTGTGAGACAATTGCTGAATTGAATTGCCTGTAAATTTCAAGTCTCAAAATGTCCCACACTTGCCCGGTCCATAATAAGGACTCCAATGCTTTAGTCATGTAAGTTTTGAAAGGATCTCCCTTTAAAGATAAAATAAACAGATTTTGAAACCGCAAGCAAATTGAAGATATCCACTAGTTAGATCAATAAATAAATTCCTACTGTCTTATTAATTTTTTAAAAAAATTTTTTAATGGTAATTACACACGTTTTTTGTAATATTACTTAAAAAAAATGTTGTGTAACAATGTGGTTTGCACCCAGCGCCAAATCGGCTAATTCGGACGACACCAAGATCGCGATGTGCGCCTCGTTGGAGTTGGACAACTGCCGGGCGGAGAACTCGCAGCTCAAGAAGAAGTTGATCGAGTACGAGGCCACGATCAGGAGCCTCGAGCAGCTGGTGGCCACCATTGCCGAGAAGCAGCACCAGATCCTCAGCGAGGTGGTGGAGCTGCGCAAGGAGAGTCGTGCCGCATCGATGGAACTCACTCCCCAGGAGGACACGTCAGGCAACTCGTCCGTGATCCTGCAGAATGACGACGGCGATGAGGATGGCTACAGGCCGGATTCGGAATCGGAGGCCAACGATACACAGTCTCCGGTTCTTTCTGCCCACTCCTCGACGGCATCGCTGGTTTCTTTATGCTTTTCATCGACCAGCTCACTGGGAACGTCCTTGGTCGATGGTAGCTCGGATTCCGAGTATGAGAGGAATCTATATAACGAATTGGAATTGGAGTGCTATCCCGACCACGAGTCGGATCAATCGGAGGAGAATGGGGAAGCCGAACCGCTTCCAAACACACCAACTCCCGAAATTCTGCAGCAACAAGATTACACCTCTGAGTCCGATACCGAACCATGAGCTCACTGCTGATATAATATTTACTGAAATGAAAAATAAATAAACGTTGTGTTGAAAAAAAGTTAAGCTTATTGTATTTATTTTTAGAGAACTATTAAGATGTTTAAAACGGTTTCTTAAGTTTTATATTAGTTTACAGATAACCTCTTATCAATATAAATATGAAATAATATTATATTATTAAATGATATAATAAAATACCAAATTTATATGTTCAGCTGATGAGAAATAAGCTGTAATCTTTATTCATATCGAAATGACATGAGCCACTTTATCTTTAAATTTTTTTCTGTGTTCTTATATGAAACAATTACTTGTTTATTCTCACCACACTTCGCATGACAACAAATTGTTTATTCGTACAGTTTTACATTTCTTGTCCCAATTCTAAAAATGTCTTAAAAATAGTTAACTCTAATATCTTGGATATTTTCATTGTACTTGAGGGACTTCAGTGCCGATCCTTCAGTTGAACCCAGAAATCGGGCGGCGAGATAATCAGACCGTTGAGGTTCTGGGAGAGATCAGGCAGTTTATCTTTGGGGCCCAGGACGAAGTCAAAGTGCTGGCACATGGTCGCTGTCACCAGAAAGAGCATGTTACGGGCGAAAGTCTCACCGGCGCACAGCCTTTTTCCCGCTCCGAAGGGCAGAGAAACGTCCAGCTTCAAGCAGAGTTTGCCCTCCGAATCGAGGAACCGCTCCGGGCGGAATTGCTCCGGATCCGACCAGACACGAGAGTCCGAGTGGAAGGCATACAGGCTGGGCACCACAATGGTATCCTAAGGAAAAAGTTATCAGAACTATATAAAATAATAGTGTTTAAATTAGGATACCTTCGGTATCCGGTAGCCCAGCAACTCGGTGTCCTCCAGAGCTTTGTGCGGCACATCGGAGGGAACCAGTGTTTCAATGCGCAGACCCTCGCGAACTGTGGCCTCCGTAAAAGGCAGATTCTTGCGGTCCTCCAGAGTGGGCAGTCTTCCGCATCCCACCACCTCGTCGATTTCCCGCTGCATTCGCCGCAAAACATCGGGATAAAGCATGAGATACTGAACGAGCAGCGCCAACTGAACACCGATGGCAGTGAAGGCCGGAAAGGAAAAGTCCACCAGGCCCATTATGAGCTGATCCCTGTTGAAACCATAGCCTGGAGATCGGCGCATTTCCGCTATATAGACATCCATAAAGTTTCGCTCGACACCCTCCTCGTAGCTATCCAAATATCGATCCACAAAGTCGGCAAAGAATTGGCGCACAAACAGATTGGATTCGTTTAGCTTGTTGTAGCCACTCCATTCGGGCCAAAAGTGGCGAATCCAAGGCATTATGCTCAACATCCGGCCATAGTCGTCCGCATTCCTCTGGAACTGCATGCCCATTTGGCAGAGCTTCACCAATCTGGCCATTTCCTCGCGACTCTGGCACTCATTGTACACAATGTGAAAGTGGCAGTTGGCCGAGAATGGATTGAAGAGCAGCGGCAGAAGCACGCGGTATCCGCCAGGTTTCACCATCTCGTGCTCATGCGGATACTTTGGTCCATTGCGGATCAGGTCGAGCATGTCCGTCAACTGCTCCTGGATGACCAATTCGAGTTGTTCGAATCGTCGCCCGAAACCAAAGTCTCGTAAATAGCGCAGGATAAAGCGACGCTGCTCTTTCCAAAGGGGGCCATCCTGAAAGAAGATTCCTGTAGAGGGGAATATATTATATTAAATTTAATATTATTAACTATTAAAACCCCTTCGACTTATCGGTCATGGTGGCGGTTGATAGATTAAGTTCTTATAACATACGGTTGTTAGAAAAAGTATTGTGGCCTCGATAAAATTCTGTAAATACCGTTTTGAAAAGTATTTTTATAAAAAAAAAACATTTTAAATATTTAAAAAAACGTTATTAAAACTTCTGAAATATTTAAAAACAAAATAAAACAAAATTATGCCCAAATTAGGCTCTCTATAAATAAATAAATCACATTTAAAAGTGTAAAAAACATTATTTATCGAAGAAAATATATAAATAATAATAAAATAATTATATTTTTTAAATAAAAGTGCGAAAAACATTATTTATCGGAGAATAGTAAATTGAATCTTTAGTTTTAAAATAACTCAACTAAAATATAAGATAAGAGGAATCTATAAAATACCATAGACCACTCAAACGAACAATTTTACTTTCTTCGGCTAAAGTGCACTCAGTGTTAATCGGTTTTAAGCGATAAGAGTGTTTTGTTCGCCTGATGCGACAATTAATTCACGATTGACCCCGATATTTTCAACAACGCCATTATAAGTGTCCATTATCAATGGCCGATATGATTAGACTCACCTCGTACATCTTGGCCGGGATCTCGCATAGCGGCCACGAAAAGTTTGGGACGTCCATCGAAGACCTTGTTGTTAAGGATCTCGCGGACTCCCTCCGAATTATGGACGACGGCCACCGGGAAAGGACCCACATACAGCCCGATTATATCCGATTTATACCACCGACTGAGGGTCAAAGCAGCCTTATGCAAATACTTGAAGTTGATGATCAGCATAAAGAGATAGCTTCCGAACATCGGTATCCTTGGAGGACCTGTGAATAATCCAGTTAGCCTTTGGACTCCTTGGGAACGATTCCAAGCGAAAACGAACCGGGAGGAAAACCGCAGGGTCGACCGACTGCATATCGATACGAAAGGAAAAGGAACACTGCGGTGCAGACCGCCAGGAGAATTGCCGTGATCATCTTAGAGTCCGGACATCAACTGAATCCGTAGCTGCCGTGCAGCCGCGTTTTTGTAGCCACGATAAGTCACTCACACTTTCGACGGACAATAGCAATTAAGCAACGCCAATCTATATGGATCGGCGTTTATTCATAGATCGGTTAGCCGGTGGAACTCTGTCTCGCTTATGACTTTTGTGATTTCTCGATTAACAGCGGCCGCCACGACAAAAGCTCAAAAAATCAAATCTATAAAAACAATTACTTTCTTCACCTTTTTTCGCTCATAGCAAGGAATTTTTTGTAAGGTCTCTTGTGGGTTGCATTATCCTTGGGATATAACTTAATCCTGCTAAATAATTGTCCACTTTTGGAAAATATATGAGCAGACTAAAATACCCAGATACTAACTACCAAATAATCACTGGTTCATTGGACCTAGAAATAAGCAAGTAAATTGACAATATGATTGATTAATTAAATTAAATATAGAACGATACAAAAAATGTAAAACTTGCTTAGCAAGTATTTCTTCTGAGCACTTAAAAATCAATCCATCAATTCGACAATTTTTATATACTATACATATTTATGGGATCAAAACCATTCGAATTATAACGGCATGTAGAAAATTAACAAAATGTTAAGATATTTTTTAGTGTCTTAATGTTCAAAATATATTTATTGGCTATACTTGGGTGTAAGTGATATTATTTCGTTGTAAGCGAATTTGTACCTCGTTCGCTCAATAAACTGGTTTGGAATTTGAATATTTTTAAGCGCCGTTGGAGAGATTAGAGATATCTCCTATTGGCTTGACCTGATGGCGACGTCTCCTAAAATATCATATTAAGCTTCCGGTAAATTGAAGACAAATATTAAAAATTTAAAGGTTATTTAAAAAAAAAACGATCAAAAAACATATAGGAAAAACGCAACCACTGAAAAGATAAAATTATTTTCAAGGAAAAAATATATAATTTTTTTTGATACTTCATTTTAAGTAATTTGTAGTCAAAATTAAATATCTTAAACGGGAACTTTAGTAAATATATTTATTAACGCTTCTTATCGTAGAATACGTGCAAAATAATTACGAATGATATTAAAAAATTACAAGCTTTACTTAGCACGCTAAAAATAACTGCAGTAATTCGGATAAAACCCCTTAAACTTAAATAGCAATTAGAATTAACTGTGCTATTATTTTGTCGCCAACTATTTAAAGTGCTCTAATGGCAATGGGGCTTCACCAGGCCAGGCCAGCCGGCTAATCAAATGTGACTCGTCGGCGAGGTGAGATCAATCTCAATTATGGACTTGCCCTCGGCCGCCTCCTTGGGTGGCGTAGTAGGAGTAGTAGGCGATTCCATAGACATTTCCGTGGCCAGCGAGACGAGCTGTCGCCACTGGAATACGTCGATATTAAGGCTTTGAAGGTGCTGACAAAGTGACTCCAGTCCCTCCACATCGGTGGCCTTCAGATCAAAGGGTATCAACTGGTCGCCTTTGTCGTCACGCAGCACAGTGACCCCTTTCACACGTGCCGGCAACGCGTCGTGATTTAAATAGGTCCCTGTTGTCTTCGACAGCGTGTGAATGCTATAAAATTAAACAAAAGAACATGTATTGCTTTCATTATTACATTATATGCTTGATAATTTTTCGAATTCAGAACAATTACGCATGTGAAGTTGAGCAAATATTTGATAGGTTTGAGTTTGTTTATAATACTAAACTGGGCTTCGACCTGAATACCTAAATTAATTCTTCAGTCGTTATCGACATTTCTTATAATAGTCAATGGGTTAAAATATATTAATAGAAAATCATAAATGATCTTACAAATAATTGTATTAAAATTGGCATTACACTTTTATTTAATATGATTTTTAAGGCACACATTTTAAATATAATTTTGAAAAATATATGTAAAAAAATATTATTTTTTTAGGGTTTATATAAATTATTGAAATTGGGGCCTAAAGATTAATTGATTTTCTTAAAATCTCATTTGGATAAATAGGAATCTATAGTTTGATAAAAAATAAAAAAGTAAGGTAATACAAAAAATCCCATAAGCTGACCTTTCCATGGCTTCGTTTCTGTGCTGCCTGGCCAACATATTGAGCTGTTTTATCTGATCCCTCATCACGAGATTCCTCTGTTTGGTGGCCTCCAGTTCTTGAGTCAGTTCCTCCATAAAGTCAGCTCGCTTCTCCAACTCCCCGCAGCGCAGCATTTTAACTTTCTGTACTTTTGCCGCCTTTTGGCGATGGCGAACTACTTCCTCCTTGAGATCCACTAAGATATTCATAGAAAATCTATTAATTAAAACCATAAAATGGAACAACATTATTACAACTCACACAGATTGCTGTTGAATTTGGAGATTTTCTTGATGACACTCGCCTCACGCGCCTCCATGCGTATTTGTTTGTCGTACAAAGCCCTTATGCGCTTTTCGTAGGACGATTCAATCACGGTTATAGCCATATTTTGATTTATTTATTTAACTTAGTATATTCTTTAAAAATTCAGCGCCTTTTTGCTTTCCAGACGCTTGTTTTTTTATTGCCTTTCCAGTAGAGATAACACTTTAGCTAGGGATGGCATTTCCATGCCTCGGTAGAGCTGCCAGACCTGTAAAAAAGGTTTTGGTTTACATATCGATAGTTAACAACGGTTTATTGTTTTAAAAGTTGCATCTCGGAGAGCGAAATTTTGGAAATATAGAAATATAGTTTAGTAATTAAAAAAGATTTGTTAGAAACCAAAAATGAGGGTCCCCTCTGACGGCAGTAAATGGTTAACACACGTTGATAGATAAACATGGCCTCTCTAAACACATTTGACGCCAATAAAATGTCGCATAAAACAGTAAAATATTTAAAATCAGTAAACGGTTCTATTTTTTTGTAAATTCTAAATAAATTTTAAAAACGACATTCACAAATGTCAAAAAATAAGTCACGATAAAAATATTTACTTGGTTGTCGATATATCGATATAATAAAACTTGGCACATCCCTATGAGCCGGCAAGCAAAAAAAATTGCAAGTCAAATTGTCAGAGCGAAAAACAACTAATAAGCCGCATTTTCTGCAACAATTTGTGCAATTTCTAGAGTAATTAATTAATGCGTTTGCTGTTTGGTGTAAAGGCAATTCGCTCCCATCTCGCTCGCACTTACAGCAGCAGCCGCTTTGGAAAGGTAAGCAAACAATCAGGTGCAAATTGTGCAAAAAACATTTCGCAAAAGAGAAAAACTCGAACAAAGGTTCTATAAATAGAGCATATGGAATTTGCATAATGCCTCAAGCCAATATCTAGTTCTTTTGTTTTTATTACTGGTTGCAATGGATGGATAAGATATTTCTCCACTTATTTTTATGGAAACCCCGCGAATCGGTCAACGACCCACTTGTTGTTCTTGTCGCGCCGAATTCAAGGTCACGCTGACATTTATAATTTTTAATTGGTGCAATATCTTGATTTCAAAAAAATTAAAGTTTATTATGCATCATATAGACGGTTGGTAGCTTCTTTTTTAGTACTTTTCCACAAAAGATTGTTTTTTTAATTGCAAAAAAATGTTGTCTTTAGTGTTTATCGTGCCTAGAAAATAAAATATCATTATAAAATGTTATTAAAAATATTAAGAAATTTCTTATATAGAAACCTATACGGATACTATACTTAAAATGAAATTATTTTCGAAATTAATTTTTTTGGATATTAATTTATACAATAAAAATATTTACCGTTTAAAAAATAAAATTTTTTAATACATTTTATCTGTGTTGTTGTTTTATGTAGCAATTAAAATTTAAATTGCAGAAATTTTTAACAGTTCAGAACGGTGTTTTTGTTATTATTTACAAATAACAAGTAATAACAAGTGCCAAGTTCCATTACTTTAGAAAGGGTAAATATTATATTCCTCAATGAAAATTCCCTTGCAAGCTAACACTTCAATTGTAAATGGTCAGTAAAGCTTCAGTAGCCCAGATGGACCCACCCTTAACCCGAAACCCACTTCTTATCTCGCCTCCTCAGCTCTCGTGATTTATGGGTGGCTGCATCAATTGACCGCCTCTGTGTGGTGCAAAGTAGTCGACTGATAAGCAAGTGGAGCACTCAGAGTGGTAATCGCCAGATTAGCAGCGATAAGATAGTACCAATGGCTTATCGCTGGGATTGGACTAACATTCCCAGGTCTCGAAATCCGAATCTTTACTCATTCGCAAAACATCTTCTCTTCTAGATGGCCACGGACGTCAAGTTCAACGACACGCTGAGCTGCAGCGATCCGCAGTCGCATCCGGTCCTGATCATCGGCCAGCTGCGCCATCTGAATCTGCTGAAGTTCAGCCATCTGGAGAGCAAACTCAGTCCACGAGTCACCGAGGAGACCTTCCTGAATGCCGTCGCCTGTCTGCATCCGGCGCCCACCGATAAGGTTTCCCTCTATCTCGATGTGGCCACAGTTGCTGCCCTTCCATTAAAGGCATCTCGGCATAATACCGCCTCCCGGGCTCATGCCATCACCCGGCTGGTGAAGAACCATGTGCTGAACGTCTCCGAGGAGAGCGTGGTGCTGGTCTGCGAGCGGGAGAATCTATTCGCCAGCGCCTGTGCGGTGGTCCGGGCTTTTCCCCTCTATTCCCGCAAAACGGGCAATCTACTGGCTGCCAGCCAATCCAAGTCACAATTTGGTGGTGGTGACCAAGGCGATGGAAGCAAGGATGCAGGACGTAACGTGGTGAACGTTGAGTTTGTGCTGATCAACAAAGAGGGCGGCGTGGAGAGCGAACCGCTGACGGAAGACGAGCTAAATTGCCTGAATGAAACCACGCGGGCCATCCGACTGACTGCTCGCATTGTGGACATGCCCTGCAACGAGATGAACGTGGATCACTTCATCCAGGCCATCGAGGACGTGGGCAGGGAGCTGTGCATCACGCCGCAAGTAATCCGCGGCGAGGAGCTGCGCGAGCGCGGCTTTGGCGGCATCTATGGCGTCGGAAAGGCAGCGGCGGTGCCACCTGCCCTTGTGGTGCTCTCCCACGAGCCACGTGGGGCCCAGGAGACCATCGCCCTGGTCGGCAAGGGTATCGTCTATGACACTGGCGGCCTGAGCATCAAGGCCAAGACGGGCATGCCCGGCATGAAGCGCGATTGCGGCGGAGCGGCGGCCATTCTGGGCGCCTTTTACGCAGCCGTTCAGTGCGGATTCAAGGAAAACCTGCATGCCGTCTTCTGCCTGGCCGAGAATTCTGTGGGCCCAAATGCAACGCGGTGGGTTTTTAAATCTAGATACATCTAAAAAAACTATTTAAACTAATTTATTTAATTATTTTTATACAGCCCCGATGACATTCACACTCTCTACTCGGGCCGTACAGTGGAGATCAACAACACGGATGCCGAGGGCCGCTTGGTGCTCGCCGATGGCGTTTGCTTTGCCAACAAAGATCTGAAGGCCAACATCATTCTCGACATGGCTACATTGACTGGAGCTCAGGTGAGAGATACTATTAACATTTTACAGTTCCCCTCTTTCGATAAGAACAATACTATCAACACGTGATTTGTGAGGAAATTCCCTGTTTAATAAGCTTAATCAATTCAATTCTTGCTTCGGAACTTCGCGATTACATTTTAAACAGAAATACTTGATTTTATTAGGTCGATTTTCTAAGTATCTATAAGAATGGAAGAATAGAATCTAGCAGGATCTTTAAAGAATAATTGTATTTAATTATACAGATAAGTTACTGTATAATTTAATACAATTATTTTTATATTTATTATAGGAGTCAGCTTTATCTACTGACCGATTTTTTCTTCACGAAAGTCCAATTATTTAGCAACTTCCTTTCTATCCTTTTAATCGCATTAAAGGCTACAATTCAGCAGATTGAATGCACATTTCCGCCACTAATGCAGCCAGCAAATTATTTTGCCGCTGTCCAAGGTAATTTCGGTTTCGAGAGATCTTTGCGCCAGGTAACCGAAACGGTTGGCCAGGTGGTTGGTGGGTTTGGGATTGGGATGGCCTTGGATGTACTGCGAGTACAGTGCCTTGTTATGCGAGAATTTATGCCACGCTTTATAAAAGTCACGAGGTTAATTGGAAAAATAAATTGCAAATTTGGTTTTCGCTGGCAACTTGGAGGAATAGCAGCGGCAGCATTGGCAGACCAACAACAGCAAAGGATTCGTCGTTTGTGGTCGCTTTTGGGTTGCAACGGGGAGTGTGCCAGTTGGGCGGTGGGCGGTGGGGTTTTTCCATTTCCACTGCAGCGAGAAAGGGAGGGAAAACGATGGAGCAACTGAGTAGCTGCTGCGATGGCGCACAATTACCATAAATCTTGACTGCAATTTGCTTAAAATATGATGCCAATTTACGTTATTTGTGGTTCGATGGGAAATAAATCGAAACTGGTCAGGCGGGGGGCGTGGCATCCAGGCTTTTCATCCTTTTTTCCCTCTCTCTCTCCCAAAAAGCTGCATTGTTCACAGGGAAATTCCTTGGTTACCCAGCCTAAAAACGGTCAACACAATCTACTACGCTCTTCTAAAAATTTCTACATTTTGCCATTTTGTTCAGAGTTTTCGTTTTTGGCGCTTGTTGTGCTTAATTTCATTACACCCAGACACACACCTAGACGGGATGCAATAATATTAATTGCCGGCATTGGGGCAAACTGCCACTGCAAGAACAAAAAGCAGGCAACCAACACTTTTTCGCTTTTACATTTTATGTTCCTGCTGCTTGTTACACCTTTTGCAGTTGTTTTCTGCTCTGTGCGGCGGCTATTGAAGCACTGAGAAAAAATGTGGCAATCTCGTAGAATCAGGAATATAAAAAAAACATCATTCAATGAAAACCTTGTCAAATTATGAATGAATGAATTATAATTAATTATATTATATGAATAAGGTTAAAAAATCCTTAACAAAGCATTACCTAAATATTTCCGTTCTTAAATATAAAGAATTATTAAAGTAATGTAATGGTACAAAATGTATTTAAATTTTCTTCAGAATTTTTAAAAAATATCTATAATATATTTAATTTTAGAAAATTGTTATTATATGTCAGAGAAATATTATTATCCTTTGGGACTTCAATAGGTTTATATAGAATTTATTAATTTCAAGGGAGAGCCATTTTGCAATCAACAGTAATACATAGAGATCGCGACAATTAAGACCCTTAGATATTTTTTCTTATACAAGCTAGTTTATATTTTTCTCAAAGTGTACTGCTGCTGCTGTTGCTTTCGGCACTGCTGTTGGTGCTTTTGTTGCTGCTCCTGGTGCTGCTGCTGCTGCCTTCATTTGTCCAGCTGCAGTTGAACACGCGCCACGGAGTCCTTGCCTGTTGTTTGGGTGTTGCTCGTGCTAAATAACCTTGCACCTTTTTATTGCCAGTCGCGTCGGAAGCTCGCAATTTTCGTGCACCCCCCGCTCAACACCTCAGCCCCCTTGTCTTTCGCCTAACATTGTTAGTTGCTGTGCAGTTTTATTGCTGGCATTTTGTTGATTGTTGCTTGTTTTCTATCAAACCCTCCCCAGTGAGTGCGAAACCCATTCTTAAATATATGTCTGCCTGGTAGCGGGTCCTTGAATATTTCATTTGCGATTTCTCACACACACTATATATCCTATATATCTCTTTATTCTCGTTCCAGGGCGTTGCAACAGGCAAATACCATGGTGCCGTATTGACAAACTCGGAGACATGGGAGGCAAAATCGCTGCAGGCCGGACGCAAATCCGGCGATTTATTGGCGTCCATAATTTATTGCCCCGAATTGCATTTCGCCGAATTCTCTTCGGCCATTGCTGATATGAAAAACTCGGTGGCGGTAAGTACTTTTCTTCCACCATTAAAAAGAGCTATGAAAACTTTATCCTGCCTTCAATACACAAAAACGTATAAAGGCGCTTCAAGACATTGGAATTTATTAATTTTAATTTTCAGCACTGAGTATGTGGGAAAATATTCATTAGTAGGCCGTGTTTTTTTTTTGGTTTTGTAATCGCAGTTAATTGTGGTGAAAGTAAGTTGGATTTTTTTGATAGAGAAATATTTTTATAACTTATTTCTGGACTACATTTTTAATTTACATAAAAAATGGGCCAATCCTAAAAAGGTCAATTATAATTTAATAATAACCAATAGTATTTTCGATCATTTTGTTCGAATTTTATGAACAGAATCCTCAACTTCCATACATATTTTAGTTTTTATAAAGTTTAAGTCCAATTTAGCTGGCGCCCTTTTTCGAACCATCATGATATGAGTTTAAAAGCTTTTTTCCTGTCCATTCTCAATCGAACTATCTGCTGCTGCCATCTCATCCTCGTCACTCCAGCGACTTCTTGAATCCTTCTCTCGGCATTTCTTAGATTAACGGAGCTCTCCCCCTTAAATCAATCCCCAAAAGTACCTTAATTTATGCATTATCGAAGACACCCGTGCTGCGAACTTTTCCGGCCGCCCGCATTCGATAGAGAGCGAGTGACTTTGAGAAACTTTTAATCAAGTTTCGGTGTAACTTTATTCATTTGTTTTCAATTCATTTTCATTTTGCGTTTCCCCGCACATATCCATCCCATCCTCTTGCACTCTCCAGAGATATTTTACACACATTTTTAATTAACTTTATCGCTTGCACTCAATGTTGTTCTTTTGTCTTACACTCGACCGCACCGTTGCGGAAAAATGATGAACGTCATGTTTGGTTTAAAGATTGATTAGTATTACTCTGATTTATGCCATACACACACACCGCACTCCTCGTCTACGACCCATGTGGCATTCGCATGTATCAAAAACTTTGGCGTTCAATCTACGCCACCAGCCACTTTTGCAGCCATTAGAAAGGCCAGCCGGAGGAGGGGAGGTTGTCCTGGGATGGCACTAGGTGAGCCATAAACCCATCTCTGGGCGCTGGCCACCGGAGCGAGGTGCGTCCCAGCCCCGGGCTCTCTTCCTCGATTCGGTTCAGTTTGGTTCGGTTCCAGTTCCTGCCACAACAGCCAACCAAATCGAGTTACCTTATTGTACGTCGCAAGCGCCTCGGATCAATGGTCATTCATCATTGTCACGCCGTGGGCTGTGGGCGGTGGGTGTAGTGGGTGGATGGAGTTTGGATTGCCGAAGAGAGGTGCCGGGATAGGGCGGGACTGACTGGCTGGTGCGTAGATGCCGGGCAGGTCAAGTGGCGTGGCAATTTTGGCTACCTGCCAATCGCCCACCCTGCAACCTCTCGATAAATACACCTTGCGAAAACCAAACCATCTAAAGTAAAGTAGAAATATAACACCCTTTAATCATATAAATTTTAAAATTAATAATAAAGATATGGATTTGCTCAAAAACGAATTAAAAACTTTATTATAAATATACCATTTAATAGGAACTCCATAATTCAAAATTAAACCATCTAAAATAAATATTTTTCCGTAAAATATAACACTTTTTTATCATATAAATTAAAACAAATTATTTACAGTTAATATTTAAAGGAAGCCCTATACATATGTCAATTGAATAATTTGTATTTTAATTATTTCAGAAATATTATTTCTTGTAGGTATATTTTTTATAACTCTATACCATTTTAGAAAGTGACAATCCTTGGCATTTTTTATTAACTGAAAATATTTATTTCTTTATAAATTAGATTAACCCATGAAATATTAGTAATATATAACTTAATAGTTCCTAAAGTTTATTTTACAATTTTTAATTATAATTTATTCCCTCTGTGTCGTTTTTGGAAGTTGCCTGTTTGATTTTTCGTCAGTCTGCCCTATCTCGTCGTTCGAAAAAAAAAATGGGAATCAAGTCAAAATATCACACCATTGCAGGTTGGCCATGCCACACACACAACAACCTCTACACACCGCACCTCTCCGGCCCCTTAACCCCTTGACGCCCCTGCTGCAGTTGATGTGACAGCGCCGCGCACTTTGTCAATGTTGTCTGTGATAAAGTGTTTTAAATTCCAAATGCATTCAACGTTAAATGCGAAAAAGGTGAAATACCTGCCCACCCATCGGCCATTACTACCCATCACCGTCGCATTTTTTTCTGGCTCTGAGGCAAATTCCCACGCGCTGTGTTTAAATTACATGAGCTAGCTTTTTGCTCCCCCCATTCACCTCCCACCACCTACCTACCTGTATTTTTTGTCTTTCGGGTGTCTTTTCCCTTCAGTTTGCCACTAAATGGAGGGATTATGAGTGTTGTTAGCGGTCGCCAGGGCGCTTTGTTGGCCGCTGGCTTTGGCTTTCGTTCTGCGGCCCCATTCAGCTCATTTTGGCAAGCACGAGCAGGGGGTGGTGTCCCCAAGCCAGGTGATGATCCCCATTCCCATGTCTGGTCCTTAAATAACCGATTCCCATTTGTTTCACGCCCTTTTTCCAGTTGTGATCCCCTGGCGCGTGGTGATATCTGCGGCTGTTGGCTGTCAGGGGCCGATGTCCTCGATTACATGCTGCGTATTCGTGAATTAAGCGAAACCATTTAAGCCGATAATTAGGAGCTTCTCTTTTTTGGGTCCGAGCGGCAGAAATCGATGATGGGGATTCGGTTATGTCCGTGGTTTCGCTTTGTCAAATTGAAAATCATTTCAGCTTTCGTTTTTGATAATTTCAGTAAATAACTTAGAATTTGATAAACAAAGCAAAAACTGAATTCAATAAAAACGTTAATTATAAACTTCACTAATTAAATATAAAATATTTTATTATTTATATTTTTACTTCAAAATCCATGTCATTATTTATAAAATATTTTTCAATCTATTTTATTTAAATTTTAGATAATGAGCAGAATAATTGCTCAATATATCGGGTATTCCTTTAAATTGTTCTTTAAAATATTATATTAACGATAAGAATAGGTAGTAAAAAACTGTATAAAAATGGGGAACAATTACTAAAAGCACTTCATTAAATTTCCATGAACGTGAGCGAAGGAAATATCAAGTGCGTCAGCAGCTGCTCATTAAATTTCAATATTCCGGGAATTACTTTTCACTCGCCCTTAACCTTTAGGCCTTTTGCTTTTTAAAACAAAATTTCCCTCTTCCAGGCCACTAAGCAGAAGCAAACAAAAAGTGAGGAAAATAAAAATAATATTATCCCGAATTTCGACAACTTTATGACTGCGCGAGACTGTCCGACCTAGAAACCATCCATCCATCCATCCAACCATTGAACTGGCTTCTTCCGAGTAAATCGGACCTTCAGCCCTCTTTTGTCTGCGGCTTTCTTTTCTGTTTAGTATCTATGGGGGTGGTGGGATGATTCTCCACTGTACTGTGTCATAAGTTAAACATAAGCAACACGGCGGCGGGACAATAAAATTTGCTTAAACATTTCCAATTGTTTCTCAATTTCCCGGCGACGACGCAAAGGAATCTAAGTCGAAAGTTATTCGACGTTTTATGACTGTGAAATTTTCCCATTGTTGGTAATTGATTTTTATGTTAAATCGTAAAAAGCTGTTTCCCGTTTCCTGGGAAGAGAAGGGGCATGAATATTAGATAAACCCATTCCGCGGCAGCAACGTGTTGCAGTCTCTTGCTTTTGCCTTTGCTTTTGCCGCACACGCGGCGTATGCGTAATTGTTTTTGTTTTCGACTCCCCAAACCTCCCGACTCTTCGGTTCATTTTTATTGGGCGTCGACATTTTAAATTCAATTGTACGGCGACTTTTTACGTGGTTTAATGAATTAAATTGAACTTTTTATGTGGCAAAAGTTTTTTTACGGCCCGACCTCCAGGCGCCGAGTATTTCATCGTTGTTGCGGTTATGCTTAGCCGGGGTTAAGTTTTTTGATTAAAGCCAGCCGCAGCAGTTTATAAATAATGCCCAAGCTCAGTGGTTTAAATGCAGATTTCACCAGGGAGGTCGCCATGGTTTTCGAAGGGGGTGTTGGTGGGGTGGAAAGTCACGTAATTTGCGAAATGATCCCCATTTCCGCTGCCTACTTGAAGGGGCGGCGACTTTGTTAACACAAATCTTTCCGCTTGTTATTCCTTGGTTTCCGTTTAACTTTCGCTGCCGCCAGAGATGCCCACACAATATTTTAAAAACTTACAAAAAATAAATAAGAAATAATAACTATAAAAAATAAAATCTATTTAAACACTAAAAGGGTTACAAAATAATATTATATTTTTAAAAAATTAAAAGTCGAATGGGCATCACCAGAGTTTCCTAATATTTTCCTTTTTCCTTTACTGAATCCTCTCTTTGTAAATATGTATATACATTTTTTTGCCCGCTCTCCCCTGCGGCAGCAAAGTTTTTAAAGTGCTGGCTGCGACATTGCGAAAATTGAATAAAAACTGTAGCCGCCTTCAGCGAAACCATTTGATGGCATCGATGGCAAATCCTTTTCAGTGCGCGCTTCGATTATTGAATGAATGCGTAATTGATACTCCCAACTGGCTGATGCCACGGGGCGTGAATCAGTCACCGATGTAATCTCTCGTTACCCCCGACAGACATGCTATATATGCAGTTATCGCAGATTGAATATCACTAACGGCAGCTTAAATGTGAGACAATGTCGCCGGCTGGCTAATTTCAATTCAAGTTAATCGCAAATGAATCGCATCATCGCAAATGCGGATGTTTTGGGCTACGGGGCTGCGGATGTGGATGGTGTTAGTCGGGGATATATCGGCGGGGTATATGCCACAGGGTGGTCCTCGAACGGTCACGTTCCAAACCGCAATTAGTCGGCGACCCATTGTCAAACTCTGGGGGAGATTTTGGGTTTGGGGCGTGGGTGGCTAGCTGGGTGATTTGACGTTGCTTCGTTATTTACAAAAGGCCAAGAGAGATACGAAATACTCACATCAACGGGACGGGGCCCCACACACACATACACAATCAGGACCGGGCCTAATGCAATCAATGTTAATGACATTATGTTGACAAATGTTTGCCATTATTGATGAAAGGCCGACCCGATTCGACTCGATTCAGAATACATGTGCGTGAGCTCTCTGATCAGACTCGACAAACGTTAAACATTTAATTAGCGCCACAGTTACATCGAGACCTGGTTGACCTTTCATTTTTGATAGCTACCCCAATTCGGTGGTTTTGTTCTGGTAACAACTATAAAAAAGAGATTCTTAAGATTTATTACTGGATATTTTATTATCTAATCAAATTAAATTATATTAAAATATTATACACAACATTTTGTAAAGAGGTAAATAAATTAAATAAATATATAATATAAACATTTAATATATATAAATCTATTAATATGTTTATTTACTTGTTTATTTATTTTATTTTATATTTTATTATAATTAATATTATTATATTTTATATGAATATCCTTGAAGCAAATATAATCAAATTTGCAAATCATTCAGATTGGTGTTTATCTCCGACCTCTAGAATACTATTATCCTTTGCTCTGCCTTAAACTGCAACAGCAACTCTGTGGCTCAACACTTCCGTTCGCCTGCCACTAAATTGGTTCATTGGGAAACATTGCATTTGGAATGTTTTGGTAGCACACACACCCACATGCTCCATGCTTCCATCTCCCATCGCCAGGCTAATCAAACCAAAGTGGAGTAGCCAAGACATGCCGGTTTTTGTGTACTATCGGCCAGAGAAACGTCAGCCGCAAGTTTCATAACAAAAGCTGGTTATTAGCTGCAAAACCGCCAAAAACAGTAGCGGCACTGCTAGGAGGAGAAATGGAGTTTCGTCAGCAGCAGCAGGAACAACAGATACTGGAACAATTGCTGCACCGAAAGAAATAAACCAATATCAAAGATAAAAGTATTAAAAATATAGAGAAGGATTTTTTTACCAGAGAATGTTTTTAGGGATTGCCAGGAAAATAATAGATCATTCTACAAAAATGGAACACGTTTTTTTTTTAAATTTCTGACTGATCATTAATCTATTTCTACAATTTTTGAAGGGTGAAATGGATAATTATGGTAATTATAGTAGATAATGGATAGTTCTTTGTAGAAAATATAATTTAGAGTTCCGCAGATTTGGTTTTTAATTTTTCAATCATTTCTCCAAGTGTAAGAGGAAAAACGCAGGCAGTCTACAGTCTTCAGTTTTCAGATTTCATTCTTCAAGTCTGGTTCGGGGGGTGTGTGTGTTCTGGGCTCTGTTGCTTCAATGGACTTTTGACTTCCGCTGCTCGACGGACGATGTTTGCACGTCCCCAACGAATGTGAGTGTGTGTGTGTGATTTTCATCTTGAGAAGGAACTGAGCGCGTTGTCATGTAATTTTCGCAGAACTGCAGCCCCAAGTCCATAGTCCCATAGTCCCATAGTCGTCCTGTCCGCTCGATTCCGTGGCTCCTGCTGCTGAAGTCTGCCAGTTAACTCCTTTTTTTGGCCAACTGTCAGCAGAGTGTTCGCATATGTGCGTTGGTTCCTCCTTTATTTGGCTGGTCGTGCAAAGTGTACTTTATGTTTGGCATTTAAGCGCTGCAATTTCCGCTCAAGTTAGTAGAGCGACTGCTTCCGCTACGCAGCTGCCAGTGCATGGCATATAATTTAGGCATTAGCACACCCAGACTTGCCACTGGCGAGGTGCGTTTAAAAGGTATTTGAAAGGGAAACCCAAGGAATGGGATAAATGTAAAATTTTTTATATAATTGGGAAAACATGCTTTCGGAAATGTCTAATAAAATGCTCTCCAGCTTAAACTTGTATTTTAAATATTTAATAAGAGAATTCTTAGTAGGAAAGTGACGGTTAATGTAAGAAAAATTTTTTCTATAAACATTTTTTCAATTCCATAAATGCAAACCAACTCTTTGACCAAAATATAAATTTATTGTATTTAATTACCAAAAAAAAAGAACATTATATACTTTTTAAGCCACCCTCGTTTGTTCATCTATCTCTATAAATATATTTTCTTGTTGCGCTGCACCACAGGACGCTTTTTTAATAAAGCGACGCCAAGTTTTGCTTGTTGCATGCAGCGCAGCACATCCACAAAATGCTTCCCATATACTCGTATATGCGTATGTGTCACCATGTCTAACTGAAATTTCCCTTCCGCTTGCAGGATCGACAGAACGCGCAATCCTCCTGCGCCGGCCTCTTCATAGCCGCCCATCTGGGCTTCGACTATCCCGGCATCTGGATGCACGTCGATATGGCCACGCCCGTTCATTGTGTAAGTGATTCGATCCAGCTGCAATCCGCTTTATTTCCCAGCGTATTTAATATGATTTCTGTTCTTTGCTTTTCTGTTTCAGGGGGAGCGTGCCACTGGCTATGGCGTTGCCCTGCTGCTGACCCTCTTCGGTGGCCACACGGACTCCAAGCTGCTGCAATCCATCGCCCCCACGGACGAGGAGCCGCCCTCGAAGCGCCTGTGCCGCGATTAACTGAGCCTGCCTTCTCCTGTGCCATGTGCCTGACCGATTAATATGCATTTCAATCATTTTATTTGTCCAATTGTGCTCCTGAAGCGCTAGCCGCCACATTGTGTAGCCGACAGGCACTAAAAAAGCCATTAAATTTTAGAAATACACGAAGTATGAAATTAAATTGGTTGTTTTGTTTTTGGATATTTATATTTAAGATAGAAAAACATTTTATTCAACCTTTTTTAGACCATTTTAGCATCCTTATACTAATAAAATTGTGTAAAATGTATAGACATTTTTAATAAAATTAAATAAATTGAATATAAATGGGCCTAACATTTTTTAGCCAACAAAAAACTCCTGTAATAAAAAAAAAGAAAATTTAAAATATTATTTTTTAAATCTATTTAAACCTTTTCAATTTTATTAAGAAGGTGTAAAATTTACATTAAAATTGAAGAGCAAAAAGAAGAGTAAAAAGTTTGATTCCCAACTTGAATCTAAACCCGTTTAATACAGTATTGTTTTTAAGCCAATTTAATTATCAGTTTGTGTAGTTAACATGCTGAAGAGTACGCCCCCATGTCCACGTGTAGTTCGCCTGCTTTGTCTTTGTCTGTCATTTCGTCCTTTGGCTGTTCAATTAAGCGACACTCAGGCTGCTTCTGTGTCTGTGTGTCGTTGCCTCGTTGCCTGGCGCCCGACATCTAAGTGGATTCATCAGCCGCGGCATGGCCATCGCCATCGCCATTCTCATCATCGTCAGCGTGATCATCACCAGGGCTTGCATTCTCTTTGCCGTCAGCGCAATTGTGTCGGTGGCAACCATTCCATTCCATTTCGGTCTCCATCTCCATACCATTCCACTCCCGCCGACAATACAAATTAAATTGCAACATCATTGTGCCACGTCGTCACCGTCAGCGTTGCAATCCCATAGCATCGCATCGCATCGCTGCCTGCCGTCTTTGTTGCCTACTTTGGTGCGCTCCAGAGTTTTACGCTCGCGAGTTTGTCAGCTGTCAGAGAAAGGGGGGTTGGGAGGAGGGCCACGCCCACCCATGGCAACGCCCTCCAACTAATGCCAATGCCGTGCACTTTTATTTGCTGAATTACCCGAACATCCGCCCGCCTCCATTTTTATTTGCTTTGTTATTCCATTTGCTTTTTGGAGGGTGAAGGCGCTCGGCGTCCCTTTTCGCTTTTATTGTTTAATTAGCTTGAAATGCGTTTATTTTCATTCTTAAGTGATGTAAACAACGCGTCAGGTGAGGGCGCATATATATATATATATATATATTCTGCAGGTGATTTGTTAAATCCTAGTAATTCTGCCACCTTTCTCCCCTCTGCTATCATTCGCCCTGCATTTTCCTTAAGCCAGCTATTGCACTTGGCACATGCTGCAAATGCAGTTAACATTCCGTAGTGGATTTCGAGTGTATTTACCCCTTTTCCATGGTGAACTCTGGGGTCTTATCCTGCTCAACGGATCGGGTGAAGTCGTCTTTCAGGCAAGTGGCACTATCGAGAGCATCCAATTGCGCTTTAAGCGGTGATTTAGGGTTCAGATACGTTTTATTTGTATAAAATGCTGGGTCAATAGTCGTCCTAATTGGTCTGTGTAAAAGGGAAAAAGATATTAGACGGCCTGAGAAGAAATAAAGGCTGCTTTGGCTTTAGTTCCGGAAAATAATATCCCAAGGGAAAAACATTTTTAAAATATTGTCTTTAAGTTTCTTTGAATTTTGTTTTCATTTCGTAGAAATGCATTCCTTTCACAAATTATAAAAAATAAAAAAATTGATAAGGTATAGAAAAAAACTTAAATTACTAATGTAACTACATATTTTAAAACACACTTGATACATCATTTACACAAAATCAGCCGCAAATATTTTTAGGCAGAAATAATTTGCATAATTCAATTACAAAACATAAAGTGCTGGCAGCTTAGCAGGTAGGATTATTTGCGCTTTGCACACAACCCAAATTATAACAGCTTTTTATGAAATTTCAGAGCATAAATAAATGGTATTTGACATATGTTAGAAATGCAAACAGGATGCATTTTTTTGGTGTGAATTTCTATATTTAATATTTAAAATAATTCAGTTCTTTAATAGTTAGTAACCAGTTACTCTCGTACCTCTAAATTGTTAAACAAAACCACCATAGTAACAGAGACATCAGTTGCATGGGAATTACAAACAGCCATTAAATTGGATTGTTGACTGCATACATATCACTCATACGACGCGTTGGCGGCAAGCGATCGACCTCGACCCCATTGAGATTGAACCCTAAACGGCTTTGCAGCGGGGCCCAAGGCAACTGCTCGACGGACGGCGCAGCAGACACCATCTACCACTCCCTGGACATCGGCCATAAATATCTTCACACTGCCACTTGGACAACAGACTTTAAATGCACTTCAAAAAATCATTTAAGGATTTGATTTTTATTGGTAAAATTCTATCAATAGAAAAAAGTTTATGTGTAAATTATTCGATATTAAAATGTACTTTTATTTAAACATCTTTCCCAAAATTAATTGAATTTTTACTAAAAACCAAATAGTTCCTAAGAAAATGGTTATTTTTGTTTCCAGTGCAACATCGTTCATTGTCCAGTGTCCTTCGCAGGATGCCTCTGCAGCAGCAGTTGACTTTTGCCGCATTGGCGCTTGGCCCCCGGAGCATTTGGCCGGGTTTTTTATGCTCACAACTCAATTTGAAGCCAACTGGCCGAAGTGCGTGCCCGGGAACACAAGAGGAGCCCAAGAGGAACCGAGCACAAGGAGCCGGCAGAAGGAACAAAAGCAATATTAGAATTTGTTGCCGAGCCGTGCGGCTTTTGTGGCACTTCTCATTGTTTTTCCCACAGCATCCTTGTTGCTCTCCTTGTTGTTGCTGGCCGACAGCACGACAGCTTAACCCCAGCACAGCGTTTAAGCTGCACAAGTTTCGAAACAAATCCCGCCCAGATCCATAATTCTTTTCCGCACCTAAAGTGACAGAGATCTCAGCTTAGTCTACCGTTGCGTTGCCATCGCCGTTGCCTTTGCCGTCTTAATGTTTAATTTTTATGCCAGCCCCTGAATTATGCATGGCGCCAGAGAGCCACTGAGATTTGCCCCGAATTCCCACTTCTTGATATGAAAAATAGATAATAATTTTAGCCGGAACGGGGGGAAATCACAGATAAATAATAGACAACGATGAGAGACACATAACAAATTGTCAATTTATAAAGTGAAAGTTTTTGGCCGGCTAATGGATGCCAAAAGTTTAATAAATAATAAATTAACCGAATACTTTTGTGGCCATACTCGAAAAACAAAGCGAAATGAGCTGAAAAAAAATGCTGAAATGATTCTCTGCGGAGCAAGAGCTGTCATAAAAAAATAAATAGAAGGCCGGAAAACGTGAAAGGGCCTAAAGAAAACCGCAGAGCAGGTGGCAGCGGGGGGTGGTGCTGATTTTCCTCTGGCGGCCATGGGGCAATAGCTTAAAATTAGCCATAAGCAAAATTACTGTAAAATGGTTTAAATGAGTGTAAAGGCAGAGGAATATAATAAGCCCAAGAGAAGCGCATAATAAAAAGGCCAGCGCCGAGTGGTCCGCGAAACAAAGGTCGCGATGGGTGGGTGCCACGCTGCCACATAGCCACCCACCTCCCGTGGGGCGTGCTGTTAAATGAAGAATAAAGCAACAAATACAAATGCGAAATGTGCCTTGCAGCCCGCCTATAAACAGTTATCAAAAAATAATAGCAGCCATACAATATTTAATTTGATTAAAAATGGGTTTTATTAAACTTGGAAGGTACTTAACATACATGTAGTTAATTTTCTTTAATATTTTTAGGAACCTATTTATTACAACATGTATGTATTTTGAGATTTTAGGACAGGAAAAATAAAGAAATTTTATGAATCAATAAAGCTTATTAAATATTTAAAATAAATCTTTTTATATAAGATATTACTCTGATAGTAGCATTTTATTTACCGCATAAAAATTTAAAATTTCAACACCACAAGTATTTTTAATTTCAATAATAATAATTTTATTTTTAATACAGCAAAGTTCTATTATTTTCGCCGCCATTGTACTATATTGTATGTGTTGGAGTCTGATGGCAAACATATTTTATGAGTTTTATTGTTGCTGCTGCTTTTTCTTGTCTCCTGGCGAGGCTGATAATAAAACTTGGCCGCTGGCAGGCAGCGCAGCCCGCTGGGAGCATAATCGAGCCTTTAACATTGGTCCTGGGTGTTGGTACATGTAGCTGTGTGGGTGCCAGACGGGTAGAGTGTGTGTGAGAACGCAGCTTGATTTCATGGTAAAAAAGGCAAGAAATAATATACTAGAGCCCTGTTTCTACGAATTTTACACACACTTTTAAATTAAATATTTTTTTTTTTAATTTAAGTTTTATTTTAACTCCAAGTTTTATTTATTTCTTCACATACAAATTGAAAGTTCAAATTGTAGTCGTTAGATAAATATTCAAATATATTTACTTAGCTAAAAAAGAAAATTAAAACTAAAATATTTTTAAAAAGTTTGCAAATAAGTCGCCCCACGGATCTCTCCTCCAACAAATGGTCAAGTGGACATATCTGAATGCATCGGTGAGGTGCAAGCTTATGCTTTTTTCACCTTTTGCACATCTCTTGTTCCCGTTCTTGTTGTAACCAAATTGAAAATGCAGGAGTGCAACTGCAGATGCTGCTGAAAGATGCTAGCCCGAAGGACTCTACTTAAACAGCCAACGGGAGTTTGACAAGCCTCATTAAGGATACATCGACAGTGTGCAGTAATAGGGATTGTTATAAAATAATGCTTTTGCCAATTCAGCTCCCTTGTCACTTCAAGTACAGATAATATCGTGCACTTATGCTGTTTAATATGCTTTTTGCTCACAAATTTTTTTGCGAACAGGTTCAGGGGATAAAATGCTTCAGGGCGTGGAAAAAAGGACCTGCAACAGGATTGACAACAGCATGAGCATATCAAATTGCTTTCGGGCAGCTAATAAAAAGCTTGTAATCAAGTGGGACGGCAGTGGAGATGGTGGAGTAGAAAACTTTTAGCTGCAGTCAACTCACAAACTTGGACATGTCAGGCAAAAAATGCGAGTAAAATAAAATAAAAAATAAAAATAAAAGTAAAGAGGGGAAATATGCCACTAGGATATGCATGAGCAGCAGCTTATGCACAGCATAGCTCATGAGTTTTGCATGGAGTTGTGCAGTTGATAGTTTGTTGCAGGACGAGATGGAAAAGTATTTGGAAAAGGAGCCGAGCAGGCGGCTCCTTGCACTTATCCGGGTGCACAAAGCAGCTAAGCAAAACACTCGTTGCAGCCAACTTAAGGCTAATTTAAGTGACTGAATCTGTATCTATTCGAGTGAGTGCGTGTCGCTCACTCGCTCTTCCTCCAGGACCAACCTACCAACCCCCAGCCAGGACTCTCCAAGGAGCCGCCTCGACTTTTACCTGGCCCAAAGTGTCCCGGGTTAAGCTGCTCGCCTGCCTTTTCCGTTCAGCTTGCCATCATCAATGAAAATGCTCGTAAATTATGCAAGCCTAGGAAAATAAGCTGCACTCAAGTGCGTTTCCTTCGCCCGCCTTTAGAGTCTTCGTCCTCCAGTTTCCGAACACTCAACTGTTCTTTGCCAGTACTTCGGGAGGGCTGAACGGGGCGTATGCGTGATTTTCAATTATATTACAAAATGGCCACGCAACAGCACCGATCAATATATCTTAGTACATTCTCTTCATTTTTAATCCCCTGTGAAAGTTGGTATTTCTCGAAAGCAGCGTATAATAATAATGGTAAGACACCATTTTTCATTTCACTTTTATATCAAGGCGTTGTGGGAACTGTTATTAGTAAAAGCCTGATTGAAGCAATTAAATCAAATTCAAACTAAGGACAGCTCTAACGGGCCTAACAAAGTAATTTGCGCCACGTTTTTTGGTTTATCAAATATTTAGTAATTGTTGGGCTTGGAGTGTTTTGCCAATAAAATCCCACCTGCAAAACCGCCAAAGGGTTTCCTCGGAAAAGGGCAAATTAAATGACACAGTGTGGGAATCCACTCGGAAAAATATTATGCTAAACATAAAACTTTATCCTTTTTATTAAAGATGTGAAATGTGCTAACTTTTATAGTTCACAATTTTTTTTTGGTGACTTGAAATTTTTTTTAAAATTTTCTATTCATTTCTCTAAGCTAATTAAAAGTAAGTATATATTTTCTTCAGTGTTTTACATTTTCTATATAAGGACATTACTCCTTTTACTGTGTGGTCAAAGAAAACCAATAAAAACCGACATGAGTGTCAAGTTTATCAAAACAATACTAAATCCTAAGGAGATTCCCATCAAAAAGCCGGATAATGAGTATCCTAAATGCGAGGACTTCTTTAAACTGCCAGTGATGTTTTACCACACCATAGGCCTAGATCCCTACGATTCGTCGCGACCTGAAGATAAGCCGGGAATTATGTTCCACATTTACTTCCTCTGTCACATGATCAATATGCTGATGGTGGTGTTTGTAATTATATCTTTTCGGAACAAGGAGAATTTCCTGGTGTGCTGCATTCAGATGGGCTGCATTGGGTTTATCTGCGCGGCCGTTGGCAAGGTTGTCTCGGTGATTTCTCAGAAGCGCAAGATGACGAACCTGGTAAAGGAGCTTGAGTCCATTTTTCCACGACCGATGGAAAAGGAGCACGAGGAGTATGATGTAAAAAAATATTTGAAAATCAGCAACCTCTATGGCAAGTCATTCGGAAGTGTGTACACGATTTTGGTGGTGATCAACAGTATGTTCGCCCTCATCGAGTACATAATCTTATGGCTAATGCACTCTCCGAATGCCGAGCAATCGATGCCTTACGTTGAGTTTGCTCCCTGGGATTATCACGACGGATGGTGTTTTTTCTTGACCTACATGTCCCAGGCGATTGCGGGCTATACGGCCACCTGTGGCCACATCTCAGCAGATCTCATGATCTTTGCCGTGACCATGCAGGCCATCATGCACTTTGACCGCTTGTCACGAGCTCTCACGGAGTTTCAGTTCAGATCAGGTGATGTGGGAGGTGCTGACGAGGACCTAAGGCGACTACAGACTCTGATCGCCTATCACAACCGAATTCTTGGGTAATTGGGTTAACATACTATCCTGCTTATTTTACTACAATTTTTTATAGACTCACCGACGTGATAAATGTGGTATTCGGAATTCCACTTCTAATGAATTTCGTGGCCTGTTCCATGCTCGTCTGTTTTGTGGGTTTGCAGATGACCGTTAGCATTGGCCCCGAATACTTTGCCAAGCTTTTGGTGACTATTCCAGACTATTCCAGCCTTTTTCCCTTCACAGGCATTTTCTATTGCAGCGTGCCGAATAAAAAAATATTAGAAAGTCTATTTAATGACGAGTGTAATAATTTTTCGTCACAAATGTTGATATCAGAACTTTTGTATGTTGAAGGTGCGATCGTCACTAGTTTTTTACCTCGTTAAGAGGTGTTTTTATTTGATATCAGAAGTTTTTGTTTGTTTACATTTGCTCTCATAGGAGCTAATATATACATTTAAATTTAAATTGGTCAATCATAATTTGTAAGCCATTGTATTTAAACAAATTAAGTTAAAAAGGCGTTTAAGTATTTCAAAATACCTTTTAAACGAGGTATAGCACATGTCGGTACCTTTAGTAGTGTAGAACTTACAAACTAACGAAATTTAGCTATTTTTAGCTTTTTCCCGCTAAAGTAGCGGCTTTTTCCAAAAGTCGTAGAACAAAAGATTCCTATATGGAAGTCTTAAGTGCAAATTTACTGATTCCATGACCCTAAAATACAGTTCGGATACCCTCCTACAAAATTCAATACTCAGGGAGCGTTAATTGTTCGAGCTGGCAACAGTGGCTATTTTCGTATAAAAATAACTTTTAAACGTGACTTTTTACAGTAATGTGTTATATACCAAAATTTAAGGAATCTCAAGGGCTACACAGTTTAAGGTTTTAAAGAAAATCGTTAGAGCCGTTTTTGAGAAAAATAAAAAAAGCTAAAAAAAAAAGGTTTAAAAAATTGTCTTTTGTTCATATTTTTTTAACTATTACATTTACACAAATTGCATATAGAAGGCGTTTATAGCATTTCAAAATACCTTTCAAACGAGATGCAGCACAAGTCTGTAGCTTTAGTAGTATAGAAGTTACGGCTTTCCAAATTTTAGCTATTTATAGCTGTTTTCCCGCTAAACTAGCGAGTTTTTCCAAAAGTGGTAGAAGAAAAGTTTTTTATATCGATGTGATGAACGTCATATCAAATTTTCAAAACTTAAAAAATCATTTGATTTTATTTCAAATCATTTGAATTGATTTGATTTGATTTGAATCATGATTTGATTGATTTGATTTGATTTGAATCATGATTTGAAATCAAATGAATCATGATTTGAAATCAAATGACTTGAAATCAAATCAATTCAAATCAAATCAAATCAATGATTCAATGATTTCAAATCATGATTCAAATCAAATCAATTCAATGATTTCAAATCATGATTCAAATCAAATCAAATTTGATTTTATTTCAAATCATTTGAATTGAATCAAATGATTTGAAATCAAATCAATTCAAATCAAATCAATGATTCAATGCTTTTAAATCATGATTCAAATCAAATCAATTCAATGATTTCAAATCATGATTCAAATCAAATTCAAATGATTTGAAATCAAATCAATTCAAATCAAATGCAATTGATTTGAATCATGATTTGAATTTGATTTTATTTGAATCATGATATGAAATTTGAAATTAATTTGAATCATGATTTGAAATCAAATTTGATTTGATTTGAATTATGATTTGAAATCATTGAATTGATTTGATTTGAATCATGATTTGAAATCAAATGAATCATGATTTGAAATCAAATGACTTGAAATCAAATCAATTCAAATCAAATCAAATCAATGATTCAATGATTTCAAATCATGATTCAAATCAAATCAATTCAATGATTTCAAATCATAATTCAAATCAAATCAAATTTGATTTCAAATCATGATTCAAATTAATTTCAAATTTCATATCATGATTCAAATAAAATCAAATTCAAATCATGATTCAAATCAATTGAATTTGATTTGAATTGATTTGATTTCAAATCATTTGATTTATTTGAATCATGATTCAAATCATTTGATTTTATTTCAAATCATTTGAATTTGAATTGAATCATGATTTGAAATCAAATGAATCAATCAAATCATGATTCATTTGATTTCAAATCATGATTCAAATAAAATCAAATTTAAATCATGATTCAAATCAATTGAATTTGATTTGAATTGATTTGATTTCAAATCATTTGATTGATTCATTTGATTTCAAATCATGATTCATGATTTTGAATCATGATTTGAAATCATTGAATCATGAATCAAATCAAATCAAATCAATTCAAATGATTTGAAATAAAATCAAATGATTTGAATCAGGATTCAAATTTGATTTCAAATCATGATTCAAATGAATCATGATTCAAATTTGATTTCAAATCATGATTCATATCAATTGAATTGATTCGATTTGAATTGATTTGATTTCAAATCATTTGATTGATTTGAATCATGATTTGAAATCAAATGAATCATGATTTAATTTTATTTCAAATCATTTGAATTTGATTTGAATCATGATTTGAAATCAAATGAATCAATCAAATCATGATTCATGTGATATCAAATCATTATCAATCATTATCAATCAATCAAATCATGATTCATTTGATTTCAAATCATGATTCAAATAAAATCAAATTCAAATCATGATTCAAATCAATTGCATTTGATTTGAATTGATTTGATTTCAAATCATTTGAATTTGATTTGAATCATGATTTGAAATCATTGAATTGATTTGATTTGAATCATGATTTAAAAGCATTGAATCATTGATTTGATTTGAATTGATTTGATTTCAAATCATTTGATTTCAAATCATTCATGATTCAAATCAATTCAAATGATTTGAAATAAAATCAATTCAAATCAAATTCAAATCATGATTCAAATCAATTGAATTTGATCAAATTCAAATTCATGATTCAAATCAATTGAATTTGATTTTATTTGGATCATGATTTGAAATCAAATGAATCATGATTTGATTGATTCATTTAATTTCAAATCATGATTCAAATCAAATTCAAATGATTTGAAATAAAATCAAATGATTTGAATCATGAATCAAATCAAATCAAATCAATTCAAATGATTTGAAATAAAATCAAATGATTTGAATCATGATTTAAAATTAAATCATTCAAATGAATCATGATTCAAATTTGATTTCAAATCATGATTCAAATCAATTGAATTGATTTGATTTGAATTGATTTGATTTCAAATCATTTGATTGATTTGAATCATGATTCAAATCATTTGATTTTATTTCAAATCATTTGAATTTGATTTGAATCATGATTTGAAATTAAATGAATCATGATTTGATTTTATTTCAAATCATTTGAATTTGATTTGAATCATGATTTGAATTGAATTCATGATTTTGAATCATGATTTGAAATCATTGAATCATGAATCAAATCAAATCAAATCAATTCAAATGATTTGAAATAAAATCAAATGATTTGAATCATGATTCAAATTTGATTTCAAATCATGATTCAAATGAATCATGATTCAAATTTGAATCAAATTCAATTCAAATTCAATTCAAATGATTTGAAATAAAATCAAATGATTTGAATCATGATTCAAATCAATTCAAATGATTTGAAATAAAATCATTTGATTGATTTGAATCATGATTTGAAATCAAATGATTTGAAATCAAATCAATTCAAATCAAATCAAATCAATGATTCAATGATTTCAAATCATGATTCAAATCAAATCAAATTTGATTTTATTTCAAATCATTTGAATTGAATCAAATGATTTGAAATCAAATCAATGATTCAATGATTTCAAATCATAATTCAAATCAAATCAAATTTGATTTCAAATCATGATTCAAATTAATTTCAAATTTCATATCATGATTCAAATAAAATCAAATTCAAATCATGATTCAAATCAATTGAATTTGATTTGAATTGATTTGATTTCAAATCATTTGATTTATTTGAATCATGATTCAAATCATTTGATTTTATTTCAAATCATTTGAATTTGATTTGAATCATGATTTGAAATCAAATGAATCAATCAAATCATGATTCATTTGATTTCAAATCATGATTCAAATAAAATCAAATTTAAATCATGATTCAAATCAATTGAATTTGATTTGAATTGATTTGATTTCAAATCATTTGATTGATTCATTTGATTTCAAATCATGATTCATGATTTTGAATCATGATTTGAAATCATTGAATCATGAATCAAATCAAATCAAATCAATTCAAATGATTTGAAATAAAATCAAATGATTTGAATCATGATTCAAATTTGATTTCAAATCATGATTCATATCAATTGAATTGATTCGATTTGAATTGATTTGATTTCAAATCATTTGATTGATTTGAATCATGATTTGAAATCAAATGAATCATGATTTAATTTTATTTCAAATCATTTGAATTTGATTTGAATCATGATTTGAAATCAAATGAATCAATCAAATCATGATTCATGTGATATCAAATCATTATCAATCATTATCAATCAATCAAATCATGATTCATTTGATTTCAAATCATGATTCAAATAAAATCAAATTCAAATCATGATTCAAATCAATTGCATTTGATTTGAATTGATTTGATTTCAAATCATTTGAATTTGATTTGAATCATGATTTGAAATCATTGAATTGATTTGATTTGAATCATGATTTAAAAGCATTGAATCATTGATTTGATTTGAATTGATTTGATTTCAAATCATTTGATTTCAAATCATTCATGATTCAAATCAATTCAAATGATTTGAAATAAAATCAATTCAAATCAAATTCAAATCATGATTCAAATCAATTGATTTTATTTGAATCATGATTTGAAATCAAATGAATCATGATTTGATTGATTCATTTAATTTCAAATCATGATTCAAATCAAATTCAAATGATTTGAAATAAAATCAAATGATTTGAATCATGAATCAAATCAAATCAAATCAATTCAAATGATTTGAAATAAAATCAAATGATTTGAATCATGATTTGAAATTAAATCAATCAAATGAATCATGATTCAAATTTGATTTCAAATCATGATTCAAATCAATTGAATTGATTTGATTTGAATTGATTTGATTTCAAATCATTTGATTGATTTGAATCATGATTCAAATCATTTGATTTTATTTCAAATCATTTGAATTTGATTTGAATCATGATTTGAAATTAAATGAATCATGATTTGATTTTATTTCAAATCATTTGAATTTGATTTGAATCATGATTTGAATTGAATTCATGATTTTGAATCATGATTTGAAATCATTGAATCATGAATCAAATCAAATCAAATCAATTCAAATGATTTGAAATAAAATCAAATGATTTGAATCATGATTCAAATTTGATTTCAAATCATGATTCAAATGAATCATGATTCAAATTTGAATCAAATTCAAATGATTTGAAATAAAATCAAATGATTTGAAATCAAATCAATTCAAATCAAATCAATTCAATAGATTTGAAATAAAATCAAATGATTTGAATCATGATTCAAATCAATTCAAATGATTTGAAATAAAATCATTTGATTGATTTGAATCATGATTTGAAATCAAATGATTTGAAATCAAATCAATTCAATTGATTTATTATGTTATTGTACAAAAACCATTTTGTTAACTTTCTTCCATATTATGTAATCAAATAAAAACACCTCTTAACGAGGTAAAAAACTAGTGACGATCGCACCTTCAACATACAAAAGTTCTGATATCAACATTTGTGACGAAACATTATTACACTCTTCATTAAATAGACTTTCTAATATTTTCTTATTCGGCACGCTGCAATAGAAAATGCCTGTGAAGGGAAAAAGGCTGGAATAGTTTGCTAGGGCGGGCCGAATGAGAAAATATTAGAAAGTCTATTTAATGAAGAGTGTAATAATTTTTCGTCACAAATGTTGATATCAGAACTTTTGTAGTTTTTTACCTCGTTAAGAGGTGTTTTTATTTGATATCAGAAGTTTTTGTTTGTTTACATTTGCTTTCATAGGAGCTAATATATACATTTA
The DNA here is from genome assembly GCF_030179915.1 of Drosophila takahashii. Taxonomy (NCBI): domain Eukaryota; kingdom Metazoa; phylum Arthropoda; class Insecta; order Diptera; family Drosophilidae; genus Drosophila; species Drosophila takahashii. The sequence goes on from NC_091681.1 coordinate 23,990,692, forward strand.
AATTAAAATTGGTCAATCATAATTTGTAAGCCATTGTATTTAAACAAATTAAGTTAAAAAGGCGTTTAAGTATTTCAAAATACCTTTTAAACGAGGTATAGCACATGTCGGTACCTTTAGTAGTGTAGAACTTACAAACTAACGAAATTTAGCTATTTTTAGCTTTTTCCCGCTAAAGTAGCGGCTTTTTCTAAAAGTCGTAGAACAAAAGATTCCTATATGGAACTCTTAAGTGCAAATTTACTGATTCCATGACCCTAAAATACAGTTCGGATACCCTCACACAAAATTCAATACCCAGGACAGTGCTGCCATTTTGTCCTCTTTCCGGACAGATCTGTCCTTTTTTTAACGACTTTATCCGGAAAAAAATTTAAACATCCCCTATCCGGAAATCTGTCCTTTTTTCAAAGATAAGGTTTTGAGTGTTCTTTTTGCTAGTCGAAAGTGTATAAACCTGCTTTTATATGCTAAAACGTCGTTTTAACCATTATTCTTACAGTTCGGCACTTTAAAAATAATTCTTTTCACAAATTATCAAAGAGATGTAATTCAGTCGATGGACTTTCTTTATAGTACGATTTTTTCTGTAGCAAAAAAAAGAGGAAAACACTTTAAAAAGTTCTCAATTTTTACTCTCAGCCTTTTTGTCAGAAAAAAATTTCATATTTGAACGACTCTTATTCGGGTTTGACGCAGATATTGAATTTTTTTGTATTACCAATATAGTTACTTGAAATGCTTCTATTATTTTAATATTTTAGATTATTACGTATACGCACAAAAATTGACCATGGTAAAATGATCAAACGAAGAAGGTTGTGAGTCGGGCGCAATAGATCATTACATAATTGAATTTAATATAAAATCCATTTATATTAAGTAAATATATCACCCATTGGTAAAAACAAAAAAATGGAGGCGCATTTACTTTTGTCCTTTTTTTTGTCCTTTTTTAAATTTTTTTGTCCTCTTTTTCCCTGTTTTTTTGGCTTTTCTGTCCGGTTTTTCAAGCTGAGTGATGGCAGCACTGACCCAGGAAGCTTTAGTTGTTCGAGCTGGCAAAAGTGGCTATTTTCGTATAAAAATAACTTTTAAACGTGACTTTTTACAGTAATGTGTTATATACCAAAATTTAAGGAATCTCAAGGGCTATACAGTTTAAAGTTTTCAAGAAAATCGTTAGAGCCGTTTTTGAGAAAAATAAAAAAAAGCTAAAAAAAAAAATTTTAAAAAAATTGTCTTTTGTTCATATCTTTTTAATTATTACATTTACACAAATTGCATATAGCACAAGTCTGTAGCTTTAGTAGTATAGAAGTTACGGTTTTCCGAATTTTAGCTATTTATAGCTGTTTTCCCGCTAAACTAGCGAGTTTTTCCAAAAGTGGTAGAACAAAAGTTTTTTATATCGATGGGATGAACGTCATATTACATTTTCAAAACTTAAGAAACATGTTTTGGACAAACTGACAAACTGACAAACTGACAAACTGACAAACTGACAAACAGAATTAAATTTTCATTTTGGGAAGAAGAAGGAAATCTTATTTTGGCTATAACTTTTGAACGGAGCGTCGGATTTTGACAAATGACCCCTCATTCGACGGGTATTTTCAAAAGGAATACAACTAAAACATTGCGAGGGGGAATTTATCTCCACCGGCCCCAACAGCTCCAAATTTCGAAATTTTCATTTTTTCACTTTCACCGCTCTCTCTCCCAAGCCAATTGATTTTCTTAAAGTCTTGGTATGCAATCCTTTAAGTTATTGCAATACCTTTCGATTGGTGTATTACTCATTACGATCGGACTATCACAGCAGATTTTCAATTTTGCGGCTATATAATAGTAGTCGCCTTCGCACACTCTCCTGGTGCGCTTCGTCACTACATGGACTGCCGTCCATAGTGATCATTTCTATCATGCATTTCAACTTTATTTTTAATTTCTTTGCAGTTTTTGGGAATGACTTACAAGTTCTTTTGCGCTATTAGAACATTGTGCCAGTAAATTAATGGAAATAAGCATAGTAGTGCAAAAACAGATTCTAAAGATTTTTTTGTGTGGAGAAATTATATGCTATGATTTCCCAACTCTGTTAATCATTTTTTTTATCCTGCACGTATAGGTACTTTCACAAAATAAAGACAATTTAATTGGATGTATAAACCATTTTCTCATTAAAAGAAAAATTCTGAAATCAATATCAATATCAATATAAAAATATCTTTAATTTCTAGATAAACAGAAAATGTTTTTATTTAGCTTTTGATTATTTTGTAATTATTATCGTTTAAAAACGATATGACATTTATCTAATATATTGTCAATAAAATCACATATGGCTAACCGGGAAAACACAAACCGAAAACCGCAAACTAATAATTTACACTTAAAAGAATTGTTCTAAAGCAATTTTAAAAATGAATTTTACTAATTTTGACTACTGGCTGGAAAACTGTTCTTAAAAAATCTGGGCAAGTTAAATTGTATTTTCTAACTAGATTTACGGTTGAATCAAGAAGAAGTTATTACATTTTTTAACAAAATACATTAATTTTAAACAAGTTTAGTGAAGTGCTCAAAAACGTACACTCAGAAAAAAAATCGCCCTGAATTTTAGAAAATCGCCATACTTTTTAAGCCAAAGGCAGCTCGCCTTGCCTTTTAGAAAAAATATTTCTAAAAATTAGAAAAAAAATTTCTTAAATTTAGGGTTAGTTTTTGCAAAATTGAATAAGAAGAAGAAAAAAAAAATCGAGGAATCGGGAGTTATGCCGACTGGGTGGAGTCTGTCGGTGTGGGGTGTTGTTGTTGGGGTTCTCGTTTTTCAACTTATTTTTCTCTCCTCTATTTAAACACATGGATGACGTCACGATGCTTGTACACAAACACACTTTTAATCTTTAATTGTAACTGAAATAATAACTGAAATTATTATATTATTTATTAATGATAAACATAAAAATCAAATAACTTACTATATTGAGGAAAACATTTTGGTCGCTCGCGGGATTCGAACCCCTTACCTCACAGTTTGCAGTCAAACACTCTACTAGCTGCGCCAGGGAAGCATCACGAGAGGCGCTGTACAAAGTACATTCTCATTCTGTTCTCTTGGGTTCTAGGTTTATACTCCTATTTATCCATTATGTGTGTGTTAGCTTACCTAAATCCTTATTTGTATTAAAGTATACATTTTAATGCGCAAAAAAAAAAAAAAAAAAGACGCAAAAAATGTCCGCCTCGACGTGGGATCGAACACACGCTTCCGAATATAAGCGTAGAAAACAAATAATCCGCTCGCATTAGACCCCTAGGCTACCGATTGGGCCAATTTTCTAAAATGTAAGGCGATTTTTTCTTAGTTTGAAAGAAAAATTTCTGAATAACAGAAAATTTTTCTAAAAGTGGATAACAAGAGGAGTTGATCTAATCAGGGTAAGTTTTTCTTATTATTTAGAAAAATATTTCTGAAAAATAGAAATATTTTCTGAATTTCAAGGCGATTTTCAAAGTATGGCAATTTTCTAAAATTTAGGGCGATTTTTTTTCTGAGTGTAGAGTGTATACACTGCTAGAGGGTATATTATTTAAAAAAAAAAATTAGATAACTTTATTTGAACTTTTTTATCTTGTAGTATAATGAATCCAGCAAGTGTATTCTAGCTTCGTTCTATATATAGAACATGTATGTTACCTTTGGTTTTGGGATGTAGCGTATAAAAGGCAATAAGGCCTTTGAATTGCAATCAATTGTGAGAAAGAGCCTTAAGCAAGATGGGTCCCGAGTTCCTTCTTAATCTGATTAGACGAAAGCCCAATGATGTCCTGGGGAAGCCAAAGAATGTGTATCCTACAAACGAAGACTTTTTGAGGCTGCCATTGCTTTACTACTACACAGTTGGTCTGGCTCCTTTCAAGTTGGCTAGTAGCGAAAAGAAGCCGGGAATCATTTTCCAAATATACTTTGCCCTGCACATGTTTAACCTGGCACTCGTGCTTTCCATGCAGATTCAGTTTGTAGTAGTGTCTTACCAAAACAAGGAGAACTTCGTGGAGTCCTGTATGGAAATGAGTTACATTGGGTTCATAGTCGCGGGAGTTTTGAAGTTTTTCCCTGCGATATTTCAAAAGCGAAAAATGGCAAACCTAGTGGAGACACTACACTCTTTTTTTCCACCACCCCGAGAAAAGGAGCAGGAGAAATATGCCGTAAGTCATTACCTGAAGCGCTGCCACCTCATCACCAAGGGATTCGGAGGTCTCTACACGGCTGTTATAGTGACCAACAGCATGTTCTTCCTCATCCAGTACACAGTATTGAAGCTTATGCACTCACCGAGTGCCGAACAATCGTTGCCCTTCGTTGAGTTGGCTCCCTGGGATTATAACGCCGGATGGAAATTTTACTTGACCTATATGTCGCAGGCCATCGCGGGCTACACGGCCACCTGTGGTCACATCTCAGCAGATCTCATGGTCTTCTCCGTGACCATGCAGGCCATCATGCATTTTGACCGCTTGTCACGGGCTCTCACGGAGTTTCAGGTGCAGGCAAGATCAGGTGTTGTGGGAGGAGCCGAGAAGGACCTCAAGGAACTGCAGTCAATGATCGCTTACCACAATCAAATACTCGGGTAAAACTTCTCAAGATTTGATTTATTGTTTTTTTTTTTGTTTTTAGGTACCCATAATAAATATTATTTCTAATATATTTTTACAGGCTCACCGACGTGATGAACGAGGTATTCGGAATTCCACTTTTGGTGAACTTTGCAGCTTCCTCGATGCTCGTATGTTTTGTGGGACTGCAAATGATCGTTAGCATAAGTGCCTTGCAGTTTGGCAAGCTTATTTTGAGTTTGGTTACACCGACTGCCGAGATATACCTACCTACCTACTAGGCGACAACATTTGTTAATGTCTCCATTGAAACCATGAGCATCGTGAGTTTCCTAGGACTTGATAATTTTTATTTGAATTACTATTTGTGTTTTTCTTTGCAGTACTTGAAACTGACCTATAAGTTCTTTTGCGCAATTAGAACAATGTACCAGTAAATGGATGATACTCATAGCATGTTTTTTTTTTTACCATGGTCTTAAATTTCTTCCAGAAATCAATGGGTGAATTTAGTAAAAGTCTATAAAAAAAAATTGGTAATTATTTGTATGACTTATATAACTTGGTATTTTTAAAGAATAAAACTGCAATAAGAAAGATATATAACATTTATAAACTTTAATATATCACGTTATTGTTGTGCCAATAAACCCACAGATGGCCAACCGCAAGTTATTTCCAAAGGAAATAGCCTTACGCCCTTCGATTTTTCAAGTGCCGAAAAGAATCCGGGAATTCCGTTCCATATACACTTTGTCCTTCACATGGCCTTTGAGGTTGCAATGTATATTCTGTTTGTTGCAGTGCCGAGATTTATTTAATCTTATATCTAATTTGCAAAAAAGACTAAGTAAATTTGTATTTATAGAAAATAATAATTCTCTTGCTTGTTAGATATTTATGGCCAAAAGCTTGTATGTAAGTCAGTCTTGCGCGAAAAAGTGACTCACAAATGAATGACAATTAAAGGCTATTATAGGTACACGGGCATAAACATTTTGGTAAATAAATAATAAAAGTACCTAATAAATAGGTTCTTAACAACAAGTATATTAATAAGACAAATATAAAATATGATTAAAAAAACAAATTTAAATGATGTTATTATTAAGTAAAAAAGTTTTTTTAGGTAAGGTTCGGAGTGTACCTATATTTATCTATAATCTTTAAATTCCTTTTCGCTCAGTGTATGTATGAAATTTGAATGAAGAATTGCAAGGTCTATATAAGCCCGTTCACTTTTCTCTTTGCACAAAGTTGGCATTCGAAATTCGTGTCGCATCCAATATGGGTGTTAAGCTGTTTAGAAAGGCCAAAGCCACAAAGCCAAAGCCTGTGTGAACGATTTTTTAGGGCTGCCGGTGATATACTACAACACCGTTGGATTGGAGCCCTACGAGTCCTCGGATCCCGAAAAGAAACGTGGAATCCTGTTCCACGTCTATTTCGCATTACAGATAATCAACTTGAACTTTGGTCTTTCCATGGAGATCCTTTTCGTTGTTGTTTCGTTTCAAAACAATGAGAACTTCCTGGAATCCTGCCTGGTGATGAGTTATATGTTATTTGTTGTCGTTGGAGGCTTGAAGTTCACCTCGGTGATATTTCGGAAAAAAAAGATGACTAATCTGGTGAGACAGCTTGAGTCCTTCTTTCCGGAACCAAAGGATCAGGAGGAGTATGCGGTGGGGTATTATTTAAAGCGCTGCCATCGCTACACCAAGGGATTTGGCGGACTCTATATGACCCTGATGGTGACCTACAACCTCTTTGCCCTCGCCCAGTATACCATTCTGAATCTGCTGAACTCACCGAACGCCAAGCAGTCGCTGCCCTACGTTAACATGGCCCCCTGGGACTACCAGGCCAACTGGAGATTTTACTTGACCTACCTTTCCCAATCGGTGGCGGGGTATGTGGCCACGTGCGGCCATATTTCCGCGGATCTCATGATCTTCGCGGTGGCCATGCAGGTTATTATGCACTTCAACCGACTGACTCGGGCTCTCAAGGAATTTCAGGTGCAGGACTGTTCAGGATGGAAGGAAAGAGCTGACGAGGACCTTAAGAAGCTGCGGTCTCTGATTTCTTATCACAACAAAGTTCTTGGGTTAAGATCTATAAAAAATGTCAGAGAATTAATAATCGATTTATTATAATTATGTTATTTTTATACCCTTGCAAAGGTAATTATGATTTTAATCAGAAATTTTCCAAGCAACGAAGTATACATTTCCAATCTTATAATTTGTATTAGCATCAGCCATGTCCGTCTGTCTGTCCCAGCTACTATATCATTTAGAAACGACAAAAGAATTAGTGGGAAAATAAAAGACAAATAGCTCCGTTATTTTAGATTACTTTTAGTATTTTAAAACTACTATGCCATGGAAACGATTTGCAAGGGTAAATAAACTTCGGTTTTCCGAAATTAGTTCCTTTCTTATTTTTTTTTACCCAGACATTAATTTATTAAATCCGTTAAAACCAATATAGGATCACCGATGTGATGAACGAGGTCTTTGGCATTCCACTTCTTCTGAATTTTGCGGCATCCTCGATGCTCGTTTGCTTTGTGGGATTTCGGATGACCGTCAGCATCAGTCCCGAGGTCTTTGCTAAATTAATGTTGATCATGATTTCGGCCACGGTGGAGATATACCTGATCTGCTCATTTAGTCAAATGCTGATCGATGCGGTTTGTTCGCAATCAGTCTGCGTGGTATTGTTTCTATTTATATTTACAATATTTTTTCAGAGTGAAAGCGTTTCGTTTGCAGTCTACGACATGAATTGGACGCATGCAGATCTACGTTTTCGAAAAATGCTTATTTTTATTGCCCTCAGGGTCAAAGACCGGTATGCCTAAAAGCAACCGTTTTTGTTGACGTTTCTATAGAAACCATGAGTTCCGTAAGTTCTTCTGGATTTATTTTGTTACTTAAAACTACATCTTTTTAATTTACCTGCAGTTTTTGCAAACGTCGTATAAATTCTTCTGTGCCATGCGAACGATGTACCAGTAAATGTACTAATTTTTAAAAGAAACATTTTAAATAAATGATTCAATACAGTATAAACTTGTAAAATGTTTGTTTATTTCCTTTGGGATAAATAGGTTCAAAAAAGTTCCCTTCTACCTGGTACAAGCTTTCCAACAAACTCAATATATCTTTATACTCTAGGAGTAAAGGGTATAAATATGTAACACACAATATTTAAAAAAATTGTAAACAGTAATTTTTAATAAAGATACCCATAATAATAAAAAATTGATTTTTAAATTTTAAATGATTAACATTTTTTTTTAATTTTTGCTCAAATTTAAAAGCGATTTGGCAAAGGATCCTGAGTAAAATTTAAATTAATTTACAGAAAGCGAAAAGATGAATACCATTGCTTGTAAGATATTTATGACTTGTGCGAAAATGTGACACGACTGGGAAAAACCACAAACTGAAAGACAGGGCAATTACAAGAACACTAAATGCTTGCTGAGCCTATATAAGCCCGTTCACTCTTCACGTTGAACAAAGTCTAAAATCGAATCGCATCCGAGATGGGTATTAAGCTGTTTAGGAAGGCCAAAACCATCGAGAAGCCAAAGGCAGTGTATCCTGCGGTGAAGGATTTTTTAAGGTTGCCGGTGATCTACTACAACACCGTAGGCCTGGAACCCTACGAGTCCTCGAATACCGAAAAGAAAAGGGGCATCCTGTTCCACATGTATTTCGCGCTACAGATATTCAACTTGACCTTTGTTCTTGCTATGGAGATACTTTTTGTGGTAGTTTCGTTCCGAAACAACGAGAATTTCCTGGACTCCTGCATGGTTATGAGTTATATTGGTTTTGTTATCGTTGGCGGCTTGAAGTTCATTTCGGTGCTATTCCGCAAAACGAAGATGTCTAATCTGGTGAGACAGCTTGAGACCTTCTTCCCGGAGCCAAAGGATCATGAGGAGTATGCGGTGGGGTACTATTTAAAGCACTGCCATCGCTACACCAAGGGCTTTGGTGGACTCTATACGACCCTGGTGGTGACCTACAATCTATTTGCCCTCACCCAGTACACCCTTCTCTATCTGCTGCACTCGCCGAATGCCAAGCAAACCCTGCCCTACGTGGACATGGCCCTTTGGGACTACGAGGTCAACTGGAGATTTTACCTGACTTACCTTTCCCAGTCGATGGCGGGTTATATGGCCACGTGCGGCCATATTTCCGGTGATCTCATGATCTTCGCGGTGGCCATGCAGGTCATTATGCACTTCAACAGGCTGGCTCGCGCTCTCAAGAAATTTCAGGTGAAAGCCAGTTCGGAATCCAATGAGGGAGCTGATAAGGACCTCAAGGAACTGCAGTCTCTGATTTCTTATCACAACGAAGTACTTGGGTTAATAATTTTTTTTACTAACATATTTTATATTTTATCTAAAATCTGTATCACCCCCACATAGATCGACAAAGCATTTTAAAGGCTTTATATTATAAGTGGACAAAATTATTATTTATTAAAAATTCTTTTAAACCTACATATATATACAGGCTAACCGATGTGATGAACGAGGTCTTTGGTATTCCGCTTCTACTGAATTTCGCGGCATCCTCGATGCTCGTTTGCTTCGTGGGATTCCAGATGACCGTCGGCATCAGTCCCGAGCAGATTGCCAAGCTGATGTTGATCTTTTTTTCGGCCATGGTGGAGATATATCTGATCTGCTCATTTAGTCAAATGCTAATCGATGCGGTTCGTTGATTCTCAGTGGGTCTTCTATTGGGCGATCGCATTTACCATATATTTTTAGAGTGAAAGTGTTTCGTTTGCTGTCTACGACATGAATTGGATGCAAGCAGATTCGCGTTTTCGAAAAATGCTTATTTTTCTTGCCTTGAGGGCCCAAAGACCGGTATGCCTAAAGGCAACAGTTTTCCTAGACGTTTCTATCCAAACCATGAGTTCTGTAAGTTCTTCTGGATACTTTCTATTGAATTACAATAAATTTTTAATTTTTTTGCAGTTTTTGCAAACGTCTTATAAATTCTTTTGCGCCATTCGAACGATGTATCAGTAAATTTCTAAGAACATTTTATTTGCTAGCTAATTTGATTTTAAAACACACTGTAAGACAGACTAGTGTTTTTTTAAATTAAAAAAGGTCTCACTTTACACTAAGTAGAAAAGTCACAAAAACAAACTTAAAATTTAATAAAAAAATAATCTAGTATAAAATGTGAAATTGTTTTTTATTTTAAGCAAATACGGTTTTTGGATAAATTTGAGGATCTGGAACTTAATGCGTTAAACTATTAAAATTACTTTCGCTAATAAGGGAAGCTAACTTATCCATCCCGCGTTCTATGCCTAAACTTACATATTTATAAAAAAAGGAAGTTGCTAATAAATTCCAATAATTTTTCCATTATTTTGCTATTGTTCGCATTATACAAATCATGAAAATCAAATAAATTATCCGTATTTTGTATTTCTGATAAGTTATATATAAGTTTTGTTAGCTTATAAAATCAATATTACCGCGTAAAACCACACATGACTAACCACAAATGTTTTCTTCGGGAACACAACAAGCTGTATAAAAAGGCATTAATTTGGGCATACACTTAAAAAAACGTTGTTATTAACAAGGTAAATTATTTTAACATTTTATTTTTGGACAATAATTTATTTTTATAACTGCAATAATGAAAGGGAAAGAAATAAAATAAATAGCATCTTAAAAGGATTTATAAATCAAGGAAATATGATATTTTATAGCTATTTTCAGACGCTAAGTATTTTTTCTGGTGAAATCCAGAAAAGGCTAGAACACTTGCACACATATGCAAACACAAATATACACACAAAGACGAGGGCAAAAAGAAGGCGTGACACGGTCGAAAAACTTGAGCCACGTTGAACTTTGGCCTTACCTTGGCCGTAAACTTGTCCCGGCGACTGGCTGGCAATTAGTGCACCTTTCATAGGGCAACTGTGGACCAGCGAAGCGATGAGAAAGGGCTTGGTAAGTATATGTATTTATTTTACAAGGTTAAAATTATAGAAACTATACATTTTATTAATTTGTTAATATTATTAATTTTGATATTTACATGAGAATGAATTACTGTTGTTTTATATCGAATTATTTATTTGAGAAATATAGTCAAATAAAACTTACACTGTAAAATAAATATTATTTTTTAGTTAGTAAATACATTATATATTTTATCCCTAGAAATGGTAAGATTTTTTTCATCTGCAGTTTCGAAATGTATATTTTTGCTTACCTAGCTGAAATTAGTATCTTTTCCCGTCACTTCTATTACGCCCCCAAGAGTGTGTGAGTATATGTGCGTGGGCGTGGCCATTTAATTCATTTTCAGGAGCAACAGAAGCAGGAAGCAGCGAACACTGTCGCTTTTGCACACAATTTCTCATTCAGTTCAGAAGTTTCGCTCGCTCACAAGTTTGTAATTCTTGGCCTGTTAACAAAGTTCATAAATACTTGAGAAACTTGGTTGGGTTTACCCGGCCCAAGGCCATAGAGCCAAAGGATAAGCGGAGGAGCCTGATTTCGCCGGGCCGTAATTGGTATTGTACTTGATTCATGTTCACAGGTGAGAACAGGTGGGATTGCAGTTCATTATCAGTTGATTGGCGGGATGAGTGACCCTTGGAATTTCAAGGGAATCGTTAAATTCTTCGGATATTCGCCATTTCGTTCAATTTTATTGCCAACTAACTACCAGTTTTAATGGCTGGCAACTATTTGGTAAGTGCCTTGGCCATAAAATCGAATCGGGCATATTGAATACTTAGTTATATATTGCTCGCCGTCCGGAGAACAATTCCGAACACCTCATCCCGCCATCAAACGATTTTCCCTCATCGGCAGTCAGAAGCACAGCAATTGAAATTGAAAAGCGTGGAGGAAAAGTCGGGAGGGGGAGGGGGATAACCAAACCCACCGTTTGCCAATATCAATGAGATCTCCGGAACCCGGACTCAATTCGCTTTGTTGCTCACTTTTCCCCGTCTCTTTCTGCCCCGCCTGCGCCGTCTCTTTCTTTCTCTTCCCTCCAGCGAGCATTTGAAATTTTAATTATAAAATATTGCTGGCAAAAGTTCTCAGGTCGGCAACGCTAGACCGTGCTGATGTGTTGGATGTGTGCTATCAAAGGCGGTAGCTGAGGGTACAGTGAATACTGCACAAAAGAAAACAAAAGTTTACACAATTTTCTTTAGAGCACAACAAGGGCGCCAGAAGGTTGCTTGGGATTATGAAAATATTTTAAAGTTCTAAAGAATTATGGAAAATTTAAATTTGCTCTAAATTTAAAATAAATAAATAATAAATAAATTTAAATTTATTCTAATTTATGGATCTAATGACCTTTTTAATTATTTATAAAATATTATAGGTATTTCTTTTCTTGGCTAATACGATAATTAATTAATTGTTAAGAAAATGGTTTATATTTTAAGGGATTTTGCACTAATTACCTTTGGTAATTAATTGTTTATCTCTTGATTATTTGTTTCTATAACACGAATTTCACATTTTATGTAAGAGGTACCCAAGAGGACATCTGGAATCCCGACAAGTGGATTAGGGATGCTTTTAAGCTGTTGGGGCTTTCGGTGACACCCCTGTAGGTCGCTATCCAGGGGATGTCCTCGGCAGTAGTGAGTTCCCAACCCACTGGTAATCACGTTACACACACTGTGTCCATGCGTCCTGTCAGAAGTTCGAGCTGCAGGCATTCCGTCGATGGTTCGTTATCTGGCATTTGGCATGGGGCTAGATCAATGTGGCGCAGGTGAGTGGCGCAGGTGATGCAGTGGCTCTGTGTGGGGGGCTGCCTTTGCACTACTTCAAAAAGTAATTGTTTGCGATTTGGAGAGTGTGGCGTGTGTCGGGAAAACTTGGCCGGGGATTGGGATGCAGTCAGGCAGTCAGGACGGCGAGACTCTTGAGACATTTGAGTGGCCAAATGGGCGGGCGGAGGAGTTGGAGCTGAAGCTGGAATCGAGGCATAACGATGACAGTAAACGAGCTGCAGTTAAAGCTGCCTTGGGCTCTCTATTGCTATAGATGTTCCATCCCCCATCCCATTCCATCCCCTATCTCCATCATTGTCTCTATCTTCCTTTCTCTGTCTCTGGCAGTGACTTTCGCTTTAGGAACGAGTTTATTTGCAGTCGAAATATGTCCCCAGACGGCAACAATAGCAATTAGTTCATTGTCAATAGTTTGCTCGTTGAAAATTTCAGGACTAGAAATGGCAAGGACATCGTCGATGTAAAGGGCATAGCGGTAAGGGGGGGAGGTGGAAAATTTAACTAAATTGTAATCGGAATATGCGCATGCAAATGGCATTAGCCTGAAATGCAAATTACTTTACTGCCATGCCAGTCGCAAAATTCAGGCGAAGGATGCGACAAGGACAACTGCCACTGCCACTGCAATGATGATGATGATGATGATGATGATGATGGGCATGGGGATTTCTGGGGGGAAGGTGAAATAGGATGCACTCAAATTGCCAGCGCTTAAGTGAAGTAAGCTAATTAATTTTGCATTGTGTTCTGACCCTTATGCCACCATTATCACCGCCCCCGCCCCTTCGATTTTCGGGTCTCTTTGGATTGCGAATCCTTTGTGCCCAGGATGTTTACTTTTCATTAATTGAGTTGTGCAAAAGTCGTCCATAATTTCCATGCGCCTGTCGCGCCTGCTGGCCATTAAACAATACGGAATACGGACAACGGAATACGGCAATTTGGAGCAGTTTTCCCAGCACTTTTCCCCCTTTTCACCACCCCCCGGAAAACTCTTCCCATGGCGCCTGCCTGTTAATGACGTCGTTGAGTGGAGTGTCTTGGCGGCAATTGTGCAAACTTTATATTATCATCGCTGACATGGCCCAAAGAGCATTTACCCAAGGAAAATCCTTTTATTTCCGCCGTAATTTTATGTATTCCCACTGGGCGAAGATCGACTTACGAGTACTTTCCCGGACATCGATACGTGATTGCCTCATGCGACGACTATGCCCTTTGGGATGCCGATGGCTTAATGCACAATTATCCACTGGAAACTTGTTAATTTCACATATTGTCTCTCCGTAGTAAAGACAATCGACGGGCCGGAATGTTCGTAATCCAATAATTGCAAAGAGCCTGTTATTGTTTTGGCGTACATGGCTTCATGCAATTTCAATTTCAAGTTCTTGTTTTGCTTAATTACAACTTGTAATTGACTAATTAAGCTGCTTAAATAGTCCAGGCCTTTCAGATTATAGGCATATTATCTTTGTGTGTATTTTTGTTATTATTCTTGTACTTATGAATGTTTTGGTTGAGTAATTGTATTTAATGTTTTTTGTATGAAGTCTAGAAACAAGAATTTAATTTTTATACCGTATATAATTGTTATTAAAATAAAAATAAACATGTATGTTTTTGAATTAATATATGAGATTAAAATAGATTTAATTAAAAATGGTCTTGTTGTAATAAGAAATTATTAAATATTTTTAATTTACAAAAAAATTTGATTTATAATAAATAATAAATAAGTAATTGAATTGAAAAAGGTAAACTAAATAGAAAATTACTTAGTTTTATTTAATTATTATTTTTGTCGATAAATAACATTATAAAACTTTTGTATTAAGCAAATATCATGACAAAAAAAAGATTTGAAATTTGTATGAAAGATAATTTCTTGACTATATTGACTTTACTTATGCTATGTTTATAAAATATCAAATTTCTGACCATCGAAATGAAGACATAGGCTTCGAGATGCAATTTCTGATGTCACTTGGGGCACAGTTACCTGGAGGGTCAACGGGTGAGTTCTGATTTAATTTCTTTTCTCCCCACATATGCCATCCAGCGAATTTCCGCTTCATTACGTTTGCAAACAAGTTCGGTGTGAGTGTGTTCCATATAAAAAGGATCAGAGCAAAGTTAGGGATGCTTTTTTCTTGGATTTTGTTTTTTGCCATTAGATTGGCAAACTAGCAAAAATAGAAGATTGCGGGCTGGCTGAACAGAGAAAAAAGAAAAAACACCAGCAAATAGAGGGAAAAGAAATGAGCGAAATGGTTTCTACGGCATTTGTGTAACCAAGCATAAAGATGCTCACAAGCACAAGCAAGTGGGCGGTCCACATGCATAAGAGCTAGGTGGGCGTGGCAGTGGGTGGGTGATTTTGCATTGGGGGTGTGTGGGTTGGGGTGTGTTGACGAGGTCGCGCCCAAGACGACAAATTGAGCGAATGGATGACAATTTCGATTTGTGTTGTAAAAACTGCAGTAAACTGCAAAAAAACATCAAGCAATAGAACGGAATGTCAGCGAAGGCAAGGGAAAATGGGTGGTAGTGGTGGAAAATAGCAAAAAACACACAAATACACACAGAAAAAAACGAGCTAGATTGGAATAGAAATAGGAGCTGGAGAATGGCCACTCTTCGCATGTGCATAAACATTCGCTTGTTATATGTTTAACTTTTTCGTCGGGCAGAAAAAACATTTTTATGGAGTTTTGTTTTCATTTTATTTGCCATGTTTGTTTATTTTTATTTGCCGCTCGTTGTCGTTGGTTGTTGGTTGTTTTTCCCCCGATTTTTCCCAACATTCCCCCCATTTCCATTTTCCAGCTGCTGCTTCTGCTGCTGCTGCTGGTGTTTCACTATCTCTTCAGCTATTTTTCTTATATTTTGTAAATTTTTTGTTTGCCCTCCCTGTTTCGCCTGCACATTATGCTGTCTTGCGTTGTGTCCTGGCCATATCCTTCGATATCCTTTTTGTTGTGCGGCGCAACGAGCAAATGAAAAATAAGCTTTGAAAACATTTTGTGCCATTTAAAGAACAACATTTTGTTATTGTCGTCCCCTTGTTTGTCTTATATTACAAGTTCTGGTCACCCGAAATGCTGGACATTCCTGTTTTTGCTGTCCTGTGTCCAATTTGATTTTTATTCGCTTTTTTTTTTGTTACTGTTTTTTGTTGTGGTCCTTGCTGGTTCGTGTTGTGTCATAGATGAAATGAGTTTCTCGGCATTTTCCAGTTGATGTGCTTAATGGTGTTTGCTTTTACAACTTTCCATTTGCCAGTTGTTCTTTGGCCGCATCTTTATGCTAATCTCCATGTCACATACACATGCACAAACTCATACAGATGAGGTCAGGATAATAGTAGGGTGGTTCAAAAAAATGTATGATTTCTAAAAATAGGTTAAAAGCTGTGTTTGTCTATTTTAATTTGTTGTTTCACCTAAAATTTACAAGCATTTTATATGTTTAGATATACTTTCAATTAATTTAAAATAAAATTAATATTTAATAGTCTAAAAAAAAATCTGTAAAACTAAATATTTTTCCAATATATATTTGTTTATGTTCTCCCCATTCTTAAATTATTTTGCCTGCTGCTGTTCACATATACCTGGATGGACATCAGATAGAAACCACTTTCTAATGATGAGGAGTGTTTTGAAATTATCTGAAAGGGGGCAAAACCAAAGGAACAGTCATTTACACGGCTGCTGCTCAGTTGCTTTTAGTGTAATTAAAAATGCAGTCTACAAATCTCTCACCACTTTCACCGTCTTCCATTTTCCGTTTTCCATTTTCCGTTTTCAATTCGCTGCTTACTTTCTTATGCATTTTCCTTTTGGCCCCGCTGCGGTTTGTTGTTGTTAGACGGAACCTTTTGGCCGCCATCCTTTCAGCCTTCAGCATATCCTTGAAGGCTTTAAGACGGCGTCCTGAAAATGATTTAATTCACCGCAGTTCGCAATTAAACGCAAGTCGTGGGTAGCGAGTGCTACACTAATTGCATTTTTTTCACGCCATTTTCTGTTGATAAAGGGATTTGGTTTTCCTCGGTGCCTGCAACTGATTTCGAGGGGGATTGGGGCGCGAAAAGTGGGTGTGGCGCAAACTTAATTAAGCCCCAATGCCAAATGCCTACGGGTGGGGATTCTGTGGACGTGGGTGTTCAACGGTTTTGTGGCCCAGCATCTTTAATAAAACGTGGCCGAGAAGCCAACTTGGCCGCAGGTAATGAAAATCCCGATGACAATTTTTAGTTGCGCCGCCATGAAAACATTTCAATTGCGGTTGCCAAGCGGCGACGGAAGTCGTTGCGCCTGATTGCCAGGAATGGCCAGGATCTGGCAGGATCTGGCAGGACAACAGCTAAAAGCAAAGCGGATAAAGTCAATTCAAGTAAATGTTCACCCACTATGGATTCACTTTACTTCTTCTTGCTTGGACACTGAAGGAAGAGAAGTGTAAACCATATACATTTAATGGTAAAAATTATAACTAGTTTTAAATTTAGCAGTTTTAGAATTTGTTTAAGTGGAAATTTAAAGTTTATGTGTCCTCAATAATGGAACATTTACTAGGAAATAGAAAAAAACATTAAAAATATTTTTAATTTGAAAAATATTTCCTAAAAATTACATAAGTTAAAAATTTTAAACTAGTTAACTGATTTTTAAATGTTTAATCCAAATAACTCAATCGAGTCTGAAGTTATCAAATGTTTTATAAAAAAGAGCTTAAAGGAAATTAAAGAAAATATGGATACGGGTAGTTATCCATGAAAAAATATTTCAACTCCCAAATTTTGTGTTATGTTTGACGTGGTATAACCCTATACGAACTCATTAAATGGTATTTATTCTGTACTTTAAATAGTACTTCTTTCAGTGATATTCATTTAGCCAGTAATTACTATAGGCAATATTGTTGTTTATCCCTGGTTTAAACACTTTCCGTTTTCCAGCTCTAGCTCGTATTTTTCTTTAAAAAAAATCTCTGAGGAAATGCTCGCTGCTGCATTTAATCACTGCGGTTGTGTTGGGGAGAGGGAATATTTAGATAGATTTGGCACTTCCCGCCGCAAGGACACACTCGGCTTCATTAGCTGCACTCGCTGAAGAAATGTGCTGGCAAAGCAGATTGCATGCAATCTCAGCATCTCAGTATATCAGCATCTCGGCATCTCAGCATCTCATCCTGCAGGGCCCAATTTCTCTTTTTTCCCCTCAGGAAGTCTCTGCGTGAGCTTCTGTGTGAGGCTTAAATAAATAATGGTCGTATATATATTGCACTTTGATGCAGTTCAGATCGACTCTCGATGGATGTTATTTTCTCGTTTCCCTTAAAGGCGCTTAATTTTCATTTTGGCTCGGGCATTTTCTGCGGGCTTTCCCCGGCTTCTATTTACCCTTTCTCCCTCCCGCCATTTGGCATAAATGCATTAAAAACAATAAATGTGCAAAGTGGAGCGGCGCTGAAATGCTCGTAAAGTGGAGCAAGCTAGACAAGAAGCCAGCCAGGATGTGCCAGTATGCTTCGCTGGTTACCCCTTTTTCCGGGCAGGGGGTTTTCCAAGGGGGTTTTCCAGGGGGTTTCCCATTTCCCCTACCCCAACCCACCGTCCACCGTCACGGTCATTGCAAATTAATGGCCTTCAAAGTGGTTAAGCAGCAGGAGATGCAGTTCGCTGGACGCTTGCCGTTTGTTGGCCACCAGCTCATCGAGTCCACAAAGGAGTGCCGGCGAATTTTATGAGTTCCCACGGTGAAATAAGAAATTTTGCACAAAATAATATTACCCAAAAAGGGAGGTGGAGGTAGGGAGACCTGCTGCTCCTTTGGCTGCCTTTTTCCGTGTTGCCATTAAGTGCAAAAGGATTTTCATTCTTATGCGCATCCTGTGCATAATACAGCAGCCACTGCACACGCAAAACTCATTGTGTCTGTGAGTGTATCTTCCTGCCAGTGTGTGTTTGTGTGTGTGTGTGGGTTGGCAAGGATATGCCAATTTATTGCACACACGAGTGCTTTAGAGTGCCAGAGCAAGGACTCTCCCCATATATATATATATGTATGTGTGTCTGTCCGTCTCTTTCGCTGGGCCAAAGTTTTTGTGTTCATTTGGCGATTGCGGCTGCTGCATGTCTGGCAGAAATTACTTAATCCTTGTGGTTTTCTGGAGCAGCAAGTGCATTCTGTGACCATTTCCCTCAATCCTGCTTTTCCCTCCCCTTTTAGTCATTTTCATTCCCCCATTAAAGCAATTGTAATTGGCATTTGTTGTTATTTAAGCAAGCTGGCAAAATCATTTATCTGCTCCCCTTTAAAGAGCGACTTTGTCCACATTGTCTGGTAAAAACTTCAACGAAGCTCTGGACTCTGCGCCTTCTTTTCCACAACCATTCCTGGCTTTTCCCTGCCCCTTTCCCGATCCCAATCGCCACTGCTGACTGCCCCGTCTTAGCGCCCTTAAATATTTGCCTGGGCCATTGCCAGGATTCTGTGCTCCTGCAGCTTCGACCGGCGCTTTATTGCCCCCTGAGATGAACTGGATCCTTTGCTCCTGCTTCGTCCTTCATACACAGAAAAATGTAATTGTAAGCTTCCATAATATTGTATTTTAATAAGCCCAGAAGCCTATTAAAAGCCTATTATAACTGAAAACCTGTTCTCCTTATGTAAAGAAATATAATAATGTAGTAAATATTTTTTAAATGTTTCAGTTTATTTCTTTGTTATTAGTTTTTCACATTTTTTTACGTGTACCAGTGCAGTTGCCTGGTCGCAGAGCTCCGATGCTGAATGCTGAAGGGGCCCGTCCGTCCACGTCGCAGATTACAAATAAATTATCGCTTAATAGTCTTTTTACGCTCCTCGTTTGCACAGCGATTCCTGGCCGGCAACTTTGATCCCTTGTTTTTACATGACGTACTTGGGAAAGCCCTGTCCGCGGGGACGTTTTAATAAGGCAATGCACCTTGACGATGTCAGAAATATACTTTTACAATATGTTTGGACTTGTGCTGATTTTTTTAAATGGCGACTAAATTAATGAATAAAGCAGGGATCGTAAATAACAGTTATTTTGTGATTTTTATTTTAAAAAGACTACTGTGATATTTGGTTTTAAACGTCAAAAATAACGTTCTTTTTACTATTGTCCACAAAGTATATGACTTTCAACAAATCTGGAAAGCAAATAAACTGTTATTTGTTCATGTCTATAAAGTGCATAAAAACCAGCTAAATTGTTAATAAAATCTTGTACAAATCTCAGTAGGCCTTTTAAAATAAAAATCACAAATAACTGTTATTTACGGTCCCTGGAATAAAGTATGGATACAATGCCATTCCTATGTAAGCAATTAACTTAAATTAATAATTTATTATCCTAATCTTTAAATAAACTAAAAAGTTTCGATTAATGTTAATATCGTAAAACATATCCAATATAAAGAGTACATTCTAAAACTGCATTAATTTATTTCTTTCGATTGAGCATTAAATCTTTTTAAGGCTGAACCTTGATGTCGAGCATTGTAGGCAAATCTCAAACCGAGGTGGAGGGCTTTAAAAATGCATGAAAATAAAAATAAAGTAATAAAGGAATGCCGGACAGTTGATTATTGACCAGGGCAGAGGGTTTGCTGTCTGTGTTTGTCAGTAAAATAAAATAAACTTAAATGCTTAAGGGTGGAAAATAAATGGACTGAGTCTTGGCTTAAAGAACCTATACCATCAGATGGGAAATGCTTAAGAAAGTGATTTTGACGCTTTAATCTGAAAGAAATATTTCTAATGATACCATATGAAAAGACCAGTAAATAAATAAATACATATGTTGAAGTAGCTTTTAATTTTGTCAATTTAAATAATAAAGAAAAGAATTTATACTTTAACATTTTTTTATACCAGTTTTTACATAAATCTTATAACTTAAGATCAAGCTAATTTTTTTTGAAGTGATTAAAGTTTAGTTGCTTTTAAAAATGGAAACGCAGGGGTAAAATCGTTCAAATATTAAATATATTAACTTACCTTAAATGTTCAAAAAATTTTAGAGATTTGTTTGATTAGTGTGCCCTTGCAATCCATTTCGAAGCGCCAGGGGCCTAACTTTGTTGTGCAGTGTCGGAGGTTTTGAGAAGATGGTGATGATGTTGTGGGCTGGCCTTTGCAATGCCACAAACTTGCGTATGCAAAGGGGGATTGCAATCGAATTCATTGAATTCGATTTAAAAGCGAAATGAAAACGAGACTGACGATTCGATGGAGATGCGTGGGCGGGGGCGGCGGCGTGGAATGCCTCTGTGGGCGTGGCGCACATAGCTGATATGCCCAAAGGCATGCGAGGCATGTGCCTCAAAAGGCAAACGAAAAAGTATACCAAAAAAAAAAACGTAAGTGAAACAATAAAGCGCAATGCGAACCCGAAAAAGGGGGCCCAACAGCATATTTACCGGCACTTTTGCGGTTTACTGAGGGCGGCAAAGAGTTGGGGGCGTGGCTGGAAATGGTCAGCAAACAGAAAAATAAAGCAAGGCGAAGGAAGACATTTGTTTGCTTGCTTGTTTATTGACGATGATTTCATTGTGTTCTTATAATTCGATTGCACACTTAAAGGCTATTTACAGGATTCGCTTTCTTAGGCTTAACTTTATTTCCCTCTCGATTTTTCTCCGTGACGTTTATTACAATTATACATAAATATTACATTGATTTTTGTTTGTAAATTCTCACGTGCATTTCAGTTGCTTAGAGCTACAAAAATTGTTCAAAACAAATATATATATATATCCAAAACGCAATCAAAACCGGAAACAAGGGAAAATTCATCGCGTGGCCGCCATTTTGTAGCGCGCCGACTTCCGTGCGCCATATTGAAATGTCAGCGGTGTGAAGAGTCGCACTGCGGTTATCGTCATCGAAATTGCCACCAGCAGCTGCACTTGTGCGTTTCGAGTGGCATCTGCAACAGAAAAAGGCAGTGGTTGAGATAGAGTGCCGAGTGGAGGAGGAGAATGAAAGGGGAGGGGCGACGGGTCAGAGGTCACACTTTTATTAATTTGCGTTAAAAATTGTCCAAATAGCGAAACCGCGACCGGACTGTCAGTCCGCGTGGAAACGTATTTATTTTTAATTAGCGGCCGCTGACATTGCGGTCAAGTGCATTAAAAGCAATGGTGGCAAAAGACACTTTAAACACTAAATACATTTTCTGCACATTTTCTGGTCATTACGTTTTAATTTGAAATTATTATATTTGGGGAAAACTTTAGTGGAAAGTTTTGAGCTTTATGAGGAATTCAAATCATTTAAAGGAGAGTTTAGGGAGAATATGAATTTAAACTTTTATACAGAGTTAAAATTTTTTTTTCAAAAATAATGAAAACAAATAAATAAAAATAATTTTAATTCTCTTTGTATAAAAGATTCCTTGTATACGCTTTTTCACGAGTTCCTTAATGACTTACCTGATCTCGAGTTAATCAGCTTCTGGTTCTTCTGATCGATTTCGTCTCTAAAGAGATGGGCGAACATGCTGACTTCGCGCTGAAGATGAGGATATCGATCGATTTCGGCCACACAACGCAACTCAAGGCCAAGACGAGCAGGTGAGATTGTCCGCTTTTGTTGGATTAGCTTTTGCAATTGCAATTGATGGAAACGCGGTTCGTTGGCATAAAAATTCAGTTGGGAAACAATACGACGCATACTGTAGCCATGGGCAACGATTGTGGTCTCAATACTGGGCAGTAGATCCACCAGGGAAACCTAAACAAAAACGTAAGTGTTATTGAAGCTTAGATAGTTGAGGCTAAGACCTACCTTTATCCCATTGATGTACCAGGTGATCCGAGTGAAAAGGCTGGAAAAGTCGGTGCTGCAGTTGACCTGAACGAAGTCATCGAAGCGGTAAGTTGAGTGAAAGCTGCTGATGAGTGGATTGTTCTGCGGGAGTGCTGAAAGACAAAAGCTGTCTTAGAGTACACAATCTTAAAATATAGTTACGATTTTTTTAAATTTTATATAACGATATTTTAAACTTATATTCAGAACATTTGGAAAAATATTTGTATTATAAATTCGTAATTTTAAAGGAGTTCCTAAAATACTCGTATTAATCTACTATTGCAAACATACAAGTCTAACAATCCGTAACATTGCCAAGTTAAGCTACAAGAAACACCAGATTTAGTATCCTTAGAGTGAAGGGAACCCACTTACATATGCGTGAGTGTGAGACAGATGACTTTTTCCCTGGCTGAGTGCATCTCAGCTCTCAGTTACGTCCTTAGCTAATTTTAAACGCACATTACACATGCAAATGGCGCACCTTTTTTGCTCTGCTTTTTATTTTCCAGCTATTCCGCTTCTGTTTGTTTTGCCCAACTTCTTTATTTGCTTTTGATAAATTTTTAAAAATATTTTAGCAACAGTAGCGCCGGAAAAAGTGGCAGCAGAGCAGCAGAACGGCAGAACAGCAGAGCCCGAGGCATGACTGCCCCGCATCTACAAGATATTTATTTTATATCAGCGGAAAAATAGATGATCATAAAACACATGCAGAGAAACATCCTGTGGGGCAAAAGTAAAAGCGAAAATAAGAGGAAGGCGAAACGCACACGCTGCGAGGGAAAATGGAGGGAAAGGAAAGGAGGAGGCACTGGCAATGGCGGAGCTTTTCATTTTAGCGATATCCTTTTTAAGCATAAAGTGCTGCCGTAAATCACAGAGCCGCACACACACACTCACATACACACAGGAGCAGCAGGAAGGGTGCTTCGTGTGTTTGTGTGTGTACGGATGCGAATCACATGCATCTCTTGGCTACATTTTATGAACGCGCACTGTTCCTCTCGCGAGCACATCCTGAATGGCTGGCTGGCTGCCTCGGTTCTTCCCGCCTCACAGCTTATCCTGTGCGTGTGCAGCAGGCACCCACCTCCCACCAGGCACCACCACCCACTGCCGAGGCAGCCACTTTGCCAGCTCGTCATATATGCAAACGGCCCTGCATGCTCCTTGCAGTTTTCTTCCTCCGTTGTTTACTATTAAAATATCACGGAAATTACACATTTTACTCTGTTTATGCTGTGCAGAAGCAAAGGAAACACGATGGGAATACGCGAACGAGAAATACACCTATACACTGGGAAAAAATCTGGAGTCTGGAGATTCCAAGTGTGTTTTAATAAAGACAAAGTGCAAATGGAAACATAAATAATTATATTTCAGGCTAATTTTTAAGAAATTGTATGAAATATAAAAAAAAAACAAAACATAAATCAGAACAAAATTGATAATATACAGAAGAAAGAAAATAAAATATAAACTAAAAAATTTTTGTAAAAGTTGCAAATGTTTTTTTTTTTTACAAAAATTGTATATTTTATAAATGTTATTCTATACAATTACAATATATTTTTCTCAGTGATCTCAGCGTTTTTCTGCATTTGCATCACGCCTCCGCAGATAGTTTTTGAGCACGTGCTTGTTTTGTGGAGTTGCTGTGCAGTTTGGCTTACCCACTGGTCCACTCTCGTTAATTTAAGAGTAACAATTGGAATTGCATTTCATTACTCAAGCACCCTGCTCTTTTTTAAGGCCCTTTCCTACCCACAACTTAACTGAACTCACCTTCGACAGTCATGTTGGCATCGCGTGCAGTTAGCTGAAAGTGGGGGGCATCGCCGGACACTTCGCACCTGTAGACGCCCGACGACTTGACGCCCAATAAATTGAGTTCCACGCGACAGGAGGATTCGTTGCACTCGTTGCCGTCATCGATCAGCTGCACGCCCTCCACCGCGAACGGAATGTAGGTGGGCGGGGTGAGGGGCGAGTATCTGTGAAGATGGGATGATTAATTTGGATACTATATAAAAGTAGCTAAAAATATTCTAAAAATTTTAACAATAAGCAAGTATAGATTTAAAAGTTTTTTTAAATAGTAAACTAAACTCTGAAAAAAAAGGTTGCTTAATTGTTGTAGGCATTTGTATTCCATTTTATGTTTCAGTAATTTAAGGTTGTATTTTATTTGTGTGTCTTCTTACGTTTTATTAGAACTTCCTAAATTTTTTAAAATCTCGAAATACCTTTGAAAGTCTAATCTTTAATTTGTTTCCTTCCGGGCTAAGCAGTTTTTCACTAAAAAATAGCCAAGCTGACAGCACTTTATAGCGGGTGTGGAGATGAGCTGGCAAAGTGGCCGCAAATTGCAAAGGACCTCTTCCTCGCTCATCCCTTTGGAAAGCCAACTGATAATCTACAGATGTGTGTCGTAGGCTTGGGTTAAAAGCTTTCAAAGCCATCAACGCAAACCGGCCAGGAAATGGAGGAATCGTTTCTCTTTTTCGCCACTCGCAGACAAGTGGCTTACATGCACTCAACCTTAACTGATTGCCAATGTGGGTTCGACGTGTGGAAAACCGGGAGCCAGAGTGGTCGAATCGATGCGAAAAGGGGCAAAGTTGAAGACTGAAGGGTGACGGGGCCCTTTAATTTGTTTTGTATTGTGGATTGATGCTCATTAATCCCACAAATGCCTCAAAACATGTAAAAAGCGGAATCCACAACAAAAAGTGTTCAAGTGGAAAACTTGTCCAGCACACAAACACACACACACGCAAGTGGCTTTCCCCATGCTACAAAAACCACATAAATAAAATCCTGGCTAAGGCAAAAAAATCGTTGCCTACTTCTGTGCGCTGCCGTAGTGTTGATAAGTCGCCTTCGAGCGCTACTTGTTAATAGCCATGATAGAAAAAGGGGCGTGGTAGGGGATCCTTGGCCCGATTTCGCATTATTTGCGGCTTAGGCGGTAACTGCGGCAGCAAATCAACAAATTTGATAAGCAATATAAACGGCAACCGCCGCCGTCCGATGCTCGTTACAAGGGGATTTGTTTGGGACAGAAGCAGAATAATGTTTGAGTGTTTTTTGTTCGGTCTCGGTCCCAAAAAAAGGCAAACAAAAATACACATTAAATTAATTTTACCAAAGAAAGAAGAGACACGTTTGTGTGCTGATCCTTAAGCCAAACAATAAATTGAAAACTATAACAGACTGATTTGAAATCAACTTCAAAAATAACAATTCTTAGAGTGCATAAATTTTTTATGTTATATTTAGCCAAATAAAATTCCTAACCAACTAGAGCCAATTAAAAAATATTCTATGATTCATGACACAAGATAGTGTCTTTTGTCAATAAAATAGCATAAATTTAATAAGAAATATATGAAACAAAAGATTTATTTAAGTAATATTTTCAAAGAAATCCTTGAACTTTAAGCCATTGGCAATTAGTTGCCCAAAAACTCAAAGAAAAGAGAAATGTTGCAAGTTATTTGTGAACTTCTGGCGCTCGCTCGCCTTTTTGTTGCACTAGTGTTTGCCTTAATTTGCATTCGGCTGGCAAGTGCAAGTGGAATTGCAATTTGCCTCCAGTTGACTTTTACGTGCTGCTGTCTAATTAAAACTTTCGCTCGCCCCATGGGACTCGCTAACTGTCTCGTTTTTTTTTCCTCCTTTTTTTTTTTGCATTTTTGCCAGCTTTTCTCACAGATTTTCTCTGTGCGGGAGTTCCATACATATGTTGTGTGCTCTGCTCTACTCATTTTTAATTAAGCAAAACGCTCGGCAGGCACTGAAGATTTTCAATTTTCGCATCCCAGTCAAAGGAGCTGACAATAATTAAGTGTCATCTGGCCACTTGTTTCTGGCTAACTTTTGGCCCAATGGCCTTTTAATCACCTTATTTGGCCTGGTCGAAATATGTGCTCTTTTGGGCAATTAATGTTGTTGTGTGCCGTTTTTGGGCCCCGCTGCAAACGATGTGTGCATAAATAATAAATGCCGCTTAACGGCCAACTTGTGTTTGTGTTTCCTTGTGTGTGAGCGAACGTTGAAGGGCTCGAAGCTCACTGTTTGGCCAAACATTTAAATTAATTTGCCAACGCAAATTAATTTATTTAATAATTAATTGAGCAAGAAAGTCGGCCGACAATGAACATATATTTGTGGGTGCGGTGCGTGTGCTTTGCTTTTGCTGGCACAGGAAAACACTCGAGGGGTCAAAGGTCACGGGAACCATGGCCCAGATTCCCATGCATCTGACATCTGCGTGTTGAAATAAATATCATAAATTATGGGCAGGAACAGTCGGCCTCACAGCTATCAGGTCAAGCGATCATATTATGGGTTTATTAAACAAATATTCAATTGTTTTGAGGTTCTCGTTTGACAGACTAAACTGAATTGCTTTCTAGTTATTTTGTAATGGTCCACTTAAAATCGTATTTTCATTAATGAATAAATATTTGTGGGATATATTACATCATTAGATGAGCAGTGGTTTTATCAAATCAAAATTGTGTGGAAACCTTCATATTAATTAATTAATTTAATTAATTGTATATTTTTGTTTTGATTTTTCATAATATCGAATATTGTTTTGTGACTCACTGTATGTACTATAAAACGGTCCATCCATATCCGTACTTACCTAAAAAACTCCTTTCCGCTTTTGTACCACTTAACCGAATTTAACGTGTGACCACTTATGTCATAGCTGCAGGATAATGTCACGTTATCACGAAAATCAACAATTTGTGGCACATTGATGTCAGTCACACGTAGACACTGAATGCGCCGCACAACTGGCAGGGTGGAAATGTTGGGATTTTCCGGGAAAGAGAGAGAGGGGCAGAGAGAGAAGGGGAGAATGTTAGTCCCATGCAGCGAGATGAAAAACGTCAGATAAAATGATGAGAAATGCCATAAAAATGCTGAATAAAAAAGAATAAATACGAAAAACTGGCAACGAAATGAAAATGTTTTGCATTCGTCTGCTTTAAATTGAGGCATTAAACCAGTCCCACAGAATCGCAATTCCCTGTCAGAGATTGTGGGGTTATAAAAAATTATCATTTGATTCTTTTTTGGAAGACAGGGGGAAAAACTGGTTTCCTAACGGACGAATAAGTGCCGAGTAAAAGAACAAGCTTCAAATTGGGCTGATTGATTTTGTTCCTCGATTGTGAAAGTAAAATTTGTAGTTTGTTTTTGTAATTTGGTGAATCAAATTTCATGAAAAGCTTAAAGAAAATGGTTCATTTTTTGCAGAAAGATGTCTATGAAATATATAATACAAATAATTGCTGTTTAAGGTAACATATGTAAATTTATCAGTAAAAATGAATCTCTAAATGTGAAATATAAAATACAAAAATTTATTTTTTAGTAATATTTTTTTAACAATTCATAACTTAGATAAATTATTAATTTTGAAGTGATTTAAAAATGGTTAGTTTTCATGTAACCACTTTTTATCTTGCTTTTGTAAATTATAATGTCTGCATTTCTGCTAAGAATAATTTACATTTTTCCCCTAGCTTTTGCTCCTCTTGATTCATTGTTGCAAATTGAGAAACACTCTTAATCGCTGCTCTGCATTTTAAGCTTATCACAAGTAAAATGAAAATGAAAATGGCACGAGTTAAAGCATTGCAAAAGGAGAAATGCGGGCAAAAGCAACCGACGCACAACTCCTAATTGAATGAACTTGTAGAAATGCTGAGCACTAAAACTCAGACAGAGTTTTGCAGCAGCAACAAAAACACGAACACTAAATGCTGCCGCCAACAACAATAGCAATAACAGCAAGCAACCGCGTGCTGGTTTTTACAATTTGCAGAACGCTTTTAAGTGCAAACAGACAGAGGGAAAAAAGGGAAAATGCCGGAAAAAATGGTTAATATCATTAGCTGCAATGGGTTTCTGTTGTTGTTGTTGGTGCGGTGTTTTTCCAGCTCCTTATATTGCGCTAAATGCCAAAGTTGTTGCCTGGCACGAAAATTTCCATAATCTTGGCCCTGTCAGTTGCTGCAGTTGAAGTTGCAATTGCAACTGGAGCACACTGCCGCATGATAAGCAAGAAATCCGCGAGACGTCGCCAAGTGGAAGCCAACAACTTGTGCATAATTTTCGCAAATCGCATTAGGTAACAGCAGCAGCAGCAACACAAAAAACATGGGCAACAGCAACAGCAGCAGCAGCAACAACGGCACCTGCAGCAACAGTTGCAACTGCAACACTCGTGAATTTAATTTGTCGCAGTTTACAGTTGAAATAACTTGCAAGGATGTCAAAAGTTGCGATTGCCGAAGGCACCGCGAGCAGAGTATTTATTTTTCGGCTCTTTCGAGTTCGTCCTTCGGGGGAAAACTCTTTGAGTTTGAGGGTGCAACATCTGGAAAATGGGAAAACGGCCCAGACAAACTTGTTTAAACTTTCAATAGACAAACAGACAAGCGTGCCTGCCTGATTCTGACTCTGATTCTGATTCCGATTCTGATTCCCATTCTGATTCGGATTCCTATCTTCTGACATGAGTCCTTTGAAGCATGTCAAAGCAGCCGCCGAACAACAAGAGGAGCAACAACAAGGACGACAATGGCAAACACATTTGCAAATGGCAGCGGCAACCGCAGCTTAATGACAGCCGTAGAGGAAAAGTAAATGGAAAACTTCACCTGCGCGACTAAAAAGACAGGACACAACTGTTGTTTGCGGTTGTGTGTGTGTGTGTGTGTGACGATCCTGCTTGCCTGCCTGCTTGTATATGTAAATAATAAAAATAAGTACATCAAATACAGACAAACGAAACTTTTTTGCACGGCAATCAACGCACTTGAGTGAACTTTGCTGCCTAACAACCAAAACCAGGAGAAGAACCACCGGCTCAGACTGAGGATGAAACCGAGTCGACGGAAGACAGCCAAGAAAAGACAGCACATCAATTTGCTGCTGCTTACTGCACTGCACTTAGCAAAAAGGTGTATTAAAATTAAAAAGCAACTTCTTGCACTGCTTGAATTCCATAATATTTCATAATTTTTAAATAAGTGGTCCGATTTGAAAAATTTCGATATGTATAAATAAACACAACAAAATTGCATCTATAATTTTCTGAAATTTTTAAAGATTTGGCTGAAACAAACTTTCGCTTCGTAGGAAGCTTAATAATATGTATGGTTAATTCTATTTTTCTAGAAATTCACTCTAAGCTTTGTATGACATGATAAACATTAAGGAAAATATTATAACATTTTTGCCAAACAATTATTTGGCTTTTATAAATGATTTGTGAACGCCATTTCCATTTCAGTTATTTTAAATATTTGTTTCGGGTTAGATTACACTATGTGTATTTGAAAATAAATTACCCTTTTAAAGCTAAATGAACCAAATAATTTTGGGTTAAATACCGCGATAGTGGAAACCAGAAAATGACCGGGCAAAGCTTGTTTGTGACTAGCGATTTCTAGTGAAAATTTTTTTTAAAACCATACCCATTTGTTCATGATTTTCCCTGAGTGTTTACTTCCCATTTTGGCATTCTGCTTGTCTGGCACAGCTGTTCGGCTGTGGCCCACGAAGCTCCGCAAACAAAGAAGACATCTCAGCCAGCTCTAATGAAAGTCAAGGGCCAAAAGCAGTTCAATAAGCTCTTCTGCTCGGAAGGCTCCGACGGAGACCGCTTTAATGGGGACTCGAGACTCTAGGAGCCGAATAGTTGTGGGGGTAAAATACGAAATGTATTTTTCCTAGATTTTCGTACCGACGACTCTGATCAAATCCGCTTTAAGCATTTGCCGCCGAACGAACGAACGAACGATAAACGCTCGAACAGACAAATCTGCAGTAAACCAAGGGAAAAAGTAAGCAGCCCAAGGAGCCGGAAAAGCGGCAAAATCGAGGGGCCAGGCTACTATAATTTGCATACAAATGCGGGGCCAACGACGACAAGTGGGACATTGGATTCTGGGCGCCAGTTTGGATCTGGATCGAGGTGGGAGTTTGTTTTAGTTTGGCGTTTGGCTCTGGGCTGTGCTGCGGCAAACAAACACAAATAAAGATGCTAATCTCAGCAAAGCGCAGTGGCTTCAGAAAAAAAAACCAAAAAATAAGAAAACAAGAACAGCTAAACGAGCAACACGAGCAGACCAAGTTGGCCAGCAAAAAGCTTCGGCCAAAGAGCATGGTCGAGATTTCTCAGCTGATGCGTGGCTCTGTTGTTTTTTGGCCTCAGCTCTCCTGTTTTTGCCCCAAATCCCATTTGGTATGCAGCTGCAAACGCGTGAAAGTTTAAACTTGATTTGAGAGACTCGCAACTGCAACTTAAGAATTGGCAAGCGGCTTTGTCAGACTCTTGGCCAAAATGACATGTGGATGTCTGTCCCGCACAATTTTCTGGGGGAGGATATTTTGTGTAATTTTTGTGTGCAAACATGGCAGAGACATCGCATCGTTTACACGGCCTTCAGGGAGGGAATGGGATGGTAGGGAAACGCACACTTACTAAAATTGAAGACACTTATAAAATCGGCAATTTGTTTAAATAAACTTTATGGCACTTGGGGATGGAGACTCCTCGAATCCTATTCCACTGCCACTGTTGTAGCCAAATATTTATTTTCGTAGCAGCCAGCCAGTGTTTGCAGTGAATTTTAAGAGCGTCTATAAATTTTAGAGAAGTGCAAATAAAATATAGCGAGCGAGTCTCTCGACTTCATTGCCACAGTTTTTGCACACAGTGGGGTAAATCCTTTAAGGCGTATTCCGGGCCGAGATTGTCGCATTTATGTTTGGTTTATGCAAATGTCCTGCCATCGCAGCCGAGTGTCGTGGCATTTGTCAATGTCTGTGTCTATGTCCTTGTCCTTGCCATTTGAGGGACCTCAAACAATGCATGAACTCGTTACTCGTTAAAGGGGAAACTTCTGCAAACTGTGCACATCGTTTGACATTTTGTTGGCACTCTTTTTTGGGTAATGAATATGCTTTGCATATTGCAAATTTGAATAGCCAAATATCGTTCAATAAATTGGGGGAAATTGTAAACGAGGCAAATTCAATTGAAATTTAATTTTAACGTGGCGCATAACAAAAGAGCAGTGAATAAACTTTGGTAAATTGATATTGTTGGCAGTAAACATATTCATGTTTCAAATAACATTTAGAGATAATAAACTCGTAGTGCTTTTCTTGATTTAATTAAGTTTATTTTTTACTTTTATATAAAGCTTTGTTTACAAATGGAATAGCTATCTATTTTTAGGATAATCTTTCTTTAGCCCCTGACAGGATATGTTTTTCAATTTTCTACGTCAAATATTGCGCATCCGCCGCGTTGCCCGAGCAACAAATCGAAAGAAAAACACGACTTATCTGCGGCAGACACATTAAAGCTAATTGAAATTATTATTTTTATTTCGATGCCAAGTTCGGGCCGTCTCGGTTCATTCCGCCTTTCATTGGGCCATAATTAAAAGTGTATTTAAAAAACAATTTCGGCGGCATAAAATTAACATAAATTGATGCGGTCGAGGTCGGGTCGAGTTGGGTCAGAAGAGAGAGAATATCGCCATTGGCCGGGTCGAAAGGCGGCGACACCCAAACAAACACATTTATTGCTATGCTAATTTCGTGTTCGGGTCACACAGAAGCCAAATGCACAAAAGCGGCGAGCGGAAACGGAAATGCCTAAATGACTATGGTGATAGTGTAAGTGTGTGTGTGAGCGGGAAAGGGAGCCACAAAGTTGCCGACATCGTGGACTTTGTCGTAAAAAAGGTTTGCGGCGGCTTGCCAAAGGATTAAAAGCAAAAGGCAATAAAATGAAAAGTTTCAAATATTTTCATTATTACGGCCGAGGACCTCCCAGCGGACAGGCTCTCTATATCCTGTGGCATCCAGGACTTTGGCTTTAACGTGAACTTACCCAGCAGCATGTGCACGCCCAGCTGCAGCAGCCAGCGGCCAAGGTCCATTGTGGCCAGTCGCCTTTAAAGTCACCAGCTGATTTCGATCCAGCTCCTGCTCCCTGGCCACATGGAACAATATCGCAGGACGCAGGACGCCGAAGGACGAGAAGCGGCAGCAAACTTTGCTCTTTTTGGCCAAACTCAATGGCCGGCCATATTTTCTATTAGTCCAAACTTTCGGGGCCAAAACTTTTTCTGCTCTACGCGCCGCCTCTCATGATTACATCGCCGTCCATCTACATAGATATAGTTTCGATATCGATAAATGCCATTGACAGGTCAGCGGGCCAATGAGCTAGAAAAATAAATGGAGAATCCTTGTTAGCAAACAGAAATCGTTCACATTGCCTTTTTGTTTTAAGGTTATTAAATTTGAAAAGTTTTTTGGCGTCAAAGCACAAAAAACATTCATCGTCGGACATCAGTGCACAGAGAGAAAAGGAATAGTAAGCTATTTATCCAAAAATTATTTCAATAATGGACATTTCACAATAATAATTTTTTATAAAATAAATATATTAATGGACTAATGTAGAAAACGTTTAAAATATTCTTTAATTAAAGAATTTTCCTCGGTGTATTTTCTCCCTCACCCGCACATGTCTGACTTTTGTAAAGTTTCGGTTTGGCTTTTTTATTAAATTTTTCTAGGCTATTTTTTTTCGTTTTCATTCTGTTTGGCCACTGCATTTGTTTATTGTCATTGTCAGCGTTATTTAAACGTTGACAGTTTCAAAAATTCACCCAGCTCCGACAGCAGGAAAGCTAAAACGAAAAAAAAAAAAAATAGAAGCAAAATTCAAAAATATAGCAGACAACTTTGTCTGCCTCGGAAGCCAAAAATTCACATAGCTGGCCGAGGTCCAGGCCAAAATCTCAAAGTCTGGCGAACAGACATCCTGACCTCGGCAGGACGCTTCGGGCTTTGCGGCACAAAGTCCTTTAATGCTCTAATCAAATTGTGGCTTCTTTTTTTCGTGGGCTTCCCCTCGTTAATGTTGTTGTTATTGTTGCTGATGCTGTCCTCATTGTTTTGGTTTCATTGACGCGTTTATTAAAATTACCGTGGCAAAGTTTTTCTGCGGAACGGCACTTTATTTTAAAAAAAAAAAAAAGAAAACAAAAAGCAGACAGAGAGACAGACCTTGGAGGTGTGATGGTTGCTGGCTGCTCAAAATATTCGGTTAATTTGCAGGGAGTCGAGGAATCTGAACGAACAAATTACAATTGTGATTGGACCAGACAGGAGGGCAGAAATGGCCGAAAGGAAGGAAGGAACAACTGCAAAGTGTATCAGTTAAATATTTGATTATTATGGCTAAATTTAAATCAATGCCCAAATAGCACAGCCAAGGATGCTTGTTTTGGGAATAATTTATTTTACAGGCAGGTGAAACGTAATGCTTAATAATTACTGTGAAATGGATATGTCGACTTTATCCTTTATCTAAAGATTTTAGGGAAATTTCAACAATTAAATTGAGTTTTTATCAATTTGCAAATCAGTCCAAAGGTTGTTTTAAAAAATATACAATAATTCTGCGATAAAAACGCTCATTCAAAATTATTATTCAAAGCTTTGTTCTGTTTGCCTTAAGCTGTAATTCGTTATCTTCCATTTTTAGCTGACTAAACAAACCAAATCATTGTCAAAGCAGAAAGCAAAATAGCATTGTTCTGTTCCTGAGACGAGTTTGAATACTTGTTAATTGAATTATTTCTGTGCAATTTATATTGCTGATTGACATGATCTTGCCGAGCAATAAATGCCGGGCAATAAAAATATTTGTACCGAAATGAATGATTTGCAATTCCCCAAGCCAAGAATGCCACTCAAACATGCATACATATGACAGATAACGAAATCAAATCAAGGACTACCAAGGCAAGTGCACAAAAATTCTATTCGCATGCTGGAGACAACAGAAAACAAACATCAAACGAAATGACTTCAATTGATTGTTGCAAAAGCAGGCACAGCCTATGCAATTAGATAAATGTGCTTTGTGCTGACTTGCTGATGAATCACAAGCATTTTTCCCCGAGGCACTTAAGTCTTCGAAATTCTCCTGTCTACCAATTATAATATAAATATCAAATTAATGGCAATATCGGCTCGCACTTGACGTTTTCATTTCCATTTCGAATCCCATTTCCATTCCCATTGACAGTTGCAGTTGTTTGGCATATCAATTTGCTCTCAATTTGTTGTGCATTAACATGGCGTATACGCAACATGTTTCCCATCGACAGGGACAATGTCAAGCACTCACACTTACACATACAGCGGCATAACCCTAAATGGAACACACACACACACGCATGAACACTCGGCGAGAGTGAGAGAGCGATAGTGACTTAAACAGCTCTGCTTGAAGCTGAGTTAATTACTTAATGGCAATGTAATGTATACACATACATAATTAACAAACATTTCATTGACTGGCTTAAATGACACACATGCACACACGTGTGCAGTCCTCTCTTTCCCGCATACATACCCATCTCTTTTACGCCGGATGTCTAAAATCTACACATGACTTTTGAAATATTTATGCGCTTTTCAGCCTGCCAATGCAGTTGCATTTGCTATTTTTCGTTATGTGTCAAAATTTGCATAAATCCATAATTTCACAGGATGTGTGTGTATTCAATTTTACATCATTTTTTTGTTTTTACAATAATTTAAACTTTGAAAATTTTTGGTTTCAGTTCTCGGTGTTTTTGTGTTTTGTTGATGCCGTTAAACAACAACAGCTGAACCGTACCGCTCCGCTCGGCAGCGTTTTCCCTTCGTACCGCTACGCACCAAAGTTGCCGTAAAACTGACTCCGGGCTGCGGATTCCGGATTCGGGATTCCGCCACGGATTCTGAGCAACTCTTTGATGCCATGGATATACTGTCGCAGGACCTCCGACGACGCAGCTTCGTTTTTACTCGGAAAATGCCCAGAGAATTGGTCATTTAAAGAGAATTCCTGAAATAGAGTTCTACTGCGAAAGAGAAGCTATCAGCCGATGTCTTTGGGCGCGGTATATCTCTTGGATTCTCTTTTGCTCCTAAAATGTTCGGGATGCTGCTTCTGTTAGCTTGTGTCTTTGTGGCGACTGTAAAAGTCCTTTAATGTTAAGCTTACAGAGTGGAGACCTTCAATTAACAGTTCTTGAGATCTAACACGAAATGTTAGTTCTAACATAATGTTAACTTTTAAAAGATTATTGAACTGTGTAACAGTAAGTTATCTGAAATATATTTTTTTAAAAATTAAAAAAAATTTTTCTACCTAGGGGAGAGTGGGGGAATTTCGTCAGCATTTTTTCAAAGCTATTTTTTGTCCATCTTGAGACACGTTATCATATTTCTATTTTTATTGTTGGATGCGGTTAGCACCAAGCTTTAAAATGTGACATTCCCCTATTTTTTTAATTAGCTTGGTGATTTATAAAAAAATAAAATGTAAAACCAATATACTGGGGCAATCTCACCACACAGGGGGGTAAAATCACCACACAACTGGGGAAATTTCGTCACCTGAAAACTGTAGGGAGTTTAACGCCTGAAAATATGCTACACTGATCAAGCGTACCATTTTTGTTGACGTCCTATATTTGTTGCTGCTGCTGGTAGTCTGTTCGTTAGCCAGCTCGTCAAATATAAAAATATGTATTTAATATAGGTGCGAATTTACCCTTAGCGTAGGGTGGCGAAATTTCCCCAGACCGTACTTTTTTAGAAATAATTATTTTTCTTGCGAAATTAGGCGCGATGTTAAAAATCACTGACCCAGAAATGCACATTATAGCACTGTGTATTATATAAAAAATCGTGTATCTTATTCCTTTTGAATTGTGGCATACAGAAAAAATTTCGTCGAGAACTAAATGTAGCTTTTGAACTGTTAAAACACATTTAATATTATAGCTTAATTATCTTGGCCTTCTGTGCAAAACAAATGCATTGGTTGTGTCTGGCCGTCTTGAAGGACTAAAACAAAAAAATTATATATTTTTACGACTTATGGATTCCGAGATATTGCAGGTGACGAAATTGCCCCTGTGACGAAATTCCCCCACTCTCCCCTACTATCGAATAAGGGGTATGATAGAGTTTTAGTTTTTAAATGTATTTAAAAGAACAACATTTATTTAATGAACCATAAACCATTTTAAATTGGTTTTATTTAATTTAATTTACTGTTAATATTATTAAGAGAAAAACTAAAAAAAATCTTAATCTTAATTTAAATCCTTATCTTTGAAAAATCAAAAAGTATGAATATATTGAAACACTGTACTGAAAAATCAAAATGTATGAATTTATGTTTGTTCTAATCACTCGTGAAATGACTGCCTAGCGTAACTTACTAGACTGTGGCCTCCAAAAAAAAAATTGGGCAAATCCTTCCCTAAGCCCAATTCCCAACTGCTTAGTGCTGCATTAACCCGCGGCCTTGTGCATCGGAGTAGACAATTGAAAACTACATTTACCACCCACCTTTACTCCCGATCCCGGCGATGTGGCGGCCAAATCCTATTAGCCACATGCCAGTCTTTGTCGCTGCTGGCCGCATTTTGGCCGGCAGACATGGCGGAATGCATCCTGCAGCTTAAGCCGCAGCTGCAGTTGCAGGCTCGCTCGAAAAGAAATGGAATTTCGCCGGCAAGCCGCTTAGTTTCTTATCGATTTCATTTGTTGTGCTTGAAAAGGGCTGCCGGCGGAAGGGAGAAGGCGGAAAGGGAGGCGGGGCAGTTGGCGAAACAAATGGGAAATGGCTGCAGTTATCAGTCAGCTGCAGCTGCTGCTCCTGGCAAGGCCAAATCGGGGTTATCTCATCCTGTTCCCGATTCTGCAGCTGAAGCCTCTGCAGCTGTCAGCCAAGCTGATGTTAATGTTGTGCTGTGGTTTGTTGTACTCCTGTCATCCTGATGGAACACACTGCCATTGTTGCAGGCACTGAGAAAAAGTTGAATACTTAGTAACAATCTGTGGGAAATAATAGAAAAATACCATTATTTAAGTGCTCGTTTTTTTATGTTTTACTTTTTTCCCTTTTTAATTGTTAGTCATGATTTATATAAATATTTTTCATTTATTTATAATTACCTTTATACATTATCTACTCATTTCTTTTTAATAAATATTCGTGAAATCTTTTCTCATTTTGAATGATACGAAAATTCAAAAATTTAAGTATGTTGTGTATTTCAATAATTTTCTCATTTTCTCCTTCGGTGCAGTAAGATATGTGCTGTCAAAAAAATACTATGAAAATAACACTTTTTAATGCAATCGAGTTTCCCTTAATGGGTTGCAAGTTGATGGTTGAATTAAATTGTGTTAAAAATAAAATCAACTCAAATCAATTCAAATGAATTTTCCACTCTGGTCGGCTGGCAATAATTAATTTTTGTAAATTTACGTCACAGCCATTGAAAGCTTGTTAAAAATCAATAAAGCTTATGGGCTTAATGAGCTCGCTAGGTGGAGTGGACTGCCAGGCACACGCCGTTCGATCGCATTAAGCTGATTTAATATTCAAGTATTTATCGAATATATTTCGCACACTTTGCGACCAACTTACATCGCCATAAACTGAAAATATTCGAGCATATTTATTTAATTTCAGGCATTATTGTCGCCTGTCCTCTCCTGGGATTTGGGCTAGGTCACGAGGCGAGCTCGTAAACTATGTGGAATTTGGCACAATCCGATTACTCGCTTGCCGCTGCTGGACGGAAATTTTAGCAGCATTATGAAGAGAGTGTTGAATAAAATTTTTGGTCACGCTTTCACCAGTTAGCCACAAATTAGCTGGTTTTTAGGATTTAAGATCACTCTAAAAGATGCCTAAAATTATGCAACCATATATTTTAGATCCCATGCATACTTTTTGGTAATTATTTAAATGATTTTAAACCATGCTTGTGGCATGACAATTTTTTTTTTACCTTGGCATGGTTTTTTTGTTTTTTTTTCGAATATTATTGAACCCATTTAGTATAACGTATTACACCATAGAGACCCTCGGATGTTGCGCACTTAAATGCCTGAAAAATTGATTAAAATGTGGACCGGAAAGTATGCCGATGCAATGGCAAATGTATGACCACAGCGATTTCCCCCCGGTCAAAGGCCATTCTCGTATTTTGCCGTTGTTGTCGCCGGCGAAGTTCTTGCGGTAAAGTTTTTATTTTTGGCCCTTTTTTCGGGCAATAGCTGCATATCCGTAGATGGCACGTGAGCTTCCCGTACCGGGCGCATGACCAAGGGACTAATGGCACTCTCACACACTCGCACACTTGTCACGTGTTTAGACTACAACAAATATGCTAAAAATGTTATGCCAAAAGCCATGCAGGCGATGGCAAAAAGGCAAAAAGGGAGCAGGGCATTTGGATTTTGCATTTTACAGCACCCGAAGGCAGCGCAGCTGCTAAACTTGGCGCCGTTTGTTGCCATTTGCGAAAATGCGCGCGAGTATTTTAAAAATGCATTCCCCCACCTTACGCCAGCCAGCCAGCCCGCCAGCCCGAATGGATCCGTTCCAACCCATTCTAACCATCACGTTCCGGCCAAGTTAAGCAAGCTGAGGCAGGAGTTGCTGTGGCAAAGCTTTTGGCCATATGATACTGAGCGGATAGTGTCACTAAACGTTTTGAGAAAAATATTATTGGGGTATTGCTTATAATAATATTTCATCTTTATGTTTTAGTGAATATTTTCCATAACATTTACTTTTGTTTAGGTTTACTTACCTAAAAGAATGCAGTACAATGTGATCATGATCATTCGAACTTCCTAATGTCAAATATATTGTTGCATACTTTCTAGCACCTTTTAAAATAATTAAATAATTTTCAGCTGCTAAGGCTTTTCCATTTATTACAACCGTGTCATGCAGGCATAAGGATTTGGCTAAGGGTCTGCCTTACGGCTATGTGTGGTGTCATCTCGGTTCCCAGCGGCTTAATGGTGTTGCAGCAGACGTGTCGTGTAGGTGGTCCCAACATGGCCAAGAACTGTCCTCCTTCCACCCGCTGGATGAACTTCAAACATGATCGGGCGAAATTTACATTGACTCAAAGTTTGGTGGCTAAAAGTTCTTGGCTCTTGATTTTTCATGAACTGCCGTCGACGTCGTCTGGCGCTCGGCGGCTCATTATACAGATGGGGAGGAGTTGGTGGAGTGGTTGGGGGTCCTCTTTGGCCACTTGGCAAGACGCTCGCCACATTCCTAGGCAAATACTCGTAAATAAGCAGCCGCTGTGGCAACAATAATGGTACTATTGTCGCTGCGCCCAAAAGTATGCAGCGAAATGCGGAAAGCGAGAAAGGAGCCGCGGCAAGTTTATTAAAAATCTGAGTTTTCCCCGCCTTTCACCCACGGCCCCTGGTGTATTATTATTGTTTTTCTTTTTTGGCCTTTCTTGCGCCTGTTTTATTTCATTCCTGCTGTTTTTTTCCCGTTTGCTCCTTTTTTCTTTGCTTGATGATGTTTTTCGACGTCGGTTTGTTTTTATACCCTGATACTGAGTGTTTTAATTTTTAGTAGAATTTTGTAATATAAAAACATAATGGATAGATACGATAAAATAGAATAGAATAGAATAGAAAAAAGATTTGTACGATAAAAAACTATATAAATAACTGAAATAAATAGGTAGTGCTACTTAAACAAATTTTAAAATATTATACGATCTTAAGATTTTTTTAATGTACAATAGCTCTGATAATTTCAGATTCTTTTACAGTTCGAAATTAATATAAAGAAAAATAAATTTATTGAAAGGGTATTTTCGGGTCGACCGCAAATATATTTTCCATGTTTTTTTTATTTTACTGTACCACTTGGCCAGGCTAGCGCTACATGCACTTGAGTTTCATTTGCTTGTTCTCCAGGACGGCCCCCTTGCACCACCCCTGCCCCCCTCTCGACCTTCCCGCCCCCTCGCAATGTCAGAGAGTGCATTAAAAATTGTAGTGGCCCGAAAAGTTTTATGTACATTGCCAGAAAAGAGGGACCAAGGGGGCAGGGTGAAACAGCGAGCGCCAAAAGAAAACCACAACAAAATGAAGTCGAAATGTTGCTGCCTGCTGTTGTTTCGCCTGTTGTTCTTGTTTTTGCCCTGTTCTGGGCCATTATTATTGCCCATGATGTCGTTGTTGTTGCTCCTGCTGCTACTGCTGCTGCGGTGCAGTTCACTTTGTTAAATTATGTGCAGCATTTGTGGGTACACTTTCTAGACGCGGCGAATCGACTGACCTTTGTCCCCCACGCAAACCAAAACGAACCCTACTCACTCCCCCTTTCTCGCGGTGCATTTCACTGGGGATTCCGCGGGCGGAGAATAAAATTAATTATTATTCGCATAAAAAACTTGGATTCAAGGATGAGTTATGAATACAATTTATAGTGATTACCATTTATGCATATTCAGTAATGGAAAATACTTGAAACAGCGATTACATTTACAAATATTTGTACAATTTTGTAGGTCCAAGGGACCTTAAAAGATAAATGCTTTTGACTTTGAAAGGTTAAATAATATCAAAAAAATATGTACAAAGATTCTCCATTCTCCGAGTCGAAATCCGAATGTCAGCCCTTGGGATCCACATCAAATTTTGATCACCCAACAAATGTGGTGATAAATCGTTTTCGAACAATATCTGAATAGAAACGACTCGATGAGCAAGGAAACCAACGCCAAGCGGCGGACTCGCGGAAACAAGCCCCGTGGTGGAGGCGGAGGAGCACCGGGAAAGTCCTCTCATCCCGAGCAACCAAGGAACAACGCAATAAACTCAGTAAATACCACAAAAAAGACGTCCATCAAGAGCCCAAGCCAGAACTCTTCGAACAAATCCTTGAAGAACAAATCCTCAGGCAGGATTCCCAACAAGACCCTGAAAAATGACAATGGATCGGGAGATGCGGCTTTAGTGCAGGCTCAGTCCCAAGATAAGGCAGCAAGTCAAGTGAAAGGCCAAGATCAGGGTCAAACGGTGAAAGTGGACACCCAGATTTATACTGGCACCTTGGATCGCATTGAACCGCACCGCCATTACGGCGTATTTCTATCGCGAAACCGCTTCGATGCCATCCAACTGCTGACCCGGAACACGAGCTCCAGTTCGGATGATTACGGCGAGCAGCGGATCGTTTCGGATTTCCGTGGAAAACGTTGCGAATTCCGTGCCTGGTCGCCCTTTCAATCCAAACTGGCAGCCGGAATTATGGGTGGTGCAGGCGATTTGCATCTGCGAAGTGGGTCCAAGGTGCTCTACTTGGGCGCCGGTTTTGGGCGATCGGTCTCGCACATCTCGGACATTGTGGGCGAATCCGGAATGGTCTATGCCGTGGAGCAGGGTCCCTGGGCGGGTCGCCAGCTGACGACACTCGCGAACAGTCGTTCGAATATCGCTCCCGTTATCGAAGATGCCACCATGCCTTATAAGTATCGTCTCGAGGTGCCCGCCTGCATTGACATCATCTTCTCCGATCTACCGCAGGCCGATCAGATTCGATCTCTGATGCTAAATGCTAGACATTTCCTAATACCCGGTGGTCATTTTGTGGCCTTCTTCCATGCGGCCAACAGCAGTGGTAATAGTGGGTTGGCCAGTAAGGAAGCCTTTGCCGCGGATAAAGAGCTCTTGAGGGAGCAGCAGTTGGAACCCATCGAACTGGTTCTACTGGAGCCCTTTAAGCCCGGCTACGCCCTTGTTGTGGGCGTGTCCACGCGTAAGGATGTGCCTACTTAAATAGTTTTATATAGTTTGTTTCCTTGTTACTTTGAATTTTGAGTTGAGTCAATAAAAAAATCAAGCCTTTGGGCTGTTAATGGTATAACTAAAGTATAAAGTTATAAAAATACAATTTTTCTTCAATTGAATCAATTTATCTTATCTCTTATTGGCGAATCCTTTCATTATATATATATGGAAAGAGCAATTATTCACAAACGCAATCATTTTTGCAGTTATTTTTATAACCATTGTATAATAACACACTGTGCACAAAATTGAATTAATCTGAAATTATTTATGCCTCAGTGCCGAGTGAGAATATATCAACATATTAATGAAAATAGCTTGCATATCATTAATGAATTAAGTGAAATGCCTTACATACCCATACAAAAGCAAATAAATTCGAATACATATGAATGTGAAGAGCACTCCAACGACTAAATCACTTTGAAATGGGGTTAATCAAATATTTTCATCGCACGACTGCTTTTACAGATTATTTCTGTTGTTAATTAAAAGCAGATATCTGCTAAAGGGTTTAATACTGTAAACATTGCTTAATTAAGTTTTTGAATTAGTATTTTGTGAAATATTAAAAAATTTTAATGATCTTATCTTATTATTTCCTTACGAAACATTTAAACTAGCTGTTTAAACTACTTACAAATTATACACTTATCACCTTAGGATCTTAGCTGCAAAAGTTACCGAATATTACCCCAATAATTTATGGATGAGCCATGCCAAGCATGAGCCTCGCTAATAATCTAATTCAGCATCCATCATATATCACGCATTCAGCCCGCATTTAATTAGAGGGAACAGTTTTAATTTAATTAGGGATTACAACTAATAAAACTTTTTCATTTCGCTGACTCGGCTGGATTGGAGCACAAACACCATTTGTTCAAACAAATGCATGGCAAAATCTTAATTAACCTCGGGGTGCAGAGCATAAACCAGCGCACACCCATCCTCTCTACTATATATATATATGGTATATATATGTACGATGTCTATTACGCGAGGGTCTCGAATGAAAGAAGGCAAGCTGAGCAAATAAAACTATGTGTGTGCGCGCACATATTCATTTTGTATGTTGCGCACTTTATTCCATCTATCCCAAAGACAAAACCAGTCAGTTAACCAGCCCAGCAGACCCAGACACCCCAGTCTATATCTCCTTACATATATCCATATCCCTGTACCCCCAAAGTCCTCGTTCTCGTCTCCTCGTCTTGCTCGTCCGCCATGTGAAGCGAAAATTTCGCTGCTCGGGAATTACATTAAGCGTTGGGCATAATAAATTATTCCGTATGATATGATTCTGGTACATGATAAGCGTTTGTAATTTTAACTGTCAGTTAAATGAGTAAATGGCACAGAGTACCGAGTGGGGAATTCGCAGTGGGGAAGTCATGTTTGGGCGTTTGGGTTTAGGTTCTCCGAAGGGGGAGTACGACGAGCTCGGCATGGCAACGATTTAGAATACTTCATATTTATCTTTTGTTGGAAACTTGAACATTTGTGTGCGTAAATAAAAGTTCAGCGTCAATATTTGCCAACCTACACACTCTCGCATACATAGATACTGTACTAACACATGCACACATGTGTAATTACAGCTCAGCGGTGGGCGGGGTGACAAGTACGTGACTATAATCATCGCGATTTCGCCACTGCCGCCGTTGCCTCATAATCTGCACAAGCGCCACGCCCACCCCCACCTCGCCCATTCAGCTGACCCAAAACTCCCACTCCTACCCCTTGCCCCGCTGCTTTTTCCCCTGCTCAAAAAATCCCCTCCGCTATTTGCTTTGAAATTAAAAAAGTTTCGCACTGAGCTCTGTTAGATTTTTCGCTTCTGCCTCTGCCTTGATTTACATGTTAAATAATTTCGTGCTGCTCTGGCTGCTTCCCGCTCTCCACTGTCGTTCGCCACACTGATAAAAATGGATATAAAACTGAAATAAAGAAAAACATTATAATTACTTTAGATGTTTTATGTCATGTTACATTTCTATAATTTATAAAAATTTTAAGAAAGATACGGAATTTTATAAATATAATTAAAATTTCTTTAAAAATATTGTTTTCTTTGAAAGAATTTAAATATAAATTTATATAATCGGCAACACAATTTGCTGCCATGAAAGTTTGACAATTTAAATTACCAAATAAATGTAATATTTTCTAAGTGCACCCACTTTGCCATCCTGTCACATTGAAAAACTGTTTGAAACGCATAGCACAAAAGTCAAATATGAGCGGGATGGCAGACAGATGGGTGGAAAAGAGAGGAAGTTAGTCAATATGTGCGTTGCCATCCCGAATCGCGCATTTGCCAAATCAACAGTTCATTAAATCACGTAGCTTATAAGGGAAAGCAGCTGGACATGTCCATAAAATCCGAAATAATCCAAACTTAAAGGAATAAGTATTCGATACGAGAAAAGCTTGAATATCAAAAACCATTTACATTAAAATCAATATTCGCCAGTAATTTAAATATTTGCAAGTAACACACTATAGCCTTCTAAAAAACTTGTATTT
The DNA here is from genome assembly GCF_030179915.1 of Drosophila takahashii. Taxonomy (NCBI): domain Eukaryota; kingdom Metazoa; phylum Arthropoda; class Insecta; order Diptera; family Drosophilidae; genus Drosophila; species Drosophila takahashii. Next base: position 24,035,307 of record NC_091681.1, read on the forward strand.
TAAATAAATTCGATACTAAATGACTTTAAAGCAGTAAAATAAATTAAAGCTTGCTAAATTTTTTGCTCACTTCTTCAGAATGCATTCCAATGTTTGCCATTGTAAGCTAATTGAGTGGAAATAATTGTAAGCTATTTATTTTATTTATTGTTATTAATGCTGCAAAGATTCGAACTGACATGCTGTGCCCTCGAGACGTCCACGTTCGTTAGAATAAATTCGTATTGAAATCAATTAAGCCCCAATACACGATTTCGCAATTAGACTTGCAGTTTTTGTATCGGTAAAATATTTGCTAATTAATTAGATTTATTTATGTGGTTGGCTTCTGGGCACAGAAAAATCTGCTGCAATGCAGCGTGCAACCTAAAAGCTGCACATGAGACTTTCTAAAACAGAATTTGAGAGAGGGTTCCCTCAGCTAAAAATAAAAAACCTCCATTTGAGCAGGGATAAAAAAAGTATAAAGTTCAAACTGCAAAATGGCAACAATGGCAAGTGGAAATGCGAATCGCGCGTGGAAATATTATGCCCCAAAGTCACCGAAATGCGATGCACAAAGCGCTGTCGAGGATTTTGGCCGCTGAAAGCAAATCGCTGAAATCGCTTGGCGTTTTTGGGGGCGTGGCGAATGCAAAACAACTTAAAATGTCATATGAAATTTGTAGCGTTGCTGATTGCGCGTGTTAAACAGTCAAAGCGGGGAATTGGGAATGGATGTGCCAGCCACCGAAAAGGACTCTTTTTCTCTCCAGGACGAACAGCGCGTAAATCCAGTCACGCCCCAAACCCGCACACCAAAAATGGGGGCGGTACTAAAAACAAAAAAAAAAAGGAAATTCGCCAGCCGCAAGCGAAACGTGCAAAAATAAAAAGCGAATGCGAGAAATCACAAATTCCAGCGAAATCTTTAAATCCCACGGATTTATGCATTTTTACGCTGCATTTTCTTTTCCACGGCCATTGCATGTGGGCTGTCCCTGATCTCTTAGGTGCCCCCTTTTCCACACTTGTGCTGTGTTTTTTTTGTTTTCCATCCTGCGAATGCGGGCTAGGACCTGGACTCTGCCGGGCGGCAGGATGCAGGGCGTGGCGTTTATGTGATTTCTATAGTTTGCCAACAGCGCCTCAAGGTGTCACTGCACTGTGCTGCACTCGTATCTCCATCTGTACCCGGCCCTGCCCCTACCACCAACTGGGATGATTTGCCCTAGGGTGGTTCTTAAATTCGGCCATAGCTATTAAGGATTTTTATACATTCATTAAGCTTGTTATTTTAATTATTTTAAAATTTATTTGTTAATTCTTGTAAGTTTTTTCGTTACTTTGATATAAATAAAATGATTTATTTATTAAATATGTTTAATTTAAATAAGAAAAAAATTTAAATAATTAAGATTCATCTTTGATTTATTTTTTTGATTTAAATTCAGGCTAATTTAGGTTTCTTTGTAAAATTAATTTGAAAAATAAATTAAATTTATAAAAAAAACTATATTATTTTTCTTAATATTGGATGATTTTCTGAAATATTCAAGACCCACTCTAATGTGCTTTCCCCAACAAACAGGACAGCCATCGATGACGCTACTGCGCTTCGTCCTGTTCCCCGCGGCTCTCTGAAATTGCTGGTGCAGTCTGTCTCTGCGCGCTATCAGGACGACGACAGCAGCAGTTCAGCCCTCACCCCATGCATTTTCCACAATTTCCCCTCGATTTTCCCGAGAGCCAACACTTAACGCCACCGAAAAAATGCACACAATCGATTGGCGCTGCCTCCAATGGCGCCCACAATCACCGACAGCAGCAAAAGCAAAAGCAAAGGCAGCAGCAGCAGGAGCAGGAGCAGACGCAGAATCGGAATCGTCGGGAATCAGAACCAGAATCAGAATCAGAAGCTATATAGCAGTGAGGCATTCGTTGGTGCAAACTATCTGGCGCTTTTGTTTTACGATTCCTTTTGCTCCTGATGATCGTTCTCCCTGTCTCCGCTCATGGCCATGGGCATAATCGTGTTACTGTTTGCTGCATTCGATGTTTGTTTGTCTTCGGTGCCTTCGTCCTGGTCGTCCTGGCACTCCAACTCCTACTACTACTCGTACTCCTACTCCTCGCTGTCCTTTGACCTACCACACACGCCACCCACTTTTGCGTTGTCACTGCGATGCTGCAGCAATCTCTGTGTAATATTTTATTTTCAATTCGCATTTAGTGCAGCCGTGGCAGCATCTAGGGGAGCGGGAATAAATTGTATCTGACAATTGGCAATTGGCCTATCCGACCGTTTGATAGTGTCCCAGCACCAGCACCATTCCCAGGCTAAGTCCCCATCCCTTTTTGGATCCCCAATCCCAGTTCTACAGCCAATAACACCTGGAAAAAGTAAGATAAACTCTGAATTTTTACGGTAAAAGGTAAGGAAAAATGTTCTAAAGTTTTAAAGCTTTCAAAAACTTATGAAAAAAAAAAAAAATAAATATAAATGAATAAAAAATGAATAAATGAAAAAATAAAATAAATGCAATTTGTATCCCTCTATTTTGTAGAGGAAAATAATTGAATAAATATTAAATATTCTGAAATTTTCATATTATTTCCGACTATTTCGCATTTGAAAATGCACAGAATTAATGCAACCACCTAAATATTTTCCAGTGCATCGGCAACTTTTAGGGCTTGCCAATAAATCCATTGGGGGCGTAGTGGGCGTGCCGACCGGCAGTTTATGCTGAATCACGAATTACATTAGACAAGGCCGGGCTTTGCCACAGTGGCACACACACACAAACACACACCCGCAGTCGCACGGCCACTGCCACAGTGCCTGCCAATTGGATTATCACATTGGCCGGGGGTCTGTCTCTGGGTCTTCCCCAATTCCATCCAATTCCATTCCGAAGGATTCCGGATGAGTCCCACACAACCAAACACACGAACTGTGGCGCATTCGCTGACAGTATTCATTAAAATTTCGCACTGATGCCAAAGTGCGTTTGGCATGCCTCAAACGACTCCATCAATGACAAATCCCGCTCCTGGCGGCCAGCGGAAAATCGAAAGTCGCCAGTGCAGTGATAAATGTCAAATCAGCTCTGCCGAGTGTCCTGGCCTCGTCCGTTGGAAAGACATCTACAAACTCATCCTCAAATGCTTTTTAAGCACTCACATGGCTGCCGTCGCACTTACGAAGCGTTGTGAATGGATCGGGGAAATACCTACATACGAGTGTATATAGATGGGAGGACCAGATGGCCGGGTCCATGTTGGGGCCACATTACGAGCAAACAAAAATTTGCCCTGTCAACTAAATGTCAGAAAAATGGTTCGCCTTGGAGCATCCCGCTGCATCCTTACACTGAGCGATAAATCTGACAACATTTCAGTGTGATTACTATTTTTTAATTTAGCATAAATCTTAGAAAGAAATTACTTGGATTGATTTAAGGCCAAACGTTGTAATATAAATATGGGAATTTTAATTTTAAACAGACATAATAGATTTTTAATTGAACGATATTTCCCATACATAAATTTTGGATGAATTTCGCAAAAAAAAAGGTTATTATAATTTTTATAAATTATTTTTCGTTTAGTGGAGCAGCCAGCTTGACACTGTCCCTGGCACGCACGCACTTGATCAATCATGCGACGCCATCGATGTTACCATCCTGGAGGACGAGGAGGATGTGGATTTTGCGGAGGCTGCGGTTGCGGATGAGGATGTGGATGTGGATGTGGATGGTGCTGACAAGTGCGCTGCGTGGTATTTGCATTGATGACAACTACACGTCCGCAAACGATTATGGAGCACCTTTCCCAATCCCCGATTTGGTTTTGAAATGTGGGCAACACTTCGTTTTGCATCGTTAGCCCATCTACTAGACCCATCTAGCCCATCGAAATCCCTTCACCTTGTGGTCTGAGCATATTAATAAACCGCTCCGCCAGACATCGATAATAAATCGATGGCCATTCATCTTGCCAGCGAAATCGGGCGACATTAACCACCAGTCGAGTGGCGGTGCCCAAAATAATAGCTAAAAATTATGTGTATAAGGCAAATATTGGAAAGCGACAGGCAAATCCAAACAAATGTTAGAGCTTTTAACCGGGATTATCGGCGCGTTATTTATGCATCATCATTTGTCTTGAGCTCAATCCGCGGCGTGGAAAATGTCTGACCGCAGCATCTGTTATCTTTTGGAACCCGCCCCCGATAAATGAACAATTTAAACCACATTTTAGGGATGCCAGAGAATTAATTAAAGTTACTGATAAATATTATTCAATATATTCGCTCTATTTTAAATTAAGAGATTGTGTACTTCTCGATTTAACTCACGTAATTTAAGTCGCCACATTACAGAGAATCTTGGGGAGAGAGATCTTGGTAAAAACGATAAGCGTAAGCAATACCAGAAATTTACCATGCGTATATCGATTTGATGGTTTTTATATATGTGGTCCAAAGTAGTTTTTTATTTTACCTGTTATGTGATTAAATTCTAAGGGCAACCATTCCCCATCAGCAGTGGTCGTTGTAAATTCAAATAAATTCACTTGGCCGAATCCTCCTGGTTGTATGAGTTCTCTCCGCACTTAATTGAAAGTGGATTAGCGGCGTTTTATGCTCGGGCACGTTGCCTCGCTCGTTTCGGGTTGGTTTTGCTTCTGTTTTTTTTTTGTATGTTCGAGGGTCTGATCCTACCCGCAAATACATTGAAAATTAATTAAGCCACACGATGAAACCATGTTAACAAGACGCTTAAAACAAAATGCTGTTCCTGGAAAAACAAATGCCAAGCTCCGCCCATATTCGCGATGTTTTTCTTTTCCTTTCATTTTGCGGCCTAAGATTACGCATACGCGGTGTGGCGCGTGGCGTGTGAAAAATACTTTGCGAGAAAGTTTTATCAGGTCGACGAAAAAGAAAATGCTAAGCCGGCTGTGTCTCTACCTCTAGCTCACTCCCCATTACTTTAATGGATTCACAAAAGCCCTTTTTTCATTAAGGTGAATGCCAGCTAGGATCTCGGGAGGCCAACACTTGGGCTTTCTTTTCGACGCAACTTTATCAGACACCCAATTAAAAGGGCTTTATAACAATTAGAGCTAATAACACGCTTCAATTGTGCCAGCAAGGCCAGAGGGCAGGAATGAACTCCCATCTGGACCCACAATTTCTCCGCTTTTTTCGGGAGCCGGGCTTTGGATTTTTATTGGAATTTTTGGCCGGACGATTTTTATTTCTATTTTTGCGGCAGGCGGAATTGCGGCGGCAATTAAAAGGCAAGACCACAGCAATTAGCAAATTGACAACCGGATTTGTTTATGCATTTAGCAGGCTTAGGTCTGCTGCGGCTGCTGCTGCTGCTGTCACTTAAATAATTGAAATTATTATGGCCATTGTTTCGGGCTCTATAATCTGTAAGCCAAGTCGCAAGCGAGTGGGCCAACTCAAACAGAGAGCGAACGAACGAGCGAACGAATCTCTGAAATTTGATAAATTAGTTGTGGAACTAAAAAAGTTTTTCCCTATTTTCGTTGAGCATTGCATTGGCTTGCATTTCTGTGAGCGGCTTATCCCTGTCTGCTGATGGGCGGAAACTTTTTCCTCGGCATTCGGGGCTAAATGCAAAATCCAATTTTTCGAATGAAAAGTCAAACAGGAATTTAACTTTTGATCCGTTTTCGGCTAGAGAGCCGGCAATCAGCAGTGGAGGAAACGCAGCAGCTCTTTTCCATTTTCCATTTTCCCGTTTAACAGCTAATAAATTTCTCGACCCTCAAATCAATATGGATTTCAACCCAGCTAAAGCCTTCAATGAATCGATGGCAATTTCAATTTGCCGCCCATTCCCAGCAACTAATTTGCAATCATGAGAGTTTTTGTTAATTTTAATTTGATTATAGCATATTACGCGCACGCCACCTAATGTTCCATTACCACACGGCCATTTCGATTTGGGGGCTGTCAGTTTTGATGGCTCGGCGAAAATCATTATCATTGAAAGCACATAAAAATAATATTTGTCGATTTGTGTTTGCATTCTATGCAGGCGCACTGTCTGTCATTGTTTTCGCGTTCTATTTGCTATTTGCTTTCGCCTGTGAAAATATTCCAAATTCAAATCTAATTAACATTTGGCGCAAAAATGTTTATAATGGCAGCGACGGGGGGATGGTTTGAATTTTAATGAGCTGCGATTGGCATTAATTGTCGGCGGCCTAATGACAGACGGACGCGAATTATTTACACAGCGTGTAATTTAATAAGAACGAGCCATCCAAACCATTTCGCGTTACATCCAATTGTTGAAATTTATCTGGGCACTCGCAGCGTGGAAATGTGGAAATGCGAAAATGTGCCAGTGCTAGGAGCTCGATTTAAATCGAGTTTGATTATTGACAAAGCCGCTGTAGATCTCGTATCGCTTTCAGCCCATAAGTGACAATGCAACAATGCAACAAGCGGAGCAGCAAGAGCGCAACAATGCCCCAGCCCACACACAATATATCACGCATACGCAACCGTGCCGTCACTCAGACACTCAAATGCTCGCACAGTCGCACACTCGCTCTCACACAGTTACAGATGGAAACTTAGGAGCATATGGATGTGCCGTTGCAAACACATGCTCAATTGAATTGAAATTGAATTTGCAATTCTATGCGCTGCAGCTAACGCCATTTTCTTTGCCGTGCGGGAAGCCCCATCACGAATGCCATCTCACTCACCCTTTTTTTGTAGTGTTTTTATTTTATTTACCCTGGGGAGGAGAGTCTCCCGACATGGTTATGAACTTGGTCTGCAGAAAGTTATGCCCTCTTGTTGCAGTACTTGATAGCCAACAGTGCACAGAACAGTTTAAATTCCAGTGACTCGAGGGCTATGGAAATTGGTTTATGTATTGCTGAAGTTTAAGTTTCCAAATATTAGGTATCCTTAATCTCAGTATTTATATTATTTTAATTTTAATGATTTACTGAAACTGCTATATCACATTTCTATTATTTTACCTTTTTACCACCAAGTAAATATAAATTCAAAATCAATTTTGGTCATAAAATATCCCAGGATTGATCTAGTGTTAGGGCATCTGTATGTTCCGGGCTTATCGGCACAATTTGTTGCCCGCCCTTTTTTTTTGCAGATTTCCTTGCCGGGCACTTGGCAGCTTTCCGTTCGCCTGTGTGCCATTCGATTTGCTTTGGTCCTGCCGTTCTGCCACTTTTCCACTCCTCGGATCCTCGGCTCCTTCTCATGCGTATTTGTGTGTTTGCTTTCGCTTTTTGCCGTATTTGCATTTCGATATTGAGACTGAGACAAAGCGTCGCAAAAAAAAGAGTGGCGAGGAACCTGCCTGTTCTCCTGCTCCTGCTCCATCCTTTTTTTAGTCCTGCTGCATTCAATCATCAATGAGATTTTGCATTTTACACTTTTCACTCTGGTTACTGGTTCACTTCTGCCGATTCCCTTTGCCTTTCGGTGCAGCCCTTTGTTTGGTTTTGCCAGCTGGGAGCTCCTGCTCCTTTGAGTCCTTCAGCCAGGCTGAGTGCCTCTTGAGCCGCTCTCTGCCGTTCCGCATAATTGTTGCCCACACTCGAGATCCCTGGCAGATCCCCTCTAGTCCCGGGCGATTTTGATTGATAAGACCCGGGCCAGTGTCTCTGATTTATTGATTAGTTGTCAAAGCGATTGCCATGCAATGGATGAAACGCTTGCCGGTGGTCAAAGTAATTAAAATGTAAATGTGACAAACATCTTGTTCGGCTGTAAGGATACGAGTGTGCACCTGCATACCAAATCAAGGATCTTTTTGAGCACACAAAGGAATTATCTGCAGTGCTGCAGCAGTGAGTGAATAAAATTCACAATAAAATTTAGTTTTTTAGCTCTTTTCCAAGTTTTATTAGTATCATTACATAAGGTAAATATCAATAAACAATTAACTTAAATTATAATATAAATACAGAACAATAAATCGATCTTCGTTTGATATCACTTTTTTGGGTGTAGTTGCCTGGCTTTCAAAAGGTCTGCCTAGCTGGATATTCCGGGTTTACAAAATAGGCTTTTTCCCAGTGGCTTCCATTTCAGTTGCATTATGGCTCCCCACTCGACATTCGGTACTCGGTACTCGGCAAAATGATTTGTATGTCAGCCGGAGGACCAAAATGGGGGGCACATGTTTGGCATGCCAAGCGCCACAAAGTATGCCGCACTTTTGCTTTGTTTCGTTTGACTATTGAGGTAAGTGTGTTGCTTTCTTCTCGCCGTTATGGCTGTGCTTTTGCCAAATGCAAATGGCATTTTGCAAGGACAAGTAGACCGGCAAAAATAGTAAAATAAAAATGTACTGGGAAGTCTGAGAACTGAGAGCTGAGAAACAGGGAACAAGAGCAAATTGCATGTAGCGAAACTTTTCCTCATTACGCAGGCGAAAGAAAAACAACGTGCCCGCTCGCTCTCATTTTCCCTTCGGGCAAGTGCTGTATTAAAAATTTAAAATGCCATTGGAGTTTTGGGTGGCACTAGCACTTCCACTAGGAGGTATTACTACCCATTTCCAGACAGGTGGCGTCGCCTATAGATTCCCAAAGATCGTGGAAAACCATCAAAGAGCTCAGCCATTTCCGTATGCAAATTATCTAGCTGAGTGGCATCAAGTTTTTGCGGACCAAGGCCGAATGAAAGGCAACTGCTTGGGGTTTTCCACATCCTTACAGTTTTTCCGCCCCCTTTATAACCGCAAATTTTTCCCGCAAATTCGCAAAGACTTGTGCCCCAAGTTTTTTACGTGCGCCGTCATAGTTTGTCAGCTACTTTCGCCGGCGGTTTATGCAGCTGCATAAATGTTACTTCTACTTACGTAAATTACAAAATAAAGTTATTACGAAAAGTAATTTAAGTTAAAATTTTTCGTGTGCTGTCGCAAATGTGCAGCCAACTGGCAACTGGTAACCGGTAGCTCGGCGAACCAAAGGTGGGCTGTAAAATCAGTTAACAACTTGCAATGGCGCTCGCGCTCCTCCTTCCCAGCGGGCTTAATTGTAACTTAAAGCCGTTTGCGCAAATTCGTTTAGGCAAAAAGTTGGTGGCATTGGTGAAAAAGGCAAAACAGAAGCGGGTAAATCAATTTGCATTAAACATTCAAAGGCAGCGGAAAGGCAAAAAGGGAAAAAGGCAAAAAAAAAGAACGAAAAAGAATGCAAAGTGTGGGCAGGAGAAACACTCATAAAGAATGCAAACTGAGGTTAAACCCGTAGCACAAACTTTTAGTTTGCTTTGATTGAGTGAACGTGGCCAAAAGAGCGGGTCGGAAAGTCCCAGCCAGCTGGCCACGCTTAATCAATGGCCCAATGGACAAAATGGCCACAAAAACAGGAACAACATGATCGGCTATGTGTGTGAGTGTGTGTTCTTCTACCTGCAATCGCAATCATGGACACATTCACATTGCTCGACAACAGGACAACAAAACCGTAAGCAATTGCCAGTCGCATAATGTCCTGGCCATCATTGTAGTTGTTGTTGCTGTTGTAGTGGCTCGGAAAATCAAGTTGAAAGTTCCTGGCAACTTGAGGTGCAAGTGTCGTGTTTTTGTCAACGGGCCAACAGCAGCAATTTCCGTTTCCTGTTCGCCGTTGATGGAAAAACGAGGCAACGAGTCAACGAGTATAAAAGTTTAGATTACAAATTCACATACGTAACTGCAGCCGTACACTGGTCAGCAGTTGATTTACCGCTCTGTTACTGTTGTTGTTTTACAGTCAGAGAAAGGACTTAAATTTATCAATTACTGAAAAAAGGTGGACAATTTAATTGGGGCTAAAAGGTTGCAAAATGTTTAATTTAATTTAACAAATTGATTGATTCTCTTTATTCGATTTATTTAAAATGCATATAAATTTCAAAAGCTTAGAAATATAATATGTAAAATAGCCGAATAAAATTTTTAAACATATATTGCTCAGTTTATCTATTTTATTTAGCATTTTTGCAAATTTATGGTAAATATTTTATACCCACAGTTTATTTTCTTAATAATATATATAATTTATTTGATTAACATAAAATTACATTTACAAAGTGTAAAAGCTTGTTTTAATTATTCTAATTCATTTACACAAATCAAGTCAAACAACTACAATTAAAAAATTTGCAATGCAATATACTTTCGGTGTAGATTTCCTTTATCCTGGTTTCGTTTGCCGTGTTTTCTTTTTTAGCCTGGCTTGTGTTGGCTTGGTTTGGCTTGGTTTGGCTTGGTTTTCGTAGCCGGGCGCATGTTTTGTGGTCAACTCGGGGCAATGGCAATGCAATTGGGGCTGCTGCCTGGGCTTCAGATGCTCCTCCAGCTCCTACGGCCGCTGTACTTTTGGCCATTGCCACTCATGCGTGCCACGTGCTATGCTTTGATGTGGTGTGTTCCATGCCTCCTCCGCCGCCTGAATGCTCCTCCGGATTCCGGCTCCTAAATAAACTTGGAATAATAAGAGGCAAAAAAAGACAGGGAGAGAGAGAGGAAACGAATTGCCACACAAGCTCGCCTCAAATGTTACTTCTGCATTTGGGCAAATTGGACTCGGCGAAAGCCACACGGAGACACGAAACTTTGTAAATATTTTATGCATAAACACATACCACCTGGAAATGGCTTTCGACACAGCATCAAATAATATTTACTTGGCCAACACAGACACACACGCACACACACACACATTGGTGGCTCGGAGGGCTGCTCGGTTCATTAGGCCCAAAGAGCAAGTTGGGCCACAAAACCTGCAGATCAAGTCCGGATTGCGGCAGCTCAATGAATTTACCAACGATTGGACATCCCACAGAAACGAGTCCGGGAGTCCCTCATCCTTTTTCAGGAGTCCAAAGTCGAAAAGGATGTGGATCAGCTGTCGCAGCGGAAAGCGGTCCATAAATAAAGCAGCCTAATCAACACAGCCATTGGCAGCATTATTGTCACGTATTATTTTACATTTGTCTACGTTTGGCTTTCTTCATTTTTTTTTGTTTTTTCGCCTTTTCGTATTTTTCCCCATTTTTCCAGCCATTGTCCTTTCCTGGCAAGTGCATCCATAAATTGTGAGCTCTGTTCGGGCATCCTTTTTATTTATTTACTCCGTGTAAGTGGAGTTCACTTTGCAATGCAATGCGCTGAGTGCAAGCTTCTCGCTGTCCTTTTCCCTTTGAATTCCCCGTCTCTGTCTCGGTCTGGAATGTTTCTTGGCATCATCATCTCTGCATTCTTCGGCTATTCTTCAGCCGGATCGATATATTCTTGCACCTGACTGTCGTGAATTTTCGCTTCAATTTGATTATATATCTTAGCTGTTTGGAAATTTTAAAAGTATTTAATAAGCCATCTTTCACTACAAAAATTCCTATTTATTCCTGTAAACAAAATTATTGTAGAACCCATGTTATATATTTGATTTCCGATAATTCTGATAATATATTTCATTGTCTTTTTCTTAAAAATACCAAGTTAAATGATCAGAAATATAGATTCAAAGAAATCATTTTAAAATCAAGATCAAGACAATTTTATTTGAAATATTATACCAAATGTTATTAACTTATTTTAGGTCGTTAAAAGTGGTCCCCCAGTAACACCTAATAACAGCACTTCAATACACAATTTAATGTAAAATTTGAATGAATATGTGTGTTAAAAGAGGTCTGAAACCATTTTGGGTGCCCCTAATTCACATTCCTTGGTTTTTGTGCTGCCTTATGCTAATTTGCGCCTTCATCGCAGTCTCACTGGCAGCTTAATCATGCATGTTTACACGCAAGTTCGAGTGGCAAACTCAAACACCCAGAGTTAACAACAGCAAAGTAAATGAATTGCACGGCTGAAGGAAAGTGGCGCCCCATCCCCACTCCCGCCCCCATTGTTATTTGCATAGCCGGGGGCATGGCAGGGCATTCGGCACCCGTTCCAGTCCGTTAATCAACGAGCGCCTGCCTAAAGTCAAACATTTAACTAAATTAAGTTTGTTTGGTAAGAATTTTTGCATAAATAATTACAAATGCGAGCGACTTAGACGGCAGTGATCAGAACAGGGTTAAACTGAAAAACAGCTGATTCTTGTCCCAAAAAGGAATTTTTACTGAATTTGAATAAATATTGAAGAATTATCTTGACTTTCCGAATATAAACATAAATCAAAATTGCAATAAAAATGACGAAAATATTTTAAAAATTAATAATTAAAAATAAATGTTAATTGGCTATTTCAAATTTCAAAAATATTTTAAATTTTTAAACATTAGGAAGGGTAACCAGAATTCTTTGTTTGACAAATTTTTGACTGCGATCTCGAGTTTTCCACTTACCTCCAACACTCTTCTTATTAGACTTTTGTTTGTTGACTTTTTGTTTCATGTTTCACTGACTCGTTACTTGGTTCGAATTTCTTTCCGACTGTTATGCAAATGTGCTCACTTTTCTAGCCATTAGCCTTGCCTTTGGAAAGAGTCAAGACCGATTTTTAATTAATCCCAAAGAATACGGTTTCCTTTTGGCTGTTTTTATTGTGTGTCTTTAAACGACAAACGCATGTTTTTTCATTTTCGGCAATTATAAATTCAAATTTTTGAGACAGCCTTAAAAGCTTTTATGAATGAACTAAAATCATCATTTAAATTAAATGTTTTTAACAAGTTTTTATTTAATGGGTCGTTTTAATTTGATTTTAATGCGTTTATAATATGGGATAAAGTCATAAAAAAGCATATTTTATTCAAAATTCCATCAGTATTATTTGACACTCAAAATGTCTGGGGAATCTTCTGTGCACTTTTCTCTGTTTCTGCTCTTTTTAGTAATCCATAAAGTGAGTAATTATAAACGACATCTTAGCAATTTTAGCCCTCATAACTATATTTTTCTGAAGACCTTTTCAGGTTTTGAGCTAACAAATATAAAGTGCACTTCCTTGGACGAATCATTTGCTAGGTTCGACTATTGCTATCTGAAGTCTATGAATCGAACTTACAAATACGGATCCTTGAAAGTAAAACTTCTCAAAGTGCCCATACACAAAATTAAAGTAAGGATTTTTATGAAAGCATTAACAAATTAACCATTAGTTTATTTTAAGGTTAATTTTGCATTGTATCAACGACTTAACGGATACAAGCCATTCCTTTATAATGTTACAGTCAATGGGTGCAAATTCTTATTAAATCAAAAAGCTTCTCCAGTGGCCGCGTTTATTTTTAACCTTTTTGCTCCCTATTCGAACATGAATCATTCGTGTCCCTTTGACGTAAGTGCATTTCAGTGAATCTCAACCTATTTAAAAAGTTATTTTGCAGCATGACTTAATTGTGGAAAAAGTGCCTTATTCTTATTTAAACGATCAACTGACAGTTGTATTGCCGTTTCCAAAATCTTCTTATGGATTTTACAGCGATTGGTATGCCGATGGGATAAAACGAGCATTCGTTAATGTTCATGGTACTCTAACTTAATAAATAAAAATATATTTAATATAAATAAAGGTTTCGAAATGGCAATAGTTTGATATTTGATAAATTTATCTTAGCAATTAACATAATATCCAGATTTAAAAGTGCTTTTTTGGATGAACATACGTAAGTAATGACAATTTAATGAGTGAGGGGCACGAATAAAATAGTTAACTCTATAGAAAATATATTTTCTATAATTATTTTCTATTTATTCAGTGCTCGCAATGTATCCGAAATCGTCTGTGCTCGTTTCGCTGCTGTTGGTCTTTTTAAAGGTCCAAAATGTGGGTACATGTGTTAAATTATTTTCTGTTAATTATTTCTTTTATCTTAAGGCCCACTCTGCCTTCGAGTTTAGAAATCTCAAGTGCACTTCCTTCGACGAATCATTTTCATCATTTGAGTTTTGCTATCTAAAGTCTGTGAATAGAACATACAAATACGGATCTTTGAAAGTAAAACTTCACAAAGTGCCCATAACTCAAATAAAAGTATGAAGTTTGTGCTTATGATATTTGTTGACACATTCAAAATCTTAATTGCAGTTAAATTTCGCCATATATCGACGGCTGAACGGCTATAAGCCATTCCTCTACAACGTAACGGTCGATGGGTGCAAATTTATGACAAATCAAAAATATTCTCCTGTGACAACATTCATTTTCAACCTCTTTAGTCCCTATTCCAACATAAATCATTCATGTCCCTTTGACGTAAGTGATTTAAAGCCATTGCTAGTTACTATATATCTAACCATTTAAGTAATTATATATTAGCATGACATCATAGTTGAAAAAGTGCCGTGTTCGTATTTAGACCAACAATTGTCAGATGTATTGCCGTTTCCAAAATCTGCCTATGGATTTTTTAGCGATTGGTATGCTTACGGCATAAAATGGGCATCGGTTAATCCTTATGGCACTCTCACCTAGTAAAATATTACAAATAACAATATTGTATCTTCCATTATTATCAGCAATTTAATCTTAATCCATAAGGTCATTATACGCGAATAACTAAAAGCATATTTTATACTATGTTATACCTTAAAATTGAACCAGAGTAACCCATATAAAAACGAAAAATTTTTTTCACCAATTTCAAAAACCCAAATTCTTTAAATGGTGCACCCCAATATGGAATTGTCATAATTAGAGCAACCAGTCAAGAGGAAAACTTCAAGGGCCTGCAGTGGCCCAACGGTCGGCGACTGCAGTTAGAAGGCTGGAATGGAGAATGTCCCGACAATGTAGAACACCATCCATCAAATGTCAATTGTATGCCAACTGCCAACAAATCAAGCTGTCATGAGGCAATGGCAAAAGGCAGTCGTCGAGCCAGTGGAGCGTTCAACCAGAGCAAAGTATTTCTGGAGCTCCGCTCCATATTTAAAATTATGCCACTGAAGCAGGGAGTGCACTGGACAAAAGCGTAACAAGCTAAAAAAAATATTTTAAAAATATTTATAAATAATTATTTATAAAAAAAATGATTTTTCTTTATAAAAATTTGTAGTTATTAATCTATATATTGCAAATTAAAAATTGTTTAGTTCTTGTTTCAGCATTTCAAATCTTTGTTGCTATACCTTTTTAAATTTTTGTTATCTCGATTTTAAGAGCTACATTAAAATACCAATCATTTTTTCTTTGTGTGGCTGAGAGGCAGCTGATGTCTCCTATATATGCCCCATCTATCCATCCATCTATCCAGAGTCTAGTTGCAGCTGTCAGCGCTCTATTCTGCAGTTCATCATCATTGTCATTGACATTTTCGAGTGGCTACAATGGCTGAACAGAGGAAAACGCGGTGGCGGGGTCGCACTGATTTGCATTGCTTTCGATTTATTTGTGCCTGAAAGATTTATGCGACTGGGGGAGTCCTGGCAAACTGCCATATACCCTACATCCCACCCATCCACCTACAACACGCCCATTTCGGGGATGCGAGAGTATATGGCCGTGCAGTAGGCGACCACCAGACGCGTCTCGTCTGAGGGAAAAATGGGACCCAGGAACTCGAGCATGCCCGGCTGTTGCAACACGATCGATCTGTACTCCTCAAATGAGATGATGGTGTCTTGGTCCTCATCAAATTTCAGGAGTAGAAAATCGACCATGTCCTAAGTGAGCAAAAGAAACATATACAATATGATTGAATTGATTGTTGACAGCTCACCAGTCGCATTTCGAGCACCTCGTCGTCGTCCCCGGGGAAAAACCTCTCGACCGCAGATGAAATTATCTCTCGATTAATGCCCATACCATTTTTGTCGTAGACCTTAAAATTAAATTATTAATTTATTTCGATAAACCCGTAACATTACCATGTATGCAAACTCCATTTTGCGCTCCATATCCCGAGTCATGAGGATGGTCATGTAATTGACGAACTCCATGGGCGTCACATACTTCCTGCCCCCCGAGATCAGTGTCACAATTCGATCCACCACATCCATGTCGTATAGCTGCTGGAATCCAATAACAATGTTGACGAACTGAGTGGAGGTTATCCGGCGAGCAGAGGGTCCGTTCTGGAGGCTGTACTTGTAGTAGATCATCAGGATGCAGGTCACTTCCGAGTCGTTGAAGGGCACCAATCGGGTGATCTGAG
This sequence comes from Drosophila takahashii, assembly GCF_030179915.1. NCBI lineage: Eukaryota > Metazoa > Arthropoda > Insecta > Diptera > Drosophilidae > Drosophila > Drosophila takahashii. The sequence continues at coordinate 24,051,418 of NC_091681.1, forward strand.
GAACCAGTCCGGTATATACCGACTGGAATCGCTGATTGTAGCGTTCGTTCATCGTGAGGTCTAACTTCATCTTGGCTGGTCTAAAATAGTGGTCAAATATAACGCAATGCAAACTCAACATGCAATAATAATTACAAAAAAAAAAAAACTAACTGCTACGAAATGAAAAGAAAATCTTTAAAGAGGTGATTGAACAGCTCTCTTTAAAATTCTTTTAAAAATTGTAATTTTATCAGCCGGAAACCATGGAAGGATCTCAGCTAACCAACATTTTTTTCGACGAATGCCAAATCAAAATTGAACTGGGCTAATAATAGAATTTAGAGGAGGTGTTGTCATGGATCCATTTAAATTTCGGGCTGCAGGAAATTGATGCCATTAAGCTCTTGTCTGGCATTTTAGTGCAGTCACCGGAAGTGGCTTGGGGCGTCGATTTATTTAAAGAAAAAATCAAAGAGGAGGAAAGTGAAAGTAGAGTGGAAAATGGGCGGTAGGTGGACACTTTGCCGGGCAGACGCATACATCAAACTGCCAGACAGACGACGGCGGCCCACAACATGCATATCAGTCAATTTATCTCCAATTGTGTGTGCGTGAAAAAAAATTACGCAATTTATACGGCGAGGGGTCCATGGGTGAGTATGTGTGTGCTTGTGCCTGCGGACCCATTGAACTTTCCCAGCGAAATCTACATATTGATAAATGACCCCAGCAACCATCGAGGCAGAAAAATCGATGGACGAGCCCCACTTGACATTTAAAGCGCCGTGGCGAATTTATGCGAATTTATATTGCCTTTGGGTTTCCGAGTGCCTGTCTTTGATTTCATTTAATCAGATGTCGATAATTGCAGAGCCCCACCCGAAAACTGGGTCACATTACTGGGCTGGGCATGGATTTAACAAACTTAAAGTAAACTTTATTATGCACAGGCAGGCGACAGATGGACTGACCAACCAACTGCGAGTACAACTGCCCGAGTGCCGCGGAAAAACTTCATCAAAATGCAGCCTCCGCATCGCGCGGCCCCTGGTGGAAAATGGTGGAAAATCGCCGAGCGACAGCGGTAGCAAAGTGTAAAATAATTACTCGGCTTTTTCTGCATTACTTGGGCGCTTTTTGACGCACTGTTTCAAGTAATTAATTGAATAAGCGCCTTGGCCCGCAATTGTATTAAATTGCCCGCTGCATTCCCACTGATTGACTTTCCGTCTCTGCGCCAATAATTATTCAAAGTGGCATCGCACGCAGATCCTGCTGGGAGCTGGGTGAGGGAAGTGCCTTGCAACACAGTTTAAGGTCCGGATCCAATTGATTTCGCTTAAATTTGTCACAGCATTCACTGCGCAAAAGTATGGGAATGTAAATAAAAAGAAATATATATAGTTTTAGGATAATAAATAAAATCATCAATTAAATAAAATAGCTATGGTAAAAGCAAAGCAATTAAAGCGTCGATTATAATTTATTTCTTTGATAAAAAAGTCATATTAATTTCGGAAACTTCCTAAACACGCTTATTAAAGTATTCACATGCTTTAAGTTCACATTTCCAGTCTTATTTATTTAAAATTCATTTTAAAATACCCATTTTCTCTCAGTTCTGGGTAAGAAAGCCTATTAAAAGTGATGGCAACATCAGTATCGTACAAAATTAAACAAGGAAAAGTCTTTCATGGCCTTTAAAAGGTAATTACATCGCGGCCCTGAAAGACGCTTTGTTTGAGATGCACAATAACACTCAAGGAACATTTAAAATATTTCCCATTGCCTCGGCCTCTTTGCCAAAATGTTTTGAAGCAGTTTGGATATTTGTGTTTTAAAGTATCTAGCTGGCATAACCTCTTCCCTTCCATAAAACATCGAGCAAAACTTGCAAAGTAGTTGCCAACTTTTATTGCCTGGCCAGTGCTTGTCGACATCGTCCTTTGAAAAAGTGGGGAAAATGAGTGATCATTTTGTATTTTTTTTTGGATGACCATCAAAAATACATGACTTGTAGTGAATCTCGGCAAACATGCCCTTGCATTGCATAATTGCACAGGCAAAGTTTATGAGCAGCAATCTGGGTACCTACATATTATACATACAGATCTTTACGGGAAAAGGGCCTGGAAAATGGGGGAAAAATCAGAAACGGTAAGCTCTGCGTGAATAATTGTCTGTTGCCACATAGCTGGAAAATAATTTGCAGCCAAACGGAAAAAGCCGCACGGCAGCACACACGAAATTATAACATTTAATTTTTAATTATGAGTGTTATTAACATGCCTGAAACTTTTCGCCGCAGACACACGGCAAGCGAGGCAACTATGGAATAAATGGGAGAATAAAAAACCGCAGGGAGATAGTAAAGAGTAAACAGCGAGGCGCAGAGATACATACATACGTGAATGTAATTATTTTGCATTTAAAAAAAGGTCACAACTCGCGAACGACGCAGCCCTTGAAAGCCGTTTGCCACCTAATTATCTTGACTAATTGCAAGGCAACAAAAGCCGCAGCCGTTGCCTTAATAATATGACATTTTAGTCAGCCTTGAATGCCATCCAATTTGATTTGAAAATAATATAATCAGCAATGAGATAAGGAGATTTTTGAGAGGATTATAGAAAATAAGCGAAGGCAATGGAATAATTTGCAAAGTCAAGATACAGATAGAATTTAATGCTTAAAATTTCAGAGTGTAAGCTTTCACTAATTTAGATTTGAGAAGTACTTAGGCGGCATTTAATTTCCACAAATACTTATTATAATTTTAAAGTTAAGATTTTTCAACATTCTCAGTTTACTACTTTTAGTTGGCAAAGCCAAAAAAGATTTAATAAGTGGACAAAGGCGGGCGATAAATGGTTTTTCCACCTGGTTGGTGGGTTGGTGGAATAAATCGAGGAATTATTCAGCATTTACATGCAACAAAAGCGATAAATATGATCGTGCACCATTTGCTTGTGCTTATGCTGTGGAAAAAACAATGCCAGGCAGTTGGCCACTGATTTATGGCCGGAGTTGAACTCGGGTCGTGTCACCTACAAGTCGAACAGCAGATGTTGCTGCTGCTGCAGCTGCTGTTGCTGCGGGGATGCAATTTCTGCAGTTGCAGTTGCATCTGTATCTGCGGTCGCGCTGGCTTTGTTTCCGGGGCCACGTTCATTATTCATCAATAGTTTTTTGGCCAGACCGTTTTAATGTAAAGTGCGCCGGCTTTTTGTGCATGTTTATTTAAGCGCGTGTACTGCAGGTGTTGATGCAATATTAATGGCATTTTAAATGCCGCAAATGCCGGCTTGCGTAGAAAGTCTTTTTGATATTTTTCACCAATTAATTTGCCATTTAATTTTTAATTATATTATTGCCGACAGCGAGTGGCTTTTGTAACACGGGCGAATCGCGAATTGCACATTTCATATGCAAGTTTTGCGCCAAATTTATTGTAATTTACTTAAGAGCCATTCGCCAAACAGAGCATATACATCCATGAATACATTCGAACAGCCCGCGAGTGTAGGGTAAAAATGCAATTTGCTTGTTATGTGCATTTTAAATGGCACGTAAATAAATTGCCGCCGCGCCGCATTAAGCTCAATGCAGCAAACCCAATTAACATTGGCTCAAATAGCTTGTCGATGAGTTGCGCCAACTTTAAGCGACCAACCACTGGCGCTGGCGGCAAATTTACGGCAAACTATTCACCGATTCTCTGGTGCCTCGTTAGCTGTTTCTGTTGGTTACGGGGCGTATGCGCAATGTGGCCGAGAACGCTCAGCAGCCGCTTCCCAATCATCATTGCGGGGGCCTAATATCGCCCCAGTGTGACGTTTGTCTAGCAATCATCATTACAGACATTAAAATGCCCGGAGGCCCAATTTCTTTGCAGTTAATTTGATGAGAAATCCCCAATATTCAAATTGCATGCCAGGCACTTGGCACTTGCTTCATATAAAAATCACAATCCATTAGTAATAATACAGAATTTAGAATGGTTTTATTAGAAAAGCTGTTAACAAAGAAGTGCATTGATAAGCAAAATATATTTTACGAAACCACAACGGGGGCATAAAAATCACTAGGGTTTTTAAAACATTTATAAAGATGCCAAAAAGTATGCAACAATAAATTTTGAGTTTTTAAATACGACGTTTTTTTAACATTATGATTTATGAATTTATTTTTCCGAGTATAATAACATGTAAGGGCAGCTTTCTCCGGAATTAAATCCAGTGAGAGGGAGTGCCCACCACCAACTGCAGGCATCCAATTCAGTGGCTCATTCAATTTACGGGCACGGCACTGCAATCTGGAACAATCGCCGGGAGTAGAGTTTTCAAGCTCAACTCCCTGGGCATCTCCGGTTTGTCTTGTAATTTACTTGGACTAATTAGATGCAGCGACTGTCGCCGGCAACCAAGGACACACCCATCCCCAAAGTTGCAGGCGGGCTTCATTTGCATAAATTTGGCATGCAACTTGTGAAGGCCGTCACATTGTGTCGGACATGTTGGGTTTCCAGAAATTTCAAATTTGTCGCCGCTCATGACAAATACAGTGTCAACGTTTCGGGAATGGGAAGGAGAAGGAGGTGCAGCCAACACTTGGGACATAAATTAATTTAAATGTTAATTCGTTTATCGCGTTTTGTCAAGCCAGCGCTGCCCTTGTCGTAATTGCCAATCAGCTGGACGGACCACGCCCCCAACCACCAGTCTCCCGCCTTTTTTCCCCCCTTTAATGGTCAGAAAGTCAATTAGTCTTTATTAAGCTGCAGGTCGGCGACTCGACGGACCAGTAATGCAAATGCTGTGTCTTTTGGCCCCATAAAAATGCAGCGCACAGATACGCGAGATTCAGATACAGATACAGTGCGGAATACAGATACAGATGATACGGCACGGCGTTAATAATAAGCAACATTCACAAACAACAAAAGGCAATTTTAATGAAATAACCATGTGCGTGGGGGCCTGGATCTCGTTTATCGCATCCCTCATCCCGGCCGAGTTCACTAACAGCGTGCGTGTACAAGATGGAATCATTAAAGGAAATGAGTTTTTTCCCCATCGGGTTATGACAAAAAATGCGTTAAAATAAATTATTTTAATGTAGTTCTCATGTCAGTTGTATGTTTGGGTTACCCCACCATTCCGCCGTTTCCACCTTTGTGCGAGTGCGCGCTTTTAAAATATTCATGTAATCACAAAAGTACACATGTAATAAAAAAAGAGGCGAAAAGAAGTGTGCGAGCACACTCGAAATGGGACCGAGTTGTGTGCAAATGTTTGCCCAGCCTACGGACGCTGAAGGTAAGAGCTCACACTGGGCGAAAAAGTGTTGTTAAATCAGGGAAATTATCAGAAAAGAAATCATCAGTTTAAAGATGTGTGATATTTTACAACTGTCAAAAAGTATGCAATACAAAATTAATACTTTCTCTTACCTCTAATTATTTTATCATCCTTATAGTGTTGCATACTCTTGTGCATCTTTATAAGTGATTTTAAAGCTCTAGGTGATTTTGTGATGCAATGTAATAAAGTAATGCATCTTTATAAATTTTTTCTCCCAGTGTGCAGTTAGTCTTACTGGTAATAAGCCCAGCGACTCGGAAATATGGGCCAGGGCTAGCGCCTTTGACAGCTGCAGCCACAAAGCCTGACCAGAGCTCAGTTCAATTTGTCTCAGCTACTGGCTGCCGCCGCTGCGAGTATTGGATTTATCGGGGTCGAGGGTCTGGCCTGTTGTCGCCTGCAATTTGTGCAGCTGCTTGGCCCCGAAACTAATTGATTTCGATTTTGGCCCGGCCTACGCAGGATGCCGGAATGCAGGATGCAGGATGATGGCTGGAGGAGGATGGAAGCCCACCTGCTGACCTGCTGAATTGCCATCGCCACCGCACACATAAAACAATGTCAGTTTGCAGAGAAACGGTACTAACTAAATTGAAATCAACGGTTTGCGGGCATCAGTTGTTTTGGATGCATTTGAAATACACAAATAGAGGTTAATGGATGCCTCTATCTATCGATGAGAGAATTCATTAGGAAGCTAGGTGGGTCGATTTAGAATTAAATATAAATTTAACAAGGTCACTTACGAAACATAAGGGGACTTTAACTTTTTGATTGCCAGAATCGCTCGACCATTCATAATCAGGACATGGGATTTCTTCAATGAAAAGCTTCCTGAGCTGAGCTTCGAATGGCCCTTTGAAGGGCAACGTGGCGTATGATTCATAAATAGAGTTTCGCCCACACATCCAGCCCAAAACACATAACACATAAACGAATTAGGAAAATTGTTTTTTGTGCGGATGCTGCCATGCATTTGACACAAGTGGCGCGGCATCAAAATTTAACTGAAAAATTAGCCTCGCATTCGGGATCAGCGACTCGTGTCCGTCGGGGTCAAAAACAACTGACCCCGCAGAGGCGTAGCCGCAATTATTGAAAGCATTTCGGGTTTTGCGGCCAACTGCAGCTGCTGACCATGTGCCATGTGCCCTGCCACGCCCCGCAGCCACAGGGAACTCGGTTAGATGGCCATTATGTGTTTAACATGTTTTAATGAACACAATCTAACACGAGTCGGCACAAAAGGATGTGTGTATATATAAATGGAAAATCGCTGATTAACTATTACTAATTGGATGAGTAAGCAAAAAACAAAGGAATGCTTGATAAAAAAAACCCTATAGTTTAATGATAAAGTTAGCATGTAAAGCCCATATTTATTGTTGGATTTTTGGACCATTAAAATAGTTAAAGCAAATGGGCTTTTGTTTATTTAATTTTCCAATTAAATTGTTTAGAATTTTTTTAATTTTCCAGTTTATTTAGTAAAAGAAAACCCTATTAAAGCTGCTTCATTAATTTTTATTAGTCTGAATAATAAGTCTAGTAAAAATATATTTTCTTACCGTTCCAAAATTCAATTTTCCTCCTCTCTTCAAAATGCAAACTAAATATTTGACCAACAGTTAATCAATGTGAAAAGTGACTGATTGTAAGTCCACTTATTACCTCGAATTATGGTAAAATGTCAAATTTATTTAAATTGTATTTATTTAGTATCGGTATCCAAGCAATTGAGCACTTGAATTGACATTTTAATTTTCACATTAAGTAGTTGTCAATGCAATATGCAAATCTTTCGCACAGCAACGCAGATTAAGTAAGTGGAATCAATGATCGAATGGAATTAAATTTAATATCAGCTTGATGCCGACAAACTCACATTTGACTTTAGACAAATTGAATTCTATTGTGCGAAAATTTAACAGGCGATTGGCATTGCAAATAAATTAAAGTCTACTTTGACGGATGAGCCCAGCAAATAGAGGACGTGCATCCATCAAATGTTTGCCCGGGATTTTCAATCTTGATATGGGAATGCTGTCAATTGGTGTTTGAAAAACTTTGACATCGCCAGCGTCGGTTGGCTTGATTTAAAATTCAATTAAATGCAATTTAATTTATCGGTCGGAGGGCAAATGGAAAAAGCTCCAATTAATAATCTGTTTACAAATTATTTGCGAATTAATTCTCGCTCGCACACATTACGCGTGTAATATAATTAAAAGCCATGGCCTGACAAATCAAAGTGAATTATGCAAAAACAATTCAAAAATGCGCGCAATGTCGGTGTTAATAAAAACGCATATTTCCTAAAAAAAAAGTGCTGTCTGATTACACAGAATGATAATCTCTTGCAGACCGGAAAATTCCATTAAAGTTTTTCAGAGTTTACTAGAAAAATACACACCTGATCTGTGTGGATGGGAAATCCTTTAAGAACAGGCCCAGCAGTTATTCAAGAGGTAAGCCCCTTTGCACACTCCACCCACCGAGAAGTCGACCATGCTTGTTTATTTTACACAGGAGTATTTTTAGTCCTTTCTCTACTGCTGCTCCTGGGCTCGTAAATATATTTACTTTCGCTTTATGCCGTTACAGAAACTTGGCCGACACCGCCGCTACCGCCTTTAGTTGCACCCACAAATCTTGGCCCAAACTGAAACAATGGCCAAAAACAAAGGCCAGCGGAATGACATCGACAACAACTTAAATGACAGTTTATAGCTCCCACGTTGAACACGTTTTAGGTTTTCTCCTACTGGCTACTGGCCGACAATGGTTATTAAGCGGCAACGGGAGCAAAATTACATACTGCAAAATAACTTAAAACCTATAAAAGATTTTATTAAATTTTTTTATAGAATTGGGAAATTAAATATAGTGTTTCTAGAAAATGTACGAAAGAGTGGTTTCCAAAATTTTTAAAATAAATTGGTTAGGGAAATTATACACATTAAATTAAAAAGATTTTAATTTGTGTTTTCATTAGTTTTTTATAATATTATATCTTTTTGTGGTTACTTAGAATATTTGTTCTCCGTGTAGAAATAACGTACAGCAAACCCAAAACGGCAATGAGCGGATTTGTTGGCACAAACAGCCGAGGCAATTTATTTTCCAAGCCAAAAGCGTAAAATGAACAGGCGATCGGGTGGGAAGCGGTGGGGAAGGCAGCAAATCAGCGCTGGCGAAATGCTTTCTCTTTTCGTTGTTTTTCCAGTGCGGTATGTGTGATTGTGTTGGTTTTGGCATCCACAGTGTCAATTTGATGTATCGATGCGTGTGGTCAACTCACCTCCCACTGAACTTCAGCCAGCTCATTCGGTGGCAATTGTCCATTTCATTTGCAGTTGATTAGGCATTGCCTGTGATATTCATCATACGCCGCGTGGCCGCCAGAACAGGCACACTGAAAAATTAGAAAATAAGCAATATGAACAAATAAAAATTGGAAACAATTAATCATGCTGTTGATACTAAATCTTTTACCCCTTAAATACGTATCTTTATTATTTTTTTCTTAATTTTTATAGTTTGCTTTTATTTTCTCAAGTGTAAGTCATGGCTTAGGCCTCACAAGAACAACGCATACAAAACCAAATTATTGTCAGCCGACGGAACAAGGCGGGAATTCAGACAAACAAACACATGTCGAGAAAAGCGGATCCCAAGGGGATCAATGGCGTTAAATAACTTGAAAATTGAGTCCGCTCCCAAGATGCGAATTGCCGCACAATAATGGCAAGTGAAAATATTTGGACAGAGAGCCAGAGAGCCAAAGAGCCGATTAGTTTGCGACGGGCCAGGGACATCAATTATAATCCAAATGAGCCGCACACACCGAGCCAGAAATTGCCGGGTCCCAAGTAATCCGCCTTGGCAATAAAATCAAACAAACTTCCACCCACTCGAAGACTTGGCTCTGGCTTAGCTGCTCAATCGCTTAATCGTTTTGTTATTTATACATCTAATTTGATCTGTAATCGATGGCGCACCGCCCACAACTGCGAATGGGAGTATCTGTCGCATATATAGACGATAGACGATATGTGGCATGTTACTTCCTTCCTTCATCCGCCCTCTTCAGTCCGATACATGACACTTGTAAGCGAGCGTTTTGTAATCGAATCCTTGTTAGGCCCAGTATCAATATGTCGCCGCAAAGCCGGGTACATAAAATGACAAAAATTATTGAACAGCGATTACAAATGCCACAACAATTGTGGGGGCTTATTCTCTAGCAACATGGATTTAATTGTTTGGCAATTTTGGGTTTATTGTTTGCTGTATTTTATCAATTTATTGACATTGCCGGACGAAGGGGAAAATAAAATTCCAGATTTATTCTTATAACCATCGAAAAAAGAGCTTACTGATTGGCAGCTTGTATCTGAAATAGGTGACATTTAATTTTGATTTTATTCTGCGAATTCCCAGTTTAGGCATTCATCACTTTAATTTAATAGCTGGGATATCGCTCTAGTTGTGTTCTAATCAAATCTAGGCATACACATGCGGCCACCATTAAGATCCGCATAAACCAAACCAAAACCCATCGCATAGCCCGCGGCGCAGAATGTCTCGTTGCCGGGCGGCTAATGGTGGTTATTCCCTTCTATTCCAAAGTGAAACGCATAATTCAATAATAATACCACATCAGAGACGCTGGGCGCTAAATGAAGTTGTCAGTTTGCCAGTCGAAAGCCGAAAGCTGAATTCCCAAATCCAAGGACACCTACTGATGCCGGCGAAATTCCCAGAGCAATTCCCCCCTTAACCCGATTTCCCACAGCACAGCACGCATTTAGCACAACTTCATTTATCTTTTGCATTTTCCTTTAGCATTTAATTAAAAAGACAAGTTCCCATTGTCGGCGGCGGCAGTCAGCCTGCCTTTTATCCTCGCCTGCTCCAGACATCCTGTTGGCTGCTAATGTGTGTCCTCTTCTATATGTTCATATGGGATGTACATATATATGTATTTAAATGTGTGTAGGCAGTCCTTTGTGGCACAACAACACATCTACATGGGACATATTTGCGGTTTCTGCGCCAACATTGTCGCCCCTGCGACTGTCACTGTCACATATGCTAGCCCAACCCTTGTGCGTTCCGTTCCCGTTGTCTGAAAATTGTCTCCCTGCCCCTGTAGCCCCACAACTAATCTCCCTTATCTCGGGGACTTCCGCCCACTCACCTGCCCATTAAAAGCATAATCATGTTGCCGTGATAAATGCCTAAATGCCGGGGCCACAGCTAGCTGCCTCCGATCAATTAAAGCCGCTGAAAAACCAGGAGGCAGCCAGGCAAAAAAAAGTTAAAGGTAGACTACGTTTACAGTTTGTATAAGAATATACCCTTGATATTTATTTGGAAATGTTCTAAGTTTTCGTACTTAATATTGCGGATTAGGTATTTCTAATGTATATGTTTTATAATATAGTACCTACACTTAAAGATCATGACAAGAGTTATAAATTTATTTTTCCTCATACAGAAATGGTTTGCTAAACCTCCGAAAAAAATAATACCCTCAAAAAGTGTAAAATGTGCGCGAAAGGACAGAGGCCTATGTAAAATTCATAATGCGACGTTGATGGCGAAAAACAGCAATTAAAGCACTCACCCACACTGGAAAAAATAAAAGAGCCAGAAGGGATGGGGACTGAAGTGCCCTTAACACACACACACTCACACACATGGCCCTCCACAAAAGGCAAAAGCTTATTAACATTTCCACAAATCTGCGTCTGCATGTGTGTGAGAGTGCGAAATTAAATGACAACATATTTGACACTGATTCTTGTCACATGACAGTGTGCAGCGTGTCATGAAAATTTATCAGCAGGGCCTAAATGCCCCTCCTTCCGCTTCCAGCAACCCCCCCTTTCACTTTTACTTCAGCAGCTGGCGCAACCTCTGGCAATTCGCGCATGTAATTTTTCTTACGCGCAAAAAAGTTCACTTCACTTCATTTCAATAAAATTACAACGAGTGTCGCTTTTCGCCCTCCATTTTCTTGTTCCTTTGCCACCTGACAAATGCTGAAAAATTGTCTTACATTCCTGTGCCGCAGCTTTGGGATTACCCTGCGAATTCTTTTATCATCTTTTTTTTGTGGCATGTCGTTAATTATAATTTTAATTTGAAGAAAATTCACTTTCAACCTGATTTAATTATGCTTTGAATTAAATAAGATTAACGCAAGCAGGAAATTCCTTAGCACTTAAATGTAGCTTTAATCGGGAAATCAATTTGAAGAATGTTAGTGGGAATAAATTATAACAAATTTATATGAAACGAAACTCACATTCTTACACAAATGTAGGTAAATAATCGTTTAACGCTAGTCGAAATAGAAGTTTGGCTTACACTTAACAAATCTTTTAAAAGTAAAATAATATGAAGATAGTCTACATTACAACCATACAAAATTGTAGCTTTGGTTACTGATTTTATCTCAGTGCAAGGCAACAAATGCAAAGGCCAATCCCTGTAAAATTTAAGGATAACAATGTGTGCGGAGTGGCGACACCTTAAAACATTTTCGTGTGATTTTGAAAAGATGTCAACAGAATTTATGCAAATGATATGTTAACGCTACTTATATGGAAATTAGTATAAGGAGTCAGAATGCGCCAAAGGCATCCACGAAAGTCGGAGCTGGAAAGCGCCGGAGACATGGGCGGCGAAAGGCAAAAGGGGCGGAGTGAGTCTGGCAGGGAAAAGGGGCGGAAAAGTGTCGAGTAGCAGGGACTGCTCCTTGCGATGTGGCAGCCAACACTTTCTGCACTTTTAGTCAAAGTTTTGATTTCGTGTTACATGTGTCAGAATTTTAATGATGCTGATAAAAGTTGCCTCCCGACCCGCCCCCTCCGAAATTGCTTATTATGTGCCTTAGTGTGTGTGCGAGTGGGTGCCCAGGAAAGTAAGTTTGTGCCAAGGTGTTGTTATCCTTTGAGCTCCTTGGCTGCCCCTTTTCCGGGGTGAACTATTTAATTATAAGCCCACTAAGCCGAAACTAAAATTGTAAGCTCCTTTGAGTTTCGGGCCTAAAGAGAAACCAATTTGGGGTAATGGGGTAATAGGAGAGTTCGGCAAACTCTCTATAAGTAATCCCATCTTCTACCAGCCAGATAAGGCAGTCATCAGAACGAGAGTTCTTCGGCATTGTTCGTGTTTTGTTCCTGGCTTTGCATGTAAATCGCCAACTTCATGACGCAAATAAAACGCGAAATTTTAGAGTTAATAAACAAGGCATAATGATCATGATAATTACCCTCGAGCCAAGACGATTTTCAAGCAGTTAAGTGTCATAATTTAGCTTTTAATTTCGGCGTTGGCGAAGCGTGCACTACCGCAGTACAGGACGTTGGATTCGATACACTGAGAGAAAACTAGGTAAGGGTTTATAAATCAAGGTCTTTAAAATAATGTCTTTTTCCAATTTAATTATATATTTATATATATTTTGAATTAATGTGACAGTTATTGAAGAACTTATTTTGCTTATTTTCATATACGGGTTGTTTTGAAGCTTAGAATATGTCATTCCACTTATAATAAAAATCTCGATAAATTTATTTTTACAAAAAATCAAAATTTTAAAAATATACAAATTTTTTTAACTTGTTTCTAAATTAAAAGGATGTCTGTAAGTCAATTAAAACCTTTAATTGCCTTTCAGTATCAACAAGAATTTTTTGGGTAGTGCAAGACGAGAAAAAGGATCGGCCAAAGGACTTTTCCAGCTGGTGGCGACATCAGCAGCTCCTGCAGCTCAAACACTCGCCAAAGGGCCAACTGAACAAAGCCACTTGAGGTGCGCTCGAGCACTTTAACGGCTTCATGTCAACACACACACACACCTGCCGCCCGAAGCCACCCACAAAACTCAGGTGGGCCAGTGGGTGGTGGGCGGCGGGTTGTTGTGTGTGGGCGTTTAGGGCTGTTTTAACACCTTCCGACAGGGAAGGGGAATGGGAATGGAAATGGAAACGGGCCGCCGCTTAGCGTTGCTGTTTAAAATGTTAATGAGCTTTTGGGGTGGCTCAGGTGGTTCGGGTGGCTTGGGTGGCTCCGTTGCCTGGTGGCATTCTCTCTTTCGACCGGATGTGGTCCTGCCAGCTTCCGGTTAGCTGAGTCTTAAGCACCCGCTACGTGAGTGGTGTGCAAATAGTTTCAATTGCGGCTTTTGCGCCCGTTTGTTTTATTTATTTTCATTAAAACATAAAGAGCTCGCGGCGAAAAGAATGACATTGACTTTGCCCACCTGGCGGTAAATTGCTCGGCGGGCATTCATTAAAAACAAGATGTTTAAGCAAACAAAGAGCACTTGGCGCGAACTCTCCTACTCCCCTTCTCAACTTCCCAACTTGCACTTTTTATCATCCGTAATTTCGCTCTAACCGAGACAATGGCAATGGCAGTGACAATGGCCCAAGCAAACACAATACACAAAAGGCAATGCTCAATAGTTGAAAACTTGAAGTGTATGCGCGATAAGGAAACAACAACAACTCTTCCGCCCCCAAGAATGTTGCAAAAAACAGTGAGAGCTCTGGGACAAACTAATCAGTGCGACAAGCGCAGTACAAAGGCGGCGAGACAAAGGAAAAAGGAAATTCTTAAAGAGTTAAAGAGTGCGAATCATGCATACGTCCCGTGTTCTGGCTTTAGCTCTGCGTTGGCAAGCACCATACATAAATTTCAATGCTACGCAAATGATAATAAATGTAAAATAAACGCAAAATTCTACGACCATCAGTAGCTTTGGAATAGTGGAATTGTGGAAGGCAGATGCATACCGAAATTAAGAACAAAATTTTGCACAAGAAGTCAAAACAATAACAAGGACAAACATTTTGTGTGTCCAAGTCAGGCGAGGTGTGCTTGGAGTGTTTAGAGAAAAGGGAAATGCTGTGCAAAAATATGCAATACAAATTTTCTATTCAGTTTTCCAAAATAATACAGTAATATTAAAACTGCAGAATTGTTTTTTTCATTTAGAAAAGTATTAAAAACCCATTTAAGCTATAATATAAATATTTCTAAAAAATCTGTATATAAATATATTTTATAAATTGTTTTTATATGTCGACTTAAATAATCGTTTCATCGGACAACAATTTTCTAATACCATTCAACAACTAAAATACAACAGAAGCCAACTTAAACAATCGAGTAAAGAATAGAAAAGAGTGCCGGCTCGAATGAAAACTTTTCGAATCGACCCACTTGAAGGAGCTGGGCTACGCTTTGTGCTTTTTGCACATGATTTTTACCATTGCCAGTTGTGATAATGTTTATTTTATCGGCCACGACACATTCTGCTGCACTTTTGGCAGCACTTAGCACAGAGACCAGACCGGGGTCAGAACAACAGAGAGCGGAGAGCACAGTTTTTCGTGCAGTTTGTCCATTAAAAGTTAATATCACTTTGCGAAAGTTCCCCTCCCCATCTTCGGGCTGAACTTTAACTGGAACTGAGGCCGAGAATGCAACTGTGACTTTCAGTTTCAGTTTGGGTTTCGTTTCCCAACTTTGTGCCAGCGACAATCAACGATTTTCGCAGTCAGTTGCACATGTAAAACAAACAGACCTTTTGCCGAGGCCCACTCCCTGCTAATTTATCGTCTTGTACACACACCCCCCACCCGATAGCACCCACTGTGCAGCCTGGGAAAATTCTGGGAACATCCATTTGCCATTTATGACCACTGACGATGACATTTATAGCGCCTTTCCAGCGCTTTCTTATAATTCTCATAATCTTAATGCCCTAGCTAAAAAGCAAAACGGTACACGTTGGAAAAAACCAAGTATGTTGTACTTTTCAATACAAAATTAATTTCCCAAAAATAATGTTTAATTTTATAGATTGTTTCAATGGTATTTCTAAGCCCTTTTAACCCATTAAAATATGTAATTAAAAAATGTTTTTTTGTAATATAGTGTTAATATTTATAAATCCTTCCATTTTCCTGTGTATTTTCGCTGTAGAAACCTCGCCCGTTGTCCAGGGAAGCCCTCTGAATGCGAGGCTCACCGTTCGCCGAGTGAATGATGATAAAGCGCTTTAATGCCTTTATTGCGAACGATTGTGCCGTAGGAAATCCGTTATAATCCACAGCAAGTGACAGTAAACGAGTTGGCTTAAACAGGAGAGTGAGGAGTAGAGGGTCAATTGCCGAGTGGGAAACTATTCCGTTGTTCTAAGCCCCTGAATGGCCCAAAATAACCAGGTCAAAACAAAAGCTTCTAGGAGGGTCTTAAAGACTTGCCCTTTCTCCCAAATTTAAGCGATTCCAAAGTCAACCATATTTTGCTTTTATCAGCAGAAACCAAAGTCCTTCGCCCAGATTTTCATAGAAAATTTAATTAGAAGCCCAGACGCACTCACTTTAAACTGCTTTAAGACGGAATCTGTCTCCGCTTATTTGTCTGTCACTTTGGGGCACGTTTCTCCATTTGGCTTAGCACGTTTTAGGCCACCGGGCGCACTAGGCCACATCCACATCCACATCCACATCCACATCTCCCCCTTTTTTCGACGACAGGTCCATGACTTTATTAGTTCACGCATAATGACAAAAATGGGTCGGCACGTAATGCGTGTGCGTTGCTTATTTTGCTTTTGCTGCAAGGATTTCAGTGCCCCACAGTCATAAAACGGGTGACAAACTCAAAGGAACCCTTAGACACAAAATCCGTATTGGACGTCGAAGGATTTTTAAATGTCATGTCTGAGCGGCCTTCTTAAGTTATTTAAGATTTAAGTAGGGAAAGTTCATGAAATCTTTCATTATTTATCTTTGTTCATTGGGAATATTATTATTAAGGCTCAATAAAACAAATCCTTTTGTTGTTTACTATTTTTAATAACCTAATGTACCACCTTCCTTATTAAGGAGTTCATTCCCCCTGCGGAATACTTAAACCATATATCGACCATCGATTGGCACTCCCTTCGCGTGGCTGAAATGCTCTGCCAAGGGGTCAGGTCCTGTCACTCTGAGGAACGGTTCCATTTTTTATGCTTTATAATGTGATATCATGATTTATTGCACATTAAAGTTGCAGCCACTCCCACAGAGTGCTTTTCCCGCCCACTTATACCCCTGCCGTGCCCCATTTTCCCAGCCCCTTTTTCCACTCCGCCATTCGATGAACACGGACAATGCAATGGATATGATATTGCCATTGCCATCGTCCTTTTGTTGGAAATCAATGTGATGCGATGCGTGGCATACATCAAAGTGTTGATCGGAGGGGAAAAAGGAAAAGGGGAGTGTGGAAAACCGGGCGGAAAATGTAGAGTTCCCAACTTCTCCCATTGAGTTGTTGTTTACGTATGCGTGACGCATCATGCGGCCGCTAAGCTGCAAATCTCTTTAAGATGATACTTTGCAACATTTACAAATGTTTTAGTGCCCCCAATGTGCGTGTGTATTTGTGAGATGTGTCCTGAGCGTGTGTCTGTATGGGTGTTTTGTGCCGTGTCTGTGTGTCTGCGTCTGTGATTAGCATTCCAGGCATATCTTACATTTATGTTGGATGTTTCCGTTGCAGCAAATATACGTATGTATGTGTTGGGGCCCAGGGAAAGTATAAAGGCCTGGGCGGAGGGGGAGCGGGGAAAAGCCAGGGAAAGGGGGAAAATATGGGCGTTAGGGGGCGGGGCGGTAAGTGTACAGGGAGTCGTGTAATGTTACGGTTACGGCTCGTTATGCCCTTTTGCCAACATTAAGCTGTTACTGCTGCTGGTGTTGGATGCAGACAGAGAAAATATATAATATAAATATAATAGATAAATAACAAGAAAGGAAGCTAGCTTCGGCAAGTCGAAGCTTATATACCCTTGCAGATCATTCTATTAATTTACAAATCGCAAAAATGTTAAATTTCTTACTATTTCACATTAATTTTTCGATCGTTTCTATCACAGCTATATGATATAGTAGTTCGATCTTTTAAAAATTAAAATCGAAATTCGGAAATGTTTCAAAATAGTCATATTCCAGAGTAGAAGGAACTGTAATAAAAACCAACAAAGATATAATTTTTTTCCCATTAATTTCCATTTAATTTTTCGACCGTTCCTATGGCATCTATATGATATAGTGATCCGATTTAAAAAACAGAAAAAACGAAATTCAGAAATATATAAAAAAAATTTTCCCAAGAGTAGAAGGTAAAATTTCAAAAAACACCGGAGCTAGATTTTTTTTACGTTTTTTTTTTGATCCTTCCTTTGGGAGCTATAAGATATAGTTGTCCGATCCGTTTGGTTCCGACATATATACTACCTGCAATAGAAATACGACTTTTACGAAGATTTCATCCCGATAGCTTTAAAACTGAGAGACTAGTTTGCGTATAATAAATTTATAATAAAATTAGAAAGGCAATACTAATAACAAAAATTTGAAAAAAAGATAAACCTTTAAAATATGCTCAAAAGTAATTTGTTGAATGGTATAACAATCTAAAACAAACAATCAAAATGGCAAATAAAAAGGAGAAATATAACGAAAACATAATATTTTAAATATATTATTATTAATATTTATTTGTGAGTTAATAATTTTATTTATTTTTCCTAGCCTTTCTCTTGTTTTTCTCAGTGCTCCGACCGAGAGTCTGTTGCTTTTGCAACTGATGTATTCCTCAGACACAGATACATATGAATACATATAGCCTGTGTCAGTCCATTTATATTTGATTTTGATGTTTATGCTGGCTGATGGCTCAATGCAGTCACTCCGCCTCCCTTCCAAGTCATGTAAATAATTTCAAAATGTTTGCACTCCTTGTGTGGCTAACCCATTATGTGCGGTCGAATCCTGATTTGCAGTCACTCCTCGGATTCGAAAGGATCTGGATGTGAATGTGTGTGGGCTGGCGCACTGGTGGACTGCTGCCCGTCACTTGAGTGAATCAAGTTGGTATCTCGTTCCTTGGCTCGTGCGTCGTATATTACTGCTCCTGCTACTGCCCCTGCTCATGCTCCAATTTCTTAGACATTATATATGGCCCCTGCCACGCCCCCTGTCCCATACGTTTTCCCACCCCCCGGGGGGCAATGCGGCTTTTAACTTTTGCGCTTTTCTTGTTGCGTCCAAGAGCTGTGAAAATGAGATAATGTGTATGTGTGTCACATTTTTCGCCAACATCCCATACCATCGCATCCCATCCCCCGCTTTTTGCACAGCTTGCCATTGTTTTTTGCCAGAGACTTGAAATATGTTACCTTCACGTTGAGCTCATAAACTAACACCAACACCTTGACACGTGCACTTTTTGTAGCCAAACGCACACACTCGCACGTAGCCGGGCCCCACACGGATACATATAGGTGTCATTAAAATTGCAGTAAGAGGATGGCTCGACTTGGCTTTAGCTTTGGCTTTGGCTTCAGTTTGGCTTTAGCCTTAGCTTTAGCCACGACTTGGCAAGGACGAATCTCTTCCTGCTGGATATTCTCCATTCTGGCACACGGTGCGACCTCATCCTTTAGTATTTGTTAGTCATTCCCTTACTTAGTGCAGTGATAGCCTTGGGGAAGGTTTGTTAAATAAACTTTTAAACTTGTACTTAATAAAGATAACAATTTATTAAAAATGATTTTATTAATCAAGACATTTAAAGATTTAAAATTTAAATTATAGCTCAATCTGATAAGATTGTAATATGTTTGACCTATTTTTAAAAATGCGCAACAATGCGTAACAATATTAAATTAAATTTAATTTGTAATTGAAAAAATAACGAAAAAATATTAAAATTTATAAGCAATGAAAGCCAAGAAAATGTTGTAAAAATATCGGAAAAATAATATGAGTTTGAGACAATATGATATTTGTAGATATTTTATGATTATAATAATACAGCTGTTTTTAGTATTACGTTTTATAAACTAATTTAATCCCAGAGTACTTTGGCTTCGGGGTTTATGGAACGACTTTGTTTAGACTTCCCACTCGGCTGTTCAAGCCCACTTTTTATATTTCGCACTTGCACTCGCAGCCATATAGACGTTTATTTCGCCGAGGTTGCTGGGTGGGTTGGGTTGGCTGGTTGGATGGGGATACGTCCGTATCCGTATATTTGTGCGGGCGACTGCTTTGTTTGTTTGTTTGTTTGGATTGCCTGGCGAGGAGATGGCAGTTGGTTTCATAAGCGCGCTTCCAGCTCGCCACTTGATTTATTTGTCAGCTAAAAACGTGCTTAATCATATTAGAGTGCATTTGTGAGATTAAGTGTGAAGCCGGGAATGGTAAGGAGAATTATGGCAGCGGGGAGCGTTTATATGCTCATATGGAGCGGCTTAAACCGTCTTTGATCACATAATGTGCCCGGAATGATTGTGTACCTCACATGATGATTGCTCTCAAAGCGTTTCCAGGCGCAATATAAATATATAAACTTCCTTGCATCTATATTCCCGTTTTCAACTAATAATTGAGCAACTTGAGAGTCCCATAACCACTTAATCCGTAGGGTTTGTTAGCCAACCGAACTCATTATGCCCCATATGTCATGCATGCCCGATAAACATCCAAAGAGAGTCCTTTTCAGAAGTCGGACTTGAAGTTGAGCGAGTACCTTTCCAAATCGGAGTAAGAGTTGCAGTTGCAGGACGGGTCTGAGTTGAGTTCATCCGACTTCTGTCGTCGCTGTGTCTGCGCTTGTCGGTCATCAGCGTCGTGGTCTATAACTATGTGACCCACTGGAGTGTGCTAAAGCACTGGAAAATAATATAGTCAATTTTAAAATATAGTTAAAATTTTTTAGGAAAGTAAGTAAAATATAAAAAAACCAGTGATTAAAAATTACTTAATATTATAATTTATTTTTTATAAATTATAAAATGCTACTGAAAGGGGGAAATAATCTTTTTTTTCAGTGCCTTGATGGGACAGTGTTTGGCGTGGTCCAGCGTGAATGGTTCCGCCGAGACTAAGCCTGTCAACGTCCAGAACAGAACCAGGTTTGACCACACCCCCCTCCAGATCATGCCCACACCTTCGGACCCAGGACAACCCACCCACCGATGTGACAGGAACGTAATGCACAAAGTGGCAGTTGTGATGGTGATGGTGGTGCATCGGTAGGAAGTGGGTGGTTGGGAACTCCTTTTACCTCCTGTTCTTCTTGTACGCTTGTGGCATGTGTGAATTTTTCATTAAAATTCAAGTGACATCAAAAGGGTTGACTGCGGCTATACACACTCACACATCTACACTCCGCAACACACACACACCCGGGATATCAGTGTGTGGGTGTCGATAGTGACACAACTGTGACGACATACTTGCCGCTTGTTCGCTGTCAACCACATACACACTTTATCCGAAGTTCCCGTATCCGTTTCCGATTTGAAAATAATGAAATAGTCTGTGTCTTTCCTTATAAAGATTCTTTGCTTATAAGTATTAATGGGAAAATCTTCAAGACTTTAGCTCTACCTTATTTAAGGTATTTATCATTTTTGTGCATGTATAAAAAGTTTCAAAGTATTGACTTTAATTTGACAATGTTTGTCTTTCTCGTTTTAAGGATCTTCAACTTCATCATTTAAAATCAGTACAAATTGAAAATCAGAACGTGGGTTACAATTAAAACCAGACTTGCATAAGTAGTTGGCTGTCATCACTTAGTCGGTTGTCAACTTCGTCACTAAGCCCAGTTGATAGCCAATAATTGTCAGGCGCTTTAAAATTGAAATTAATGCAGGAAGGCGGGTGGGCCTGCCGAGGAGGAGATGACATATAGCCTTCAGCCCGAGGCTCATTAAACACACAGATCCCGGTTCCCAGATCCCGGATGTCGCTCGGCGCTCATCTATTAATAAGCGTAATTTATGGCCGTCCATTTATAAGACACAAATGGCTGGGGGGTGGGGACAAAAATAATTAAATTTAAATATTAAACAGCTCACGCGTATTTGTCAAAAAATACTCTGGAAATCCGCACGCACGAGCAGGCCATAATTCACCTAAGAACCACTCGCCGCAAAACTGCGAGAAAAGCGACAAAGGGTGGAGTTAAGGACTCTATATCCTCACACCACACAGATATGCCAGCTGCGTGCTTTGTCATGTTTTTGTTTGCCGCTCGGAGATGTGCTCACCGACATATTTAGCATTCAAGTTTTTGATGAAGTGCCGGCGAAACAAAAACAAAACTCCCCAGGAAAACTAAAACGTGAATAAATGGGCTGACTTCAAAGGTTGACATCGAAGTGTTTGCAAGCTTTTCTTCCTTGTTTGTATGATGAAGTTATGCTTGAGAAGGAACCTTCAACACTGTAAGAAGAAGAAACACTGGAAGAAACCGTTTATTTCAAGATTTTAAGAATATAAACGTAAATTAATTTTAAAACATTTTGTAATATATTTATTTAATTAACTAAATAAAACATTTTAAAAATCACTGTAATTTAACTCCTAAGATTTTGAGTCACAACCTACAACTTTAACAGAACTATAAACTTTTAATGCATTTTTTGTCATCCCTTCCCATAGTTTTTCTCTAGGTGTGCCTATCCAAAGAACTCCTTTCCTTTTGCTTATGAATATGCAGAGCAAAGGTCAGAGGGTGTTTCGTGTTTTCCTCTCCCACTTTCATTCCTTATCAACGGATGAAAAAAGGCTTGGCATCTACAGACCCACAATCCAACCAGACACTCAAGGCCAACGGCAGGCGATGGGGGGAAATTAAAAGGGGATGGCTTCGGATTGGGGGCAGAAAATAGACTTTTGGTTTTTCGTCTTTGGGCCAAATTGTTTATGCAAATTTTGAATAAATAAACAAGATTGTTAATTTAGTTAAATATTTCATTTTTGTGCCGTTTTCATCAGCACGTTCGAAGGACCTGCCTCCAGGAGAGAGCTCCATCATCTGGATCTCCATCAGCATCTCTATCTGTATCTGTATCTCCATCAGCGTCTGTATTTGTATCTGCAACTGTGTGAGCGGTGAACGTGTACGTGTGTAGGTGCTGCCATGAATTTTGATGTCGACTCTCATTAGGCGACGAGGATGTTTTTGGGACTCCAATGCAAAGGATTGCCAGGATCCGCCTGCCGGCTGTCGATGCCTGCTCACTTTTTGCCCTGTTATTTTTGGGACCCGGCTGTTGTCCCCATGTCGGAGGGGCAATAAAATATTGTTGTATTTGCTGTTTGCATACGGCCAGGCCCTCTCTTTTCGGCCCTTTCGGTTCCATTCCCTTTCGTCCCGTTCTGGGGGCTGTGTTTGTGTTTCTGCACTTGTACAAACACATGTTAATTGGCCGTAATTGTAAGTTTTGCTAACGCAACAACAGAAATGCACAATGTAAGCAAGTTTTTAAAGCAAAAACAACAAGACGGTCCGGCCAGAAATTATCATAAAACTTTTGCCAAATGTTTGCCGTAGTAATAAAAATTTAAATATGCCTTGGACGAGGGATTCATGCTGGTCCTTGGACTGGACCGAATGAACTACAGCTGCCCCTGCCCACATTCGCGTTCCCCTTTGAGGCTGAGGGTCACAATATTTATGGCGACGCGCGCCACATGACGTTGAACTATGCGTATGACTAACCGAGGGAGTCCTGGCCAGAGAGTCCTGCTCGGAGAGCCCAGACCCACAGACCATCCATATCCACCTCCTTCAGCCGTCATTTTAATAAACTTCATATGTCGCATGTCGCCATTTTTTTCGTCTTTTTTTTTGCACGTTGCGCGCTTGGTGGTTCCCTATCTTTGTGGCCCTCACAAAGGGGTATTCGGCTTTCAATTGAGCTTTTGTAATCAAATTGGCTAAAAAACCCTACAAAATGTGTCAAATATTTATCACTTTATACAGTTAACTTAAAAATAACATTGGTAGAATATTAGATTAATATAAATGATTAAATACTAAATTTAACTGAATAAATTAATAATATCTAAAATTAATTACATTAATTGAAAAGAAATTTCAGAATGTCAAATGTGTTTTAACATTTGGTAGGAAATCGTTTCCTTACAGTTTTTGATTTAAAGCATATGAATTAAACTTAAGCTAGAACGATTAAAATAAAATAATAATCCATCATCGTTTTCCCCCTTAAAGAGTATACAATCTTCAGAAAAGCCTCTCCGCATTCCTTTCTTTTTTTCTTGTTCATGCTACATTCAGTCTTGCGGCTTTATTAGTCCGTGATTTATGTAGTCAAAGATAGCAAAGAGCCGGTCCAGGGTCCTGGGTCCAGGCAGCAGGCTTCTGCTCCAAGTGGATGTCGTGGCTGGGAAATTTATACATGCGCCGCAAGAAGTCGGGCGTGGACAAATGAATGACATGGCACCGCTTGGCTGCTGGCTCGATGCCGCTTTTTAGGCAGTTAAACTCGAACTAATCGCCGCGCCGGCATCTTGCCGTTGGCCAATCTGCTATGCAGCTTTATGGCTGCCATTTGAAGGGAAACCGAATTATGAACTGGCATATATTGACTGCATATACAATATACTCTATACTTTATGCGGTAGAGTGGGGTGTGATGTGCTGATCCTGTTGGCATTGAAGTCACGTATTTGACGCAACGTTTGCGCCTTTAATTCGTTGCGCTAAGTCGCGGAATGGACACGTCCATGTAATTATTTACGGGTAGCGGCGAAATGTGTATAAAATATTGTATAATAACACATCACAGGCATTGCATATGTATTATTTATGGCCATTACGATGGCAACATATTTATATTTTTCATACACATCTTTATGGCCTGTCAGGGCAGATGTATGAATATGTTATTAGTTGGGGATCTGCGAAGGAAACTTTTAAGGGAATGGTATCAGTCCGAATATTGCCGCAAGAAATTAAGATTTTTTAAGACCAAAAATTAGAAAAAAATGGTAAATTAAAATCAAGTTACTTAACAGGATACACTTTTATTTTATTTTAATATTAATCTTATTTTGATAAATATTTAGTCATTTTGTATTATAAATTAATTACAATAAAATACATTTTTTTATCGGTTGAATGCCATAAACACTTTAAATTCCAAATTGTGTTTATTTAAATTTGATTTAAACTGAAAATGGCCAAACTTAATGTTCGCAAATAAAAGTAATTCGATTTCATTTTTCGGCCTTACTGAGTTTGCCAGACAAACAGGTAGTCGAATTGTTGCAAATTTTTGGCATTTCATTGGAATTGAAATGCAACCAGAGTTATGACTCGACGGCGGTTAACCAATATTTATTCTCAATTAATAGACTCGGCCACAAAACTCATATGTGCAGCTCTGCGGTCGGCTGGCAGCTACCGATCAAAATAATGCCCATGGAAATGCATACAAATGCCTTGTTGCCGCAGTAAAAATCATCGCCGACTGCAGTTTGCAGAAAATCATCATCAGCCGGAGTTGGGAAAACAGGGCGTTGGAGAAGCAGGGAGCGGTGAGCAGTGTAAACATGGCAAGCCGAGGGAAAATATTTTCAATTTCCATTACAAAAGTGTGAGTAGACGGGGGGCGGAGGAAGAGGGATGGGGTGCTGCTGCCAGGGAATTGCACTGTTCTCCCCTCAGTATTATGAAAATTAAATTTTTCATTTCAGTGCATCGGCTGCCTGCTGCCAATGAATGAATGTGAAAACATTGCAGCCCAGACGGACGGGCTACATAGGCTACACTCGTTCGCAGATAATTTTCCCTTAAGACCAGCACTGGTCTTCAAATTATAGGTACAATTTTGCAATGTATAAATCACAGAATATGACGAAAATAATTCAATACAATACACATTTATTACAATATTTTTAATACATTTTGAAATATTTATATAAAATCTTTTATCATTATTTTTAAAAGATTTTTTAACTTAAATCGTAAAAAAAAAATAATAAATACCCAAAACTATAACTTATTTTATAAAGTGCCATAAAAGGTGTGCACATTTTTACAAAAATTTTTTCTTGGTTTGGAGATAAAGTTTTTTCTTAACCTGGGTAACTAGTGTTATCGATGTAAGTGCTTAGGTCGGTATCAGGACGCCCAATTGGTAGATATTCAATAACCATATCCATGGCCAGGACATGAATGCGTTAGATCGCCGAGAAGATTATGGTCTATCTGTCGGTCTGTCTGAATACGTCTGTGTGGTCTCGTAATGGAAATGCAATTTAACATTCGAATAGGTTCGCAATGTGCTGCCAGTTTGCTCTTAAAATTTTTGCCGTAAAACTTTCATGCGTTTCATTGAAATCCTATATAAAGAACTCGACTGCAATATTTTGCCAAGGTGGACAGGAATTTCAATATTTCGGCCATATTGTTCATTGAACTTTCAAAAGTGAATAACGGATAACACGAATTCGCGGCGCGGCATCTAAGACTATACACTGACGGAAAAAATACTTTTTCGGTAGAAAAATGTGGATTTTTCATTGTAAACGTGGAAATTCAGTGAAATCGCTGTACTTACCCTTTTCCACAATAGTTTCAATACCTATGTTTGTTTGTGGGCGAAATCCAGTCGAATGCTCCTCCCCATTGTAAATGGGATTTACAGTTGTGAGGATTGGATTGAGTTACCTCCGGAATCGAATTATTCCCATAATGAGGCGCACAACAGAGTAAGCTTTTGCTAATTGCTCGAAGGCTTTCCATGTCGCTTTCCATTCGACTTACGCATACAAATGGCTGCGTGAGCGGCACTTTCAGAAATTGGATTTTCATCGGGTGTAGTTATGGCCACGCCCCTTTGACCTCGCCAACGCCTTTTCCTCTTCCGCTTTCCTGCTAGCAAGGCAAATTTTACGGTACACCATAAGCTGCGCACTTTATCCGCTCGCAATGTATATTAATGAAACTGTTTGTGATTTGCATTTTAATTTATGCAAAAATACAAAAATTTATTTAATATGTGCAGGAGCCGTGCGGCAGCGTTGCCCGATGCTCCAATTGAAATTCAAAGGCAGCCAGCAATTTTTAATGTTCGCCGCTCTGGTATTTTACGACTCCGACGATGGCGGCGATGTCTGCTAAACTGAATTGATAATTAACAAGGCAAATGCGCGTGTAATTAGCATTCAGCGGAGCAATGTTCTACAAGGACAACTTAATAGGAACTTGGAACAAATTTAAAGGATACCCTGCCTTGTGCGAAAAATCTTTGTAGTTGCTGCTAAGAGTATTCTTCACAATCCACTTAAATGTAAAAATGTTTTTATTTGTTTCATTTTTTGTATCTTTGAAATGGTAGTTTTATATTATTTAATTGGTTAATAGATTGAGATCTATAAATTTCATATCAAATGTTGATTTACAAGTTATTCAGTTTGTCAAATAAGAGGAATCAAAATTTTTTATTCAAAAATCATAAATTTCATCAAAGCAGCTGTCAACTTGGCATACCCCTGGCTGTCTGAGGGAATATATATATTTTTTTTGATTCCTCCGTAAAAATGGGAAATCCCCCGAAATCTGTAACCGCCTCTGACATTCGCAAATCCAAGCAGGCAAGCAGACAGCGACTGCTAACAATGCTTATGTATTTATTTGCATTTATGCCCCGTCTCGGGGGCTGCAATCGGCCCAGGCCCCTGTACACCCCTGAGCCCCCAGAACCCCCAGAAAGATATTCCAATCCCGACCGGGGCCATTGTCTAAACCGTAATCCCCAACGAGTCGGGCTGTCAGTCAGCTACAAAGTCACTCACTGGATGCGCCTGAGCGTAAACTTAATATGCTCCAATGCACCGCATTTGCCAACAGAGGGCTAAAATAGAGTTTTGCAATCCTGCAACTCGCTTTGCAGCTGCAGTGAAAGCGTGGCTTATTGCCATCTATTGTTATTGTTAATAATTTGCCGCCTTTGTTTGCTGAAATTACCATTCTGTTAAGTCGAGAGAGTGAGAGCCTTCCTGTGGACTTTCCCCATTTCCAATTTGCCGCTGGCTTGGTTGGAAGTTAATTAAGTTGCCGGGGACATTTGAGATTCCCTAATCCGAACCACCATTGAAATTTCTGCAGCTGATCTATTGTTTGCCGATCAAATGCGCTTCGATTAACCCAACACTGATGCATCCTGATTTATCAATGCTAATCAAATTTTCCCGTAGTCAACTTTAGAAGCATTTAATTCGATTTTCCTTTATTTTAGGAAATACTCATCTAAGTAAATTCGATTCGCACCTAAAGTCCGAAACAGTCCATCTATTTGCATTAATTAAGCTTTATTAAAATGCCAGATTCCTGTTTTAATGAAGAATACTGCTTTTGATTGTTGTATCGGATTAATTGGCTCAACTTTGCTAGCTATTTAATTGGAACTGTAGAAGCTTATTTTTGGCCAACTTCGTTTATATATTTCTCCTGTTTGGCTCTTGTGCTTCTCTGGAACTGGAACTAGAACTAGACCCCTTAACTGCACTTGAAAGAAATTTAAGGATTAAATAACAAACCTATTTATATGTTTAAAAAGTGCTCGAAATAGGTCTTTCCTATAAAAAGGAGCATAGTTCATTAATTAGATATTAATTACAAATAAATAAAATAAAGGGAATTTAATGTCGCAAATGTAATTATAATATTAATAATAATTAATACAACTCTTTTAAATTCCATTCCCCAGTGTATATTTTTTCTTTACAAAAATTGTGCAGTGCTCTGAAATGTTTCAGTGTGCTCAAAAATGCTAGAGAAACATTTTCCAACTTCTACAGCTGAAAATGCAGGAGCAACTGCAGCTGCATTTGAAACTTTTTGACCAACCAACTAATTGTCAAGTGGAGAGTCAATGCCATCGGCCTGCCACATAAGTCACCAAGCAACCCACCAAAAAAGCAAAAAAATGGAAAGGCTGCACAGAAAATTCTGCCCAGAAGAGAAAATGCGATGGGAAGCCTTGTGGTGGCATTTGTTGACTGATTTCCAAAATGCCATGAAACGCACAAGAGTGCGGCAGATGGATGCCGACCGGGGGTTGTGGGTGGATTTGGATAGTTTTGGGTATTTTTGGGTTGGGGCACCGGTGGTTTGGTGGCTACGCAGCTGCACGCAGTCGACAATAGAAATTGGCAAGGGAGATCCACTGACTGAGTGAGCGAGCGAGGCATTTGGCAATAGCAATAGCATTTGGCCAAAGTGCCCGACTCGGAGTCCTATATATAGAAATCACAGTGAGAGAAAATGTGTCTAATATGTAACATCCGTTATTAAAATGATTATATAGGAATATTGAAAAACATTATGGTTATAACGCTCTAAAATGGTTTTAAAATTAATTTAAAGTCTCAGATCTTAAAATATTCATTTTATAAAACTAAAAAAAAACAACAAACGGGGTTAATCAAATTTTCAAAAATATATTTCGTGTTAAAATCGTCTTTAAAACCTATTAAAGTATTTAAAATTTTATCGGATTATTAAATCCAAAAAATATTATCTAGTTAAATTATTCTTTGTGCACCCAATATATCCTATATCCTGTCTCCTGAGCCTGCTGCAGTGCGTTTTCCCTTTGACAATATGCTCAACATGATGCTCCAAAAACTGTAAACTATGCGCCAACACACACACGCACACACGCTCGTATTATGCACGTGGGAATTGTTGCTCGGCGTGTGTGTGTGAGTTTACTAGAGAGTTGCAAAAATAACGTTGACAACTTTTTTGTTGGTGGAGCGGGGGGTGGAAGGGGTTCGGTAAGGGGGTGGTTCAGTGGCACTGCGGGTGCGATGAATGCGGCTGTGGTTATTTATGGCAATTAAAGGACTAATGATGTCCCAGCGCAGCTAGCCGGTACATGATGCTGCCAAAGCTGTTCCTGTCCCCGCTTTCGGATCACACCCCCTTACGAAAATTCCTGCCGCCAGTGACAGCGGACGAAATTTTTGTGACCGCAACTAGGTGGCTTTCGCATACCCTTTCTAATAGTTCTTATTTCACTAAGGTGTATTTTTGATTTAACAGCAGTAGTAATAAATATTTTTTAATTCATAATATCAGATCAAATAAAGTAAAAATTAATCTAAAAATAATTTAAAAATAATTCATTTAATTGATACGAATGTGAGCTTCCCTACGTTTTAAATTTCAATTTATCCGAGTAAATTAAAACTCTTAAGTTGTTTTTAGTTTGTTAACTTTATAATTTTAGACAATTTTTTAGAGTACTGTACTATTTATTTCTTTTTTTTTTGCTGCAATGTCCTTTTGGTTTTTGGCTTTGTTTTTTTTTTAATTTTTACTTTTGTTTTGTTGTACTTTTCGTCGGGTTTCCTAGATAAATTTGACAACAATTTGTGAGGCCGAAGCGAAAGTTGCTTAAAATTCAATTAATTTGTGTGTGTTGTGCAATGAAAAATGTGGTGTTCAGCAACTTTTTGTGCGTGCCAGACGCGACGTCATTTTGTGGACGCTCCAGAAGTTGGCTCTCGGTCCCTGTCACATCGGCGAAGGGCTAATGAAGGGCAGGGCCGGAGACCCAAACTGTTTTTGGGCTAATTTGGCCAGCGACTGGAGCTACAGTCGCTGCATTTGCAGATAACCAAGGCAACCGAAGAAAAGTTGGCCGATGCGAGAAATGGGCACCAGCCACCAAGTGGGGACAAGAGAAATTTCATTTGTGTGGCCAGTAATTAGATTCTCATTTCGACAGGAATGAAGAGTAAGCTCACTAATCAGGAGTACAGCCTTTCATCGAAAAACAGAGTCCGAAATGGCCAAGCTACTTTGGAACAAAAA
Source organism: Drosophila takahashii (assembly GCF_030179915.1). Taxonomy (NCBI): domain Eukaryota; kingdom Metazoa; phylum Arthropoda; class Insecta; order Diptera; family Drosophilidae; genus Drosophila; species Drosophila takahashii. The sequence continues at coordinate 24,081,492 of NC_091681.1, forward strand.
ATTATCTTTTATTTCAGAGAATTTTTAACTTTTCTTAAATTTAAATCGAAATAATATTCGTTCCACCGTGCAAAGAGACTCAAAGACTCGATGCCTCCAATGGTCGCAGATCAATTAAATAAATAGAAGTTCATCTGAGCCAAGGGACCGACACTCTTGGCCATGAGTTGTGGCCAAAGCTGATTAAATTATCAATCCGCTCGAAGCTGGCCGAGTGGCAAATCATCATCCCAGTCATCACAACAATAACTATAACTCCGACATGTACTGATGGACAGCACTGAGGGAAAACAAGGAAAAAGTAAAAGTAAGTAAAACCATTTCAAATTAATTCTTAAAATAATAAAAACTATCTATAACTTTAAGCTATACTGCTGTCTTAAGGCCAATACCTGCCTTTAATTGAATTATATTTTCAAATTAAATATTTAAATTTGTGTAAATGTTTTTAGATTGCAGACCTGCTGCCACTTTATTGCCAGTGAAGGATTTGGCAGGAAGGGGGTATATTGCTGGGTGCATCTCATGTCTGCACGCTCGGATGCTCATTTTAAATTGACTTCAAACGCTGCTGCGTGACGGGCTGCATGGACACGGAGTGGAGTCCGCAGGACGCCGGGCAGGATGCCAGGCCACCAGGACCAGTACAGAACCAGGCAGGCACCGAAGGACTGCAGGCACGCACGCATTCTGATGGCATGACGAACGTGGCGAACGTGGCCCAAAACCTGGCCAAGAGTTCTGGCCGGCAATATGGTTAACGACGGACGCCCCGGCCTTTAATTGTGCCACATCATTTTTGAGCGTGGGGGCAGACAGATGAAGTGGATTTGGATTGAGTTGAATTGCATTGAATGCGCCCTTTATGTCGAAGCGATTTGTTGTGATTATGTGATACGCTACACTGGTGAAAAATTGGCTTTTTCTACTAGGATTTATATTTAAATGAAAAGTCCTTGTTAATGTACTGGAAAGGTTTCTTTTAAGCCGAAGAAAACCCCTCTAAATTATCTTTGCATATTTTAAAAATATAATTTTTCTAAGCTTTCAATAAAGTATGAGAAATTAATCGTAAAATTACAGGATCTCCTGCGGGTGTACAAAGAAGCAAAATAAAATGAAAAGAAATAAAAACCTGGCGCGTGAACCTTCTATCAGGCCACCGAAGGAACAACATAAAGTGAAAGGTGAAGGATGCGGCAGGATGTGAAAAAGTGGGTGGGGGCTGTGGGTGGAATTGCACAAGGCGACGGGTACTTTGTAAAAGTGTGCAAGAAATGGCAAACTTTTTGATGCTTCAAAAAACTCATTAAAAAGGATTTGACACGTGAAGTGCGAAAACTTTCTATTTTTATATTATTTCCCTTTTACATTTTTATGGCAACGTGTAAGGAATTCGCTAACCCCAGTCCCCCTCCTCACGCCCCTTTGATTTTCACATGAGTGTGTGTTTGATGTGTGTTGATTGCCGGTGCCCATCAAAGTGCGAGTGTGTGAGTGTCGTCGCCTTCGTCGTCGCTCGTTAGAATTTGCGGATTGAATTTCAATGGCGATTGATGACGGGTGCATGTGTGTAGGCCAGTGGTGGCCAGCAGAGGCAGCGCGCAGGGCCCACGGGATAGGCAATTTCTCTGCCGCTGCTCTGCCAGCGCGCTGCAGCCTTTCGGTGCACATGTACACTGTCAAGCTGAAAAACGTCACGCACACAGGCAAATTCGTGCATGCTCGCACTCACACAAAAGCAATGCATTCTTTTATTGTATGTGTGCTGCTTCTGCTGGCCACCACTGGTGTAGGCACTGGAAAAAGCGAATTTGTCTTTTGAACACAATTTAATTGGGCAAAAATAAAATATATTTAAGTTCTTTAAACAACGATAATTGTAATTTAAATATAGTATTATATAGATTTCTAAAAAATATATATTCCTAGATATACTCACACTATTAATGAAATATTGTGTAATATTGTCTTCTAATCTTTTATTTATTTAATAATATATATCAGCTTTTTTACCCAGTGCATGCGATTTTGTGGTTGTGTGTGTGCAGGTATTAGCCAGCACAGCTTGTTGAGGGCCCAGAAACAACTTTGGCAGGAACTCAGACACCGAAACGCGACTCCGATCCGAGTTTCCTGGCTCATTTTATGATAATGTTCAAACCTGGCGTTAATGAGCTCTTAAGCTTAAATAAGAAACGTGATTTAGTTACTAAGTAAACTAGGAAATAAACGGCAACCTCACACAGAGAGAGAGAGAGAGAGAGAGAGGAAAACAGTGTGCCAGAGAAAGTCTTCGCTTAATTTGAAAAGTTTGACAACACAGCCACACACAGCACCCTATCACACCAAAAAAAAAAGAAATTCGAAAAAAATCCAGCAGAGCTTACCAGGTGTAATAAGCACACAACTATCAAATCAGCCGCTGCTCTTGGCATTCGCATCTCAACTTTCTGCATACAATATCCCGCCAATTAATTGGCCAACTCGGAAGGCCGACAAGCAAATGAAAAAAGTTTACCGATTCGTGTGCATCGAATGTCCATCATCAGATCTGATCAGTTATGGCAGTTTTAATAATTTCTAGCCCGCTCCCAACTAATCAAAACTCAGACGGACTCGGGAGTAGACCAAAAGCAGACTTGGGTCCAGACAAGTTGACAGTTCGGCAGGGACAAAGTTCAAATCGAAATAAATATCAAGGATTGTTCGAATTTTAAATGCACTTAAAATTTGCTTCTAACTAGAGTATAGTAATATGAATTTAAATATTACATATTAATATTACATTACTAAATATACTACATACATTATATAAATACATAATTATAATCAATTGTAAAAACTATTAGAAGCATACAAGTTACTTGAAGCTTGTAAAAATCTTTATTTACCAACTTAAATTCATATGCCTACTCAAACCGAATAACCATTCTTTAATGCCCCCGTCGTCAAAGAGTAGAATGAACCCTTTTCATGAATAACTCAATTCAACTCGGTTCGGCTTATGAAATTTATGTAAATCTGCTGGAAATTGAAATATGCAGATGCTCATTTCGAAAATTAGGACAAAGCCAAAGACGCTCGAGCAACGAAATGTATTAAAATGTATTTCGCATTTTATTAAATTTGCCAACATGATAAATTCTTTGGTGCCCCGGCTCTGTCAAGTTTACAGTCGACCCAACTTAAATTAAGTAATAAGTTTTATGCGCCTTGACCTCAAGGGTTCACCCCACACACACACACACACATACAACCTCACGCCCAAGGACACAAAGCTGAATATGTATTGACACACTCCTGGCAGACTTTTGCCTTTTGTGGTCCAAAGGTCGAGAGCGTGTGAAAAGCAGACAAGCAGATTTTCTTATTAAAATTATACAGATCTTACGGTCTGAAGGGCGGAAAGCATTTAGGGTTAATTTCGGCACCAGTCCCAGACCGACACAAGGCACAAAAGTTAATGTGATTAATGTTTACTTAATGAAATGAAGTTATCAAGTTGATTTTATCAATTTACACACAGGCGTCGCCACAGACAAAGGCCCGAAAATTCTCGAGAGCCTGTCAAAACTGGCGCCGGTGTGATGAAGGTGCTCTAAGGGATTAGGTGGGAGTCGTTCACGCTTTTGATGAAAAAGTCAAGGGTAAAGGAGCTCTCTAAGTGCACTGAACAAAGTTAAAAGTGTCTTAAAAAACTACAAATATTTTTATTTTCGGAAAAACTGATGAGTATAAATAAATGTATATATACACCTTAAATATTTTTAATAAAAAGTATTTTTTTAAAACCTTTTTACATTTTCAAGAAATATTTTTGTTTTTTCTCAGTGCTCTTTCCTGGTTGGATTCATTTTGCCTGTGTTCGCTGAAAGGCATATTAGTTAAATGTGGTTGACTACCGGCTGCTCGAGTGTTGGCCACGCAAATATTTGCAACAGTCTCGGGATCTTCCCATCTCGGGTTTTCGGATGGGAAAAGTTGGATGCTGCAATCAGTGGACTTGGCAAAGGGAATTCCGTGGAAACAAGTTCAATTAAATCCCAGTCTCTTTCGCATTTGCGTCTTTCGTTAATCAATGCGTTTAACGTTTTCAATCAAGTAACTGGCAAAAAGGCAAAAGCAGCCAAATGATTGAGGAGGGAGCCGAGTGGTGGTGAAGGGGGCAAGTCAGTCAGTCAGAGAGACAGCTCAAATTCAGTTAAGCATTTCACTTATTTGCATATAAATTGATTAAAAAGAAAATACACGCCAGACACTCGCACACAGTCGCAGAGTTTTGAGTGTGTCAACATGGCAAAAAGGACGAAGGACGAAAGGGTCCTGGTCTTCTTCTCGCTACTCCCTCTGTCTCTGTCTCGCATATCTGGCCATCTCTCTCCCACAGCTGAGGCTTTTCCTCTTTGGCAATTTCTGACACTTCAAATGCGTATGATTGTTTTCCTTTTGATCAGCGAATTGTGAAGTGATTCACTGATTGAGTTCAGGCTCAGTTGATGCGTTGACAACATCAATGCACACACTCTCCCGTCGGAAACCCGCCCATGCTTCTCCCTCCTTCCGCCTTTCACACACCCACACACTCAGACGGGCAGTCAGTCAACTGGGGGAAATGTGTGGAAAGGTGGAAAACCTTCAGGTCATTTCCACTGGACATTCGCTGGCCTTCTTTTCCACTGAAAAGCTTTTTTTTTTTAAAAAATGGAAAAGATGTTGGGTACTTTGAAAGTACTACTTTCTATAAAAGCTGAGCGAAAATAGATTTAGTTATGGGATTCATTTAATTTTTCTCGGATATTTCATTAAATTTATGTTAACATTATTATTAAGCGATAAGAAATATTTAATAATACATACAAATTAAAGTGCACTCATCATTCCACTAAGTAAGAGACTTCATAATTAAGTTATTGATCATTTAACATATGATAATATATTTATACCCGTTACTCGTAGAGTAAAAGGGTATATTGTATTCGTGCAAAAGTATGTAACAGGGAGAAGGAAGCGTTTCCGACCCCATAAAGTATATATATTCTTGATCAGGATCACTAGCCGAGTCGATCTAGCCATGTCCGTCTGTCCGTCTGTCTGTCCGTCTGTCCGTCTGTCTGTCTGTATGAACGCTGAGATCTCAGAAACTATAAAAGCTAGAAGATTGGCATTTTGCATGCAGATTTTAGGAGTTCCTACGCAGCGCAAGTTTGTTTCAAAATGGTGCCACGCCCCCTCTAACGCCCACAATCGCTTATTTACGATTAAAAAAATTTTAATATTTTGGAAAAGTAAAAATGCAGTTTTATTGTGTTTATCAATACCTATCGAAATGTAGAAGAAATTTTTCAAATCGGACCATTCGTTAAAAAGTTATGCGTGATCAACGTTTTCTACTTAACCTGAGTAACGGGTATCTGATAGTCGGGGCACCCGACTATAACGTTCTCTCTTGTTTTTAGTGTTTTCTCTGTGTAGCTTCTCTGACTAATCGGGGACTAATTCAAAGATTCGATATGAGTCACCTTCCCCCTTATTTACAATGTGACCCATTCATCGCCGCAGTATGTTGTGGTTCACCCCGAGCTGTTGCCTAGTTCCATTTACTTTTGCGGCTTATATTATTTCTGTGCCAATGGTTGGTGGGCTGAATTTAGTTGAGTTCCAATTCGGTAGGCGGAATGTTCTTGAAGGCCGTCCGCACGAAGGGCTGGAGCCTCAAGGTTAATATAAATTAATCAATTATCAAACAAAAACACCGGCTTAAAGCGAATAAACCGATCAAAGTGACGCTTCAAAGTGTGTATTCAAATGCATATTACGTATACGCAGTGTTGGCCGCCGGCAGTGATTCATGAATGATTATTTGGCCCACGATAGACAAACACACGGGTCGTAGAGAAAATATTGCGCTGTCATGTTTGCCTGGTTTATTTCCGTTAATGGTCGAGTGACACGGTGCTCTTGGGGCGTATGCATATTATATGAGACACACATGAACCGTGGAACACGAGTAGCAGCTAAGCCAATGGAAACTAAAATCAAGGCGATTACGCAAATTAGAGGTCCTTCGTATAAGTAAATGACAGGGTGCCGACATAACCAAGCTGAATCAAAATAAACGTTGCCCCTAAAAGGAATCAAATAATCAATATTCAGGGACTGGAGCACCTGAATACACTAGGAATGTCATTTAGCTCGTTGGGAAAAAAATGAAATTGACTTCTACCATTTTTCTTGATATCATGAACTTATTTTTGTGCGATTTTAGTCTGGTATTTAAGAATTAGGGTAAAAAATTTCAATTTACCCTCGTTGGGATTTCTACAATATTTACAGCTAAAAACATAAAATATTATGACTAGTGACCATAGGCAATAAAAATCATTAGGCTTAAAAAAATTATATTTACATTTGATATATGAAAATATGAGAAATACTTATTTATTATTATTTACTTATTTACTTATTATATTTTTATTTTCAAAAATCAATTAATTTGCTAAAGTTTTTCCTACCAGTTTTAAATTCTGCAAAAGTCAAATGCCAAGACTTAATATGTGACTATTTATACAACAAAAATCCGCTTTCATTCCCCAAAACTCTTTTGAATGACACTAATCAAACTCATCGCTTATTTAACTTTAACCTTTCTGTTTTGGTTGCTATGCAAAAGCAATAAAATCAAACCAAATAAATTTCAAACTAGTGGACGCTTTGAGTTGCATTCTTTTAGGTGCTTCCATTTTTTTTATCTAGATCAATTTTACAGACCACACTCATTGCGATTGTATTTTTTTCTGTCGGCTCGTGTTGGTCGCAGGTAAACATTTGGCCAGAGACTGCCACGGAATTGGTGTGTAGGAGCTGGGAACTAGCCACTTTTTAATTGAAATAAAATGTTTAGAAGGCCGGATGGATTCCACGGACAGTGTTGTCCCCAATCTGAATATTTTTTAAAATTTTTTCACAATTCTTAATTTAAAATTAAAGAAAATTAAAAAATGAATCATTGAAAACTCTATTATTTAAGGGCTAGATAAAGTTGTTTTAGCAAATGTTGTTTTTAAAATGTTTATATTTATTTATGCGAGGATTTAATTTTATCACAGGAAGTATGTGATTATTTTAATTAAAATATATTCTTGGAGCTTTAAAAAATAATGTTTTTTTTTTTTTTTAATTGCCATCACTGGCAGTGTGAGCGAGTTATTAGGCGGATGAGTCAGGTGAGTGAGCGAGCTAGTGGCTTTCTGTCTGGGGCAAACTGTCTGCTCTACATGAGCGTAAATGCTTTTTAGTAACTAGTTTTTCCCTCGCCACAAAAGCCGGCAAAGCTCATATTTCATTTCCACTCGTTCCCTCACCGCTGTGCCTCTCGCTCTCTCTCCACATCTCCCCATCTCCCTCTCCACCAGCGACTGGCTGTTTATTCATTGCCGCCGCTTTATTTTTCGCTTTCAGTTTGCATTTCAAAGCCGCCAAAGTAACAAGTATCTTGCAGTTATCCATTCAGTTGGGCGACTATAAAAAACAAGACTCCACCAAATTTTATAAAAAACTAGTGAAAAGGTCTTTAAAAAAAAATAGAAAAAAACCTTTAACATGGAGGTAAGTTCTGCGGGGCTTGGCTTGTTTTTTCCCCGCATTTATTTGTTGTTTGTGGACCTAAGCTTTTGGCCGGCGACCTTCACCTTGGGCTCCAATTAGAGAAATTGCGAAAGGGCTTTCACCGAAATGAAAAAACCTACCCCACTTTTTTTGCTCCCCCCGTCTAGTGACAAAATCCACTTAATTGAAAGCACTTCGCTTGGGCATTGTGACGAAACTTAAAGCGATCGTCTTGAGAAATTCAAGCTGAGGCGATGCGAATGATTCACTGTCGTTAAAGTGATATTTTTGTTTCGAAATTGTTTGCGTTTACCCAGCGTTTCTAATTACTTGATCCATAAATGGATGTTTTTGTTAGTCAGTTTTGCAAGCGGCTTGGCGTTAATTACATTACGTGCAGTAGCCATAAGATACTTTGGGTAAATAATCAGATACCTTGGCTTTGATTCACTCGGCTTTATTTGCCTTTTTTCAAGATTATAAAAAAGCACTGCACATAATCAAGATAATGAGTAACAAATAATAAAAAAATAGACGGAAAAAAATTATGGATACAACAATTTACGAAAATAATTTTGTGTCAAAATTATAAAAATATTTCTTAGAATAGAATCTTAGAATTAAATAAATTATTTAATTACCGAACACGTTGTTTTTATTCACAATCTATTATTCATGTTAAACTTTCTTTAATTACACGCCTACATAAAAAGTCCAAGAAAAGTAACTCAATGCCACAGGTGTTCAAGTTTCATGCTGAAATAAATCGATAAATCTTTTTAGGGGCTGTGAATAAAAGTAGGCTCTGTAGAAATCCCCAAACAACTATTTAAACTTTGAGTTTACGTACGCACAAGCAGAAAATACGAATACAAATTTTAAAATGTCTTTCCAAAAGTCCCTGAATGGCGACCTTTACACCCTGGAGGCGAACTTGGCGAGCCAAGCGCTCCGGGAACTGACAGATGGCGCCGACAAGGATCCCATTACCAAGCTGCGATTGCTATGCTTCAGCCGCGGAGCAACAGGCATTTTGGGACTGGGCAGGTATGATTGGTCTATTGGCTTTTAACGACATTTCAATCGGTGCTGTGATGAATTATGCAATAGTAACCGTTTAATTTTGGATTATTCATCGCAGGGCCTTTCGGGCAATGGACGACGATGGCAGCAAGGCGCTCAACGAGGAGGAGTTCATCACCGGCATAAGGGACACGGGCTTGGACGTCACCCAGGAGGAGATTAAGCAGATGTTTGCCACGTGAGTGACAGGTGTGCCATTGGTACAGAAAGATATTAAATTGCTCTGTTTTTTAGCTTCGATGAGGACGGTAGTGGATCCATCAACATGACGGAGTTCCTGCTAAAATTGCGGGTAAGAGGATATATAAAACATATATTTGTATATGCCAAGTGATAGGCATCCATCCATCAAGCCTTCAATAACTAATTTCTTAAACATTCCATAACTCATAATCGTACATATCTTCAAATTAATGACTACTTTTGTTAATAGTCTCTGGAAATACTAATTTATTTTTTTATAGCCACCGATGCCACAAAGCCGCCTAAATATTATTGATCAAGCCTTCGACAAAATGGATCGCGATGATGATGGTGTTATTACAATCGCAGATCTTAAGAATGTGTACTCGGTAAAGGAGCATCCAAAGTACCAAAGTGGGGAAAAGTCCGAGGACGAGATCCTCACTGATTTTCTTCACAACTTCGAGGGAGGTCGTGGAAATTTGGATGGCAAGGTGAGTCTTCAGGAAATCACCTTCCGAATATTTATTTAACCGTATTTCACACTACAGATTACACGCGAGGAGTTTGTCAACTACTACGCCACCATTAGTGCCTCAATTGACAACGATATGTACTTTGATTTGATGATGCGTCAGGCCTACGCAATGTAAATAGTGCACAAATCTCACTAAAATACAAGCACTCCACTAAAATCTCAATCACTTCACAATCACTTGTCTAGCATTTAGTACAGCTCATGTCCTATTTATACACAGCTCAGAAATTAAATAAAATTATATAAATCTCAAGTAAACTCCTTGTGGGCAAAGTTCCAATTGCAAAGAAATGAAGTATCTCTGTTCATAATTCGAATTTGAAATACTTGACGGAGATTTGGGATTGAATGGATCTAAGGGGTTCCAGGAGTTAGGATTCGTTAGCTGTGAGCATGTGGAAGTGTTTGTTAAATATGCAGAATAACAAGTAACAAGTTTTCTCTAAACATTTGTTCGTAGTTTACATGGATTTAAAGCCTGGCTGGCTTGGTACACGGAGAAATATTGATAATAAATAAATTATTTTATATTAATTATAAATAAATAATTAAATTAAATTTTTATATATATTCAATGAAATTTTAATAGAAGTCAGAAATATTCTTTTTAGATTCCTTGGATCCCTTGGATCCAAAAAATTAATTTATAAGGTGTCGAAAAGTATGCTACATAATATTTTTTATCCGGAAGTCAGATTATGTTCTTTGCATACTTTTAAACACCTTTAAAGCCCTGGTTTTGATTCTCTAAGTGTATCGAAGTTTGTGAGTCTGCGTGTGGGCGTGGCTTACAATCAAGGCAGAGCGCCGAAGACGGCAATCACAGCTCCAAACAGGGAACGGGAACGGGAACCAAGCCCAAAATGCTTGCCAGACTCGGCAAATTGTTTGGAATTGTCAGCAGCAGCGAACTGATGTCCTTCTCCTGTGCGAAGGATGTATGTGTGCGTGCGATAGTGGGTGTTCGTGCGAGTGTGTGCGTGTGCGCTGACTGGTTGGCATTTATCACACAGCCAGGACCGGCAGCCTAAATGTATGCTTTAAATTATGCAGACACCAGCTGAGTTTGTCGCCACATGCAACTGTGTGCATGTGATTCGGTGTGTGTGTGCGGGCATCTGTGTGGGTGTTTCTGCGAGTGTATTTGTTTGTGCGTGGCAAGTTTGTGCACTGATTGCAAGCAACTCATACAAAATTTTAATTGCCAATGTTGAAATTACGCACTGAGACAAAGAGCGAGCGAGAGCCAGACTTCCACAGAAAATGGGTGAGAAAACAGACTTGCCTAACAAGCCATACACCGAGAAAAACCAGGAAGAGCTATAAAATAAATTGAACATCCATAAAGCAATTTAAAAAAATTATTAAGGTCAGCTTAACTAGAAGTTAAGAAATGTATTGACACAATTTATTAAAACTTGCTCGTAGTTTAGAAAAAGTCTAAAATATAAGTATTAATAAGGTATTTCAGGTTATTTAGCCCTAAACGTTAGAAACCAGGTTATGTAGGAGCAATCTGTCTTAATTAAATGTATAATTTTGTTTGAGATTCATTAGTCAATAATGAAAAGCGATATGTTGATAATATAATAACATT